>NC_081210.1:12095014-12761681 GCF_902713425.1 Acipenser ruthenus | reverse complement strand
GTGATACAGAATGTAACATGAATGTCTTTCTACCGTATGTCTGGAGCTGACTGGGGTTAGTAATAAACAAGTACATAAACATTTTGCTTGTCAACAAACGTGACAGAAACTTGTAATTCAAAAGGCTTGAAAGTGTCAAGTCAAACTGCCAACAACAAGTGCAGTTTACTGGTTTGGAGTTGAAGCTTAATAGAGTCAATTCCATGGTTCACTCAATAGAGTCAATTCCATGGTTCACTCAATAGAGTCAATTCCAAGGTTCACTCAATAGAGTCAATTCCACGGTTCACTCAATAGAGTCAATTCCATGATCCACTCAATAGAGTCAATTCCAAGGTTCACTCAAGAGTCAGTTCCAAGGTTCACTCAATAGAGTCAATTCCAAGGTTCACTCAATAGAGTCAATTCCATGATCCACTCAATAGACTCAATTCCAAGGTTCACTAAATAGAGTCAATTCCACAGTTCACTCAAAGTCAATTCCACAGTTCACTCAATAGTCAATTCCACGGTTCACTCAATAGAGTCAATTCCACGGTTCACTCAATAGAGTCAATTCCACAATTCACTCAATAGAGTCAATTCCATGGTTCACTCAATAGAGTCAATTCCATGGTTCACTCAATAGAGTCAATTCCATGGTTCACTCAATAGAGTCAATTCCAAGGTATCTTATAAACAAGCATGTCAGCAACATGACTGTCAATTCAAAATTAGAGCATATATAAAGAGAAGTGGATGACCATGACATACAGGTAGTGGACAAAAAAATGGAAACACCAATGTAAAGTCACTTAATAGGACGTTGGGCCACTATGGTATCCCGCACTGTGGAGTTCTTGGTGGACCGTTTTTTATGAAACTGGCTGCTCGCGCCCCAGGTTATTATTATTATTATTATTATTATTATTATTTATTTCTTAGCAGATGCCCTTATCCAGGGCGACTTACAGTCGTAAACAAATACATTTCAGGAATCACAGTACAAGTAATAATGCAATTAAGAGCAAGATAAATACAATGACTTTGGTTCAAGCAAATACAAGTGTGACAAAATATGATTCAATAATACAGCAGATAACAGTGTTAATGATAGTTACATCAGGATATAATTAAATACAAAATACTACAGATTAAACACTTGGCAGATTACAGTGCTCTGAAGTACAGGATTAAATGCAGTAAAATAGGGGGCAAATAAGAGCAAGTAAAACGCATTTAAGGAAGGGTGATAAGTGACCCAGGATACAAACAGAGGAGTTCTACAGGTGCTTTCTGAAGAGGTGAGTCTTGAGGAGGCTCCGGAATGTGGTCAGGGACTGGGCAGTCCTGACATCTGTAGGAAGGTCATTCCACCACTGTGGGGCGAGGGTGGAGAAGGAGCGGGCTCTGGAGGCAGGGGAGCGTAGAGGAGGTAGAGCCAGTCTTCTAGTGCAAGCAGAGCGGAGAGGTCGAGTGGGGGTGTAGGGAGAGATGAGGGTCTGGAGGTAGCTGGGTGCAGTCTGGTCAAGGCATCTGTAGGCTAGTACAAGAGTCTTGAACTGGATGCGAGCGGTGATCAGGAGCCAGTGGAGTGAGCGGAGTAGTGGAGTTGCGTGGGAGAAGCGAGGCAGAGAGAACACCAGGCGAGCAGCGGAGTTCTGGATGAGCTGGAGCGGACGGGTGGCGGACGCAGGGAGGCTAGCCAGGAGGGAGTTGCAGTAGTCTAGGCGGGAGAGTACCAAGGCCTGGACCAGGAGCTGGGTGGCGTAATTGGTGAGGGAGGGTCGGATTCTTCGGATGTTGCTCAGGAAGAATTGGCAAGTGCGTGCCAGAGTGGAGATGTGCTGGGAATAAGAGAGGCAGGGGTCCAGGGTGACTCCAAGGTTCTTAGCGGAGGAAGAGGGAGAGAGTGTGGTAGATTCCAGAGGAACAGAGATAGAGAGATCAGAGGAGGGGAAGGAGGAGGGAAAGAAAAGGAGGTCAGATTTAGAGAGGCTGAGTTTGAGGTGATGTGAGTGCATCCAGGAGGAGATAGCAGACAGCCAGGTAGAGATACGGGAGGGGATGGTGGAGGTGGGGAAGGAGAGGAAAATCTGAGCATCATCAGCATAGAAATGGTATGAGAAACCATAGGATGCGATGAGGGGGCCCAGGGAGCGGGTGTAGAGAGAGAACAGGAGAGGACCCAAGACTGACCCTTGGGGGACTCCTGTTGAGAGAGGGCGAGGTGTGGAGGTTGCTCCACGCCAGGTTACCTGGTAAGTGCGGTTGGAGAGGTAAGAGGAGAACCAGGCCAGAGCAGTGCCAGAGATTCCCAGGTCAGCGAGAGAGGATAGTAGAATAGAGTGCTCGACAGTGTCAAAGGCAGCAGAGAGGTCGAGGAGAATTAGGACAGAGGAGAGAGAGGCAGCTCGGGCAGAGTTTAGTGAGTTGGTGACAGACAGGAGGGCAGTTTCAGTGGAGTAAGCAGAGCGGAAGCCAGATTGGAGAGGGTCGAGCAGAGAATGGTTGGACAGGAAAGCAGAGAGCTGGCAGTGTACAGTCCGCTCAAGGGTTTTGGAGAGGAAGGGTAGGAGAGAGACAGGACGGTAGGTCTGGAGGGAGGTAGGGTCAAGGGTAGGTTTTTTGAGGAGGGGAGTGATAGAGGTTTTTTTGAAGGCAGAGGGAGAGAGACCAGAAAGGAGAGATGTGTTGAGAAGGGAGGAGATGAAGGGAAGTAGAGCAGGAGCAGCAGCTTGAAAGAGGTGAGTGGGGAGGGGGTCCAGGGCACACGTGGTGGGTTTGTGACCCTGGAGCAGGGAGGAGAGGTCAGAGTCTGAGAGGGGCGAGAAGGTGGAGAAGGAGGGTGAGTTAGTAGGGGATGCAGTGGGTGTAGGGGTTGGAGCAGGAGGGGGTGCGGGGGAGGGAGAGGTGTTAAAGAGTTTGCGGATATCTGAGATTTTAGAAGAGAAGAAGGAGGCAAAGTCATCAGAGGAGATAGAGGAGGGAGGAGGAGGGGGGAAGGTTTAGGAGGGAGGAGAAGGTAGAGAATAGTTTATGTGGGTTGTTAGTGGAGGCTTGGATTACAGATTGGAAATAAGTACATTTAGCAGAGGAGAGAATAGAGGAGAAGGAGGAGAGGAGAGTGTGGTAAAGGTCTAGGGCAGCAGGGAGTTTGGTTCTCTTCCATTTCTTTTCAGCAGATCGCAGTGTGATTCTTGCTGAGCGGAGCGCAGAGGAGAGCCAGGGTTGGGGAGGGGAGGGGCGAGCAGGTTGGGAGGTGAGGGAGGAGAAGAGGGTGGAGGTAGCAGAGTCTACGGAGAGTTGTGAGAAGGAGTCGATAGGAGGGAGGTGAGAGAGAGCAGTGGAGGCAAGGACAGAGGGGGAGAGAGAGCGGAGGTTACGGCGAGAGGTGACAGTGGGGGTAGGAGGAGCAGGGAGAGAGGTGAGAGACAGAGAAAAAGAGATGAAATAGTGATCAGAGAGGTCCAGGGGGTGACAGAGAGGGTGGAGGGGCAGCAGGCCCTGGAGAAGATGAGGTCCAGTTGACGGCCAGCTTTGTGGGTAGGAGGGGATGGAGAGAGACAGAAGTCGAAGGAGTGAAGGAGAGGGAGGGATCCAGCAGAGTGGCTGGGGTTGGAGAGATGGATATTGAAGTCACCTAACAGGACAGTTGGGGTAGACAGAGAGGGGAGGGAGGAGAGTAGATAGTCGAGTTCACCTAGAAAGTGAGCGAGAGGCCCAGGGGGACAGTACAGTATTAGCAGGAGTTGACAGGGAAGGTTAGTTGGACTGCATGAAATTCAAAGGTATTAACAGAGAGTGAGGAGAGGTCGGAGGGGACAGAAAAGAGTAAGGAGGGAGAGAGGAGAAGACCAGTCCCACCTCCCCGTCCAGTGAGACGCGGGGAATGGGACAGGACGTAGAGAGAGGACAGGGCAGCAGGAGTTACAGTGTTATCAGGGGACAGCCAGGTTTCAGTGAGAGCAAGGAAATCGAGAGAGAGGTGGGAGGCAAAGGCAGAGATGAAATCAGCTTTGTTAGCAGAAGAGTGACAGTTCCAGAGTGCACCAGGTTGAAATTTGCAGTCAATTGATCTGCAGTTGCTTGCCTGTTTTGCCTTGCAGTTCGAATTAATGCATGGATATCACGATCCTGGAGGATGCATTTCCGCCCACTGTTGCCCTTTGCTGATGATGTCTTTCCCTCGGAGTTCCATGCCGACATTACCTTAGACACCGTTGCTCGTGAAAGATCAGCAAGTTGAGCTGTCTTGGTCACTGAAGCTCCTGCCAAACACGCCCCCAACAATCACCCCTCTTTCAAAGTCACTGAGGTCTGCTCTTGCAGTCATGCTAGCCACAATTACAGGCCACCAGGTCTGTCCAGCATTTTTATACATGACCCTAAGCTGGGATGTTATTTGCTTAATTAACACATGAGCCACACCTGTGTGGAAGCCCTTGCTTTCAATTTACTTGGTGTCCCTCATTTACCCAGGTGTTTCCATTTTTTTGTCCACTACCTGTATATCCACAAAGGGTTAAAAATCATTCCAGATTTCAGAATAGCCAGGTTCTGGATTGTATAGGGGATCACAGCATTCATTTCAATAGGGACTGTAGAGGGGATCACACCATTCATTTCAATATGGATTGTAGAGGGGATCGCAGCATTGGATTTCAATAAGGATTGTAGAGGGGATCGCAGCATTGATTTCATTAGGGATTGTAGAGAGGATCACACCATTCATTTCAATAGGGATTGTAGAGAGGATCACACCATTCATTTCAATAGGGATTGTAGAGGGGATCACACCATTCATTTCAATAGGGATTGTAGAGAGGATCACACCATTCATTTCAATAGGGATTGTAGAGAGGATCACACCATTCATTTCAATAGGGATTGTAGAGGGGATCACACCATTCATTTCAATAGGGATTTGGTCAGGCCCCACAAACAGTGCTGAATTATACAGAATGCAGGTATATAGAGGGACAGGATTAGACAGGTTTTCCTGTACATGTCAATGGGAGAGAATATGAATCCCCAGCTGGGGATAGCTCCATGTCAGGGAGGGAGGTCCCCGCTGTGCTTACCTTCTTTGGGGGTTCCAGTGGGGGCTCCCTGAGGGCCACTGGGCTGACTCAGCTGATACAGGCAGGATGCACTCCGGCTGCAGGGGATGGTGCTTCTCCCCCGCAGCTCCTCCTGCCACAGTGTGGACTTGCTGGTCGGCACCTGGTCCACTGCGTGGATGTCGGGGACACTGCTACTGCTGGTCACTGCCACCTTCGCAGGGCCTGGCTCCTGGGAGCAAAGAGAAGTGATCAGTGCCTGGCTCAGGCTGAAGGAGAGCTCCTGAGCACCCCTCCACTGCAGTGTGTAACACACACACAAACAAGAAGCTTGAATTGCCAACAGATCAGCTGCATCCCAGGAATCAGTGTGTGTGTGTGCGTGTGTGTGTGTGTGTGTGTGTGTGTGCTAAAACCAATTCCAAAATGTTTTCCCAATATTATAACAGCAAGAGAACATTCAAAGAGGAGGTTAAATGTCTAAGAGACACAAATGGCAAAATCATAGATGAAGAAAAAAAAAATAGCAAATATATTAAATGATTACTTTTCACAGGTTTTTACAAAGGAGGACACGGACATCATGCCCGACATGTTGACCTGTTCCTATCAAATTTTAAATAACTTTAGCATAACTGAGGCAGAAGTGTTAAAGGGACTAGGAGCTCTTAAAATAAACAAATCTCCTGGGCCGGATGAGATCCTCCCAATAGTACTCAAAGAAATGAAAGAAGTTATTTACAAACCACTAACCAAGATCATGCAACAGTCTCTTGACACAGGGGTTGTACCGACAGACTGGAAAACAGCAAATGTAATACCGATCCACAAAAAGGGAGACAAAACCGAACCAGGTATCTACAGACCAATAAGTCTGACTTCTATTATATGTAAACTTATGGAAACTATAATAAGATCCAAAATGGAAAATTACCTATATGGTAACAATATCCCGGGAGACAGCCAGCATGGTTTTAGGAAAGGGAGATCGTGTCTAACTAACCTACTTGACTTTTTTGAGGATGCAACATTGAAAATGGACAACTGCAAAGCATACGACATGGTTTATTTAGATTTCCAGAAAGCTTTTGACAAAGTCCCGCATAAAAGATTAATTCTCAAACTGAACACAGTAGGGATTCAAGGAAATACATGCACATGGATTAGGGAGTAGTTAACAGGTAGAAAACAGAAAGTATTGATTAGAGGAGAAACCTCAAAATGGAGTGAGGTAACCAGTGGTGTACCACAGGGATCAGTATTAGGTCCTCTGCTATTCCTAATCTACATTAATGATTTAGATTCTGGTATAGTAAGCAAACTCGTTAAATTTGCAGACGACACAAAAATAGGAGGAGTGGCAAACACTGTTGAAGCAGCAAAGGTCATTCAAAATGATCTAGACAGCATTCAGAATTGGGCAGACACAAGGCAAATGACATTTAATAGAGAAAAGTGTAAAGTATTGCATGCCGGCAATAAAAATGTGCATTATAAATATCATATGGGAGACAGTGAAATTGAAGAAGGGAACTATGAAAAAGACCTAGGAGTTTATGTTGACTCAGAAATGTCTTCATCTAGACAATGTGGGGAAGCTATAAAAAAGGCTAACAAGATGCTCGGATATATTGTGAGAAGTGTTGCATTTAAATCAAGGGAAGTAATTTTAAAACTCTGCAATGCATTAGTAAGACCTCACCTAGAATATTGTGTTCAGTTCTGGTCACCTCGTTACAAAAAGGATTTTGCTGCTCTAGAAAGACTGCAAAGAAGAGCAACCAGAATTATCCCGGGTTTAAAAGGCATGTCATATGCAGACAGGCTAAAAGAATTGAATCTATTCAGTCTTGAACAAAGAAGACTACGCGGCGATCTGATTCAAACATTCAAAATCCTAAAAGGTATAGACAATGTCAACCCAGGGGACTTCTTTGACCTGAAAAAAGAAACAAGGTCCAGGGGTAACAAATGGAGATTAGATAAAGGGGCATTCAGAACAGAGAATTGTGAGGGTCTGGAACCAACTCCCCAGTAATGTTGTTGAAGCTGACACCCTGGGATCCTTCAAGAAGCTACTTGATGAGATTCTGGGATCAATAAGCTACTAACAACCAAACGAGCAAGATGGGCTGAATGGCCTCGTTTGTAAACTTTCTTATGTTCTTATGTTCTTATGTGTGTGTGTGTGTGTGGTGCAGTCCTTATCAGATCACTGCAGTAATTCCATACATCTACCAGCTGACACAAGGCTCTTAATCACAAAGCTCTTAGGCCCATTTATCTTGGATTTGCCCATTATAGGAAAGCAGGGAAAGTCATAATCTGGGCTTCGAATGAAACTGAAGAAACAGTGCTGCCTGGATATGGGTATTTATCTGTGTTGTTTGATAACTTATCAGCTAAAAATCGTATTTAATAAATTAGAGCGAGAACCCAGTCACTGACCAACCCACCATGGCGGTTGCTAGGTTGAAATTAATCATAACCCCCCCCCCAAAAAAAGATACATTAATTTAAATATAGAAAATACACATGATATATAGGAAACCAATTCCAGGGTATTAGGCATGATATTTAACACCCAGGAAGTGTGGTAACTACCCCACACCCTGGAGTGTTCTATTGCACTTATAAAAATGACTATGTTAATTTTCTAAAAAGAAAAGCAAAAACACTAGATTTTCAACTTTTAACAATTATTTTTTGACTGTATCCTTCAACATGTGAAAAATAGTCCCTATACTTATATTACTGATTGTGGTATAGCCCTCGGTCAAAGCTGGTCTGCACCCTTGCAATATTAGACCCAGACAAGCTGTTCTGTACCCTTGCAATATTAGACCCAGACACGCTGGTCTGTATCCTTGCAATATTAGACCCAGACAGGCTGGTCTGCACCCTTGCAATATTAGACCCAGACAGGCTGGTCTGCACCCTTGCAATATTAGACCCAGACACAGAAACTGCAGTTCAGAGTTCTTCGCGCATTTTTATTTCTCAACAAAACAAAACTCTTCAAAATAAACAGCACCCAAGCTTAGGCTATCCTGGCACTGGCATGCCCTCTCTTTTCTTTTCTCTCTCTCTCTGTCACCAGGGGCTGTTTGCCAATAAATCAATCACCACCTGGCCACATTCCACACTTCTCCAATCACACAATTCAAACAATGAAACAATCATCACCATGTGGCAGTGCAAACGTTCCTTGGTGTTCCTTCACCAAGATGGCCACCAGCCATCCACCTCGTACACACCCACACCCATGTGCAGAGCCTCTGCTCTGCCACACTGCTTAATCTTTTTTTTATAGATTCAATACATTTTTTTTTTCTGTGAAGTAAAGCAAAAAATAAATAAGAATAAAGTTTTCTACACATTGGCTTGTAAATTTGGTGTTTGCAATGACTGTTTCCCTACAATAACGCCGCTCTGCACCTTTACATTGTAAGCACCAAGCCTTTGTTTATTCTCACCACCAGTGCTCCAGACTCTCAGACTCAGCTCATTAGCTGAGAGGGGCAGGCAGGCTTGCTTGCTGGGTGTCACTCACAGTCAACACAAACACAAGATGCGCTTTGATCTTTATGACCCAGATGCGCGTTGATCTTTATGCAGTTCATTTAGTTTTAAGAATGTGCTGAGGCATGTGAGAGTGCTTAGTTTGCCTTTGACATTTTATGAATATGGATAAAATGTAGAGTGGATAAAATCTGAAATAAAATCCAGTTTTTATACTAGCAAAAGAGATGTCTCAAGTCAATGGGACTCTGTGCTGTTTGTTTATCCAATACTGTACTGTTATCTCAGACCAACAGCTTTCACACTCCCAATGAAAGTGATGATATTGCACTTCATCTACAGGATGGAATTGTAGGGTTTACAGATGTATACGTTTACACCACATTGTGTGCTACAGCTGCTATCACACTCCTATATGCCCTTGCAGTTTTTGTATAGTATTACAGCTATGGCCAAAAGTTTTGCATCACCTAAGATTTTAGGATTGAGAAATAAAAAAAATAAAAACTATATGGACATCATTTTGATCTTTTAATCAAAGAAACTACAAAATGATATCACAAAAGTCCACTGGAAGCCGTAATAGTAGTATAGTATTTCATGTTAGATTTCAAAATGTCACATTTTTCTTTTTTTTCCTGTGTTTTTTAAGTACAGTAGTCTCCGGCTAAGAGAACACTTAACAGAATGGTGAAGCAACTCACCAGAATGGGAAACACCAAATTGCTCGGCGACTTGTGTCGGATTCAGGTTTTATTCAAGAGCTCGAACAATTTCCAACTTTTTGTAGCAAGAGAAACAGCGGCATGTTTCGCCGTTTGTTTCATGCCATTTTGCAGCGATGAGGTGCACTCGCAGAAATCAGAATACAAAACGAGGATTTAATAAACCATAAACCAATAAATCAAATCAGTCTGCCTTAAGATACTCTCGCGATGACAAGTCGCTTTTGAAAAGACTGAATAAGCCATTTTAATTTAAGTTTGATGATGATGAGTTATCAGGTTACAAAACAGTACTGTATCCATTGTTAACAAATCGCTAGTGGTGCCAAGAAGTTGTTCTTTTAAGCGAAGTTCCGTTCTTTTAGCCGGAGCATTTACCATGGGTAAAATCAGTTTTACCACAAGGGTGTTCCCTGACGCAAAGTGTTCTCTTAGGAGGTGTTCCTATACGCGGAGACTACTGTATATGGAAAACTACAAAGCTGTATGAAATTGAATATGTTAACGTAACATTATTCAGCAGGTTTCATTCAACTTTATGAAGCAAAATGAGTTAATGCTACAGGGTGTACATTTTGGCCATAGCTG
The DNA here is from genome assembly GCF_902713425.1 of Acipenser ruthenus. Classification (NCBI taxonomy): domain Eukaryota; kingdom Metazoa; phylum Chordata; class Actinopteri; order Acipenseriformes; family Acipenseridae; genus Acipenser; species Acipenser ruthenus. The sequence continues at coordinate 12,751,804 of NC_081210.1, read as the reverse complement.
TAGAAGCCCTGTGGCTGCAGTCCAGATGCACAAGTCCTGGGACATCAGGTGATAGAAATGCAAGAGCTCAAAAGTGTGAAACACGAAACTGAATCAAAAGGAAAAAGAGTGAATCGCAAAAGGAGGTACATGATTCTCAGTTTAGCAAAATATCAAAATAGATGAAGTAAGAAAATGAAGACGAGGGGAAATATTTCCAGTGTGTAAATCCAAGAAAGAAGCCAGCAGGTTTGCATTTTAAACTGCCCTGATATTTACGAATGAGATTCGGCCCACCTATTCTCATCCGGTTCCTAGTAGATGAGTTGGGTCTTAAAGGATCCCAGTGATTCAGCAGCAACAACATTAGTCATTAGAGGCGAGGGTATGGAATGGGTAGCCCACTCCACTCTCTTACCAGTCTCTGTGTAAGAAGTGTCTCCTTCCCTCTTCCCTGTGTATCTCCACTTCCAGCTGTGTCCTCTGGTCCCGGTTTCTGTGCTGTGCTTAACGTACTGGTTTGGATTAACCTTGTCAACTTCTTTTAAGAATTTTAAAGACTTCAATCAAGTTCTCCCCTCCTACCCATAACTCTTCTTTGTTCTAAATAGATTCAGTGCTTTAAGCCTATCCTCACAGCTTGTTGCTTTAAGCCCTGTGATTAGTCTGGTTGCTCTTCATTGGACTCTCTCTAGCTGACTCAGAGCGCAGTCTTAACACAACATGGCAAAGGCTCCACCAGTCATTAATATTTCACGCAATCAGTGCAAGGAGGCAGACTGAGGATTGTGATGGCGATCGTTCAAATTCATCCCAAAATAATGTAGCTACTTTCCATTACATTTTAAACAAGTACAACAGCTAATGATATGATAAATCAAAAAGACTATACATATTATGACAGAACAAAACGCCCACAAATTTAATTAAGTTACCAAAAACAATAATTTCATACAGTTTATAAAAGGCGAAAGCCCCGAAAAAAAATATTTACTCAAACTCAAATATAGCTCAAAATAAACACAGAAAATTAAATTAATAAAAACAGAAAAACAGAAGCCCTAAGCATAATCAATTTCTGTAACACAGCAAAAATGCATTCAGATTTAGCTGAGGATTTCTCATGTTGATGTTTAAAAAAAGCAACTGGTCATCCTCAGCAAAACCAGTCCTGAACTACCAACCAAACATTACTGAACAACGATCCTGAACTACCAACCAAACATTACTGAACAACGATCCTGAACTACCAACCAAACATTACTGAACAACGATCCTGAACTACCAACCAAGCATTACTGAACAACGATCCTGAACTACCAACCAAGCATTACTGAACAACGATCCTGAACTACCAACCAAACATTACTGAACAACGATCCTGAACTACCAACCAAGCATTACTGAACAACGATCCTGAACTACCAACCAAGCATTACTGAACAACGATCCTGAACTACCAACCAAGCATTACTGAACAACGATCCTGAACTACCAACCAAGCATTACTGAACAACGATCCTGAACTACCAACCAAGCATTACTGAACAACGATCCTGAACTACCAACCAAACATTACTGAACAACGATCCTGAACTACCAACCAAGCATTACTGAACAACGATCCTGAACTACCAACCAAGCATTACTGAACAACGATCCTGAACTACCAACCAAGCATTACTGAACAACGATCCTGAACTACCAACCAAACATTACTGAACAACGATCCTGAACTACCAACCAAGCATTACTGAACAACGATCCTGAACTACCAACCAAACATTACTGAACAACGATCCTGAACTACCAACCAAGCATTACTGAACAACGATCCTGAACTACCAACCAAGCATTACTGAACAACGATCCTGAACTACCAACCAAGCATTACTGAACAACGATCCTGAACTACCAACCAAACATTACTGAACAACGATCCTGAACTACCAACCAAGCATTACTGAACAACGATCCTGAACTACCAACCAAGCATTACTGAACAACGATCCTGAACTACCAACCAAGCATTACTGAACAACGATCCTGAACTACCAACCAAGCATTACTGAACAACGATCCTGAACTACCAACCAAGCATTACTGAACAACGATCCTGAACTACCAATCCTGAACAACGATCCTGAACTACCAACCAAGCATTACTGAACAACGATCCTGAACTACCAACCAAGCATTACTGAACAACGATCCTGAACTACCAACCAAGCATTACTGAACAACGATCCTGAACTACCAACCAAGCATTACTGAACAACGATCGTGAACTACCAACCAAGCATTACTGAACAACGATCCTGAACTACCAACCAAGCATTACTGAACAACGATCCTGAACTACCAACCAAAGATTACTGAACAACGATCCTGAACTACCAACCAAACATTAATGAACAACGATCCTGAACTACCAACATGTGTGCACAAGGAACAGCAAATAACAAGTTAATTTTTAAAAAGAAGACAACAAACCCACAAAGAGGCCCAGTGCCCCTCCCCTACGTCTTATTCTAGAGTTCGAATAGCTCTCTGTGAAGGAAGAACACACCCGTTCTTTTTTACTGTACATCAGCAGTTAGAAACGACCTCCAAGGAGTGAAGTTCTGTCACACTTTACAATGGTGTAAAATGAGTTAAATGCTTTTCACTCTCAAAGGATATTTTAGGGTTTTCTTTTTCCCCAGAGAATTGTTCATGTTTCTCAACTTCCAATAAATCATGTTATCTTTCAGAGATCGTAAAAAGAAAACCATCTGAAGTGTTTGTTTACTCGAGCTTTTCTCTGTAATATTTGAATGGAATGTTTTTGAAATCATCATTTTTAAAATCCCTTAAGTTCACTTACAGGTAATCTCTTTGTTTCTTAGTGGTACAGACAGACACATACTGTCAGTATATCAAACATTAGTGAAATATGAGGACATTGTGATTACCCAAGGCACTGACGTTCCCTTTATACAGAAAGAAATACATTTATTTAATTAAAAAGGTGTGTGCAAATATTAAGAAAATAAAGCTTCAAATAATATATTGAGACATTAATTAAACGTCTTAAATAAAAAAAAAACTTTCAAAGTTGTAGTAAATACTGATGATTACCATCAAACACACCAAAGCCTTAAATAAATAACCTTACACTGCTAATGACGAATAGAGAGAATGTGTAAACCTTTAAACATTAAACCTTTAGACGATGTCTCTTTACCAATAAAGAAACACAGTGATACCACATCTTTCTGAATTCACTTACCCCCAAACCCAACTGAAAGCATAAAAAAGGCTTTTATTTATTTCCAACTTACAATACGTCCATTCATGTCCTCAGAAGACAGTCGCGCAGAGGTGTGTGAGCCCACCTGCCAATATAAATTATGATGAGCAGGCTACTAAAATAATGACTCAGGCAGAGCCCACATCTCCACCCTGGTTTACAAACAGGTTAGGGAAGACTTTCCAGGGCGTCACTGCCACAGGGCCTGCAATCCCTTTATTATATCAGTGACAGGGTAGGGTTATCTTTACAATAGCTTTGCTGTAGAAGAAAGCTGGTACACAGAACAAAATACTGGTACACTCCCTTCTAAAAGTAAAAGCAGGTGAAATATGCTCAGTATAAGTAACTGGAAAAGTCAAGTAAAGTCATGTGGAAAAAACATCAAAACCTTTATCAGTGAAATTAAAAGCAGGAGTTTTCTCTTAGAAAACATCTGTTTTAACCCCAGGTGGCCATGGTTCTAATTGATTTCTGTAATATCATTCTAAAATTCTACAGACTTAACATTTTACAACTATAGTTTTTTGTATATTATTGTAGTATACAAGAAATGCATGAAATCATAAATATTAGTATAGTAACATGAAATTCTTTAGAAAATCAACAGCAAATCGGTAGGCTAAGCATGGAAAAGCTGACAGTAGTTCCTCAAATGAAGCTGTAATGTTAACGTTCAGTCCTCTAACCTTTTAATGACGTTTGCAATCATTCTCTGTGATTTTTATTCTCATATTTAAGTCTGAGCTGTTCTTCAGTTCTAGTTGCTTGCCATATACAGTATATTTATGATACTTTTCGATATTAATCGTCAAATTCCCCAAAAATATTCTGACTGAAATAAATTTATATATGATAAATGTCGGTAAAACCACTCGCTATTTATTATTTTTTTACCAAAAATAATCATTTAGAAATCCTCTCTAGTTTGTGTAGTTTTTATACTTGCTGTCTGTCCCGTCTCCTTTCTGCTCTGAATGGCTGGGGGCGCTGTCAGTCATCTCAGTGGTCCGTTACATTAGTACTGAAGTTTTACTCTATTCTGACAGACCTTGTTAACTGAAGCAGTGCTAGAATGCTCTCATTTGTATAAGTGACTGTCAATCACCAAGACCTGCACCGACTGTGTACTTTTATTTGCCAGTTACAGTGCCTGTCATTAAAAGCGCCTACTTTTAAATTAGCGGGTTAAGGTGTAGTTAAGCTTTTGCTTTAGGTATACAGTGACAGTTACTAGTTTGATTTGAAAATGGGGCACAAAAGAAAAACACTTAAGAATATTGTGCACAATACCCTCCCTGACCGACGGCTGAAGTCTCCGTGGCAGGGCGAAGCGGCCCGTCTGCCTTGCCTTCCAGTGACTGAGTCCAGCTGTGCTGAAGCAGGAGAGGGGTGGACCTCAGACTCTGAATAATACGTGCAAGTTACTTCTGTTCAACTATCTAATGTTTTGTTCTGTGCATATTATTATAATTTTACTCGTAAATTTATGATATACAAGTCTGTGTAATACACTTTTATATGCTGCATTTTCTACGGTTTATTTGAGACCATTTTTAAATTTGTGTAGGATCTTTATCGTTATAGCTCCGCTGTGACCAAACGTTATTTCAATTAATGTTGGTAACCATGGTTTTGTTGCATGTTGAATATGATAAAGGGGTTTTGTTAAAAGAGCCGTTTTTCAATAGCATGAAAGTCTGTTTTTTAAAAGCATGAATTGAAAAATAAAGATAAAAAAACGGTAAATTCTTTCTAAAATAAACGTCAACATTAATCGTCGATTTGGCAAAAAATTAAAATTGAATAGCAGCAAGCCTATATATAATAGTACTGCATGTATACTATACAAAGAAAATTAGTGAAAATGATTGCAAAACAAAGCACTGTATTACAGACATTTACAAAACCGCATTCCAAAACCAGTTGCTACCGTGCTTTCTCAGTCCCTGAGAAACAGAAATAACGTTTAAATACAACACTACCACAAAATTAAGCACACAAAGACACACTGGCTTTTTTTTTTTTTTAACTGTACAGTAATTATTTTACCGTCAAAATTGTTTTATAGGTCGCACTGGTATAAAAGTCTCTCCCCCCTTTTTTTTAAAACTTCAATTTTAGGAAAACGCCTTTTTTGTGTTTAAAATACTTTTTTTACAATTGATTTTTTTCTTACATGCTCTACACTGATAAATAAAGAAAGATACACAGGTTTAGTTTTGAAAAAACCCTTGTTTGCAACAGTTTATTCCATTAATAATTTTACAGTGTTGTTTTTCATTTTTAATTAAACTGCTAGAAACTATTCCCTTTTTCAAAATTTCTAAAATTTAAAAAAGTAATAATTAACAGAGCATAAAATCAAGTTATACTTCCCACACCACATCTGTATTAGCCTACCGGTATTTTATTTTATCTTATCAAGTGGCGAAACAAGTTCAAGAACATATCTTCTTTGCTTTACTGAACATTTCTTTCCAAACCCATACTTAGGCAATAATTCCAGCTGCATTGGCTTTTACAAATTCGTTGCATTAATTCAAATTTAAAAGAAAAGTATTAAAACAGTGCTGCTGCATCAATTGAAAAAGCAAAAAAAAAAAAAAAAAAAAAACACCACCAAAAAAACAATAAACTAAACAGTGCCTCATCTAATAACCAGTAAACAAAACATCTTAATGTTGCATACGGTGCAGTACAATTGCATTACATTTCCAGCTGTACAAATACATTCATTTTGTGTTGTTAATCAGAACCATAACTACAGTACACACATACAAGTGTTCCACGGCGTTGCACTGACATGTAGAACAAGTTACAGTATGTATCAGTCATTCAAAGTACTGTAGTCCATTCAAACAAAATGTTTTCTACATTGGGCCATAAACACGTTCCTCCTCTTATCAGCTCGTTTTTCTTCGCCATGTTTAAGTTTGTCTTTGTTTCGTCTACAGTCACGTACTGTACAGCATTGTGATTGCCATGCATTTCGGCAATTTCAAACCTTTTGAGTAGCATTTTCGTTTTTTGTCCGACTGTCCTACTTTATCCAGTTTAAGAGTCACCTGCATAATTAGAGCATTCCAATTACAACGAACAGAAGAATTGATAAGTTTACTCCGTTTTCTAACCAATAGCTGTTTGCTACGGATCCCAGGGGCGGGTTCAGTGTTGATAAACCAATGGCTTGGGAGGGTGGGAATAAAGAGAGACTGACAGCTATTGTGTTAACAGTGAAGCAGTATAGCTGTGACGTGTTCATATTCCTAAGAGTGATAACTTTAACCACCATTTTCTTTTCTCGTACTAAACTTATTTTTCTGTTTTTTGAAAATGGTTTTATTTGTGGCAGATAATTTTAATTCATTGTGTTTTTTTGTTATGTACAGTGCTTTGTGATACTTCGGTATGAAAAGCGCTATATAAATGTAATAAATAAATAAATAAATAAATAAATAAATAAATAAAATTAATTAATATATATATATATATATATATATATATATATATATATATATATATATATATATATATATATATATATATATATATATATGGTGTGAAAAAATGCTGTAAAGTAAGAATGCCTTCAGAAATAGACATGTTAATAGATTCTATTTATCAATTAACTAAATGCAAAGTGAGTGAACAGAAGAAAAATCTGAATCAAATCCATATTTGGTGTGACCACCCTTTGCCTTCAAAACAGCATCAATTCTTCTAGGTACACTTGCACAAAGTCAGGGATTTTGTAGGCATATAGTCAGGTGTATGATTAAACAATTATACCAAACAGGTGCTAATGATCATCAATTCAATATGTAGGTTGAAACACAATCATTAACTGAAACAGAAACAGCTGTGTAGGAGGAATAAAACTGGGTGAGGAACAGCCAAACTCAGCTAACAAGGTGAGGTTGCTGAAGACAGTTTACTGTCAAAAGTCATACACCATGGCAAGACTGAGCACAGCAAAAAGACACAAGGTATTTATACTGCATCAGCAAGGTCTCTCCCAGGCAGAAATATCAAGGCAGACAGGGGTTTCCAGATGTGCTGTCCAAGCTCTTTTGAAGAAGCACAAAGAAACGGGCAACGTTGAGGACCGTAGACGCAGTGGTCGGCCAAGGAAACTTACTGCAGCAGATGAAAGACACATCATGCTTCCCTTCGCAATCGGAAGATGTCCAGCAGTGCCATCAGCTCAGAATTGGCAGAAAACAGTGGGACCCTGGTACACCCATCTACTGTCCGGAGAAGTCTGGTCAGAAGTGGCCTTCATGGAAGACTTGCGGCCAAAAAGCCATACCTCCGACGTAGAAACAAGGCCAAGCGACTCAACTATGCACGAAAACACAGGAACTGGGGTGCAGAAAAATGGCAGCAGGTGCTCTGGACTGATGAGTCAAAATTTGAAATATTTGGCTGTAGCAGAAGGCAGTTTGTTCGCCGAAGGGCTGGTGAGCGGTACACGAATGAGTGTCTGCAGGCAACAGTGAAGCATGGTGGAGGTTCCTTGCAAGTTTGGTGCTGCATTTCTGCAAATGGAGTTGGGGATTTGGTCAGAATTAATGGTCTCCTCAATGCTGAGAAGTACAGGCAGATACTTATCCATCATGCAATACCATCAGGGAGGCATCTGATTGGCCCCAAATTTATTCTGCAGCATGACAACGACCCCAAACATACAGTGAAAGTCATTAAGAACTATCTTCAGCGTAAAGAAGAACAAGGAGTCCTGGAAGTGATGGTATGGCCCCCACAGAGCCCTGATCTCAACATCATCGAGTCTGTCTGGGATTACATGAAGAGAGAAGCAACTGAGGCTGCCTAAATCCACAGAAGAACTGTGGTTAGTTCTCCAAGATGTTTGGGCCAACCTACCTGCCGAGTTCCTTCAAAAACTGTGTGCAAGTGTACCTAGAAGAATTGATGCTGTTTTGAAGGCAAAGGGTGGTCACACCAAATATTGATTTGATGTAGATTTTTCTTCTGTTCACTCACTTTGCATTTTGTTAATTGATAAATATAAACTATTAACATGTCTATTTTTGAAAGCATTCTTACTTTACAGCATTTTTTCACACCTGCCTAAAACTTTTTCACAGTACTGTGTATATATATATATATATATATATATATATATATATATATATATATATATATATATATATACACACAGTGCCTTGCATAAGTATTCACCCCCCTTGGACTTTTCCACATTTTGTAGTGTTACAACCTGGAATTAAAATGGATTTAATTGGGATTTTTACCATTTGATTTACACAACATACTTGACACTTTGAAGGTGCAAAATATTTTTTATTGTGACACAAAAGTTAATTAAACAAAAAAAAAAGACATTTGTTGGTTGGATAAGTATTCATCCCCGAGTCAATACTTGGTAGAAGCACCTTTGGCAGCAATTACAGCTGTGAGTCTTTTTGGGTAAGTCTCTACCAGCTTTGCACATCTGGATCCTGCAATTTTTGCCCATTCTTCTTGGCAAAATTGCTCAAGCTCTGTCAAGTTGGATGGGGACCGTTGGTGAACAGCAATTTTCAAGTCTTGCCACAGATTCTCAATCGGATTGAGGTCTGGGCTTTGACTGGACCATTCTAAGACATTCAGGTTCTTGTTTTTAAACCACTCCAGTGTAGCTTTGGCTGTGTGTTTAGGATCATTGTCCTGCTGGAAGGTGAACCTCCGCCCCAGTCCCAGGTCTCTTGCAGACTGACCAGTTTCCCAGTCCCTGCCGATGAAAAGCATCCCCATAACATGATGCTGCCACCACCATGCTTCAACGTGGGGATGGTGTTCTCAGGGTGATGAGCAGTGTTGGCTTTGCGGCACACATAGCGTTTTGCGCTAAGGCCAAAAACCTCTCCAAATGTTTGCTGTGTCTTCCACATGCCTTTTGGCAAAATCCAAACGGGATTTGATATGGGTTTTTTTCAGCAATGGCTTTCTTCTCACCACTCTTCCATAAAGCCCAGCTTTGTGGAGCGTCCGGGTTATACTTGTCCCATGGACGGTTTCTCCCATCTCAGCTGTGGATCTCTCCAGCTCCTTCAGAGTTACCATTGGCCTTTTGGTTGCTTCTCTGACTAATGCCCTCCTTACCTGGTCACTGAGTTTTGGTGGACGGCCTTCTCTAGGCAGAGTCACGGTTGTGCCATATTCTTTCCATTTTTTAATAATGGATTTAACGGTGCTCCGGGGGATGTTCAAAGTTTGGGATATTTTTTTATAACCCAGCCCTGATTGGTGCTTCTCCAGGACTTTATCCTGGACTTGTTTTGATAGCTCCTTGGTCTTCATGATGCTGTTTGTTTAGATATGCTCTCTAACAAACTCTGGGACCTTCCAGAAACAGGTGTATTTAATCTGAGATCATGTGACACTTTAATTGCACACAGGTGGACTCCATTCAACTAATTATGTGACTTCTGAAGGCAATCGGTTGCACCAGAGCTTATTTAGGGGTGTCACAGCAAAGGGGGTGAATACTTATGCAATCAAGACTTTTCAGTTTTTTATTTGTAAATAATTTTGAAAAATATGTAGATTTTTTTTCCCACTTCGACATTATGGACTATTTTGTGTAGATCAGTGACAAAAAATCCATTTTAATTCCAGGTTGTAACACTACAAAATGTGGAAAAGTCCAAGGGGGGTGAATACTTATGCAAGGCACTGTATATATATATTATTAAACATCAGGTAATCAAAGACACTACAAAATGATATTGCAGAAGTCTACTGGAGGTCATAAGTAGTACTGTATTTCATGTTAGATTTCAAAATGTCACATTTTTCAAGTCTTGTCAGTTTTTCATTAAGTATATGGAAAAATACAAAGCGGTATGTAATTCAATGTTAACGTAACATTATTCAGCAGGTTTCATTCGACGCTGTGAAGCAGAATGAGTAATTCTATAGGGTGATGAAAACCTTGTTTTTAACCGTTGTTAATGTAATATTTCAGTGACTGTCGACAGATTAGAAATGACAGACCGAGAAAAAAACTCTTTGAAATGCTGGTCAGGCTTTAAGCGTTTTCCTCCCCATGTTAGAATGTCTAATTGTGTTCCTTCCCATCAGAAATTCTCCATAATAGCTCAGGAGAACAGTGGCCATCCTCTGATACCATGACCACTACCGGCGCTGGAAGACAAAAGCCAGCCCTGCAGGGGTCTGCTTGAGCTCACAGGGCCCCTGGCCAGTAGGGTTCACTGTATCACTCATTTTGTACACAAGATACTCGTGCCTTCACCAGGCAAGCCACTCAGAGACCATCTCGAATATCTTATACAGATGTAGAATATTCAGGTGAGCAGTTCTGTAGATGTACTATAGGTAATTGTTTATCTTTAAAGCAACAGGTTTATTTTCCCATTTGCTATGGTTTTATACTTCTCTGAAAATGTGCCTTTAAATGCAAAAATAGGTCACTATACTATCAATACCTTGTGCTAAAAACTATCCATATAATAAAGTATGTGAAAAATCATTAAAGACACAATACAGCATGAAGACTTATATAAAGTAACTGCTTTACAGTAATAGTCAATAGTTGGCTCCCTCTGTTACTTTCAAAGTTCCCTTTCAAGTACAAAAAGTAACCATTACCATATGGGTAAATGTACCAAAGCTGTCGCAAGGGCAATATTGCAGAACGACGGGAATGCTACAAGGCTAAGCCGAGAGGCTGCCTTGTGTGTTACCATACGGAACCCCAGAAACAAGCAGCTAGGGCTAAAAAACTGAAGGAGAACTGACCTCTATGCAAGTGTTGTAAGGGTCTACTGAGAAGCTGCCCTTAACACTCCAGTTCCAAAATCAGGGTTTGTGGATCCACGACATTAAGTCTGTAGAACCTAATAAAGGTATGGGGAGTAGCCCACACCACTGCATTGCAAATGAGCTTTTCTGAAGGGGCAAGTTGGCAAGTTCATATGCAGTCCTATGAAGGAGAACCAGAGGGGACAGTGGGTTGATTCCTGGGTGGCAAAGAGATCTATCTCTGCTCTCCCAAACCTCTCTTAAATGAGGCTCACCACCTCAGGGTGAAGTCTCCACTCTGAGGTGCTGGTGACTCTCCTTGAGAGAAGATCCACCACCCAGTTTGTCACCCCAGGCAGATATACCACTTTTGTGTTGTCTGTACGGACAAGCACATGTCTCCCCCGAACCAAAAAATTATGCAAAGCCAGGTAAACTGGCTGTAGCTCCAAAACATTGATGTGGATACCCTGCCAAGGGGGTTCCACACACCTTGCTCACCCTTGCCACTCCACACAGTGACCCAGCCCAGGCTGGACATGTCCGTGGCAACGACCTCCCTTATGGTGACACTGCCCAGCGCTATGTCGAGGCGTAGATGGACAGGCTGTTTCCACCAAGAGAGTGCCTTTAGACAGTGATGAGGCACTGTCAATAGGTGGTCGCGGTTCAACACGGGCTGAAAAACCCTGCTGTTGAACCAGGCCTGCAGAGGGCGCATGCGCAGGGGACCCAATGGAAGTGTCCGGGAAGCTGCTGCCATCAAGCCCAGAAGTTTCTGGAACGTTACTACCGTGAGCGCTCTGTTGAGCTGAAAGAGCTCCAAACAGGCGGCTATTCTCTGCACGACAGAGTGGACAGCGTCGCCCTAGAGTCCAAGCACAGTATAAGAAGGCGTGGGCTGGCTCTTCACATGATTCACCGTAAGGCCCAACAGTTGAAGGTGGCCGGTGACAAGTTCCGTGTGGGCCTCTGTCTGTGCTGGAGACTGCGCACAAATGAGCCAAGTACCTGGAGTAGAACTGTGACAAACCCAGGGTGAGCTTGCCACATGCAGGCCCGTCTTCACTTGTCTTTTGTGTAAAAGGAACAGTACTCCACACAAGCACAGGTAGGTTTTAAACAGGGCAGGCCTATATGTTTAGTTTAAACTTCAAAAACAAAAATAAACCCAACTGCTTCCAGGAGTGCTAACTAAACTGTTGCAAGCTATACCGGACAGCTAAGCTGTTTCCCGGTCAAAAAACCCCCACTTTTACTGTTTAGTGGATCACAAACACTGTACCTTTCATCTCTGGTTCCAGCTCCCTGGTAGTCTCTCTCTTAATGGAGCCCTGAGCCCTTTATATGATGTGGCTGCTCCCAATTATCACCAATGATTCTATTTGAAGTAGCCACATTCTCACATGTTTTTGGCAGGGACAGAAATTAACCCCATCCCTGCCAACCACCACCAAATCACACAAAATGTCAATACTATTTACAGGCAGAGCTCTGCCACAAGAATCGTTCCTCCAACTGGAGGGGGTGTATCAGCACCTCGTCCACCACGGGACCAAAGTTATGCTCCGGTGTAATAGGGGCATCCAATAGTGGCGGTCCAAATAACTTAGAAGTATCCTTAATAAAACCTTTAATTGCTTCCCATAAGATACGAGGAGAATTTACCATGTGTCTCGATTCAGAATGTCAGAAAATACGAATCTGAAAAAGTTAGCATTATGGTCTGAAAGGGACAGCGGGAAAATGTTGACGTTATGCACCTCAGAAAAGAGAGATTTCGATGCGAAAATGCTGAGGGTTTAACTACACGCCAAACATCATGTACACCATAGTCAGACGCAAGTCGCTGCAAGGTAGAAGATGCCAGAATCTGTGTACTCCCCTGTTGCAGACACGATCTGTCAAGAGCCGAGTTCACCACAGCATTCATGTCAGCACCAATAATTAAACTAAAGTCAGACAAATCTAACAATAATTTGGTCAATGAGTTAAATAATTCTGGATCAAACGTCGTCGGGGCGTAAACTGAAACAAAGTATTTTACGCGAGATGCTGGTTTTTAGATGTGCTACCCTCCCTTCTCAGTTCCCTCCATGCCCAAAACAGTGATCTGAAAACTGCGGCGTAATAAAATCAGTGAGCCCTTTGTTTTGTTGTCTGCAGAGGAGGCAGCTGCCACATAAATATATTTGTTGCCATACATGTTATAATGTATGCAGTCCATTCCCCTTGGTGGGGGCAGGTACCAAACTGCCACTATCGGGAGGGTGGCAGTATAACAAAGGCCATTACAAACTAATAAAATACAAAAACTGCACACAAAACCTTTTATTATAATAAGTAATAAGCATAATAAATAAGGACCAGGACCGGAGACACCTTTGGAAACTAAATGGACATAGATTTAGGACAGAGAGTGGAGGGGTTATGGAATGAGTTACCTAGTCCTGTTGTTGATGCTGAATCACTGGGATCCTTTAAGACCAAAGTTTTGCTTCCACTCAGCTACTAGAAACAGGATGAGCATAACTGGGCCAAATGCCCTCCTCTCATTTGTAACTCTTATTTCTCACTGTAACAATGCCACTACTGTGCTCTGTACAGCAAGCCACACAGAGATTAAAGGGCTATGCAGGTATTTTCTGAATTTTAATTGATTATGAGCATCTCACTAGCGGTAATGTGAGAAAGACCGCCATGCATTGATATTTGCTCAGCTAAGTGCTGTGGAAGTTGGCGATCAAAAAGGGTTACGGTACAACAGGGGAAGAATGCATTGGTTATATTGATGCACATGGTTTTAGAAGGAATACAGTATCTGACAGAATGTGAGGGTTACAGTTTGCTGTACATGGTATTTCTGGCAGTTCTCCTGAGGAGCCCCTTAGCAGTGCTTACCTGAGGCGTGGGCGGCTCCACTTTGCGCTTCTTCTTCTGGCTCTGTTTGTTACTCCGCGGGTAAACGATCAGGGTCTCTCTCCACCTGCCATATAAAGAGTGGAGAATTCAGGAGGTGGTCGTGGAAACAAGAACCAGGAACTCGCATCTGAACAGACTTCAACACAAAACTATTGTCAAAGCTTTTTCTACACCAAAAATTGCACCATATTTTGTAATAATAGAACAAGCAAAAAAGAAAGAATGTAGGACACTGGTACTCAGGATCACGTAAATGAAGTCTTAATCGCCTGAAGTTGTGTTTCTGGTAAACATTACAGGGGCTTTACAATGATGTAACAAGTTTATTTTTCTTTTAGAAAAAAATAGCCTTATTTGCATATCTTTAGCTGTTATTGTTTTTAAAAAAATATTTTGAATTATTAGTGCAGTCTACAACATTATGTTTATGTCCAGGAACACAGACTTTAATTAACTCACTGTGAGAATGGAGTCCAAGCTGAACTTTCTGTTCAGAACTGTTCTAGGTCACCCTTGAAATCTTCAATACACACTTCTGTGGAACAAGACTGCTATTTCACTAAGCAGTACTAAGTGGTCACAATAGAAGATAAAAGTGATGCATTGATTATATGTAAAAGGTAAACTAAATACCAGATACTCGGGTTCCTACTTTCAGAACACGAGAACATTCATATAATTTTGTCATTATTCAACAGCTATAGCAAAAAATATCTAAGGCCTTAAAACGACCCTGTTAAAAACGTCCAAACATAAGGGCACACATGCAACTGTCTGCTGTCTAATGAAATCTTAAAAATGGTCAGATCTCACCTAAATCAACAACGTCTGCCAGAAATGAATCCTGCCTCGGCCACTACTGTCTCTGATGGGAGCCCTTGTCTTGGACTGTGCTGGGATCCCCTACGACACTATAACACTTTCTAACTAATGATATTAGATAAACTGCATCACCAGTGACAGCAATCCCTATTATAGAGTGTCCACACAGCCGGTGGGAAAGGTCGTTTGCAATACAGCGTTACTGGATTAGCAAAAGGCTGCAGCTTACAGGATTAAAATACATTGAGGTGGGTCTGTAGAGGAATTATGTTTGGACCTTATTTAAACTGGTCCAGAAGTAAGATCTGATAGTGAAATGGTGTTCTAATCTCTCAGGTGTTAGCACACAGGAGGGGGACACTGCATCCGTTTTGCTCAGGCTGTTTTCACAGGTTTTCTGGTGGGTTTGTTTCTATGAAAGCAAGTAAGGCTATGAGGCTCTGCATACCTTGTTGGATCTGAACATTTGTAAATGGCTTCAAAATGGAGGAATGAAGCACAGCTACAGATTTTATACCAAACCACTCTCCCCGCAACCATTACTAAATAGAGCATTTTTATACCACACATGTGGCTACATTTCCAGGAGTTATTTTCATGTTATGTCATTAAACGTTAGTGACCAGATCTTTTTATTTTGTATTTTGACAAACTGCAACGTAAATACCACTTGTTAAGCATACAAAATATTTTAAGATGGAAGTAAACTTTGATCTAAATTTTTACTAAGATGAGGGTATTTTAATAGAGGATTTTCAAAAAGACTTTACAAAACTCCAGGTGCAAAGAATACACTTGTCTCCACCGAGCTCATCTGTATGAAGCGACGAGCTCCGCACTTAATCCCAAACCATAAAAACATTTAGATGACTTCTAGTCTAAACGTTTGTGTGAATTTAACTTAAGTTTTTTAGTATTTCTAAATGACGCCAAATTCAATCCAGACAGGTCCTTGTGAAACGGATTTCAGAATCGTGCAGACTGTAACATGAAGAAATGATATGCATGAGAAATCTGAGGACTCTTGACATGACTGACACCAACTGTTTTGGCTACGCAGTGGGCCTGGAAGTAACCACAAAGCCGCACTGCGTAGTACTCTGTGTGAGGGTTCGCCAAGTTATTTTCTGCCAGAACTTCCAGTCCTCGATTCAAACAATAACCAGCTGGAATAAAATAAATAAATAAATAAATAAAACTTATTTCCAAGGGAAAAAAGTAGACTTCATTTGGAATTCATCTGGGACAAATTAGGAAGCTGTCTCCAGGACACAGAGAAGCACAATAAACAAGCCTGTTAAAAATAAACAGCTTGTATTCATTGTAATTATTGCAGCCTCTTCAGAGCCTTGGTCTTGTCTTTCAGACAAGCATCATTCTACTCTCAGGTAACACTTTGCATCACAATAATATATTTTGCCTCTGGGCACTACTCAAGGCAATGCCTAGTACATTTGGAAGCAGATGTGATATAATGTATTCTCATATCTACAGCAAGCAAATTATACTTGAGAGTAATTTTACTGCACACCTGAGTTTCCCTGGATTTTTTCCACAGACTAATTGATACAGGTATTAGGTTTCAGAAAATATATAAAAGAAGCAGGAGGTTTACATTAGGTGTTTAACACAAAAGGACTTGTGATTAAAGTGGTTTGCTAGGTTTGGCATTAGAAAAGCTGGCATCAAGACTATGAAAACCACCACCAGTTAACACCTTCCTTGCTTTGCCAGGTATGAGACCATTTATTTTAAATATCAGTTCAACAATCGTAACTGATGCAACCTTACTAGTGATGACTGCTGGTACACTGACAGGGTTGTCAGTAAGGCCTGCCCATGAATATCTAATGAAAGACC
Organism: Acipenser ruthenus; assembly: GCF_902713425.1. Lineage (NCBI taxonomy): Eukaryota > Metazoa > Chordata > Actinopteri > Acipenseriformes > Acipenseridae > Acipenser > Acipenser ruthenus. Next base: position 12,735,141 of record NC_081210.1, on the reverse strand, counting down.
AAGTCTCAACATTCCCATGAACTATAAAGCAAGTGTAGAGTCTGAGGACTGCCACTGTATTTTCTTCCGGTGTAACCATATGACTGTGGTCTTTTTTAATGAACCTATCACCTTAATAAAGCAGGAAAGCACAAGAGGGTATGGGTTATCGTGGATATTGTCAGCAGTGACAATATCCACGATAGCCCTCTCGTGCCTTATTGCTTTTATAAAACAGATTTACCAACTTTTTATAAACACAGAAAAGAGAAATCGCTACAGTTTCTGAATATTTATTAACACATTTTAAGTGTAACCTTCCGCAATAGAAAATAGTTCCTATGAACTTTTAATATTCACAATATTTTCTCTTTTGTTGTTTGAGTTTAAACTTTTTAAACAAGGGCTTTTAAATAACAAAACAAAAATCCTTCCTTAAATGTGTTTCGGTTCATTTTTTCTGACTTTAAATAACTTTTTATAAGAGCAAAATCCTTTGTTGGGGAGAGGGGAGTTAGGCGAGTGTTTTTGACCTTTGAGTTTTGTTTGATAGCTGTAGTGAAGGCGAATGCCCAGCTTACTAAAGTATACTGTTTTGTATAAACTGTTTATTTTGGCCCTTGTGTCCATTTTGTTTGTTCCTGTTTTTGTTGTGAATTAAATGTGTGCAACAGCGCTTCACTGTCTCCGAGTCTCTATACAGGGCTTCACTGCAGCTTCTGTCTCGGCGTCTATACAGCGCTTCACTGCAGCATCTGTCTCTGAGTCTCTATACAGCGCTTCACTGCAGCTTCTGTCTGAGTCTCTATAAAGAACGTCCTGCTCCAGGAACCTACTAATCTATGCAAACCCTCTTGACACTGTTTGGGATCAACATCCCCTAAACTAACATACTTCTGGGCTCCCGGAGTCCCGGTCTCCTCACAGCGACTCCTGCCTCTTTAAATGGGCAATGCCTTTGTGAGTACCGTCTTGCAGTGAAAGGGTTTTGTGTAGTTAATCCTACAGAGCGGACGCTCACCTCCTTGATATCAACAAAGCGCCCCTCTGTGTAGCATGGCGGCGCAGTTGCCTCGAGCTACACACACGCTCCCCAGCCAATCAGGCCTCCCGATCAACTCAATACTGGGCGAGCCTACCTGCTCAATTACTTCCTTAGCAACGCATCTCCTGTTGTGCGTCCCAGCTGCTTCCATAAAGGCACACATGCACTCAAGAACCAGCTACAGGGTCTCCCTGTCACACTGCCGATAACATCTTCGGCCGTGACGCTATCCTGTCACACAGTGGCAGTATCATTAAAAAAGCATCCTATATGTAAGGGCAAATGTTTTGTGAAAAAAGTCATCTGAGGTAGAATTGTAATACTTGATACAATATTTCATAAGGCATCCTGGAAATTCTGTTCTGGAAAGGAATCTGGAAAAACTGTTTCACAGATTTCCAAGAGTGTGTCTGTGGCAGAAATACTGGCAGGGAAGGAGTTAAATTCTCCTCCCTGCCCAGATTGATTGCTTCAGGTGGGAGCAATCAGTCAATTAATGATTCAATTATCATCCAGCCACCTGTCATAAAAGGAGGCCTCAGCCTCCCATTTGGGGGGAGAGAGTTCTAGAAGAAAAGTGTTTTTGTGTGTGCTGTGTTTTTTGACCAGTGAAGGCAACGCCCAGCCTGGAAACTTTATTTGTAAGTTTTGTTTTGTGTTCATTTTGTGTTGGAAACCTTTTTGTTTGGCCCTTGTGCCTATTTATTTGATTATTTTTGTTTATTAAAAAGCTTTATTTTGAACTTAAAACTCAACCTCTGCCAATCCTGTCACAGTGTCACTCTGTCAAAAGGGCTTTAAGTGGGATTGTAGCAGGATAGCGTCAAGAATGAGACAGAGGCTAGATACTGCAGTTAAAGCACGCCTGTGCACATTTATTTACACAAACAAAGAAAAAGGCACAAGGGACAAAACAAAACAAACACTTTATATAAACACTCTCCTCAACACCAACCCCAAACAAAGGATTTATCATTCCTTATATACCATTTGGCTGTAGCCTAGTTAACCATCAATTTCTCTCTCTCTCTCTCTCTCTCTCTCTCTCTCTCTCTCTCTCTCTCTCTCTCTCTCTCTCTCTCTCTCTCTCTCTCTCTCTCTCTCTCTCTCGAGGTTGTGGCCACACTATTCCATTACATTGTAGCAGAGATTAAAACAACTTCCTAGTTTTACTTTTCCCAGTTGGCCTGGCTCCAGAGCTGATGGAGACCCCCTGCTCCAGCTCCAGAGTGGCACCAGAGCTGATGGAGCCCCTAAACCTCTAATCAGTAATGTATGGGGGGTTATGAGAGCAGTGCACACTTTTTGATAAAACAAAATGACATTTTTATATAGCTTGAAGTATTCCCATGCTTCCCAGCTAGCCACCAGAGATGTCATTTTTTGTCACAGTTCATGATATTTTACTTTTGGTTGAGGAAAGGATCCTCTAATATTTGTTTCCATTCCAGTGCACAAGAGTGCAGAAGAAGGCAGCAGAGCTTCAGCAAGCTCCAGTTATTGTGTGAATATTTAAAACTTTTCTTGGACCTATCAAATTATTTTCTGATTCAGTACAGCCTATATACAAAAAAAGCTTCTTTAAACCCCCCCAAAAAAAAAACATGATCGGAAAATCCTACCTGTCATTCAATAGCTTTTATTATCCTAGCCTCCTATGTATGTTTCACGGGGGGACTTGGTTCCAGACCCTCACAATTCTCTGTAAAAAAGGGCCTCCTATTTTCTGTTCTGAATGCCCCTTTATTTAATCTTCATTTGTGACCCCTGGTCTTTGTTTCTTTTTTCAGGTCGAAAATGTCCCCTGGGTCGACATTGTCAATACCTTTTAGAATTTTGAATGCTTGAATCAGATCGCTGCATAGTCATCTTTGTTGAAGACTGAATAGATTCAGTTCTTTAAGCCTGTCTGCATACGACCTTTGAAACCCGGAATAATTCTGGTTGATGTACATTAAAATACGTATTTATATTTAATTATATTATATACTTATTTATTTTGTTCATTCAAATGTTTGAACTGAATAATTCTGGAAGGATTTTTAACAATGTGAAAGTTAGGAAACAGTGGAGCTGCTCCAGAACCTCAGGTCCGAAAACTGGCAAGCTCCACTCCAGCTCCAGGCCCTGGAGCATGGCCAACCCTACTGCGGAGAAAATACACCTTCTGAACAGTATAGCACATGACATTTACTGACCGGATAATTCTGGTCATTTACAAATACTTCTAACACCCAATGGAAGGATTAAAAAAAATCACTGAAAAATGACAACCACTGCTATTTCATTTTATTTGATATAGCTAAAGAAAGCGAGGGTTCCCTAAACCAACAAACCAGCTTGTTAGTGCATCAGTTCATAGAGATACAGTGGATAGCACACAAGTGTCCCTAAACCAGCTTATTAGTGTAGGTCTTTCATAACTCACAGAGATACATTCATAGCACACGAGGGCTCCTAAACCAGCTCATTAGTGTAGGTCTTTCGAGATATCCTTCACCACGTTTCAATAGGTAAATGGATTAAAGCCAAATAAAACTATCCTGTAACAGACTGGTGTTATTGCGAGCTTCATTCGGCATACACTGTAGTTTTATGTACAGGTCCATGACACGTACAATCCTAGTAGGGGCTGAAAGAATCTGATTCGTCAGCCTGTAATGTAGAGGTTTGGCTTCCATTCAGAAGAGAAAAGATAACTGGACAGCTTGGCTTTCCAATGGCAGTACAAAGAGATATATTGGAGTAGTCTGAAATATTAATATTATGTATTTGAATGTTAAGGATTTTAATTTAATATGGAAAACATATTATCTTTGCCATTCTCATTCAGTTGAAATTTTTAATGATCTGTATATATTATTTATTATTATTATTATTTATTTCTTAGCAGACACCCTTATCCAGGGCAACTTACAATTGTTACAAGACATCACATTATTTTTACGTACAATTACCCATTTATACAGTTGGGTTTTTACTAGAGCAATCTAGGTAAAGTACCTTGCTCAAGGGTACAGCAGCAGTGTCCCCCACCTGGGATTGAACCCACGACCCTCCGGTCAAGAGTCCAGAGCCCTACCCACTAATCCACACTGCTGCCCCATATAAAACTTGAATTCATAATGGAAATTACATGAGTTTGAAGCATGTTCTGTTGAATACATTGAATGAAAAGGATACTTTGTCAAACAGTATGTCTACAGAAATACTAAAACAAATTTAATAAATTCAATGGGAAACAATCATTTTTTTCAATGATGAGAACAGCAAAAATTCAAACCCACCAAAGAAAACAGATTTCAAGGAACCGGCCACTACCAGAAAACGCAAAGAAACGTCAAACACCACCACACAATTGCTGGTTAAATGTGCAAAACAAAGCGAGGGAACGTTATCATAACCCTGGTTCCCTGAAACAGAAATGTAAGAGGAGAGCCAGGGTTGTTTTTCCACTGCAGAGCTGAGCCGTGCTACTGACGTCACACGCAACGAAAGACAGTTGTTATTAATTATTGTTAACTCAGTTTGTCAAAAAATGCACAAACAAAAGGTGTTCAAAAATTAATAGACCAACAGTACAGCTGTATCTTGTATCACTATGTTTTGTAAATATATTTAGGAATGTCTTTATAATCCAAACATTTTATTGATTATATCGACTACTAAAGTTCAATTAGTTCTGTTGAAGGGGAAAAAAGAAGGTTTTAAAAATATGATTTGCCAAAGATATCACGTTTAAGGATATTTGATATTCTTTTTAGTTTAGGTTCTTAAAAAAAAAAAAAAAAAAAAGAAGCTGTGCGAGCGCAATGAGAGCTGTAGTTGTATGTAAGGCACCAAGGGTTCTGAGCACCCGCTTATTTTTCCCCATGCAGTGCATAGGCTGCAGTATAGTACTCATGTCTTTACTGTAGTTTAAAATAAAGAAGCAACACGTTGTTTAGGCTATATTACACGTTTGCCATATGGTTGTATTTTTTTTGTTTTCTTTTTGCAATTACATTCAATTTACATTTAAAAAAAAAATCCTGTGCCAAATTGTCAAAAGTTCTACTTTTCTACAGTCATTTTACAGTGAGCTAGCGTTTTTTATTTTTTATTTTACAAACATTTGTGTTTTTATGTTAGAAAACCAGTCATGCTTTGCCAGTGTAGAACTTATTATCAAAATGAAACCATGACGTAAAGTTAAAAGCCTAAGTACTGTATATTGTTTAAAATCAATACTTAACTTCCCAATGTACGCAGTGCTCACACAGATCATGTTTTATGCCTCAAGCCTGGGACACACATGGGCAGCCTGGCTCTGCTAGCGGGGAGTGGTGAGGGGCGATGCCGCAAAATTGGTGGACACACAACAGCATATGTGGTGGCGGTTTCCAAAGTAAACCATGCCCCTACCAATACAGCCAAACTGTCCACAAATTATGGACTGGACTTCCAGTGATGATGAGACAGAAGAGGAATAATTTCAAACTAAATTATATGCTGTTTAGCAGTACAAGTCCAGTATATGCAGATATTTTATTAAAGAAAATATTGTTATTTACGTACCAGGAAAGAAAATGGAGGAATTGTACTGTGCAACAGTGTGTTTCCCATCATCTCAACGCTACCATATCATAAATGAATAGTGAGCTGATTTAAACGTTACAAAACTAAAATGTACATGTATTGCTTCACTCTGTGTTTGAGATTTCTTAGTTATATTTTAAATAAATGGCAATTTAGTGTTAATTTAGTAGGGAAACTCTTCATTATGCTTTTAAAAGAAATTGCCTTATAATTCTGAAAGCTTCATTTTCCCCCTTAACTTCCTGTTCTTAAAGAATTAAATATCAAGAACTGTATTACCCCTAACAGGCACCAAATAAAACCAGCCCAAAATGTTTTGAATGTAATTTGGGAGGAACATGTCTTCTTGTTACTTGTGTGTGTGATGACGTATTATAAGATATTTATCACACAAATCATGTTGATGGGGCTCTCGAGTGGCGCATCCAGTAAAAGCACTTACGTAGAGTGCAGCATGCGCCCTATAGTCTGGACGTCGCGAGTTCGAGTCCAGGCTATTCCTTTGACAACCGACCGACCGACGGGAGTGGCGAACAATTAGTCGCGCGTCGCGCGTCGCCCGGGGGGAGGGAAGGTTAGGTCGGCCAGGGTGTCCTTGGCTCACCGCTCACCAGCGACCCCTGTAGTCTGGACGGGCGCCTGCGGGCTTGCCTGTAAGCTGCCCGAGAGCTGCGTTGTCCTCCGACGCTGTAGCTCTTGTAGTGGCTGCATGGCGAGTCCGCAGTGTGAAAAAAGCGGTCGTCTGACAGCACACGCTTCGGAGGACAGCGTGTGTTGGTCTTCGCCCTCCCGAGTCAGCGCAGGGGTGGTAGCGGTGAGCTGAGCTTAATAAAATAATTGGCCATTCCAAATTGGGAGAAAATAATAAAAATAATTGGCAACTGACTAAAAAAAAAAAAAAAAATCATGTTGATGGATATTCTGAAGTTTTCATCCAGATATGACGTATCATGCAATCCCAAACCACCCATCTGATTGGTTAGAGCTAGAGTTGCCGCTGTAGGAAAATGTCTTGGCTGCAAAATATTTTTTGCCGTTCTAAAATTCTGCCGCTACGTTACTTTTCCGCTACAGTAATTTTTCTTCAATGTGAGTTCAGTCTCACAGAAATAAATGGTGCTTTTTCCGCGCCACTTATGCGTGTCCCAGGCTCCATGAAGACAGTTCAGTGCCGCTTCCTGCTTCATTTGGTCACCGACGATAATTACGATTATCAACACGATAAAATTATCGCTGCAAAAAAAATTATTGTGATTATCGATATTATGGATTATATTTCCAACCCTACGTGATATTGTGTTTGCAAGAGATGGATGCAAGCCCTTAACAGGATTTTTCCAGTCTCGCACTACCAGTGAATTCCTGGACAGGAAAAACAGATGAGAGCATCTGATAGTGTGGATATAGCGATCGGATCAGATAATCTGAGAGCTAGCAACAGCACCAGACCACGACTGTAACTGACAATGAAGTCATCTACTTTAGCTTAAATACACATTTCTTGTTACTAAAGGTATTACCTTGGATAGAATGATGGCCCAAACTGCTTGTCATGTGTCTAAGTCATTATCTATTAGCCTGCTAGCAAACTGTTTCCAGGGTTACTGGGAAATATGGCAGCTCGTAGATCCTATATATAAACTGGGACATTCCTGCCAGTACGTGACTTGGATAGCTGGTAAACCCTATATATAAACTGGGAAACTCCTGCCAGTGTGTGACTTGGATGACTTGGACTCCGACCTCTGCTTCAGAGCCATAAACCCACCGTGTGTGCTCTGGACCCCCGCCCCATTCACCTCTTCCAGGCTGCTGCCCCTGCTCTACTCCTTTTAACTTCCTCTCTCCTCAACGCCTCTCTGCTCTCTGGCTGCTTTCCCTCTGCCTTCAAACAAGCCTGCATCACCCCCTCTATCTGGGCTCACAAGCACTTGTGTTTGATTAAATTGTTATTTTTAGTATTATGTATTTGTTACCGCCCTTCTCACACTCCAGTTTATTAAAACATGTGATATGTGTTTTTTTCCCCCTTACAGACCGACATCATAGCATATTCATAAATATTGACACATGCTTTTAAAGGGAAAGGCAGCATTTTTGTGTCACAGGTGCATTTGCAACTATATATAAACTGAGTGAGCGGAGGCGGGTTATTAATGTTGATAATCTCATCAGGGTGATGGTGAAATTCAACCGGCTCTGGCTGGTTTAAAATCCATCGTGGACTCGCCTCATTTTCTTTTACGCAGTGTGTAAAATGTGTATCCCTCATCCCTCCAGAACTACCACCCTGTCTCCCTCCTCCCGTTCCTCTCTAAAACCTTCAAGCGAGTGGTACACATCCAGCTCTCTGCTTTCCTGTCAACACATTCCCTGCTTGACCCCCTCCAATCTGGTTTTCGCCAGGCACACTCCACAGAAACTGCTCTTCTCTCCGTCATGAACTCTCTACTCTCTGTTCGTGCCGCCTCCCTCTCTGCTGCCTTTGACACAGTTGACCACTCTATTCTCCTGTCCTCCCTCGCTGACCTGGGACTCTCCAGCACTGCTCTTGCGTGGTTCTCCTCCTATCTCTCCAAACGCACGTACCGGGTGTCCTGGCATGGCTCAACCTCCGCGTCTTGCTCTCTTTCTACAGGTGTCCCCCAAGGCTCAGACCTGGGATCCCTCCTGTTTTCTCTCTACACCCGCTCCCTGTGTTCCCTCATCTCCTCCCATGGCTTCTCATATCACTTCTATGCTGATGATGCCCACATCTTTCTCTCCTTTCCCACCTCTGACTCCGACATTTTCTCCCGTACCTCTATGTCTGATCTCTCTATCTCTATTCCGCTTGAATCCACCACCCTCTCTCCCTCCTCATCCACCAAGAACCTTGGTGTCACCCTTGACCCCTCCCTCTTCTACTCTCAGCACATCTGTACTCTGGCACGCTCCTGTCGCTTCTTCCTCAGCAACATACGCAGAATTCACCCGTTCCTCATCGATTACTCCACGCAGCTCCTAGTTCAGGCCCTGGTACTGGCCCGCCTCGACTACTGCAACTCCCTCCTGGCCAGCCTCCCTGCCTCTACTACCTGTCCGCTCCACCTCATCCAAAATTCTGCTGCTCGCCTTGTCTTTTCCCTTCCTCGTTTCTCCCACTCTGCACCACTGCTTTGCTCTCTGCACTGGCTCCCTATCGCTGCTCGCATCCAGGACTTCAAGCGCAGAGTGTGTGTGAGTGAGTGTGTGTGTGTGTGTGTGTGAGTGATTGAGTGAGTGCGAGAGTGTGCGTGTGAGTGAGTGCATGCATGTCTGTCAGTCTCTATGTGTGAGTGTGTGCGTGCGTGTGCATGTGTGCGTCTGTCTGTGTCTGTTTGAGTGTGTGCGTGCGTGTGTGCGTGCTCATGCGTGCTCGTGCCTTAACCTGGACTATTTTGTTAAAACGATTATCTGTGTTTTCATAGATAATCATTCTTTATTCATGAACCACTTGGTGAACTACAATTAGCTATGTTGTGCTTTTGGTCTTGTGTCATGACACAAACAATACATAGCTATATTACAATAATTATATCATGTAAATAAAGATTAAGAAATTTGACTTCATTATAAAAAATATTTTAAAACATCTTGTGATACATGTCAGGCTTATTATAAACAGACATTGATTCATATAACTGACGTGATTTGCCCCAAGGTCTAATGTGACGTAAAGCTCATTCTGTCAGCATTGCCTTCCTAACAAACTCTTTGTTCAGAAGAAAGAAATTAGTAATACTTTGAAGCAAGTGCTAAGAAAACCCACTGCACAGCATTTAAATTAGTGTTGTGTGACTTTTACTGTATAATGAATTTCTTTATTGTAATACTGCTTTGGGTATTGCGGGACGGTATAGCTTTTAATAACCTGTCAGCCCCAATGACACCCCTCTGTATAGACCACAGGGACCATTTTCATCAAAGTACTCACTCACTTGACCTCTAGGTGGCAGACTTGTACAGACTGCAATGTTTACAGTCTCAATGTCCGAGTCTTATCACAGCTAGGAGGATTGATTTTATAAACAATCAGCTTAACTACATTCTTGTTTCAGTAGCTACAACCTATTCTTAAATAAAAACGTAAATGTATAATAGTATGATTGAGGCAGACATGTTTCACCTGAAGTGTTTAATATTACATCTTGAAGACTTCAGCAAAATTAAAACCAGACAGTAAATACCTTGCTTCTACGGTGTTAAAACCCCTTTGCTTATTGGCAATACCTTTACATAAAAACATAAGAAATATGTATAAAAATTTACGAACAAGGGTTCCTAGTAGCTGATTGATCTTAAAACCTCCAGTGATTCCACATCGATAACATGACTAGGTAGCCCATTCCATACCCTCACCACTTTCCAAGTGAAGAAGCGTCTCCTTCTCTGTGCCTCAAGTCAATCTCCAGTTAATTTACAATTGTTCCCCCCCCCCCCCCCAAAGACCAAAGTCTTGTGCTGAGACCTGGTTTACTAGCGCACACATTTCTGAGACCTGGTTTACTGGAGCACATGTTTCTGAGAAAATACCAAAAAAAATTAAAAAGAAAATTGCTGTCTTTATACTCACTCACCCTAACTTTGTCATTTCAAGTGATGTATTTTTTAGTTTGTAAACACTACAGAAAAATACAAAAAGACACTTCTGCACATTATCCACACCTCTCCGATAGACCTTGAAATATTACTGAAATCCAAGATGTCGTTGAATTTATTTTTATTCCTCCTGCCTGTTCTGCTCAAACTGTCTGCACTGAGAGGAAAAAAAATAAAAAGAAATCACTCAGTGCCGTATCAACTCCGCCCCCTGGTGTATCTTTTCAATGGCAATGTACACAATATCAAAAATAAAGATGTACTTTCTTTTGTATGTTTCAATTAAATTAATTTACTCAGCTTAACTTACTGTGCAGTTCAAAGTTATATATGGGACTACTTTATTGGCGTAAGGATATTTAATAAAAAAAATACTTTTTATACTTTTTTTTTTTCTTCAAATCCATTGTTTTACCTGGATTATAAATGCAATAAGGCCCTTCAGAGTGTCTGTATATGTTGAATATACAGACGTCTCTGGGGTTAGAGGCACTCGACTCTGTCTCGTGTATAGGGGTGTGCCGATTCATCAATTCATGTAGTGAACCGTGATATGTTTCTTGATGATAGATCATCGATACAGTGACCCAGATATAGATACAGTCTTTATTTTTTTTTATAAAGTAATTTTGTCTGCTAACATAAACATGAGCATGCACTAATTTGTGTCTACACTGATAATTGGATAATAGTATTTATTAGCATGCACTCTAGCAGCCTCACCTACCAATCGCTATGTTCAGGGTGTTTCTGTCAAGTCTGCTGGCAGCGGGGCTCCCGCTGGCAGCTGAGTGAAACGGAATCCGAGCGGAGACGGGTTATTAATGTTGATAATCTCATCAGGGTGACGCCGAAATTCAACCTGCTCTGGCTGTGTGTAAAATGTGTAAGGCTCAAATTTGCAGGGCTCCAGACTGGGACTAAAATAGTTACAAATGCACCTGTAACACAAAAATGCTGCCTTTCCCTTTAAAAGCATGTGTCAATATTTATGAATGTGCTATGACGTCGGTCTGTAAGGGGGGAAAAACTGGAGTGTGAGAAGGGCGGTGACAAATACATAATACTAATAATAACAATTTAATCAAATACAAGTGCTTGTGAGCGCAGGTAGGTGCTGTATTGATACCAGAAGAATACCGTAACCCCAGTTTCATGCAGCAGTTGTGACAGTGTGTGAGTGTTGTGTAAACATTTAGTATTTAATATCGTAAATAGCAGAACCAACTCAGTGCAATTTAAACTGTTTTATACTGAAAAATAAACTAAGATGCAATCATAAGAGCTGTCTGTTACATGCTGTCAGATCAGGACTACTCTGACATTGAGCATGGGAGCTGCAGCATGCTATTTCCTATGTTACACTGCACACAATTAGAGGCGCCGTCACCAATTCCAGACACAATGCATTCATCAGCTGCATAGATTAACCACTCAGCAGAATGCGGCAACAAACTAGTGAATACAGACATGAAGTTACTGTTTTAGTATCACTTTAGTGTCTTATCAAGTTGTTGTACTTTAAGCAGCTGAATATGGTAGCAACTAACTTGCTCCTGAAGTGGCACCCAGCAACTGAATTTGGTGACTAATTTTTTTTGGCCTGGAGCCATTGGCTCCTAAGACAGAAACTGTGTCTGGAGCCCTGATTTGTAATTTTGTCTTACTTAAATTACTTAAAGAATAAACAGGAAACAAAAGCAAAACAGGCCGTGAAGCTTATTTGACCAAAAGTTCTTTACCAGTGTTATTGCAAACACTTGCACAAGCAAATGAGACAATTGTGCGATTTTTATGTTTCATGCTTCATTTACTGTATCATGATACGTACCTTATTGTGACCCTCATATCGGGATACGTATCGTATCATGAAGACACTGCTGATACCCAGCTCTGCTCATGTCACACAACACCCCGAGGCATCTGTATATTCGACGTATACGGATACCCTGACGGGCCTTATTGAACATCTCGCTAGGAATACCTCAAGAAATTTACCACATCTCAAAAAACTGCTGCTGAATAACAGCCACGATTCAGACAATAACAGCCACAATTAAGACAATAATAATAATAATGATAATAATAATAATAATAATAATAATAATAATAATAATAATAATAATAATAATAATAATAATAATAATAATAATAATAACAACAACAACTTTATTTTTATATAACGCTTTTCATTGTGGACCACCATCACAAAGCGCTTTACAGAGGTAGGCATTATGTGCAGAGTCACTTACAATAGGACATTAATTTAACATCTCCTCCGCAGGATGGAGCACAAGGAGGTTAAGTGACTTGCTCAGGGTCACACAATGAGTCAGTCAGTGGCAGAGGTGGGATTTGAACTAGTGACCTTTTGGTTACAAGCCCTGGACTTTAACCACTGGACCACACTGCCTCCTGTTAAGACAATAACAGACACAATTAAGACAATACTGACAAGTTAAAGTTTGGCACAATCATTGTCAGGGTAATCTCAGTTCCATAAGCATCAGTTTAGCAGTGAGAGGAAGTTGAAACTGTCTGGACTTTTCGCAGTAATCTGTTCCTAACTTTCATTATTTATAGCAAAAAGGGAAAGGCAGTGAGGATGGGGTTTTACTTTGTGGGTGCTTTAGAATGTCTGTTTCTTTATGTGCATCATATAATCAAGATAGACTTAGACAACCAAATCAAAGCAGGCCAAACGAGGAGAGTATTAACCAGCAGTGTGTACAAGCACCGTGCATACAGTAGGGGTGTAACAATTCATCGAATAGCGATTCATCGTGATCTTTTATAAAATGATCCAAAACACGATCCATGGCTTATGTATCGCGATACAGCAATAAAACATTCCAAACTAGGTTTTCATTTGTAATCTGCTACATGTATTGATCAGCAAATCAAAAGAAAAGGATCAGTTCCATTATCCAATGGTTGTACGTAAATTGTAAGTGGGTGTGTCCCATTATGCAATGTGTAGCACAGCGGCTTCCAGAGTTTGAGAGCAATGGCAGGGAGCGACTCAGAGCTTGTGAAAGTGAAACTCAGGAGCCTGGAATTGGGAGCCCTTCGGCACATTATAGATCACCAGTGTGGACATAGTACGCGTTTCCTCTCAGTAAAGAAAACAACTTGAAGAAACTTGACAAACAAAATACTGTGTGCAAGCTATGAAAACAAACATAAAATACACTGGAAATACAATGAACATGTCAAATACTGAAATATGCCAAATGCTGGAGAGTGCAGCCAGCGGCTGGTGTTGATTTGCAGATCACAGAGAACTCTGGTGCAAAACCAATTATTTTTGTTCAAGAACAATAAAAAACAAAGCGCTAATTGAACAAAATATCAAACAATTTGAAGAAAGAAAAAGTGTAAACCGAAAATAACTATTTATAGTCAGCTAATCACAGGTACTGATTCCAATAACTGAGTCCAACCATAGAGCTGCAAAACTGCCCTCTGATCTACACAAAAGGAAGATCCTGACTGAACAAACTAACAGCCTTTATACCCTTCCAGGCCTACCCCTCCCCCAGAATAAACCATTATGCAGGTGGTTATATAGAAACAAACCAGCAAACAGTTAATAATAACAGATATCAAAATATTCAAAAAGAAACATAAATCAATGAAAATTATATATATATATATATATATATATATATATATATATATATATATATATATATATATATATATATATGACTGCATCATATTACAAGATCAAGTGCAACAAACCTGCGCCTTCCAGGAATCACAGGTCATTTTTATAAGTAAAATAAGAACAGTAAAGATAAGAGGGGAAAAGAGGGTGGGATATAGGTGTGTGAAGTTCATCATCCTACGAAGAAACCATATCATAGGTAATCTTCATCTTCTTACCTCGACTGATGAACTCCACACATTGGAACCCATATCAAAGCATATTAGCAAGAGGGTGGTTGGTAGAAGTTAGTAGAGGAAGACACAGAATACATAGAATAATGTAGGCTGAAACGAAGATGCATTTAAAGCTGTAACGCTAATAAAGGTCTCAGAGGAGGCCCAGGTAGCAGCGTGGCAGATGTCCTGTATTGGGCATATTTTAGTTATGCCCCTATATTAACCCTACCTATCCCTTTGGTCTGGATGGATACTGAAACTGGTTTTCTTCCAAGGCTGCAACAGAACTTTATGCATGATGAGATGCAGATTCAACGTGTCTGTTTGGAGACAGATGTGCCCTGGTTTTGTGAGCCTTCTACTGAGATCACAGTCAGTAGAAAAGCAGTAATATTTTCCTTTCCTATGGCCAGTGTCTGAACTGTGGTAACCTAAATAGTTAAATGCCGGCTCAGGCTCCCCTGAGGCACATTGGGGTCTTAGGTGGTAGCCCCAACAAGCACTAGAAACCCTAGGGTGGGGTCTACAGAGCATTGCCAGATATTCAGCATGTTGGAGACTGCAGCAATGTGAACATTGATGGAGGGTAGGTAGAACCCCTGATGTATGATAACTATTTTGGATCGCACCCGAGGATGACTTCTGTATTCATCTGTATGATTTGAAACCTGAAAGTTTCTGCAACTTTAATTTATAATTCAGTCTTCAGGCAGCTATCATCAACCACAAAGTACTGTGGAAACGTTGTCCTGTTGTTCTAGACAGCAGATCGCTGCTCCACTGTAGATGCAGAGCACCGCTTCCACAATTTCCAGGATCTCAAAAATCCCAAACCTCGATATTGTTGGCTATTTATCTTGTGGGATAGAGGTACGAACATCAGGAAGTAAAGTCATCTATTGTGTTATTATGGCCATAGAAAGATCCACCTCCCTGGCCCTGCTGGAAGTGGCTTCCCCTTCCAAAGGGAAGTAAAGTCGCTAGTGCCTAAAAGGCAATTGCTTGTTAAGGATCCCGCACTGGGGAAAGCACCTCTCACAGCTGCAGAGCAGTACAGATCGGCTGTCTCACCTCCCTCCTATGGAACAGGGGATCCTTCTTACTAGTGCTGAGAGGGATCCACCTGAGAGGGGCAAATTACAGCAGTTTGATTTGTGCGTCTGTTGTGTTCATCTGATAACACCTCCTAATGTACTGATCTTCGTCAGTAGCCATGACATTAGTGCCATATGTATACCATGTAATCTTTCGGTAAAATGCTTACACTCTATATATACTAGTTGGCGCAGATGTCTGCCCGGCCACAGAAGGCCTCCCCCCGAAGCAGGTATTGATATTCGGTGACCTACCTTCTAGCTGTTTGGGTCTGGTACCTGTTTAAAGTCTGGGTCTTTATGTTGCGAGAGGTGAAACCTTCTCATCCCAGCATCAGCATATATATATATATATATATATATATATATATATATATATATATATATATATACAGACGTGCTCAAATTTGTTGGTACCCCTCCACAAAACAAATGAAAATGGCATGGACAAAAATGATGGGACCGCTAACCTAATATTTTGTTGCACAACCTTTAGAGGCAATCACTGCAATCAAACGTTTTCTGTAGCTCTCAATGAGACTTCTGCACCTGTTAACAGGTAGTTTGGCCCACTCTTCCTGAGCAAACTGCTCCAGCTGTCTCAGGTTTGATGGGTGCCTTCTCCAGACTGCAAGTTTCAGCTCTTTCCATAGATGTTCGATAGGATTCAGATCAGGACTCATAGAAGGCCACTTCAGAATAGTCCAATGTTTTGTTCTTATCCATTCTTGGGTGCTTTTAGCTGTGTGTTTTGGGTCATTATCCTGTTGGAGGACCCATGACCTGCGACTGAGACAGAGCTTTCTGACACTGGGCAGTACGTTTCGCTCCAGAATGCCTTGATAGTCTTGAGATTTCATTGTGCCCTGCACAGATTCAAGGCACCCTGTGCCAGGCGCAGCAAAGCAGCCCCAAAACATAACCAAGCCTCCTCCATGTTTCACTGTAGGTATGGTGTTCTTTTCTTTGAAAGCTTCATTTTTTCGTCTGTGAACATAGAGCTGATGTGACTTGCCAAAAAGCTCCAGTTTTGACTCATCTGTCCAAAGGACATTCTCCCAGAAGGATTGTGGCTTGTCAATATGCATTTTAGCAAATTCCAGTCTGGCTTTTTTATGTTTTTCTGTCAAAAGTGGAGTCCTCCTGGGTCTTCTTCCATGGAGCCCACTTTCGCTCAAAAAGCGACGGATGGTGCGATCAGAAACTGACGTACCTTCACCTTGGAGTTCAGCTTGTATCTCTTTGGCAGTTATCCTTGGTTCTTTTTCTACCATTCGCACTATCCTTCTGTTCAATCTGGGGTCAATTTTCCTCTTGCGGCCGCGCCCAGGGAGGTTGGCTACAGTTCCATGGACCTTAAACTTCTTAATAATATTTGCAACTGTTGTCACAGGAACATCAAGCTGCTTGGAGATGGTCTTGTAGCCTTTACCTTTACCATGCTTGTCTATTATTTTCTTTCTGATCTCCTCAGACAACTCTCTCCTTTGCTTTCTCTGGTCCATGTTCAGTGTGGTTCACACAATGATACCAAACAGCACAAAATAGCTTTTAATTTCATCACTTTTCAGGAGGAATGAAGCATTATTTCAATGAGCTGTAAGGGTACCAACAAATTTGAGCACGTCTGTGTATATATATATATATATATATATATATATATATGCAGGCAAACTTTCCATCTAGCCCATTGTGTCTCCAGACCACCTTACAGAAGGGGAACTCTTTTGAGGTTTCCTTATCCTCTGCATCAGTAGATGCCACAGATATATCATCCCATCAAGACTCGGTATATGACGTTCAGGAGAGGGTGAAAGCCTCCCACAGCATTGGTACATACACAACGGTGTAGGAGTCAGTGACGTCATCCAAACCGTCCACTACAGGCAGAGAGTACCGCTCATCTCCTGTGTTATCGCGGTCCACCATCTCCGAGTTACACACTCTGAAGCACCTCATAAAAGGGGGACCCTTCAGAGGTTTGCTTATCCTCTGCAGCAGTATATGCTACATGAATAGTCCTGTCAGTACTCTTTGATGAACAGGAGCGGATGAAACCCTCCCACTACGTTAGCATTGGTATATACACCGCAGCGTATTCAAGCGCAGCCTCCTCGGGACAGGAGTGAGTGACGTCACCCAGACCAGCCGCTGCATGCAGAGAGTACAGCTGATCGCCTGTTATGTCGATGGCGTGTTTAGCGCAGACTCCTGATCGACACAGCCCTTTGTAGCACAGAGCTCCTGTGCTTAAGCGATTCACCAGCCTCAACCTCCCGGTAGCTGGGACTACAGGCACACGCCACGGCACCCGGCCTGTGCTTTACAGTTACCGGCCTCTGTACCAGTGAATAGAAAAACCTTCATTCCTTAACACACTGGCCGCTGCCGCTGATCAGTGTAGGCAGGACATCTTTTTTTTTTCTTTGCCGCTATGCAGGGAAGCTTACTGAACCACTCCCACAGGGAAAGATGGCGGCGCCCTTGTCCGCACATTGAAATAGTCAGTAAACTTTTTGCCATCTACTGTTGCAGTTCTGATCTTGTGTTTAAGGAGGATGACTGTCCTTGTGTGTCATGCTGGAACCCTGGAGCTCTTGTCTTCTGTGTCGGCGATCTGGAAACTATTTATTTATTTGTATAAGTTGAGTCAAATAAGCCAAAGACATCTGGTGACATAGTAATTGTATTTACTTAAGCAAATTAACAATTTGTTAATAGGTTTTTTTTATTTTTTTTATTATTATTATTTTTTTTTTAACTGCTTTAAACTCAAGCAAGTGGCAAAGTCTTGATTGATAAATAAATGTGCTTTTGTTGAAATGGCTCTATGTCTCTTGATTAAAAAAAATGACAAGTCATTTAAACAGATGTGTGTGTGTGTGTGTGTTTACATGTATTGTGATACGTATCGTATCGTGAGCTTAGTGTATTGTCTCACCCCTAGCATATGGTCAGCCTACTTTACACTTTATATTTACCATGTGTGGAATAAGACATTCAGAGAATGTGGCTATGTGTCTCAAATGGTTCCTGTGTTGTTTTACTAAACATATGTGCTCAACTGCCCCTCACTGTCATTTGTGAGTTTGTGAGGAATAGACACAATAAGCTTTTTGTTTTGTTTCAAGTCAGTCTATATCCAATTTTTCAAAAGTATGTTATTAATATTTCAACAAAAGAAAAGTGCAGAAAGTCTGTGGCATATGACACACAGAAAAGCTGTGCTTACGAGATAATCAACAGAAACACTGCACTGAGCCTGGGTTCCTATGACAACAGCAAGAGGGAAGTGTATTATCGACAACCACCGGCTTCCAGGTTTTTACCCTTGAAGTTACAAAAAATGTACAAATGAAGCATAAATTACAAAAAAAAAAAAAGTTTCAAAAATGACAGTAGCTACAAAATAATTCCATAAATAATTCCTGTTGTGCTGTTTGTTACACAGGTCTTGAATGCACAGTTTCGAAAAAAAAAAAAATCTGGTACTACACAAGGATAAAGAAACGTATGCTTTCTGACAGTGCTGCGCATGGGAACGCATGACTAAGCACAGCCCTGTGGGTATTTGTGATTCACTAAATCACTTAATTACTATTGGCATGCTTAGGCTTCTGATAGTACAGCATTTAATATACCTGATAAGTGCAGTCACAAGTTAAAGTCCATTTGTGACATAACCCTAATCTGACACCCACTTCCATTCACAATGCACAGCTGTGGCCAAATGTTTTGCATCACCTATAATTTTAGGATTGCGACATCATTAAAAAAAAAATGTGTGAACATAATTTAAATATTTTATTTAACATCATGAAAATCAAAGAACCTACAAAATCATATCGGAAAAGTATATAATTCAATATGCAACGTAACATTATTCAGCAGGTTCCATGCGATTTTATGAAGCAAAATGTGTTAATTCTATAGGGTGATGCAAAACCTGTGGCCAGAGCTGTCTGTTTGGAAAGAAATGCATGTTAGGCACACATGTATTTGTCTTTCTCTTTTTTGTTGATATCTGGCACTGGTTGCTCACAAGACAGGAAAGATGGCACTGAAGGGTGGGGATCATTTCACTCTGCGGAGGAAAAGTCCAAGGCAGTACAAGTCTATCTGAAAGCAAGGCCTGCAAACAGAGATTTATTTAACCAAATGCAGTATCAGATATTCAATGTAAAAATCAAAATGCATGTTTGCTAAAACTACACCTTTGAGACCTATAGTGAATGGATGTGCAGGTGTGTAAAACTACTAATATATATATTATATATATATATATATATATATATATATATATATATATATATATATATATATATATATATATATAAAAGTTAAATGGAGTCCATCTGTGTGCAATAAAAGTGGTTCACATGATTTCAGATTAAATACATCTGTCTCTGTAAGGTCCCACAGTTGGGTAGTGCATTCAAAGCAAAGATACTACCATGAAAACGAAGGAGCTTTCAAAACAACTCTGGGATAAAGTTGTGGAAAGGCACAGATCAGGGGAGGGGTATAAAAGATTTCAAAGGCGTTGAATATCCCTTGGAGCACAGTCAAGTCAATCATTAAGAAGTGGAAGGTATTCGGCACCACCCAGAATCTGCTTAGAGCAGGCTGTCGTCCCAAACTGAGCAGCCGGGTAGAAGGGCATTGGTCAGAGAAGCCAGCAAGAGGCCAATGACAACTCTGAAAGACCTACAGTGTTCCATGGCTGAGATGGAAGAAACTGTCCATGTGTCAACAACAGCTCAGGTACTCCACAGATCTGGTCTATATGGAAGAGTGGCAAGAAGGAAGCCATTTCTGAAAAAAGCCCATGTAAAATCCTGCTTGGAATTTGGAAAAAGGCATGTGGGAGACTCTGAAAAGATGTGGCAAAAGATTATGTGGTCCAATGAAACAAAAATTTAACTATTTGGCCTAAATGCAAAGCGTTATGTCTGGCGCAAACCCAACACAGCACATCACCCAGGTAACACCATCCCTACTGTGAAGCATGGTGGTGGCAGCATCATGCTATAGGGATGCTTTTCATCGGCAGGGACTGGGAAGTTTGTCAGGGTAAAGGGCAAAATGGATGGAGCTAAATACAGGCAAATCCTTGAGGAAAACCAGCTTCCGTCTGCAAAAGACCTAAGACTGGCACGGAGGTTCACCTTTCAGCAGGACAATGACCCTAAGTACACAGCCAAAGCAACACTGAAGTGGCTTAAAAATAAGAAAGTGAATGTCCTAGAGTGGCCCAGTCAAAGCCCGGACTTGAATCCGATTGAGAATCTGTGACAAGACTTGAAGATTGCTGTCCACCAACAATCCCCATCCAACTTGACAGAGCTTGAACAATTTTGCCAAGAAGAATGGGCAAATATTGCACGACCCAGATGTGCAAACCTGATAGAGACTTACCCCAAAAGACTCACAGCTGTAATTGCTGACAAAGTTGGTTCTACCAAGTATTGACTCAGGGGGGTGAATACTTATCTAACCAAGACATTTCAGTTTTATTTTTTATTTTTCATTAACTGTAGTTTTAACAATAAAAATTCTCTTGCCTCTTCAAAGTGTTGAGTAGGTTGTGTAAATCAAAGGAAAAAAATCTCATTTAAATGCATCAAGATTTCAGGTTGTAACACAACAAACTGTGAAAACATTCAAGGGGGGTGAATACTTACTATAGGCACTGTATATATATTAGAGGTCGGCACGGGTACCTGAAAACACGGGTACCCGTTGGGTTTTAAATTACCAGACGCTACCCGGGTCTCTTTATACTACTCGGGTATCGATTTATTAATTTGAGAATTACAAAAAAAAAAAGTAGAAAATCTGACAATACAGTTGTAAGCGCGGGTCTCTGGCCGGTGTAATATTATTATTGTTATTATTTATTTCTTAGCAGACGCCCTTATCCAGGGCGACTTACAGTCGTAAACAAATACATTTCAAGAATCACAGTACAAGTAATAATACAATTAAGAGCAATATAAATACAATGACTTTGGTTCTAGCAAGTTTGACAAAATACGATTCAATAATGGAGCAGATAATAGTGTCAGTGATAGTTGCATCAGGATATAATTAAATACAAAATATTACAGATTAAATAACGCTTGACAGATTACAGTACTCTAAAGTACAGGATTAAATGCAGTAAAATAGGGGGCGATAAGAGCAAGTAAAGCGCATTTAAGGAAGAGTGATAAGTGTTCAGGGGAAAAAAATATAATAATAAAAGACAACGTTAAAACAAACTTTCGCATGAAGCCTTTTCTTAACTGACAGGATATCAGTGTTTTACAGAAAACAATAACACAGCGAGCGGCAGGTACACCTCAATAATAATAACTGCGGCGACTATTCTTCTCAGGAACTAAATCAGAAACAAAACAACACAACATACCTGTTGGTTTATGTCAGTGATAACTCTCTGATCCATTAATAATAACCGTATGGCTTCCAATACGGAATGCTTTATCTACAGTCATTACGCAGATACAGTTTCTTACCAAAAACATAAAATAAGAAGCCTTTATTTAAAAGTAAATAAACTAAAAATAAAATAATATGGAGCACATTAAGTAAGGTGCTTCCTCCTTTGAATGAAATATTTACTTGGCAGAGTGTGCAAATTCCGATTTCTCCTGCTTGGTAAAGTAATTCCAGCCAATGCTTTGCTTGGATGCCATTGTTATGTATTCACAAGCAGTGGCGTACCGTGACAAAATGGACTGGGGTAGAAGACTCATTGCAACCCCCCCAAAATTTGAATTCTGAAAGTGCCGAGTATATCCTTTCCCTTCCCGTGTCAGCTCGGGGATCTGTGGTGTATATTTCCTTTTTTTAACAATCTCCAATTTTTCAGAGAAAGTTCTCCTTGAAAAAGGATTCGTAACCAAATCGACTATGGTGTCTCCGTTTTCTCACATTTTCTTTTATTTTAGTGTAAAATGAAATTCGGAATAATTAGATGTTGTAAAGATATTTGTATTTATCAATGTATATTTATAAGCAATATCGTGCGAAATCCAGCTATCCTTCTAACTGCAGTGCTAACCAAGGAATATTCATGTTTTGGGGTTGCTCACTAATGATTGGTCAGCTGTCAGAGCTTTGACTTTCCCATTGGTTGCTGAAGCAGGCCCTTCAAGTGAGGCAGAGAATACCCTGGGAGATTTATGGCCCACCTCTGCTCACTCCTGATTGGTCGCCTGTCAAAAAAAAATAAAAGCACATTCTTCGACTCGCCTATTGGTTAAACTCACTGAAGACCTTCAACTGAAACGGAGAATACCCTCAACTGTTTTTTCCTAGCGCCTGGTCGTTGTTTTAGACTTATGCGGGGGAAATGCAGATCTCTTATTGGCTGATCACATCCCCTTCAGGGAACCCCTAGACTCTTAAAAAACCTTTAGTAAACCCTGTAAGTCATCTTGGATAAAGACGTAGGCATAGTATAAGCAAGCAAACTATATGCAAGTGAGTGAGGCAACGTAATGCCATTGGACTGACGGTTTACTTGGCACTGTCTGGTCAGCAGAGAATACCTTGAAGGTCCTGACGGCACGTCACTGTTCACAGGACAGAATTTACTGATCAGGAACTGCACTTTATTGTTACAACCAAACAGATGCTCATGTCCCACTAACTCTTTTACAACTGCCGTCAAAGCCCAGCTGTCTCAATGAACGGTAGCTATTGCGACAGTCCATAATGTAATAGCGGTGCTGTACTACTGCATTCGTTTAAAACTGAACATAACAACAACAACAACAACAACAACAACAACAGCTGCCTCAATTTACGGTAGCTATTGAGACAGTCCATAACATAATAGCAGTGCTGTACTACTGCAAAACTAAACATAACAGCCATGTTAACAACAAAAACAAAAACAACAGACTATGGTCAATAGGTGTTGCAAAGAATCCTGCGGCATGAAGCGCATTTAACATTAATAACTGTATTAAAACCGAGCTGTGTATTATTATTATTATTATTATTATTATTATTATTATTATTATTATTATTATTATCATTAACCTGTTCAAATACACCTGCTGTGATCCTGCTTATTTATTTTACACCATGAGACAGTGCAAAAGGTCCGGAAAAGTGACAAACACACTTATATAAAATAAAACATACAATACATAGACACTGTATAAAACTTTATTAAAGTCAACAAAGACTATTAAAATGTTATTTTTCATCTAGTTATTCCTATAACTAATTGATAGCACATTGTGTTGCTATCCTTCATGGCTAGGTTAGCTCTACTATACAGCGTGTCACTGTGAAGCCAAGCAGCAACCTCATTAATACATTCCAATCTGGAGTGTTTACTGAAAGAGCCAACCTCTAAGTAAATAGTTATAACTAATACAATCCTTGGTCATTCCATTCCTGCAGTGTTCTTCCGGGCCATGTTACTGACTGAATGAAAGCATATCAGTCAGCAGGAGAAGCAGCTGATTAGTTATTGACAACAAAGAAGCCAGGGAAGGAGTGGGGACAATGTCACCCTTCAGGTGACCCAGGAAGTGCAAGACAGTTTGAAAGCAAGGCTTGTAAACAGAGATCTATTAACCCAGTGCAGTACTGGAAACCATGTTTTAAAATGTAAATACGTTTCCTAAAACACGTGTTTCTTTCAAAAGTACACATTTGAGACCAATATAATGAATGGATGTGCATGGTGGAGAAAATGCATGAAACTTTGACAGCTACAATTACAGTAGAGTCAAATTATCTGATCTTTAATCAACTTTAAATCACGTGATGAACTACATGTGGTGTATTATGCACACAGCTTCTGCTGCTAAAACGGCTACACGATTTAGCTGCTAAACAAAAGACCAGCAGACTGAGGCAAATGAAAGTTACAGAATTATTCAGACCATCAAAACCTTAGATGAAACATTGTGTGCTTTAAATTATTGCAGTTAAGCAGTCTTGATTTTTCTTCTGTTTTGTCAGTAAGGGCTAGAGATCCTGCCTGTGTTATTGAGCAGCTAAGAACTTTTATTTTAATTTCAATTGCACGTTATTACAATGCCTCAACAGCAAATATAAAAGTATAGAAACATTTTACTGAAGTTTTGAAGTTTTATGATTCCTAAAGTTCTGTAATGTGTGCTGAATTGTATTCTTTGATGATTTTCAAAGTTTGGTATATGGTATGTTTAATTACAGTATTTCATTACCTTAACTGTAGGTGTTAAAGTTTTACTGAATTGCATTAATTTAATGATTTGTAAAGCGTTGTAATTTGGTATGCTTAATGTGAGAATAGGTTACGAGCTATATAGCATCAGTAGGTACTTGTGTACTAAGTACTTGGTATGCGAACTAGTATCGGTCCCAATTAGTTTGGATAATTGACTCTGTACTGTACTTTAAATCCTTCAACGAGGTAGCAATCCACCCAAGTAAAAAGGGAAGGAGGGAGGATAAACTAGAAACAGGGAGCAAAGTGAAAAAGCAAAAAAGAACAGGGGAAGTGAATGCATGGATTAAATGTGCACACACTTAACCAATGTATTTCCCTTCTGCTCTTGGAAAGGCGAGTGTTGAGAGAGCTGTGTTTCTTTTGAGGGCAGGCTGCAGTGTATCATTAGCCTGCCACCTCTTACCCATTGATGATCTCTTTGTTTTCAGCCCGGATGAAGTACTCCTTGTCAGGCACCAGGATGCACAGGGAGCTCCTCTGCCCGGTCCTGCTCTCCCCGTCGATCACGTCAGAGCACTGGTTCATGTTGATGGTGCCCTGCGGGAGGGTGCTGGGCTGTGGGAGGATAGCACAGCAGTGTGAATACAAGGGTCAGTACATGTACATGGAGATGCACAGGGGCACATATCCAAACCTCACAAAACTAGAACAAAGACTATCCCCTCACCCCTAGTCTGGGCTCAAGAAGTGCGCTGACAAGCGAGTTGGTCTCAGTCTAGCAGCCCAGGTCTGATTGGGTGTGCTGGCTGATCAGTAACACTAAGCTGCATTTAAGGGAAAGTGCATTCAGAAGACACCCCCAGAACTACAAAAAAGAAATCCCTAAATTATTCTTTCAGTGCTGCAGTGCCATAATGGGGTTCACCTTTAAATTCCTTGGAATCTGTTTACTATTTTCATACATAATTTAGCCTTATATTTTATTGGATTGCAGACATTACCGATGCAGTCAGCACTCACATATCCAACCCTATAAAATGTTGACTTCAGTGACAGTTAAATGAGTGTGGCGCATATCTGATTATTTCATTTTGACCCGTTCCAACCCTTGTCCATTTTTTCAGGGAACACAAAAAAGATACAATGTCAAAAATACTTAGCTGAAAGGACTGTTTTAAAATAAGCAGGCTTCCATTTAGATGTACTCTAGTTGGTTTTGTTGGTACAGTGCTGTATTTTCAACAGAAGTCTTTTCATTTAGAACAATATGATTCTGAAAATATCACTTGCCAAAAGAGACGACAGGTGGACTGTAATACAGTACATCTGGTACGTATTGTAGCAGTATGTAAAATTCCCCAGTAACGACCCAACAGCAAAATGAAATCAAAATGTTACCCATGCACAGAACTGCGTAAAACATAAAAAGCAATGCAATTTAGCAAAAGATTAAAAAACCACCTCCAGTTTCCAGAACTAAAACAGTATCCAAAGTCAGTCTTCAAAATTGCAGAATATAGTGCTCGATAAGGCCATAATGTCACAACTCACTTGGAAATGAAAATGCACAAAAGCAACTAAAGATCACAGATTTAAAAAAATGCATCACAGTACCTAAAACTGTTTAATGATTAACTGTTACATTAACCTAGCTTGTCTGATTCGCTTTGTTTTGGCTGCATTTTCGTCAGGTGAAACTGGAGGAAGCGCTGTGTAACTGCACAATAAAGACAGACTGATTTGGCATGCAGAGAGGAAAATGTGAGCTGTGACGGATATTCAGATAAATTGTAACATTGAAGAGATGGGCTTTGTACAGAAAACTGGTGTTGGAGTCGGAAATAGCATGTGACGGGTAAGTGCATTAATTTGTTATATATATATATATATATATATATATATATATATATATATATATATATATATATATATATATACACACACTGAGTGTACAAAACATTAGGAACACCTGCTCTTTCCATGAAATAGACTGACAAGGTGAATCCAAGTGAAAGCTATGATCCCTTATTGATGTAACCTGTTAAATCCAATTCAATCAGTGTAGATGAAGGGGAGACAGGTTAAAGAAGGATTTTTAAGCCTTGACACAATTGAGACATGGATTGTGTACTGTATGTGTGCCATTCAGAGGGTAAATGGGCAAGACAAAAGATTTAAGTGCCTTTGAACGGGGTATGGTAGTAGGTACCAGGCGCGCCGGTTTGAGTGTGTCAAGAACTGCAACCCTGCTGGGTTTTTCACGCTCAACAGTTTCCCGTGTGTATCAAGGATGGTCCACCACCCAAAGGACATCCAGCCAACGGCAGGCCATTGGTTGAAAATGGCTCATTGATGAAAAAGGCCAAAGGAGGCTGACACGAATTATGCAGAGAAACAGATGGGCTACAGTTAGTCAACTGACAGTCCAGTACAACATTGGTGCCGAAAGACCCATAAAAGAATGCACAATTCGTCGTACCTTGACACGAATGGGGTTCCACTTCTTTCAGCAAAACACAAGAAACTGCGGTTGCAGTGGGCTAAGGAATGAAAACACTGGACACTGGAGGATTGGAAAAAATTGGCTGGTCTGATGAATCCCGGTTCCTGCTGTTTCATGCTGATGGGAGGACTAGGGTATGGAGAAAACCACATGAGTACATGCATCCATCATGCCGTGTGTCAACATTGCAGGCTGGTGGTGGTGGTGGTGTGATGGTGTGGGGTGTGTTTTCATGGCACACATTGGGCCCCTTGATAAAAGTGGAGCAACGTTTGAATGCCACAGGATATCTGAACATCATTGCCAATCAGGTGCATCCCTTCATGGCAGCAGTGTATCCATCTGCTAATGGATTTTTTCAGAAGGATAATGCCCCATGCCACAAGGCTAGGATTGTCCAGGAATGGTTCCACAAACATGACAGTGAATTCAGCTTACTGCAGTGGCCTGTCCAGTCACCAGATCTCAATCTAATTGAGCATCTGTGGGATGAGATGGAACAAGCTATTCGGAGTAGAGATCCACTACCAGCCAACTAGACACAACTGTGGGAAGCATTGGAGTCAACATGGGCCAGCATCCCTGTGGAACGCTTTCGACACCTTGTAGAGTCCATGCACGAATTTAGGCTGTTCTGAGGGCAAAAGGGGGTGCAACTCAATATTAGGAAGGTGTTCCTAATGTTTTGTACACTCAGTGTATGTATCTGGGTAATAGATATCCGAGTGCTGACTGTAGTCCAGTTTGTTTACATTCTACAACTTTGCAGTTATATCTGTAGGCCGATAGCCTACGTCTCTAATGTTACCACAGAGCCATGGGTTTATAACGGTCAAAATAAATAAATAAACAAACAAATAAATAAATAAATAAATAAATAAATAAATAAATAAATAAATAAAAAAAATGAAGAAAAATGATACTGCTAGATTAGGGCTTTACTAAACTTTGAAGAACTGCTGGCCCTTATTGCTGAACATTTCTTGTGTTTTCTGCGCACAGTATTTTAACGTTCAGAGTCTGGCTTGGCCATTTCAACAACAAAAACTGAACTTTTCACAGGAGCCCATTGTGTGTGTGTGTGCGTGTGTGTATATGTGTGGGAGTGTGTGTGTGTGTGTGTGCATGCGTGCGTGTTTGTGCCACAACACAGTAACATGAATTTTCGAATCTACAAATAAACATTGCATTGTTTGTTTATGATGTTTCACTTAGCAAGGTCATTTTGATTAACATCACAGAAAGCACAATAGAAATGCCTTACAGATAAAGGGCACACAAAAGTGTGGCAATGTATCTGACAGTTGGGTGGAGCACATAGGAGCCTCCCAAAGGACTAACGAGTCCACTCTACAAAACAAATGCACCTGGTATCTTTAAGCTGCTTTTGAAAGTCTTTCTTAGTCCTATTACTATTGCCTTGTGAATGGAAGCAGAGTGGCCTACTGGTTGGAGAAGAGGACTGGGGAGTAGTAAATCCTGGCTTAAATGTTAGGACCCACTGAAGTACAGAACCCAGTAAATGTAGCGTGACTTCTTTATGCACAAGACACAACACACTATAGCATCGGATACAACTAGCAGGAAACAACTTCCAGTGCAAGCAGTGGCAGACACAAGCAGTTTAATTATTGATGTTGGGAATCTAAATTGCATGTTCATCGCATGGAAGGGCCACCTGGTTAAATATAGGAAGGCTCTGGTGTTGGCTAAATCATCATATTATTCTAATTTAACTGAAACAAATAAAAATAATCCTAGATTTATTTTTGCTACCCTACATAAATTAATTAATCCTTCACCTAATAGTCCTACCCTTGACATTGGCTCCTCTCACAGCTGCAATGACTTCTTACATTTCTTTAAAAATAAAATACTAGACATCAGAAATGAGATTCCACAGACACCTTCTATTAAGAAGGACTCAAGCACAATTTTACCAACTACACCTATTAAGGCTACTATGGGGGCTTTTTATTTGATTACTTTACCTACATGCTCGCTTGATCTTATTCCTACAAAACTATTAAAAGATGTTCTTGGTGTTATTAATACCCACATTTTCTAAATTATAAATGGTTCACTTTCCTCCAGTATAGTTCCCTCAGCACTTAAGGTAGCTGTGGTAAAGCCTATGCTAAAGAAACACAATTTGGACCCTAAAGTCCTCAATAACTATAGGCCAATCGCCAACCTACCATTCTTAGATAAGGTTCTAGAGGGAGTTGTTGCAATTCAATTACAAATATTTCTAACTCTTAATGGTATATTTGAGAAGTTTCAGCCTGGTTTTCATGCTGCACATAGCACCGAGACAGCCCTTGTCAGAGTTGTGAATGATCTGCTGATAAGCTCTGACTCAGGCTTTCCATCAGTATTAATTCTTCTTGATCTAAGTGCTTTGATACTGTAGACCATTCCATCCTACTGAATCGTCTTGAAAGCCCCGTGGGACTGTCTGGCCATGTACTATCCTGGTTCAAATCTTATCTTTCTGATAGGTTTCAGTTTGTCTCTATTGGGAAGATAAAATCAGCATTATCGGAAGTTGTCTGTGGTGTTCCACGGGCCTCCATTCTAGGTCCCTTGTTGTTTTCATTATATATGCTACCATTAGGTGACATTATCTGTAGACTTGGAGTGAACTTCCATTGCTATGCTGATGATACCCAGCTATATTTGTTCCTAAAGCCAGGAGTTTCTTCTGCCTGGGTATTATTAGCTACTTGCCTTACAGACATCAAGCATTGAATGTCACAGAATTTTCTAATGTTGAATTCAGATAAAACGGAGGTTATGCTAGTGGCTCACAGAACCAACTAAAAGGAAATTTGGGATTACATGAGCTCGACCCTTGCAGTCTCTCATCAAAACTTAAAATAGAAATTAAGAGTTTGGGGGTCATCTTTGATCCTGATCTATCATTTGGAATTGCTAAAGTATCTTTTTTCCATTTGAGAAATATAGCCAAACTTAGACCAATTATTTCCGTATCTGATGCCGAGAGACTAATGCATGCCTTTGTTTAATCTAGAATTGATTATTGTAATGCACTTTTTTACATGTGGTATCCCGCTTGCAGCTTGTTCAGAAAACTGCCGCTAGAATTCTGATTAAAACCAGGAAAAGTGAACATATTACCCCTGTTTTGGCCTCTTTACACTGGCTCCCTGTGCAGTATAGAATTGATTTTAAGATTTTGCTGTTAACTTACAAGGCCCTAAATGGATTAGCACCTAGTTATTTGCAGGAGTTACTGACCCTATATCTTCCAAACCGCACTCTGAGATCACAGGATGCGGGGCTGCTGGGTATTCCTGGGGTCAACAAAAGCAACACGGGAGGTAGGGCTTTTTCTTGTAAAGCTCCTAAATTATGGAATACTATGCCTTAGTTTGTCAGGGAAGCTGGGACCATTACAGTTTTCAAGTCAAGATTAAAAATGCACTTTTATAAAATGTCTTTCTTAGTGGGTTTTAATGTAACTTTAAAATTGCTGCTTTTGTATTATTATGTGTATAGTGTTATTTAAATGGTCTGATTGTGGCAGTTGTGTGACATGTTATACAAATGTACTGTGGTTTGTTCTTTTTTCTGCTATGTACTGTACAGTGCTTTGCAGTATAAAAAAGCGCTATATAAATGCAATAAATAATAATAAATATATATATATATATATATATATACACAGCTCTGGAAAAAATTAAGAGACCACTGCAAATTTTTCTTAAATCAGCATCTCTACATGTATGGCAGCCATTCCATTCCAGTGTCTGTTGAATTCCAACACAGGCACACCTCATTCTACTGAATGAGGTACTGATTAGGGGATCACCTGAACCAAATCTTATTTAATGAGGAAAAGTATAAAAACCACTCCTGTGGTCATCACTATCCTCTTGCAATAGGACCAGCTGGATGGCAAAACAGTGCTAGTAGTACCTCAAAAGTAATTGGAATCAAAAAATAACTATTGACCATGCCCAAAGAGTTGAAAAGGAAAGTTTTGAGTGAGGAAAAGAAGGGTTCAATTCTGGCTTTACTGGCAGAGGGATACAGTGAGCGTCGGGTTGCTTCCATCCTTAAAATTTCAAAGACGGCGGTTCATAAGAACAAGGTCAAGCAGCACACATTGGGGACAACAAAGCTACAGACCGGCAGAGGGCGAAAACGACTCTCCACTGACCGGGATGACCGCCAACTCATTTGAATGTCACTCAGCAACCGTAGGATGACATCAAGTGACCTACAAAAAGAATGGCAAACGGCAGCTGGGGTGAAGTGCACGGCGAGGACGGTTCGAAACAGGCTCCTAGGGGCAGGGCTGAAGTCGTGCAAAGCTAGAAAAAAGCCCTTCATCAATGAGAAGCAAAGAAGAGCCAGGCTGAGGTTTGCAAAAGACCATAAGGATTGGACCGTAGAGGACTGGAGTAAGGTCATCTTCTCTGATGAGTCCAATTTTCAGCTTTGCCCAACACCTGGTCGTCTAATGGTTAGACGGAGACCTGGAGAGGCCTACAAGCCACAGTGTCTCGCACCCACTGTGAAATGTGGTGGAGGATCGGTGATGATCTGGGGGTGCTTCAGCAAGGCTGGAATCGGGCAGATTTGTCTTTGTGAAGGACGCATGAATCAAGCCAAGTACAAGGTTGTCCTGGAAGAAAACTTGCTTCCTTCTGCTCTGACAATGTTCTCCAACTCTGAGGATTGGTTTTTCCAGCAGGATAATGCTCCATGCCACACAGCCAGGTCAATCAAGGTGTAGATGGAGGACCACCAGATCAAGACCCTGTCATGGCCAGCCCAATCTCCAGACCTGAACCCCATTGAAAACCTCTGGAATGTGATCAAGAGGAAGATGGATGGTCACAAGCCATCAAACAAAGCCGAGCTGCTTGAATTTTTGCGCCAGGAGTGGCATAAAGTCACCCAACATCAATGTGAAAGACTGGTGGAGAGCATGCCAAGACGCATGAAAGCTGTGCTTGAAAATCAGGGTTATTCCACCAAATATTGATTTCTGAACTCTTCCTAAGTTAAAACATTAGTATTGTGTTGTTTAAAAATGAATATGAACTTATTTTCTTTGCATTATTCGAGGTCTGACAACACTGCATCTTTTTTGTTATTTTGACCAGTTGTCATTTTCTGCAAATAAATGCTCTAAATGACAATATTTTTATTTGGAATTTGGGAGAAATGTTGTCAGTAGTTTATAGAATAAAACAAAAATGTTCATTTTACCCAAACACATACCTATAAATAGTAAAACCAGAGAAACTGATAATTTTGCAGTGGTCTCTTAATTTTTTCCAGAGCTGTATATATATATATATATATATATATATATATATATATATATATATATATATATATATATATATATATAGAGGCATTTCTTGATCGCACCATACTGTTGAAATAAACCTGTTCCTCTCACTCTGTGTTATTGATGAATAAACACAGTGGTTTTAAAAGGGTCAGTGTAGTTCAGTTTATATGAAGCAGACTATGGCTAGAAGTCGTCAAGTTTAATGTTGGTTAGGTTTAGTTTCATTCCCTTCATGTGAGAATTGCTTGTAAGCTTTTTAGGAATTACTTGTATAACAAACAATGCGCTTTTCTAAGTTTTCCTGACAGAAAGAGTTGTCTTTCTGAAGCAATTCCAGGAATATTCAGAGTGCTGATAGATTTGTGTTCAGCGATTCCCCAGGTTAACTGAATCATTTCCTTACACCGTGTTCCAATTTTTGATTTGAAAGTTGCTGTTCCTATGTAGGCATTGTTATGTATTATTAATCATTAAAATGCCTGCCAAACTTTTTTTGGAGCAACTTCCTGAACTAAATATACACCAAGTGGAAATTGGGTGTTTTTATCTTGATGCTGTCACTATAGCAGCCAGGTTTCATGTTAGGATTAAAAGAAGTCAGTTTCTTGAAAAGCTGTATTTTTTTTTTATTTTTTTTTTTAAACTCAGTGGTGTACAGGTTACAGACTTTGCACCTGTCAGCCCCAGGGTCCTGTCATTAAGATATTTATAGAGCAGCAACACAAATATGTTCTTCCAGAGGCAGGCAGACAGGCACCTCTTGCCTGCCTGCTCTTGTTTCCTGCGTGTGAAGTCACTACTGAATTGCAGGATTTTAGCCCCTCAGTATATAAGAACATAAGAACATAAGAAAGTTTACAAACGAGAGGAGGCCCCATTCAGCCCATCTTGCTCGTTTGATTGTTAGTAGCTTATTGATCCCAGAATCTCATCAAGCAGCTTCTTGAAGGATCCCAGGGTGTCAGCTTCAACAACATTACTGAGGAGTTGGTTCCAGACCCTCACAATTCTCTGTGTAAAAAAGTGCCTCCTATTTTTTGTTCTGAATGCCCCTTTATCTAATCTCCATTTGTGACCCCTGGTCCTTGTTTCTTTTTTCAGGTCAAAAAAGTCCCCTGGGTCGACATTGTCTTTACCTTTTAGGATTTTGAATGTTTGAATCAGATCACCGCGTAGTCTTCTTTGTTCAAGTCTGAATAGATTCAATTCTTTTAGCCTGTCTGCATATGACATGCCTTTTAAACCCGGGATAATTCTGGTTTCTCTTCTTTGCAGTCTTTCTAGAGCAGCAATATCCTTTTTGTAACGAGGTGACCAGAACTGAACACAATATTCTAGGTGAGGTCTTACTAATGCATTGTAAAGTTTCAACATTACTTCCCTTGATTTAAATTCAACACTTCTCACAATATATCCGAGCATCTTGTTGGCCTTTTTTATAGCTTCTCCACATTGTCTAGATGAAGACATTTCTGAGTCAACATAAACTCCTAGGTCTTTTTCATAGATCCCTACTTCAATTTCAGTATCTCCCATATGATATTTATAATGCACATTTTTATTGCCTGCGTGCAGTACTTTACACTTTTCTCTATTAAATGGCATTTGCCATGTGTCTGCCCAGTTCTGAATGCTGTCTAGATCATTTTGAATAACTTTTGCTGCTGCAATAGTGTTTGCCACTCCTCCTATTTTTGTGTCGTCTGCAAATTTAACAAGTTTGCTTACTATACCAGAATCTAAATCATTAATGTAGATTAGGAATAGCAGAGGACCTAATACTGATCCCTGTGGTACACCATAGGTTACCTTGCTCCATTTTGAGGTTTCTCCTCTAATCAGTACTTTCTGTTTCTGGTATCTGGTTTACTAGAATGTTACTGCCTGTTCCTGCTCTTACCTCTGTGCAGAATATTCTTGGGAAGTAGATTTGTCTAACAAGGTGACAGTCAGGGAAAGTCTTCTCAACAGCTACACTACTTTCACTGGAAATCTGAAAGAGCATGCTTGTAAATGTCATGGTATTTAATACTATGAAACACAAGCCTTGTGCAAAATGCAGTCTTCCCACAAAGTCTTCTTCTTCTTCTTCTTCTTCTTCTTCTTCTTCTTCTTCTTGTCAAAGACTTCTAGTCATAACGTCATTTAATTTATCAAGTTTCTTTTAGAACTTCTAAATGTGGAGCGTTTTATAGTGTTGGATGTGATTTACAGTACCGTACAGTAGCCTAGTTACTCAGATTGCTGCACCTGATCAATATAGTAACAAAACCGGTTTTATGAAAATAAGTTTACCAATAGCAATGTTTTAGACGTTTACACTATACAGATTTTGGAAAGTTTCAGTGTTCCAGAACGCCCTGCAGTGTTTACAAAAAGTGCATTATGTTCCCTTCGCTGCGTTCCAAGTTGTCTGTATAACAGCGTTATATTTTTAAACATATTGCAGAACATTTCTCAACATTTACTTGGGAGCGTTTGCCAGGAGAAACAGTATTTCTCTTAAGGATCGCAGTGTATCCAGATTACGCTCCCTCCTGCAATAATGCTGGTTTTCTGTTCCCATGATACACCACTCATTTCAATCACCAGCATTGCTGCAGGAGGGAGCATGATCTACATTGTGATGTTTAGACGAAAAACTCTTTCTTCTGGCAAACTTTCCTGAATAAAAGTGGGAACAAAAGTATTTACCTATGATGCGTAAATAAAACTATCAACAATCAGGATTATACTGAAAATGTTGTTGAAGCTGACACCCTGTGATCCTTCAAGAAGCTGCTTGATGAGATTCTGGGATCAATAAGCTACTAACAACCAAATGAGCAAGATGGGCTGAATGGCCTCCTCTCGTTTGTAAACTTTCTTATGTTCTTATGAAAAATATATTGCTGTGATATTGACAGCACGGGATACAGCAAAAGGAATGTGTTTCCTGTAAACACTGCAGGGGGTTCAGGGACACTAGCAACCTCCCTTTATGTTATTCAGTTTGCAAAGCCAGTTTTAGGCAACCCTACAGTGTTGGTGGGAGAGATTACGTGTTTACAAATACCACACAACTTCAGGAGTGTACGTAGCCAGCTTGGCCTATTTTCTAGATAACTGACCCTGAAAATAAGAGAGGTACTGCAAGACAATAGCTATAAAACACTAAATGGTAGAATGAGTAAAATAAAAAAAAATGTTTGACATCTCTCCTAGTTTTGTGTGCTTTAAAGATACAAGTATTCCCCTTTTTAAAGCACATTATTCTAACAAAATAATTTCAGTATATCTTACCTAATATGTATATTTCCATCATTTCGTAGGTATTTGATTTTCCTATGTGAAAAACATATTATGGTAAAGGTGAATTTGATTTTTTTATGGTCATTTATTCGAAGCCGTTAGAGAAGAATACTTATCGAATGCTCCTTGCAGATACTTCAATGTTGTACTTCCGGTCAAATTCAAAAGGTCACATGAAGGAATTAAGTCAACACTGAAAACACGTCAGTCACAGGGAAAGAATGACTGGTACTCAAATGCGGGCCAGTGAGTCTAGCTTTCTAAATGCGCGAAGGAAGAGTCTAAAAAATAAAACAAAAAAGAGTTTTTTCCAGCAAGCAACTCACATGTGTTGGATGTGTTCTATCAACAGGGAGTACAGCATGGAAAAGAGTGTAAGAAATGTTCACCAGATTCATTTTATTAATTCTATGAAAAAAAAATACCACTAAAACTGAAATCCACGTTTAACATGATGTGTGCCTCTAGGAAAATGTGAGCTCCACAAAGTGATGGTAATATATATATAGAGATAGGATTAACTGGAATGATTGTGTTAGCCCTGTGGACTTTAAGCCTGCATAACCAGAATGAACGTCTGACTTAAGTTAAATATACATATTTTATTAGGCCCAGGTACTAGTGTGGTTAATTGACAATCTGATTAACAGAATAACTGGTCCTTCTCTACACTGTACTTTGAAACGTGGACACAGGCTGCAGGAAGCTAAAACTGTAGCGTTTACACCCAAGATACTTATAAATGTGACAGGGAATGAAACCCTAAAGCAAACATTCAGACACTGTGTGATTGATCGGTTTTGGTGAGAAGTATGTAAAGTATCGCAACCAAGCAAATGAAAAACAGAGTGGATGGGGCTGATATGCGAGTTGAACTGATGCTTGTACTGTACACGTTTATACTTGACATCCCCGGAGGGTAGTGTATATATCCTGAAGATTTAGTAAAACATGACACTGTTTTTGACAATTTGTTATGGTCTAATGATGCCAAATGGTGGAAACATACTTTGTCTGGTGCTATTGTATTATGAACAATTAACCATGGTGAACAAACGGCAAAACAGTTTTGACCAAGGTAATAGTTCATGCTGTAGCACAATAAGAAAATCGAGTGTAAACTCAAATTGAGACTAATGTTTACGAATGGATCATCTTAAACTTTTTTGGCAAGCTACTTGTTTTTGTTCACCAGCATGACATTGACTGTAAGTATACTGACAAACTGCCAGAATCACCTGCTTACTGAAGACTCTGCACAGGCACTGTCACAGCCATTCGCACCGGCTCAGAGAGGCTCCGATACGTCCATTACAGGTGATGCACACCCTCACTGCAGAACCATCTGTTTGGGCTATTGTGCAGACATAAAGCCAACAACTTAAGATGCATCAAGGACGTGTACTGCCATTCCCCAGTAAAAACAGCATGTTGCTGTAACAGAACATGCAACATTTATTACTACTGTGTGCGGTGCCACCTACTAATACTGTAGTTCATACAAACACATCGGAGGACCTGCTGCAAGCACAGTGCTATGTTCCTGTTCACAGTGCTATGTTCCTGTTCACAGCTAAACTGGCATACACACTTCTCTAATCCCTCCTGGGTGTTTTTATGTGGCATATTACTGCAACGATGAATGCTAATGAAAATAAAAGTGTCACAGCTAATGTTGTGTGTTTAGTTTGGCTGTGCTCCTGTGTGTTTAAGGCTGGGTGGATCACTCTCCAGCTTAAAACTGTGTAAAGAGTTCTCTGGTGTTTGCTCTTAATGCCACACATACACATAAAGAATCTCACACCCTGGGTTTATCAGGATTGTCTCCTGTCAGACAGCATCGCAGCCGGCTCTGCGTTAGCTCACACAAGTGGTAACAAGAAGAGAAATACGTGGCGCAGATGACATCATCTGGCAATGCAATATGACATGATTCCAAACACACCATGAGCCTCAATGTACAGGATAGAGCTATGATTTATAAAAGGGACTACTGGTAAAATTGGGGCACATAATTAACTTTTAGCTGGGTGGATCCACAGACAGTTTCATACAAAACAGTATACACTGCAGCTTAAACCTGGAGTTCAGCCATTACTTCCCTCAGTCATGTATCTCCAGCAATAGTAAAGCTAAGACAACAGCCTTCATCACGTTTTTATTTTAGTAGTTAGAGTCCCACCAAGATCCCGCTGCACCCAGAACCAGAGAGCCCAGCCACTGATCCAGCTGTACACAGAACCAGAGATCCCAACCACTGATCCAGCTGTACACAGAACCAGAGATCCCAGCCACTAATCCAGCTGCACACAGAACCAGAGATCCCAGCCAGTGATCCAGCTGCACCCAGAACCAGAGATCTCAGCCAGTGATCCAGCTGCACCCAGAACTAGAGATCCCAACCACTGATCCAGCTGCACGCAGAACCAGAGATCCCAGCCACTGATCCAGCTGCACACAGAACCAGAGATCCCAGCCACTGATCCAGCTGCACCCAGAACCAGAGATCCCAGCCACTGATCCAGCTGTACACAGAACCAGATATCCCAGCCACTGATCCAGCTGTACACAGAACCAGAGATCCCAGCCACTGATCCCGCTGTACACAGAACCAGAGATCCCAGCCACTGATCCAGCTGTACCCAGAACCAGAGATCCCAGCCACTGATCCAGCTGCACGCAGAACCAGAGATCCCAGCACTGATCCAGCTGCACACAGAACCAGAGATCCCAGCCACTGATCCAGCTATACAAAGAACTAGAGATCCCAGCCACTGATCCCGCTGTACACAGAACCAGAGATCCCAGCCACTGATCCAGCTGCACCCAGAACCAGAGATCCCAGCCACTGATCCAGCTGTACACAGAACCAGAGATCCCAGCCACTGATCCAGCTGTACACAGAACCAGAGATCCCAGCCACTGATCCCGCTGCACCCAGAACCAGAGATCCCAGCCACTGATCCCACTGTATTCATTAACTAATTCAGGAGCACGTCCGATTAAAGCATGTGTCAGAAACAAAACAGTCAGCTTTACTTCAGGTTCATTTCTGCTTTCTAAAAGCCTGTAATAGGAAGAAAAACAGGACATGGTGGAGAAGCTTCAACAGGCAACATAGGGTAAATCTGTCAAGAGAGCCCTCGGCACCGGCCTGGTCCAGAGCAAGAGAGAGAGAGCGAGAGAGAGAGAGAGCGAGAGAGAGAGAGCCCTCAGCACCGGCCTGGTCCGGGGGGGGGGGGGGGGGGGCAGAGAAAGAGAGAGCCCTCAGCACTGGCCTGGTTCCCCCTCGATGCACTCAGGCAAGAACAAAATAAAGCTGTTTCTTAAAAGTAGGCCACCCCCCAGCCTAATGTAAACAATGCAGACTTTGTGGTTCCCCAACGCTAATACAAAGCGGAATTGTCACCGTGCAAATAACAAGGGAAATAAAAGAATGAGAACCTGCTTTCAACTCAATAGGTATGCAGCAAACCAAAAGGTAAAGCTACAGTCCGCACTGCACAGTTGATATCCCAGGGCTTATACAGTATAAAAGGAAAGTCAGGAGTGGTCGGCATCACATTCCTGTACAGTAGTATCTTGTATTGATGACTTGTGCTACTTTCTTTACATGCTATATTGTATTGTAATAGAGGTACGTATCCTTTGTATCGTGATACAGACCAAAAGTACAATGTAGCTCATTGTAGTTCACCAAGTGGTTCTTGAACAAAGAATACAGTAAGTGTGCTTCATAGTTGGTATGAATACAGACTCTCCCTATCTCATTTAATTGTTGTCTTTAAACAAAATAGTCCTTCATTAAGTGACCGTTTGATTTTATCATGCATCACACAAACAGCCCGTCAGGACCATCACGTTTCGTGATACATATCGTATTAGAACCTGCATGTCGTAATATTAGTGTATTGTTGCCCCATCAGTATACATTGCTGACACAAATTCATCCTCTCTCCCTCCCTCTCGTGCTCCACCGTCGCTCTGCTTGTCCTCTCGCTCTCTCTCTC
Source organism: Acipenser ruthenus (assembly GCF_902713425.1). Lineage (NCBI taxonomy): Eukaryota > Metazoa > Chordata > Actinopteri > Acipenseriformes > Acipenseridae > Acipenser > Acipenser ruthenus. The sequence goes on along the minus strand of NC_081210.1, from coordinate 12,695,620 downwards.
GTGTTGCACCCTCGCTCTGCTCATCCTCTCTCCCCCCCTCGTGTTGCACCCTTGCTCTGCTCGTCCTCTCTCTCCCTCTCCCGCTGTACCCTCGCTCTGCTCGTCCTCTCTCTCCCTCTCCCGCTGCACCCTCGCTCTGCTCATCCTCTCTCCCTCCCTCTCATGTTGCACACTCGCTCTGCTCGTCCTATCTCTCTCCCTCTCGTGTTGCACCCTCGCACTGCTCATCCTCTCGCTCTCCGTCTCGTGTTGCACCCTCGTTCTGCTCGTCCTCTTGCTCTCTCTCTCCCTCTCCCTCTCGTGTTGCACCCTCTCTGCTCGTCCTCTCGCTCTCTCTCTCCCTTCCCTCTCCCGCTGCACCATCGCTCTGCTCATCCTCTCCCTCTCATGCTGCACACTCGTGTGTGTGCGTGTGTGTGTGTGTGTGTGTGTGTGTGTGTGTCTGCCCTGTCAGAGCTGCCAGATTTTTTTTTTGCAACACCCGCCAAATTTTAGAACTAAGTAGCCAGATTGTGTTTTTTAAACCAGCCAAAAACCTGTACTTACATTTAAGACTTAAATATATATTACAGAAGCATACATAAGTGCTACATATTTATTTGAAATAAAAAATAACACAGGTAAGTAATGTTATCAACAATTGATTTATTTATATATGGGCTTTGCTTGTTTCTTATCAAAGATCAAATGCGGTAGATCCATGATTTTGTTTTTATTCAGAAGGTAGTATAAAATTAAAATTGCCCTGAACTGTCGGCGTATAGTCTATAAAACAATAAATACAATAATTTAAGTTCAATCAGGGTGGCTATTACCACACTTGACACTTGACAGTTGTGACTTGAGATTTGACTTGAGTCTTGACAAAAATGACTTGGTTACAACTCTGCCAAAAAGTAAACAAACCAGATTATCCATGCGCACACATAGTGATCTCTATGGAAAGCCATCTGGGACAAATGCATTGTGCTGCTTTAGAGCGAGCCAGAATCTCATGGGACAGAACAAAGGCAAGCACTTCATTCTGAAATGCCTCGCTTAAACAGTATTCAACTTGCTGAAAATGTTGTGTAGTGATTTTTATATCGACTGTATATATTATATATATTTTGTTGCAACTTCCTGTTACGTGGAATGTAATAAACGAGAACCAAAACGGTGAGGTTTTTTTCCCCTTCACTTTACAAGGCCATTTCCATGTTTGTTTTATTTGAAGTGTTTAATTTAGTTAAATTTCAGTTTTTGTTTGCTTGCTCAGCTACAAAAAGGCACAAGTAAACCTCATGTTATTGCTTTATGAAAAGGTGTCTATCGCCACTGTTTACTGTGAAGAAACGGCAATGGCAAGGAATGAAAAAATAAATAAATAAATAAATAAATAAATAAATAAATAAAATGCTGTGTCAACTTTATGTACTATTTATTTCAGGAATAAACAAAACAACATTTAACTTGAACTGCTATTTGGCATCCTTTGTTTTGTAGTTAATTCACTGGGGTAAAACATTTATTAGCAAGCCATTAAGTTGAGACGGATGGACGGACAAGCTGCTAAGCTGGTGTTATTGTTTTTTATTAGCCTCAAGTTCCACATTAGGTTAACACAAAAGCTGGGCCCCTGCCATTGAAAGGAATTGTGCGCGTAAGGAAACGCAGGGTTGAACAGAGTGAAGGCCCACCATACTGCGTCTCTGTGAATGAGAGACAGTCCAGGCAACGGGTTTCCACTAGGGTTCAATTTTCTACATTTCTAAATGTTTAAAACAGGTTTAATCTTAATGTTTAAACTTTACTATATTGTGAATGTTCATGACCAATCAAAAAAGCCCTCCATCACTTTAAAAATTACAGCATGTATTTGTGTATAACATCGTATGTGTGGAGTATTTTTCTGTATATGTAAAAGACTAAATAATATGGAATATTACAACAATTGGCCTATACTGTACATTAAGGCTAACACCTACAGTTTATATGGCTTGCATATTTTTGACAACTTTTTGAAAAGTTAAATATTTAACACTCTGGGGTAGGTTTACTAAAGTGTTGCACCTGTCGCAATAGTCATAAACCAGTTGCAAACGAGTCGGAAGTCTTGGGTGAAATGTATTAAACAAGCGCAATGCTATTTGCGACTTTTTAGGGAATGCTTTGCGGCAGCATTCTGTTTGTGGTTCAAGCGTAGATGAATATGTAATTATGGGCGTTCTTGCATAAATTCGCAAATAGGGGGTGGAGATAGTGCACGAGAGTTATAAATATTATAATGACATGTACGAAAGCTGCAGGCAATTGCGACACTTACAATTGCATCAATTTGAGGCATTTTTGAGGCAAACAACCAAATACCTATTTGTCCCTAAAAGCAGGGTGTACTTACAAGCCTTGAAAACAAATTTCTATGATATTTCTGGTTTCCTCAACGTGTTGGGAGCAATAGACTGCACACATGTGCTGCTAACCCCTCCAGCTCATTCTGAACATCTTTATAGGAATAGGAAACACACCTATTCTATTAATGTGCAGGTGGTTTGTAATTGTGCACAATTTAGCAATGCACCACTGACTAACTTAAATAAAAACAGACAGTATACAATTGGCTTATAGGCTACTCATGATAATACGAATTAGTGGTAGCCGGCTCTTATTAGCCGGCTCTTATTTGGTCTTGACTAAACATTCACTGATCGCTTCATTGTCCTGCTGCCCTACTTGGAAGTTTGTGCCTCGTGTATATAAATATGCACTAAATTAGCCTTTTTTTAGTTTTATTAAGCGGGATTTACTCTGCACAAGGAGTGCTAATGTACTATTGAAACCTGTGCTCCACTTTCGTGAAGTCTCAGTAAAGTACATGAGTTGGCTCAAAACAAGGCTAGTGATTCATTTGAAGAAAAAAAAAACAACACCTGTTCATTTTACAAAACCATAGTCAAACACAAAGTACTGCATTATAATGACTAACATTTCCCACTAATGCCAAGTATGTGCTTTTAACTCTGATTGGATTAGCTTGTTCGTGGCTCGGCTGGTGCTGTTTTGAATACCGCACACATTCTAAGTAAAGTACTGTAGTAGCCAAGCTCCCTCACTCTTACAGTTTAAAACACACACAAAAAGATTAATTATAAACCTGAAATTTCACTATGAAAGGATTTTTCGAGGACTGCCAAGAACAGAAATTTCACATTACAGTAAAGCTTGATTAGCTTTTTGGCTTCCCTGCAAACCACGGACTGGGGAAAGAAAGGTTTTGTTCTTCAAATGCTTAACTTGCACAGCAGTGGCACAGGAACAATGCTGGGGAAATGACATTTAAAAAGTAATCCATTACAGTTACATGTTATCCACAATTACTAAACACGCAATAGTGCTGAATATGGAATATAGAAAAAAAGGTTTTAAAAGTATTTTGTTAATTTTTTTTTTAAATGGGTCTTGTAGTCTTGTAATTTTTTTTTTTAAATTTATTTTTCACATAAAATGTAATCCGTTAGCACATTTTGTTACCTGTCGGAATAAGGAACCACAGTCACTGTTTCTGAAAAATGTAATGAGAACATGTTACATGAAATGCATTACTCCCCAACACTCAGCAGGACCAATCAGATCCCAGGACAGAAAGACACAACAATACCATTTCGATAGGAGTCCGAAAAACGCACATCTTTACAAGTGTGAGCCACATATACTGATGAAACCTCGAAAAGAAACGCAACACTCAGGTCTAATGGATTTAATCAAATATTTTAAACATAGCTATCAAACAAAATCACTGAAAATGTGGGCAAAAATACAGATCAAAGAATCATGAGGTCTTGCATTGTCCTGCTGGAAAATTGACACTTCCGGATTTGCAGGAACAGAAAAAATTTTACCTCAAGGACTTCGCCAATGTATCGCAGAGCAGTAAAGTTGCCCTCAATCTGCACCAAAGGCGTTCTTGTGTTAAGGAGATTCCTCCCCACATCATCACACTTCCACCGCCCCATCGGTTGGCTTGAACAATGCAACAGTCAGCATAACGGTCCTGGGCTGGTGTGGTGACCCTCTGCCTTCCAGGATGTGGCCTGCCCGTCACAGAGCCAATTTCCTGGTTTCTCTGGACTAGTCTGTTGATTGTTGAAGCAGAACATCTCATTCTCTGGGCAACTTCTCTCACAGACAGGTCGCCTTCAAATCATGCTGACAGCAACCAGACGATCTTCATTACTCAAGAGGGTCATGGTCGTATCTTTCACTGTTCATGCATTAATTCAAATCATGTCTTTTCGAATGGCTATTTATACAGATTCTTAATCAACTAATTTTGGCAATTTTAACTCAAATACCAAACACTGAGCACCTCGTGTTTTTATGAAATCATAGGACTTGAGCTCAGTATTTTGTTATCCCAAGGAACAATACTACTCAAACAATCAACAAACCTATCTGCTCACTATTTCAAATGTAAATAACATTATGTATGTGCCCAATGAGCTATTGAGGTAAAACTTAAGACTGTTGCGTTTTCATTATGTTGCCTTTGTTTGCATTGCTAGTCAGTTTCAAAAGAAAAGGGGAAATGAAAAGAGACTTCCTTCCTTGCACATGATTTTTTTTCATGTATTTCAAATCTTCAGGCTTGTTCTTGTTTAACCACCCTTGTAGTCTTGTGTTGTGGTTTACTATACCCTCAAAAGTATTCTTCAACGCAAATTATCAAAGCGCTAAAGCAAGGAGCCCAGAGCACAGTTCAGTACTTAAAGGATTTTTTTTATTTAATCACTGTAGCTTTACAACATTTCCCCGCAAAAAAAGTACATTTACCAATAAAAAATGGATCTGCAGATTTAGAACACAACCCTAATGCAAAGTAAACACATCTCAAAACCCTTACAGACTGCAGTACCATTGTTCAACATATCTCAAGACCCTTACAGACTGTGCAGTATCATTGTTAAACACATCTCAAAACCCTTACAGACTGTGCAGTATCATTGTTAAACACATCTCAAAACCCTTACAGACTGCAGTATCATTGTTAAACACATCTCAAAACCCTTACAGACTGTGCAGTATCATTGTTAAACACATCTCAAAACCCTTACAGACTGTGCAGTATCATTGTTAAACACATCTCAAAACCCTTACAGACTGTGCAGTATCATTGTTAAACACATCTCAAAACCCTTACAGACTGCAGTATCATTGTTAAACACATCTCAAAACCCTTACAGACTGCACTATCATTGTTAAACACATCTCAAAACCCTTACAGACTGCAGTATCATTGTTAAACACAACTCAATGCCCAGTTTTGAAAGAAACACTCGTTATAGTAAACTTATATGAAATATGGTATTACACGGAATTAAAGAAATCAGTTTGCAAACTGTGTTTTCATTCAGTTTCGAACTTCCTTGGTCACCTAGAGGGTGAAATCCCCCCCCCCCCCCCCCCCCCAATAGGTTATTTTTAAAATAGTGTTTATTGATAAGTAGCTACAGGGGTGTGCAATTCATATCGCCCGACGCCCTGGTACAACAACTGTTGCAGTTATACTTTGCCCATTGGACAAATATACAGTACTGTGCAAAAGTTTTAGGCAGGTGTGAAAAAATGCTGTAAAGTAAGAATGCTTTCAAAAATAGACATGTTAATAGATTATATTTATCAATTAACTAAATGCAAAGTGAGTGAACAGAAGAAAAATCTAAATCAAATCCATATTTGGTGTGACCACCCTTTGCCTTCAAAAACAGCATCAATTCTTCTAGGTACACTTGCACAAAGTCAGGGATTTTGTAGGCATATAGGTCAGGTGTATGATTAAACAATTATACCAAACAGGTGCTAATGATCATCAATTCAATATGTAGGTTGAAACACAGTCATTAACTGAAACAGAAACAGCTGTGTAGGAGGAATAAAACTGGGTGAGGAACAGCCAAACAGCTAACAAGGTGAGGCTGCTGAAGACAGTTCACTGTCAAAAGTCAGACACCATGGCAAGTCTGAGCAGAGCAACAAGACACAAGGTAGTTATACTGCATCAGTAAGGTCTCTCCCAGGCAGAAATTTCAAGGCAGACAGGGGTTTCCAGATGTGCTGTCCAAGCTCTTTTGAAGAAGCACAAAGAAACGGGCAACGTTGAGGACCGTAGACGCAGTGGTCGGCCAAGGAAACTTACTGCTGCAGATGAAAGACACATCATGCTTACTTCCCTTCGCAATCGGAAGATGTCCAGCAGTGCCATCAGCTCAGAATTGGCAGAAAACAGTGGGACCCTGGTACACCCATCTACTGTCCGGAGAAGTCTGGTCAGAAGTGACCTTCATGGAAGACTTGTGGCCAAAAAGCCATACCTCCGACGTAGAAACAAGGCCAAGCAACTCAACTATGCACGAAAACACAGGAACTGGGGTGCAGAAAAATGGTAGCAGGTGCTCTGGACTGATGAGTCAAAATTTGAAATATTTGGCTGTAGCAGAAGGTAGTTTGTTCGCCGAAGGGCTGGAGAGCGGTACACGAATGAGTGTCTGCAGGCAACAGTGAAGCATGGTGGAGGTTCCTTGCAAGTTTGGGGCTGCATTTCTGCAAATGGAGTTGGGGATTTGGTCAGAATTAATGGTCTCCTCAATGCTGAGAAGTACAGGCAGATACTTATCCATCATGCAATACCATCAGGGAGGCATCTGATTGGCCCCAAATTTATTCTGCAGCATGACAACGACCCCAAACATACAGCGAAAGTCATTAAGAACTATCTTCAGCGTAAAGAAGAACAAGGAGTCCTGGAAGTGATGGTATGGCCCCCACAGAGCCCTGATCTCAACATCATTGAGTCTGTCTGGGATTACATGAAGAGAGAGAAGCAACCGAGGCTGCCTAAATCCACAGAAGAACTGTGGTTAGTTCTCCAAGATGTTTGGGCCAACCTACCTGCCGAGTTCCTTCAAAAACTGTGTGCAAGTGTACCTAGAAGAATTGATGCTGTTTTGAAGGCAAAGGGTGGTCACACCAAATATTGATTTGATGTAGATTTTTCTTCTGTTCACTCACTTTGCATTTTGTTAATTGATAAATATAAACTATTAATATGTCTATTTTTGAAAGCATTCTTACTTTACAGCATTTTTTCACACCTGCCTAAAACTTTTGCACAGTACTGTATATTTTTTTAATGTATTTTTCCTATGTTCATTCTGTTGTTAGAAAAACACTCTGTATATGTCTAGAGAGCTACGCACGTTTCGGAAAACTGAATTGCGAAAGTCTAACACCTACACACAAACATTTTAAAGTGTTTACGTCCCACCCCTATCATTTCTGATTGGCTAGCTGTGGAAAAAGCTGATCTTCTATTGATTACAAAGAAACCCAGAAATGGCTGCCAGGGAATGAAACCAGGATCCCCCTGCTGCAGCAGTGTTCCAGTTAGCCATCATGGGACAAGATGTTCGATCAGGAACAATAGCTGTAAAATGTTGTACACTGTTTTACAAAATAGGTATATAACAGAAATAAACAAAAGAAAAAAACATATTTTATCATTGCAGAATTTGATGGAGCATACTGTAAATATGTTGTGTGTACTTTGGTAGAACAACAGTAAAAAATAAATCCAAAGAAACCAGACAGGTTATACACAAGTCCTTTAAAAACTGAAAGAACGTCAAGAAAAATCTGAAATTCCACAAAGCAGCAGTAATAGTTGGCAATAATTTCGTATAGTTTCGTAAACTAAAACACAGAATTCAGCTTATAGAGAAGAGTGGAAAAAACAGGCAGAAGCCACTTTTATGTTTGAATAACTCCCAAGTACTGATTATTATAGTTGTACTCTTAGTATTTAAATCTACTAGCAAATGTGTTCCAAACTACACTGAAAGGAACATTTCCTTAAAGTATGTTATAAATTTGTTGAGGTGAGGTGGGGTCACTGGGAACCTTTTGTATATCTTGAAGAATTTAGTGAACCAGTCAAACTACAAGGATAGATCCACCCCTGTTAATCACTAATTGATTGATTGTGTTCACTGTTAAATAAAACCAAACTCCTACAAGTTATATTTTACTTTTGTGTGTGTGTGTTTTGTGTGACGGGGAGGGGGCAAGTAGATTTTTAAGAAGGACAAGTAGATTTTTCTAGCACTTTGTCCCTTGGACACTGGTAGACAATCTAAAAAAGTTAATTAACCTTTACCTGAAGAAGGGAACAGTCCAATAGATCGACTAGTCAACTGTTCTGTGCTACCCCTAAACTGCTTTAATTCTTAAACCTTATAAAAACCAAGACAGACAGCCTTTCCCAAATATTCTGGTAACACTTTAAGTATTTAATTGGCACACAAACGGCCCTAAAGTTCTCTTACATGTCAATAAACAGGCGACAGACATAGGAAAATGTACTGTAAACAGGATATTGCATCTTTAAGCCATCTTACACCACTGATTTGGCCAGTGTTTACCACTGTTATCTATTGCCAGGCCTTGTAATATGGCACCACAGCCAAAACTCACTAAATAAACATTTTCCTGGCCAGACCACGAAGTTTCAGAATATGGTCATACTGTAGGTCCCAACCATGGCTGACCATGAAACTATTATGGTTAAGGATACAATTTTGGTACATTTCAGGGGGGGGAAAAAACCAAGAATTCATGGAAAGGTCACATAAGGCCACCAAATAATCTAGGTTTAGCTACATCAACATACACAAGAGCTTTTAAATAGTACACCAAAACCAATAATATAAAGACTACAGCTTTTGACTGCTAGCAAGTTTAAATGTTAGAGTACAAAACTTAGTTAAAGGTCCTTTCACACCAACGTAACATTCTTTTTTTTTTTTAGAATACTGTACGATGCAGGCTTTCACACCAGCCACGTAGCAAAACAGACGGTGTCTAAAATAAACTGTGATCCTATTTCTCTGTATGCATCCGGCGTAAATGTACACATATATATATATATATATATATATATATATATATATATATATATATATATATATATATATATATATATATATAAATAATCAGCATGTCAAATAATTGTTTTCATCACCATGTTCAAAATGAAACAGTATATATGTTTTCTTCAATAATAAGAACTAGACGTTTAAATTGGTTGTTTCTGAGTAGCCTACAAAGCACTGCCCCTTTAAAAATAAAAACAAACAAAAAGTCAAATCACACAGCACTGTGTCCAAGAAGCGGGGCATCACAAAGATCAGAAAAAAACCTCTCATTTTATCTAGTTTGCTGGAAATAAAAAACGATGTTCAACGGCAGTCTGAAGCATTTTGTTTAGTTTTAGAGACAGTGAGTATTTATTTCCAACTGACTACTTGGGTACACGGCATTGTATGAAAATAAAATGTACGTATTAATTATTAATATTTTAAGCCCACTTTTTTGTTTAAAAAAATAAATGAACAAGTGCTGTATGTATGTGAAGATCACAACCGAGAGTTCACAGTAACATCTGATCTGTGTTCACTTACATGCTCACTCAGCTGCAAAATACAAATCTCATTTGCTGACCTACATAAGCTACATGTATATGCTGTGTGCTACACAACCAAACAATTTACAGATACTCGCAGGTTTGTATTTTCAGTGCACGACATACTGCATTTTTAAAAGGAAATAAAGGAAGTACCTAACCAAATATGTTTTTACATCCATTTCCAAGATTTCACAGACCTTTGTTCAAATTCACGATTTTCACAAAATCATATCCTTAATTATGGTACAACAATTTACTGAAGGTCTACCTCAACAAGATGCAACTCAACCGAATAGAGCACACTGTAACTCAGATCAACGCTAAGGGGATTCCTCCCCATTTAACTCCTTCATGGATCTTCCCAGACAGGTCAATGCCAGGTCAGGAGAGGCTGGCTGCCCAAGCTGCTGCAGGCGCACATGCTGGCATTCGCAATCTGTTTATTCTGTTTGCATGGAAACAAGGCTAGTTCTCAGTAAACAAATACCACCAGGCCGAGGAATTACTCCACAGGGGGAAGCAATGTACCAATTACCTCATTTCCAGAACATTAGGTTATTATCATAACACTGGTTCCCTGAAATACAAATGTAGCCATTACCTAATGGGTGTTTACATTCTAAAGACCCCAAAACCTGAATATCTATACCACAACTGCTCGCAGAGCCTGTGACGCAGTCATGCCCACCCCCGAGGGCATAAGAGGACTGCATGCACGATTGGATTTCAAAAAGAAAATCCAGGTGCACCGGGGGAATCACGGGAGAGGCAGCGGGTTCATCATCAAAGATGGACTGCCTTGTCTCATCTGTAGGCCAGGGCACTTTTAAAACTGCAGTGGCCCTCTTAATCAGTGGCAGAAGCGCTGCCGACAAAGAGAGCTTAATCGCAGGGGATGTGCTGTCCGACTCCACCTCCTCAGAGGGGAACGCCAGCTCCTGTTCGCCCCCCTCAGAGGCGACGATGGACAGCATATCATCCTGCTGCCAGTCTGTGCTTGTCGCCCCTTGGTGCCCCAAGGGGACGGGGTGGCAGGCGGAGCCCTGTGCTAACGCAGCAGCTCTGCAAGCACCATTCCCTGATGTGAAACAGCTGCCCAGAGTTTCTCCAGCTGTTCAGAGTCCACCGATCTCTTGGATCTCTTCTTCTTCCTCTTCCTTGGCAAAGGAGAAGGAGAGGCAGAGGAGGATGAAAAATACTGTGAAGACGGCTTCCTACATGGGCTCTTTCCCCGAGCACGTTGCCTGCTCTCCCTTGGCTCAGAGCTAAGTGGGGAGGGTGCAGCCACCTCTTTAACAGAGGGTGATGGGGAAGCGCGCTGTCCTGGTGTAATGGACACTGAGCGCTCTGTAGAGCTGCGAGACACACGTTTCTCCAGCGTGCACTTATAGAAATTTGCACAAAACTCACAGAAACTGTGGTTAGTTAGTGCCTCTTTGGCATGCTCTGGCCCCAGGTAGGAAGAGCAGCTGTCATGCTTATCCTCAACCGGAAGACTGACCTTGCATAAGTCCCAGGGATAAAACCCAGACATGATACAAGTAGCAACACAGTGTACAGTAATGTATGGTAGCTGCCTCTGTCTGCTCTAAAAGCCACAGGGCAGGTCAAGACCCGAAGCAAGTACTCTGCTACTGGACCAGGGATGGTACCGCGGTTGGGAACTGGTGCAGTGACTTTGCGATGGAACCGGGGTGGTGAGGTGGGGTACCGGGTCAGGAACGGAGCGGGTCGGTGACCTCGGTACCGGTACGGTACAGGTCTATTCGGTATGTGTTACCGCAGGAAGCAGTATACAGGGATGCCCACCTGTATAAGCTTCTGGCAAACCACACAGTCAGTACAAGTACAAGACTGAGGGAAGCCTGCTTGCTAGAGCGCTAAACAGTCAACAAAACGGCAGCAAGATACTGTGGGAAAGACTGCAAGAAATCTCAGCCGAAGAGCATATCTTGGTCAATGCAGAGCTGCTGAGCCCTGCAGCTGTGCTCATCTTTCTGTGAAAAAAAGACACACACGAGAAATACACTTACAGAAAACAGTAATAAAACAATTACATTTCAGAAAATAATAATATCGTTACCAAAAAAATATATATTATTTCAACTCCAGTCGAGCACATGTCAGCCGACTCAAGTTGCTTGGTCCCTGGGAGGGAGCGACAGGAGCCGTCGGCTTCACGTGGGGCACAAGGCCGCCGCAGGGAGTAACAAACAACAGGCTGTGTTAAAAAAATATGTAATAGTAAACTAATACAACATGAATTATTATCGCATAAATGAGTATAATACACAAAATTAGCAAGTAATATATACAGATAAAAGCAACAAGTACTTATCTGTATAGGCTTTCGCTCTGTCAGGTTCAGTTCTATGAAAGGAAAAATGATGCAGAGATCTGTGCGTGCTGTCCTCTTATGCCTTTGGGGGCGAGCATGACTGAGTCACAGGCTCACCCGAGCAGCTTTGGTATAGAATATTCAGGTTTCGGGGTTTAGGAGGTAAACACCCATTAGGGAATGGTTACATTCGTACTTGAAAGGGAACAACCACCTTTCCTAAATCATCAAAAGTTATTCATATCTGTGCAGTGAGCTCATCGTCACCAGCCCTCCCTGTGCAGAGCAGTGGGAGGCAGAGTTAATGTAATATGTTTATTATCTCAAAGACTACTGGAACGGACAGCCTGTGGAATCTATGAGAAATATTGTATTCAGAAGAGGCTGCTTAAAACTGAAAAAAAGATAATTTTATAACACCCCCATTTCCGAGCAGCAGTAACACCCTCAGAGGAGAGCTGAGTAATGTCTGGTAATGTCCTTCCCATACTGTTAAATTACCTTCAGTAGGGACATAAAACATGCTAGGCGGGCCTTAGCAGACGGTAAAGCCCTATCTTTGGGTTCAAACAAATACCTTTATAAAAACATCTTGAGACGGTTTTGTAAATGTAGGCCTAATACCCCCTCCCCCACCTCCTTAGAAAAAATACTGGAGCAAATGCTTAGTAAATCTCTAGGATTCTGAATTGTGATTTGTTACTTTACCTGTCAGCAGATACCATACTTGCCAACATTTGGAAACTGTTCAGCAGGGGTGGTGCGGTGTTATACGCATCATACACATGGGAGGGGTCATACGCAAAAAACACTCTATCATAAAATAATAGACGTACCCCCTCAACTCAACACTGCACGACCAGCATGACAGTAAACATAGACACAATGAAGCATTCTTACACTGGTATACCGGTAAGTTAGTGATCAGCAGATGTGTCAGCTGCACGAAGAGCACAGCGTGTGGTTTTCACTAACTCTTCTGTGCAGAATAATTTTTTTTTTATTTTTTTTTATGGGTAAATAATCGGGACTTTCTTCCAATGCATCAGGATGCAGGACATTTGCTAAGAAATTGGGACTGTCCCAACCATATAGGGACTGTTGGCAGATACTGGTTGTGGTGGTGAGGCCTGTGTGGCCTGTGAGGCCTGTGTGGCCTGTGAGGCCTTCGAGGCCTGGTTTGGTGTGACAGCCTGGCTGTAGGCGAAGGAAAACTCCAAAGTGTCTCTGGTCTCCCAGAGCAGTGTTATTTGGAGCTAAGAATGATCAGACTTTACAGACAAAGATTTACAGCGACAGGCAAACTGTGTCTGGCATGTTTAAAGAGAAAGGCGAACAGCTGTATTTGGACCAAGACATCCCATGCCTTTATACCTGTGTATCTGTCAAGCTTCAGACACATCTTACTTGTCTTCACTGCTGATAATAATCATGTCAGCAAGGCAATACAAACAAACTTATTATGGGCTCTGCCACACTAAGTACCTAGGCCAGGGCTTCCCAACCTTCAACAGTTGCAGATTTCAAGTTAGCTATAACATTTTATAAGTAACTTGAAACTTGCAACTTTTTAGGAGATGACAACAATTAAAAAGGTCTAATTAAGCAAATTATTAGTTTAATTAAGAGTCTAGTTAAGTAATCTCAGATGGAATGAAAACCAGAAGACACATGGGGTCCCCAGGACCAGGGTTGAGAACCACTGGCCTATTACACTGAGACGTCAGCACCACTGACAAACCTATAAATCCTAAATCAGACAAAATTATAAAATCAGCCTGCAAAATACAGTGGAAAATATAACAATGCACCGGGTGGGGCATACCCGAGTATAAAAACATAGCCGTCATTTCAAAATGGGTTTGGCTGGCTATGCCTGTAATCTGTAATCTCTCAGTTGTTTTTGCTTCTAGATTTCTGACCTATGCAGCATTTTGTTTTCTAAATGCAAAAATATAATCATCATAATAGATTCTACATAATTTTAGGCCGCAGGTAAGAAGCCATCTACAGTTCTAAAGTCAGAATCTATTGTTTTGATTTCAGAACAACACCTACTGTACGTTCTCCTTTTAAACACAGTGTCAAGTTATCATAAAAACACAAAGGCAGAATTAAAAGAGCATTTGGGATTCTGTAACATTTAATATGACATCACAGAAACATATTCCTTTTCTTTTAATTTCTTTGTGGCTGTGACAGAGATCGAATGATGCTTGGTGTTAGATCTCCCTCTCGACCTGTGACAGCACTGTGTAACGGGAACAGAGTACCCTTAACTAAATGGCACGACAATTTATTCCATAGGGTAGGTGGAAGTTGGTCATTTAGGAAAGGGGCGCAGCTACGGTATCCAAACTCAATGACCCAGACCATAAACGGTGTGGCATCTGAGGATTGGAGGAGCGGATACGCTCGTTAATCTAGGGGTCATGAGCGAGGATATAAATAGGGGTCATAGCTGACGTGATCTGTTCCTTGGTAAATGGTTAGTGTTGAAAACCTACAAGGAGTCTGTGTGCTGTTTCGTGAACCGTGAGTTTTGTCTTGTGTTTGTTAGTGTTTTGTTAACTGTCATCTGTTTTTTAATAGACTACCAGTTGCACGATCTGGAGCTGTAGCGAAAGCCAGCATAAACCCAGACATCACTTTCACCCCTGCATTTCACGGAGAACTGTATTACACCACTTGCACATATTCACTATCACTAAGAACTGTGTTTGTGTTTTGTGTTTAGTGTTGGTGTGTAAAACTGGACTTTTGGTTATGCGTCAAACCCGGGGAATTACAAATACCGAGTGATACACGCCGCTGTATCACTCCAACCTTATTATTTACAGGTGTTTGCCATAAGGCTCTGGACATTGTTAATTAAATCAATAAACACCCTTGCACCTGGAAATCATTGTCTCTCTGCTTTGTATCCGCTCTACACTGCACTCACCTGTATTCACTCCACTTTGCCACAGTGGCCGAAGCATTATTTTATATTTATAATAAGCTGTAGTTGTAAAAACCGAAATGGTTATGTGCAGTCAGTTCCATGTGAATTTGAGCCTGGATGAGGCTGGGTTCATTCACTGGGCTCTTCTCTGTGAAGGCCTGGTTCAAATCCATCTGCCCCCTGACCTGGAAAAAGAAAACGTGAATGTACTGTACTTGGGGCTAACACTAAACGAGGCCCTTTACAAACCTGAAGTCAACAAGTCAGGTGGGCAAAACTTACGTCTGAGAGAAAAGAAAACTTGAATGAAATGATTTAATGTGTGAAACAGGTCACTGCAACCAGCCTTGAAACTGAGCCATAAAACAGTGGTCTAAACTAAACACGGAGGTTGTGATGTCACCACAGTCTTAAATCACCTTTGAGGGTGTTTTCGCTGCAGGGAAACAGGATAAGAGGAATGCAAGCCCTGATAGCTCAACGTGGCTTAAGAACAAGTCCTATTTTTTAGGCCACTGTAACAATTGTGCTTTATCTTAAAAGAGACACAGGTCCAGAATGATAAGCAATGCTACCGTACATACCATTTTAAAGTCACTGTTCTTGTTACAACAATACTGACCCACCCTCATTTCAGAGTTTGCATTTTTTTACAACACTTTACAGCACTGGATGGATGGATGGCTGTACAGGCATCAGTCAGGTAATGATTCTTTTATTGATTTTTAAAATCAACAGGTTTTTGATTCAGCTTGTATTGTGCAATCGCTCTGTGTGCTCATACATCACCTGGTTTCTGCTTTGACTGTACGGACCATGATATTCAAAAGGGTGATTTACTTATTGTAGGCAGCCGCATTCCTTCAGGTATTATCATAATTAAACTAGGTCATAGTTCAGTGTTAGCAAGCAAGGGGGCACAAATGCAGAGAAAGTTTGTTTTACTTTAATCAGTTAGCGAACAGGTACCCAAGCCTTAACAAATCTTGATTTTAGTGGTCGCTGGAAAACCTGCTTATTTACAATAAAAGATAGTTAGACGCTGGCTTTGGTGCAGTTCCAACTCTCAAATCCAGATGGATGTTTTACACTATGTAACACAATTTTTGTTCCTGGGTAGTAAGTGTTATTTCCTAATTGCTTATGCCTCAAAAGTATAGAAAATGGCTATTATTCCCCACAAACTTTGCTTTTGTGACCAGGAGTTATATTTTGAAATTTACCTATTTCCAATGAGAAAATGGGCGAATTTGTGTCTTTTCGTTCACATAAAGTCAGAAAAAAACATATGAATCCAAATTAACATGTATTTATACTAAAGTAATACAAAAATGACTACAAAAGATTTAGAAGTGAGTAGTTTTTCGAGATTTACGATTATACTGTAAATCACTTTCACGAATCAGCCCCCAAATGTAGTCTCCCATCATGTTCTCGTTATACTGTCCTTCATTGACAGCTCATCCAGGTGCCTCAAAGCCGTGCTGCTCCATAATGGTAAAAAGTACCCGTCTCTTCCCCTGGCTCACTCGGTGCACCTCAAAGAGGATTACAACAGCATCAAGACCTTGCTGGATGCCTTGAAGTATGATGAGTACGGCTGGGACCCCCGGAAGGTGCTGATGCCACCACTGCACATCAACTTGGGCCTTATGAAACAATTTGTCAGAGCTCTAGATAAGGAGTCGGCAGCCTTCAAGTACCTTCAAGACTTCTTCCCTAAGCTGTCTGAGGCAAAGGTCAAAGCCGGTGTCTTCGTCGGACCACAGATAAAGAAGATTCTGGAGTGCAATGAATTCCCCAAGAAGCTCACTTGTAAGGAGAAAGCGGCTTGGAACAGCTTTGTCGCAGTGGTTCGGGGCTTCCTGGGCAATCACAGGGCCGAAAACTATGTGGAGCTGGTTGAGACTCTGGTGAAGAACTACGGCACAATGGGCTGTAGGATGTCCCTCAAAGTCCATATCCTTGATGCTCATCTTGATAAATTCAAGGAGAACATGGGAGCGTACTCGGAGGAGCAAGGCGAGCACTTCCACCAGGATATACTGGACTTTGAACGCCGCTACCAAGGACAGTATAACGAGAACATGATGGGAGACTACATTTGGGGGCTAATTCGTGAAAGTGATTTACAGTATAATCGTAAATCTTGAAAAACTACTCACTTCTAAATCTTTTGTAGTCATTTTTGTATTACTTTAGTATAAATACATGTTAATTTGGATTCATATGTTGTTTTTTTCTGACTTTATGTGAACGAAAAGACACAAATTCGCCCGTTTTCTCATTGGAAATAGGTAAATCTCAAAATATCACTGTCCTGGTCCAAAGTTTGTGGGGAACTCTGCTGCCCGCCTGGTGTTCTCTCTGCCTCGCTTCGCCCACGCTACTCCACTACTCCGCTCGCTCCACTGGCTCCCAATCACTGCTCGCATCCAGTTCAAGACTCTTGTACTAGCCTACAGATGCCTTGACCAGACTGCACCCAGCTACCTCCAGACCCTCATCTCTCCCTACACCCCAACTCGACCTCTCCGCTCCGCCTGCACTAGAAGACTAGCTCTACCTCCGCTACGCTCCCCTGCCTCCAGAGCCCGCTCCTTCTCCACCCTTGCTCCGCAGTGGTGGAATGACCTTCCTACAGATGTTAGGACTGCCCAGTCCCTGACCACATTCCGGCGCCTCCTTAAGACTCACCTCTTCAAACAGCACCTGTAGAACTCCTCTGTTTGTATCCTGGGACTCTATCACCCTTCATGTAAATGTGCTTTATTTTGCTCTTATCTGCCCCCTATTTTACTGCATTTAATCCTGTACTTCAGAATACTGTAATCTGCCAAGTGTTTAACCTGTAGTACTTTGTATTTAATCTTATCCTGATGTAACTATCACTATTTAATCATAGCCTGATGTAACTATCACTATTATCTGCTGTATTGTTGAATTGTGGTTTGTCACACTTGTACTTTGCTTGAACAAAAGTTATTGTATTTCTTGCTCTTATTGTATTACTTGTATTGTAACACTTGAAATGTATTTGCTTACGATTGTAAGTCGCCCTGGATAAGGGCGTCTGCTAAGAAATAAGGGGCAGCAGTGTGGAGTAGTGGTTAGGGCTCTGGACTCTTGACCGTAGGGTCGTGGGTTCAATCCCTGGTTGGGGACACTGTTGCTGTACCCTTGAGCAAGGTACTTTACCTAAATTGCTCCAGTAAAAACCCAACTGTATAAATGGGCAATTGTATGTAAAAAAATAATGTGTAAAAAAATAATGTAATTGTATGTTAAAATAATCTTGATATCTTGTAACAATTGTAAGTCGCCCTGGATAAGGGCGTCTGCTAAGAAATAAATAATAATAATAATAATAAATAAATAATAATAATAATAGCCATTTTCTATACTTTTGAGGCATAAGCAATTAGGAAATAACACTTACTACCCAGGAACCAAAAAAAAAAAAAAAATTGTTACACAGTGTTATCGTTACTGCCAATGTGGATGCAGTGGAGTTGCCCAGGTACAGAGTACAATTCAGAGGAGGTTCTGATGAGATTGTCATATGTACTGATGAGACCACACTTAGAGTACTGTGTCTGGAAGTGTTAGGTGCAATTTTCAACACTGTATACAGTACCTTCAATAATTTAAAATGAGATTCTCCACAGACAAAAAGCATACAGAAACCCTAAAGCCAGCCCCAGTTCTGTATCTAAAAATGGGTGTGATCTGATAAGTACTGTATCGTATCCACATGCTGTTGCACATGCCTCTTTTTCACAAAGTACTATCTGATAAGGCAAAGTGAAGCTGATTTAAAATGATGGACCTGTCAAGCAGGGCTCGGGGCTTGACAGGTTATGTAAGCAGGTAACAAAGATGCAAGTGGGCAGTTCACAAAGCTCAGGCCATTACTCCTGAGAAACTACATTGAACTTTGCATAGACCAGCAATACAGCCTTTTTAGAAGAAATACAGAGACAAGTGTGTGCTGGTACACAATGAAACATATCCCCCTGTCCTGCTGGTTCACTGTCTGGGGGATGAACCCTTGACTGTATATCCCAGCACTGTAGATAACGCCTATGCCTGCAGTGTCTGTTGACTTCTTACTAAGCCATTCGACAAACTGTACAGAGTGTAACTCCCATGTGTTTAAGGACATGACTGTTTAAGGTCTGACTATGGCTTAGCATGTTGCCATGAACTTCTACCCCCAGTTGTTATGCAAACAGCTATTCTACTACAGAAAGAGTCTCCTATAAGCCCACCACAACTACTGAAGGTCCATGTGGTTCCAAATTATGTTGGTTTGCTAGGGATACAGAGAAAACAATCAAACACATGTCGGTTGAGAACTAACACCACACGATGATGCCAATCACTATGTGACTATGCAATGCTGTTCAAGGACTGCAATGAAAACTAATACAAAAATTAATAGGGAAATGGCAGAAAATGTTGGTCCTGGTGAAAACATGAAGCTTTAGACTCCTACTCGAGCTAGATATTGTGCTCCCTGGTTTACAAGCGAGGAAGCCAGTCTGTGAATTGGGAAACAATGGTACAGAACAGCATTTAATACAATAAGCAATTAGTAAGTGCGAAAGGCTAGTACAATAACTCTTCTTGATTTGAAAACTTGTTCTAATGTTAATTGATTTTTAGGAACCTCAACTCTCAGAATACCTGAAAGTAAGGCACTTACGCTAGAAGCTTTCTTTAACCTGGTGCGGTACAGTACCAGACCACACTGCTGTATTAACACAGGCCTGGTGCGGTACAGTACCAGACCACACTGCTGTATTAACACAGGCCTGGTGCGGTACAGTACCAGACCACACTGCTGTACACAGGCCTGGTGCGGTACAGTACCAGACCACACTGCTGTATTAACACAGGCCTGGTGCGGTACAGTACCAGACCACACTGCTGTACACAAGCCTGGTGTGGTACAGTACCAGACCACACTGCTGTATTAACACAGGCCTGGTGTGGTACAGTACCAGACCACACTGCTGTATTAACACAGGCCTGGTGAGGTACAGTACCAGACCACACTGTTGTACACAGGCCTGGTGTGGTACAGTACCAGACCATACTGCAGTACACAGGCCTGGTGCGGTACAGTACCAGACCATACTGCAGTACACAGGCCTGGTGCGGTACAGTACCAGACCACACTGTTTAAACTGCTGTAACAGGCCTCTTTTACACTGCACATTGGGGGTCTACAGACATGAAAGCAATGGAAGTGCATGACTGCTAAGATTTCAAAAAGTATTCTATTAGCCCTTTAAAACCGTAGGTTCACTCCATTTCTTTTCTGATATACAAAGTTCAAACAACCCCTCTTAACTTAGACTAAAGAAATTCTGAAGTATGTAATTAACTATAAAAGCTATAAACCTGAAAGAGACAATCAAGAAAAAGGCAAACAAAAGACCTATATAATCTTTAAACTACAAGTGTCTGAACTCTGATGTCTTTGTACAAAAGTCGTTTGATTATTGGGGCTCCGGGTGTACACTTTCAAATCAAACAACAGTCAAGCATTTCCCTCGCGCTGTAGTAGCAACACATATTCATTGCCTTTTCAGGACAAAAGAATGGGATGTACCAAAGCGAGGAGATGTTAATTAAAAGGATCTTTTAACTTTAATTGCAGATGAACCATGGGTTTTGTTCTCATTTTGTTTTCCAGGCTATTATCAGATGTCCCTCTTAATGGGTACAGTGGAACATAAAGTGCTGTAAAACAGCCATCACATCTGTAGAGTGGATTATAGAACAAGATCAATGGAAAACGTGAAAGCACACAAGATCCGTATTCATCACACTACAGACCAGCTCTGAAAGGACACCCATGATCCGTATTCATCACGCTACAGACCAGCTCTGAAAGGACACCCATGATCCGTATTCATCACACTACAGACCAGCTCTGAAAGGACACCCATGATCCGTATTCATCACACTACAGACCAGCTCTGAAAGGACACCCATGATCCGTATTCATCACGCTACAGACCAGCTCTGAAAGGACACCCATGATCCGTATTCATCACGCTACAGACCAGCTCTGAAAGGACACCCATGATCCGTATTCATCACGCTACAGACCAGCTCTGAAAGGACACCCATGATCTGTATTCATCACGCTACAGACCAGCTCTGAGGATATCCAAGATTCATATTCATCACCCTACAGACCAGCTCTGAGGATATCCAAGATTCATATTCATCACCCTACAGACCAGCTCTGAGGATATCAAGATTCATATTCATCCAACTACTGATATGTAGTGGAAGATACAGGTCAGGTATGAAACCAGGCTAAATGTGTATAATGTGTATATTAAATGTGTATAATATTTATGTGCAAGTGGTTTGTCACGGGGCTACAGAGGGACTGTTGACCTCTTATTTCTTCTTGTTGCCATCTTTAAAAATGGATTTTTGCAAAGTTCTGAAGCAAGCATTCATGGTTTATAGATGAGCGTTTGAGGGACTTGTGGTGAAATAATTGACATGGTAAAATCGGTCTCCATCTGTTTTTTCCAGTGGTATAGAAAAAGGTATTTCATGCAATTTTCAGATATCTAAATTACAGGTACAACTGCAATTACTTCACCACAAGTCCCTCAAACACTCAGCTATAACCCATGAATGCTTGTTTCAGAATATTTTATGGTTTTAGTTTTAAGGATGTTGTTATTTATATACATTTTATGGTTTCTCTTGGTTTAAACTCAAACTATTTGCTAATATTGTACAATATAACCCAAAACAACATAAATGTGTGTTGTTCATGTTTGTATATTTATTAAAACTGTGAAGGAGACAGATTACAAAGTCAGTTACTTTACCACGTCCTTCAAATCCTCATCTATAAGCCCACTAAAGGTCAGTTTGTGTCCCACAAGGGGTTTCAGACCTTCAAAGATGGGTCCATTTTCAATACTTTCATCCTGAAGCCTTTTTGTGGAGTCATTAAATCAGACAGTAAAGTAGGTAGACAGCAGCAGAGCTGATACAGAAAGTCAGTTAAATTATGAGCACACCTACCCAATTTGAAAGTGATATCTCTTCTACTTTAGAAGGAACATGCACTAAAAAAATCACTCAGGTATTTGACAATTGGATAATTTTTCAATTTTAAGCCCCCAGCAACACAGAAATACTAAAAGCGGTGGTACTTATTTTGAATGAATTCTACAGAAGACCTGCCTGGCTATCTGCACAGAAGACCTCCCTGGCTATCTGCACAGAAGACCTCCCTGGCTATCTGCACAGACGACCTCCCTGGCTATCTGCACAGACGACCTCCCTGGCTATCTGCACAGACGACCTCCCTGGCTGTCTGCACAGAAGACCTCCCTGGCTGTACAGAAGCATTTATAAGGCTACTGACATTCTAAATATAATTTTCAGATCCTCAAAATCACTCCAAAATGAGACACGTTTCAAGTATGATTACCTACAAAAAAGATTTTCACATTAGCACATTAGCACTTTGCCTGAACTTTGTTTAATACGTGTTGGAACCAGAGCCGTAACAAGGAATCTTAGCACCCGGGGCAGGCAATGATATTATATGGTATATTTGCTCACATTTCATAGTTTTGATTTACTTATTGTTATTTCAGAATCTCTCCTTTAACATGCTTGAAGGGAACAAGACATTACTTAAAGGAACTTGTTACCACGTGTTCACCGCAAGGTCAGATTTCCTGCCTCTACGGTTATATTCAACCCACGCATTTTCAGTACCAACCAATGAGTTTATTTTACGTACGGTCATTTTTTGTTAGTTTAGTTTTTGACTCCACAGTAAAAGCAAAGGCAGAGATCAAGCAATGTGCTTATAATAAGGACGATATATATATATATATTTTTTCTGATCAAATTAAAACTTTATCAGTAAGTGCAGGCGTTTGTGGAATTTTAGCAGTGTCGCTGTAAACAATAAAAACGACTGTATGATTATTTTAGTAGCCACATTAACCCTTATTCTATTATACTGCATATATTATAACGACCCGGGATTTACACTGTTGCAGACCCTGTTTGTGTGTGTGTGTGTTAGCACGGAAGCGATAAGCTTGCCTCAGCTGGGATTGGTGGGTGACGTCCAGGGAGGCGGGGACATGAAAGCACATAGGGGGGTGCCCACATCATCGTGGGCAGAGCCGAACGAGACAAGCTGCTGTGCAAGTGCAAGACTGTTTGTTGTTTTTGGTGTGGCCCAGGCCCTTGATTCGAGAATCTGCAGATTGTGTGCGTCTCCTTCCTTCATTTTCCACCGTACGTTGCAATACAGTCAACACTCACATATCTGACCCTATACAATTTGGATTTCAGTGACGGTTAAATGTGTGTGGTGCATATCTGATTATTTCATTTTGGCCTGTTCCAACCCTTGTCTGTTTTTCAGGGAACACAAAAAAGATACGTCACAAAATACATAACTGAAAGGACTGTGTTTTAAAATAAGTAGGCTTCCATATAGATGTATTCTAGTTGGTTTTGTTGGTTGTGGCAATGTGCCCCGCCCCTGTGTGCATGTGTGTGTTATGTGTTGTATGTTGCGTGTGTTAATGTTGGTGTATAGAGATTGGTACACGGGATATAAACGGGTCTGTGTTTCACGTGTGATTTAAATTGTATATTTGTATTTAGGCACGGGATTGCACATCACTGCACATGCATTTAAAGTATAGTATGTGAGCACGGGGTTGCACAGAATTAATTCACGTGCTGGGATTCAAGTGAATAATTAATTAGTAATTGAATCCCAGCACAACAGTATATATAGATGCACATTTCTTTCACTCGGGGTTGGGTGTTCGAGAGTGGAGAACGGGTGAGAGAGAAGGAGAACGTAAAATTAAGGAAAATAATAAAAAGAAGTGTTTAGTACTCACCGTGTTTGTTTGTCTCCGTGCACCATTGGTTAAGTGTTAGTTCGTTTTGTTTGTCTATTTATTTTGGCGTAAGTGCCGTGTCCTGTTTTGTGTTTGTTTGTTCAACCTTTTTATTTTCTGTTCTGTTTATTAAATGCTGAGCGAAACCATTCGCTCAGCTCCACCAAACCACACCTCTCTGTCGTTTTATTTCCTGCTTCTGGTCTGACGCCACCCACTCCGGTCGTCTTTGTGATATTGGTACAGTGCTATATTTTCAACAGAAGTATTTTGATGCAGAACGATATGATTCTGAAAATATCACTTGCCAAAACAGACGACTCGTGGACTCTAATACAGTACATACTTTTAAATATGGTATGTATTGTAGCAGTATGTAAAATTCCCCATTAACAACCCAACAGCAAAATTAAATCAAAATGTTACCCATGTACAGAACTGCGTAAACTGTAAAAGGTAATGCAATTTAGCAAACGATAAAAAAAAGTTTCCAGAATTAAAACAGTATCCAAAGTCAGTATTTAAAATTGCATAATATAGGGCTTGATAAGGCCCTAATGTCAGTTCACTTGCAAATGAAAAATCAGAGATTACAAAAAAAGACAATCATAGTATCTAAAACTATTTAATGATGAACTGTGTTACATTACCATAGCTTGTCTCATTCGCTTTGTTTTTGCTAGGCTGCTATCCTCACCCAGTTACGTAATTTCCAGGGTTTCTGGGTTGTACGCAGACTACTGACATGTAATATGCGGTGAATAATGTTATTCACTGAAATAGGGTGACTGGCCCTTTGTACAAAACATAAACAAAACCTAGCTCTAACTGAGCTTGAACTTAACTTGGCTGATTTCACCCGGTTAGTCACCGATTATAAAAGGAGAGGGCTAATTCCTGCTCCCCTTTTGTACACCAAATGTCTACTTTTTGGTTTTACCTTTAGTATAAATCACACAGTATATCTTTAATAATTTTCTCCCAGTGTAGGGTCCGTCTACTCGCTGGCTTTCTTTTAGCAGTGTCCACAACGCTCCTGGCGATATGGGGACCAATACCTCCGTTCTGCTATTCTACCCCAGATATATATACTGTTGATGGACGTTTTTCCGTTATGTATTTAAAATCGCTTCTACCATGAGTTGCAGGTGTTTAAACATCAATAGGTGAGGGTTCTGTGGATCACGAACCCAAGCCAAAAGACTGTCAGCCCTAGATGTGTCCAAAACCAACTGCTTGACTGCTCTGTGCTCTTCGCATGCTCTAAATGCCTCTAGCCTGGAACACAGTGGTCGCAGACTGGTCTGAATAGAGTGAAAGCCTCAGCAGTATGGAAAGGTTTCAGCCCCATGACGGAGGTCAGTTTATTTAAACAGTACAGAACTGACAGAGGTTACAATCTGCTGTGTTCTGCGTTAGATAAATCCAGGCTATAATTAAATACATGTTGGTTTGCTGTAAACCACCTCACCAATCTTCTGCAGTACCAGTAACAAACTGTGTTTGTTTCTTCCAGTACCGTTTCAATAACCCTGGAAAACTCTTTGTCGTGGTACAGTATATGTTTGACTTCAATCAGATTGCTTGCACAAGCTTTTACCAGGAACCCCCTGCCCCCTTTTAAAACAGATTTGTCAACTGGGAACATGCCAAAATAATAAACCCAGAACAATTCATTCTACACAGGTACTGTACCTACTGTCGGATAAATGTCACAACAAACAGGCACTAAAACAGTGGTCAAGAAAAAAACAAAAAACATCCAGTATAAAAAGTATTGATCAAGCAGCATAAGAAACTGAAGTCTATGAATCCGCAGAGCAGGCAGTGTTCGCAAAGAATCACAAAACTCAAAAAGAACCACTTTAAAAGCAAATGGAACCACTTGCTTCCCCTACAGGAAGAATACCAATGAAAAATGAAAATAATCTCTCAAAAAGTAAGTGCCATGTAATCATTGACAGGTTTCCTCTGCACAGAAGATACACAAGAACGGAAGAAAATGTACTAATGAGAGGAGGCCATTGGGCCCATCTATGCCCATCCGGTTCCTAGTAGCTAACTGATGCCAAAACTTTGTCAAGTTGGGTCTTAAAGGATCCCAGTGATTCAGCATCAACAACATGACTAGGTAATCCATTCGATACCCTCACCACTCTATGTAAAGAAGTGTCTCCTTTCCTCTGTCCTAAATCTATCTCTTCATTTCCTTTGGTCCGCTTAAAGAATTGGTTTAGGTTAACTCCTTCTAAGATTTTAAAGGCTTCAATCAGGTCTTCCATTTGTGTCTGATACTACATGCTTATTGTATATTCTAGCAATTTTAGGAAAATTGACTCTCTTCATGATAAAATGCAAAGGTGGTTTAAGGTACAGAGGAAAGTGTCACTTAATTTCTTTCAAACAACTCTTAGCTCATTAAACTAACAAATGTGATGAAGGATCCAAATCTCACAACTGGGGATACAAAGCATGCCAACGCCACATCACAGCATTAAAAACCGATCTAGCTGGAACTGCTATAAAAGGAAAATAAAAAAAAAGCTGGCTTTCAAAGGACCCTGACGCTAAACAACTCACTGAAGCCAACAGTGCACTGTTTCATAGTCACAACAACACTACAGTACTTACTGTAGGAAAGTGGCTTGCTACCAAAGGGTATAATTATCCGATTAAACTGAACACTAACAAAAAAAGCCAACAATAATAATTATTACTTTCTATAAATCCCCACAATCTCTACACTGTGCTGATGTTATGCTTATAGTACTACCCAGAGCAACACTATTCAAGGACCCAGCTGAATGTAACCACCATTCAGAACAGTCTCTCTCTCTCTCTCTCTCTCTCTCTCTCTCTATATATATATATATATATATATATATATATATATACACATACATATACACACACACACACACACACACACACACACACACACATTCCAGAGTAGTTTTCCAGATACATGCAAAAATGCGGCACATGTACGACTATCTCCACTATACCCCCTTCACAGCGGGTTTCATCAGTTTCAGCCAGCTCCTTAAGGCCAGTGGCTGTTTTCGCCCATATTTTGGCTCAGAGCTGGGGTTTTTGTTGTTGTTGTTTTCTTTCCTCTTGGGGGCTCAACACATTCTCTATCATTTACTAAAGTATAAACAAGCCCACCTGTTGTGGTCAAGACTGTCAGTTCAGAACACTGGAGACTAGAATGGGAATCACCACAAGAGACACTTATGAAACTTGGCTGGAAATTGAGTACCTCTAAGGGTGGCTAGGCCATGTAATGCACATACATTAAATATTGTAAATATCGCCGCGGGTCGTACCAGCACAAAATTACTCATTCTTTCCTCACGTAGCAAAGTGCTGCACAAGCAAGAGTAAGACCAACTAGTGTAACCCACTCACCATCGCCATGGTAACTCCCATGACAACAACAGAGGCCTTAACTGCTGGTTTAGTTATGTAACAGCAAAAAGACTCTACCTTACTGCCTGATTCATTTTACAGGGGTAGGAAAAAAAATATTACACAACTGTAAGAAAATACTTTTATAAATGTAAAGAAATAAAAGGGAGCCCCTCTTTAAATGTGGTTTCTGAAAATGCAGTTATGTGCACTGAAAACATGAGATTTGTTTCAAGTTCTTGCTACCTAATTAATTGAATATTTCATTTTTTAAACGATATGCTCTGCTTTTTAGTCTGCTTGGCAAGTGAAGAGAGTAGCGACACTGGTCCAGAATCCAGACTTTCTTATTAGCAAAGTGGCCACATTAAAATGGAACCAGTAACATGAACACCCAGTGAGTGTAAACTCATTCAGCTGCTCCCTAAACAGCCCCATTCATGTTTTAATGAAGGGCTGGAAAACCTAAAAGGCAAAATGCGCTCCCATAATAGGACCTGTTCAGATGGGCCTTTCAAGTGCTCATGAGGAGCTCACAGAGAAACACTGGCTTCACTGATATGGGAAACTCTTACTTCCAAGTCCACACCCAGGCATTTGAAGATACTCCAAAATAAATCAAATTCTGGCATTTTAATGGTATTGGCTGCTCTAAAACAAACAGCATAATATTTTAGGCTGGAGCCATGACTTTTGAAAAGTTTTAAAGCGGCAGTGCCCTAGTAAGATGGGACTGGTTGCCTTTTCAGTTTGTTTACATTCTCTGAAGGTGCACAAGCTTACTCCATCCTTGAATGGATTCTGCAGAAACAGGAGGGCGAGGATGTCAGCAGAGATAGAAACCAAGGGCTGCTGCTACTTTAATGTTACATTATGTAGAAACAGTAGAGACAGTGCTTTCCAAAGGGCCTGCTTTAATGGGAATAACACTACACTCCTCCAAAAGCCAAATGAAATGCTGCAGTAGCATATGAATAAATAGTATTACTTACATTCTATTATTAATGAATAAGAAGTAAAAGTGTATATTACACAGCCAGTGCCTGCTCTGTAAATGGAAATTCATACCCCCTCTTGTAACCAAGGGGAGTTTTAGAAAACAGAGCAGGTCAGTTTCTGCACAAGTCGTTCTGAGTGGGATTAACTGTCTTAGACCTCTATACAGGTTTGCAGTGATGAAAGACTTAAATACAAAACACAGGAGGCAAAGGTTAAGATGCTGCTTTTATGTTTTTCTCAGTTTCGAGAGAGAAAGCAAGAGAAAGAACGAGAGAGAGAGAGAAAGAAAGAAAGAAAGAGAGAGAGAGCAAGTTAAATCGGGGCTCTAAAAGTAATGTGTTACTTTCTGACTCAGGCGCACAGCTCCTGTGCCAGCCAGTTTAAAAGGA
The DNA here is from genome assembly GCF_902713425.1 of Acipenser ruthenus. Lineage (NCBI taxonomy): Eukaryota > Metazoa > Chordata > Actinopteri > Acipenseriformes > Acipenseridae > Acipenser > Acipenser ruthenus. Next base: position 12,667,116 of record NC_081210.1, on the reverse strand, counting down.
TGTCGGGAAAGGAGATGCTCCACCCTTTGGCAGAACACCATGTCCGGAGGAGCTCATCTTTGCCAGCTGCAAGATTATAATTCACACTTATAATCAGTTCGAACATAAAGAACAATTTAAAATACATGAAAACACTTGGCAATACAGAGAATCTGAAAGCAACAAAAAGCGTGCGTGTTTGTTTTACACAGTCTCCTGGACAAAGCTTGTGTGTTTGAATAGGAGCACCTGTTACATAAATCATCTTTGAAAACATTTCATTTCAGAGTTCAACAGAACCACGTACTTAAGGGGCAATATCAATCTGATGTTTATGTTGTAAGGTTACTGATACTGTACTTTAGAAATACCAAAGGAAATGTAACAAATTCAACAACAAACATTTCAATTAGAAGTTATTAATGTCTTCATTGAAAAAGACTTGTAGCGCTCCCCCACTGCATTGCCAAAAGACACAGTAAGCAGACAGTACTACATGGGCTCTACCTACACTATAAGAACAAGTCAGTCAGTCAGTAACAGCTGGCTTGGGGACGTGGGTACCGTCTGGACTGAGCTGAGTACGGTACTTCTCTGGGGTCTTCAAGTGGGCACCTTCCATCCTTGGTGTATCGTCAACTAGCCCACGACACCTTAAGAGGGATCGACAGTGATTCTGGCATCCCAGCATCACCCCTCTCCGTCCCCAACTCAGCTAAGCCCGGCTTACTTACCTTCCTTTCCATCGACGTTGCTTTCTACTGTGCCTGAGGTCCAGGACTCGAGTCACAACCGCAAAAGACACGGACTCGACCTTGTGTGACTCTGACTTGAACAATTGTGTTCCGTGACTCAATATTAACAACGAGTCCTTTTTTTATTTTCTATTACACAAGTAATATTACAGTTACTACAATAAAAACCTACCCAACATAACATTGTCCAATCACTGGTTAGCCCTGTTGTCTTTGCATCCAATCATAGTAAGAATAAGAAATTGGAAGCAAGTTAGGTTGTAGCGTAAACACAAGCCCATTCAAATCCAACTGTAACCACTGCAGATCTTTTTTTTCCTCTTCTGCATTAAGTATTATAAGGAATAAATAATGTCAGCATGGTAAACAAGTAAGTAATTATTTGGCTTTTAACAAGCTTTTCTCTTTACTACAGTACGTTAAACCGTGTTCTAAGTTTTTAAGCACTGTAGAAATACATTTCTAAAACTGCATTCGTGAAAACTGGATAATTTGACTTTGCTGAGCTCCCTGAATCTCTGGAATATAATTTATTTGTTTGCACTGAAAACAATAGAACATTGGTCACCTTAATAATTTTGAGTTTACTGAAAACAAAAATTAATTAAAAAAAGAATAATCATATAAGTTATAATCATACTTTTAGAGCTCCTTAATTCATATCAGAAAGTCACTGTGAGATTAAATATTCTGTGCTTTGCTTCTAATCTCGTTCCCAGCACACGCCATCACTGTTTGCAAGCAACGTTAATGGCAAATTCAGTGTAAAACTAGGCAATAAAGTCTCAAATCGAAAATGACCTAGCGTCAAGCAGGCACATATATCAGACTGATATAACTGAAGGACTGATTGATAGCAAAAAACAGAATAACTTAATACCATTTAATTTACCAAAATGAAAATAATTTATTACGGATGCAGGAAAAACACATTAACAATAAACTGTGCAGCGTCAACCTAGAAATCTGTGTGAACGTCATTTTTTATTCCATATATGAACCTACACAAAGGGGAAATACATACATATAATATGTTTTTGTATAAAAGAGAAAAGATAAAAATACATTATTTGAAATCAAATGAACTGAAGCACAATCTCGAAATGCATCACTGTATTACTGACTTAATAAAAGTGCAAATGCAATGAAAGTGAAACATAACGTTTCTGTTTTTACAAAACAAGTAATACAAAATGTACTATTTAAGAACACAGTATATATACAGTTCCAGCAATGTCTAAATCAGAATGGCAGATTTGACCCGAATTGAAGTCAAAGTAGATGCTATAGACAGAGGTGAAAGGTACTTTAATTTCTTACCGGTGTCGTGTTATTTTTAGGTACGCATTACAGTGGTACTCAGTGCATTGCGCTTGCTCGCACATGTCTAAACAACTTCCGCTAAGAAAGCAGGGAAGCGCCCATTCAAATCTGGTATGTTATGCTGTTTTTGATCTTTTTTTATTGAATTTATCACATTTTCAATTCTTTTATATCGTTTTAATCTAATGTATCTTATTTTTCCACTATTAAGAAAATAGTATGCAAATATTTATCATATGCAATACATTGGGTCATTTGCATATTTTTTTTTTTTACTTGTGCAAATTGTTTTTTTATTTTTAGAGAAATTTATTGTCTGTTTCCAGTTTAAGTTTGCAAAAAAAAGTATTAATTAATGGTACATGTACCTCCTTTTGACAATAGGAAAACACCCATCAGATCTCAATTGATTGCACTTGTACCAAAATCTGACAGCATTCCACTTTTTGACATTATCCGGGTCAAGTTTTGGTATGCATACCACATTCTGACAACGTACAACTTTCTAACACTATACCAGCTCTACAGTCCAGATTCTATCAAAGTGAAAAACGATTTTGTTTTGTTGCGCTATGAGCGATACATTTACACAGAGCTGTTGTTTCAGCACCACAAACTGAAGCTTGCGGAAACATGTGACAAACGTTTTCAACTTACAATCGAATACAATGAATACAAATACATAGACGAGTTGTGTTTTGTTTGTTTAGTTAAGTGTAAATCATGACGTTTCAAAGCGAAGACTGGTGTTTATTATAGTTCTTCTTGCTGTTCTTGTTCTCATCACCATTCTTGTTTTGTATCAAAATTGAACATATAGTAGTAGGGCCTACCCTTTGCAAAAAAAAACTGCATATTGAACTGCATTGTTGTCAGCATTACAACTGTATTAATAATTGTGTTTTGCTATTGATGCTACTCATTAATTTGCTGTTTCTCTACCCTGAGACATGCACGTTTTCTCTCACAGTAACTGCCACATCCTTTGTGCTACTGTGAGTGTGCATAACTAGAGATTACTAACTCACAATTCAATGAGACTTGTCTTCATTTACTCCTTGGCATGACATCGTTCATGGGCTGAAATATCATTCCTTTGCGAGTTTGTATGTAGGAGCGATGAACTATTATTTGACGTGGAATGTAGTGAAAGCGCGAATGTCGAATATCCACCCAAATATCCGATATCAGCCTAACTTCACTGGGGTTGTGCTTGGAGTGTACTGAACTGAATGTTGTTTAAACAAACTAAAGATGTGCCGAAAATGGCTTTTTGTATTTATTTCTAATTTGAATTAAATACCTCTTATATATTAGTGGCATGCTGTTTTTCTTCTGATGAGGAGACTCCCTAACTCTATTTCTTGCAAACCACACGCAATAGTTCCCAGCAATTCTCCAAGTGGAGTCCACACATGTTTTGCTGTTTGTTTGTTTTTATCATAGGGATGCAGTAGAGAATACTGCAGTTCTGCAAACATTTTACTATTCTGTATATGTTTCCTTTTTTGTTACGCATTCATGCATCAATATTTGCACTACACTCTAGAGCGATTACAATACTTACAACTGATACCGTCTTTGGCGTTATGGTGTATATTATTGTGAATGTGTGTAATGGAAATATTGTACGGATGTTTTCTTAATGTTTTGGTATTTTGGGCTGCAGTGATGTTCAGCGGGCCGTCACCATGTTGATTAGGCTTCATAAAGTGAAGGATCCTGAAAAAGTCAGGAAGGAGGGTAATTTGATTTGGTGTCAAATTTCGATGACTCGTCTCAGTCGTGGTTATGACATAATCTCATGTGAGGGGAGTCAGGAAACATACCCACCAGACTTCCCTGATGAAAAACAAAAGGCACTTTGTCACACTAAATAACACTCTTATAGCATTAGAGCCAGGATCAACTGTATATATTAACGTTACTTACATTTACATGGTAACATTCCTATATCGGGTGACTAGGTATACTGCAAACTTTATCTCCAAACTTTATTATCTAGCTATAGCCAACGTAGCATATCCAATGTTGAGTCCTTGGTATACAGACACACAGGCAGCATGCATATACACCTTATTTAGTACAATTATTATATAGTCTATCCATCTTTTTACATAAGGGAACAAAATCACATGTAAAAATGTGAAAATAATGTAGATTCCACAAGCTTAAATCTGCATATTGTTTCAACGCAATGTTAAGGTCTGTAGTAATTTATGAACAGAACTAATGGTTCTGAAATGCATATATTTAAAGCAAGCATACATCAGTAGCCTATTCAGTACTTTCTTGCTTCACATTGTACTGTAGACTATACCGCAATGAGTGTGTATATGTATGTATGTATGTATGTATGTATGTATGTATCTGTGTGTGTGTATATATATATATATATATATGTGTGTGTGTGTGTGTGTGTGTGTGTGTGTGTATATATATATATATATATATATTGCATGAATGAAGGCTATATTTGCATCCTGCACCATTTGAAAAAATAAGCATAATAGCACAGTAGTGATGTCAAAATGTCATAATTCCTCTGGAGGAAAATATACTTGAACTCTGACCCATTCGACTCATCGAGACCACTTTCAATTCAAACACAAAATGTCTTGTTTTCAAACACTCGACAACACCCACAGTAGAGAAATGTTCATTAATGATCAACAAAATGAGAATACGTTTAAAAAAATAAAATAAAATGATGTAAAGCTGGTACATTCGTACCTCCGAGAAACTGAAGAGGAACAGGAAATGAAAGACATTCCTGTCAATGACTTTCAAAATTTCAATCCCTCACAATTCGTGTTTTTAAGCACTCTGTGAAGATTTACAATCATCCTCCACCAACGGGCGCACCAACCAAGCGAGCAACACAAATCGTCAACTCATAAAAAGTAATATAAAATAAAAAAAAGCATACCCCATTGAAACACATTTTCCTTAAAAATATATGTTATTTTTTGCAGTTCATTATCTACCCAGTTTAATTCACCATTCCTGAATTATCAAAAAGAAAAATATATTTAAGATTCTTTAATATTGACTTAACGTACATTATTATTATTCATTAAATTCACTTGCAATACAAACCTTAACACCCGTTTATTGTCTTTTTTTATTACAGATACTAATATCCATGTATTAGTATCTGTAACAGTTTCGTAGTTTATGACGTCACATAAATCGTAGATGGAATTATTATCCTGTAACTCACTGAAGCCCATCTATTTCTCTCTCTCTCTCTCTCTCTCTCTCTCTCTCTCTCTCTCTCTCTCTCTCTCTCTCTCTCTCTCTCTCTCTCTCTCTCTCTCTCTCTCTATATATATATATATATATATATATATAATATAAAAAGAACTGGTACATATACTGGCACATGCATTAAAAACTTAAAATACACATGTACCACTTTTTGACAGCGTACTGTTTACTGACCTTACACGGGTCACGTTTTGGTATGCGTACCACATTCTGACGATGCAGCACTTTTGGCCTTACACCAGTAGTTTTTTTTTTGTTTTTTTTTCAAATTACTATAGCTAGATATAATAGATAAATATGTGGTCATTTAAATCTCTCTACTACTAATCGATCATATTAAATATGTTTAAAAATGAGCTCCCCTCGAGTTACTTTGATATTAATTATGTCGATGCAGTTTTAGGCAATGGACTTCTCTTACCACATTCCTAGAGCTTAGTGTCTTTAATAAATTAAGAAAAAAAAAATATTTCTGTACCATAACATTAAGAATTTGTACTTTATTTGATCCCCCAACATTTTCACTGGGACCTTTAGTTTTTCAGTTGAGAGTCCTGGCTGCTCAATGGGAAAAGGTTTTGGAGAGCCCTGTTCATGACAGTTGGATAAGCAATTCTCCAGTTATATGAAAAAATGCAATTGTGACATACCAAAGGACAGATGTATGGACAGACAGACACCCCCATATATGCCCAGGATATGATATTGTAAACGTTCCTATTAGTTTTACATAAAGAAGTGCTGTTAATAATACAGAGTAATAGCTTTGTGAATGTTTGTGAATGTAGCCCATGGTGTAATATGATGTTGGCATCATTACAGCAATAAACTTATTTTATATAAGTTGGTGTCTTAAGGCAGAACCAAGCAAATGCAATACAACAGTTAATGAGGGAATGAATGATGTGATGATGAATCACCATGCTGCAGTTCAGTTCTCATCCTGCACGCTCTCTTCACGTATTATATATTCTAACCCAGAAACTACCTCAAACTGTCAAGACAAGCTCCTTGTGGGTGGGATGCCCTGCCAGCTGGTACACGGATAGGCACAGGAAAGAATCAGAATCTGCTACTTATGTCTGCTTGAATCTACTCCACTTGACCTTGGTGGAGCTTCAATCCAATTGTCTTTTTAAAAGCATTCAAATGTCTTCAACGAAAAAGACACCAGCTGTTGAAGATCGCTCTGTCCAGTACAAGAAGGGGACATTTCACATGTCTGTTATTTATACATTTATTTATGTTTTTATTTTGTTTGATCATTCATAATAACTCTAGGAGAAATTATCCATTTGGAATGAGACATTATTCTTCTTAAATGGCCTAATACAGCATAATGTTTAATCGTGAAATACCGGTACCTTCTATTTTTAGACTGAAAAAATACAGTGAAAAAAATACAGCCCTAGGTTGTACGCAGTGCTTGTTGTTCTGTTAGTTATGTTAACATACATGAGGAGGTGTGTACATTATGCAAGTGTTGGCAAGACTGTTAAAAATGCTATGAGATGGCTTGCTTTTACTTGCAGCACTGTGAGGTTATAATTGACTCTGTATAGTAAATTGCTAAGGAAATACCAATGATAACACATAACATGCAAGCAGAGTGGATGGATTTGGATTTTAAAGGTCCTCTCTAAACAAGTAAAAACTATTTTTAAAACCGCATGAAGACCTTTTTCAAGAGGCTATGAAACTGTAAATGAGGGTTTACTAATTTAAATACCACTTCAAAAAGGAGCGACTATAATGAGCACCAGAAAAGTGAATTCCAGTGGCATTAGAGAATTGAGAGTCCAAGTTGCAGTGGTTTGCTTGTTTGCTGAGAAGCATTGTGACACATACTCGCATCAGCATAATATCGGCTGCTGACAAACTGCCCAATCCTCTGACAGGGCACTTCACAAAGGTCTTGCCTCTCCTCAGGGACACCAGAATGTAAACAAATACAACTTTAGTGCTGGCTCTGGGACAGCGTAGGCCTAGCTCCCCCTCTGTCTTTCTCTCTCATTGGGGAAAATGAAGGAATAAATAAAAGCTCAATTAAGCAGTCTTCCAGCACTCAGGGGAAAAAAAGGCCATGTCCAAATTTGGGCATGCTCGGGGAAAAAGGCCAAGACAGCCCCCGAGTGTGGTCTTCCCATAAAAAGTGAAGGCGTACACAAACTTGGAGGGCACTGGAGTTAAGGTTTTTTCCCACGTAAACAAAATACATTAATAACAACAAATCGCTGCCTTAAGCATCACAGTACTTAAACAGTGGTGAGTAGTTAAAGTGGTTTTGTTTCAAACACTGTGTGATGGCAGCTTTAGTCTAAAAATAGAAGCCCTTCTTAACCCTTCCCCCGTGGGAGATTCAACACAAACTCCATGAGAGCAGCTGTGTGCAGCTGTGCCATAAAACACTCACTCTGAAATACTGATCTGTAGAAATTCCTCCATTTACTATCAGCGCTGGTGCTCTGTTGTTAGTGTGGGTTTTTATCTCATTGGGTCAAGCGATTTGTTTGTAAAACTGCCAGAAAACCAAAAGCCTCTGATACTAGAACATTCTACATTCAACTGACTGTCTGCAGTGAAAAAACTTTTTATTAAACTGTGTGGTTTCTTTTATTGATAGTACAAGCAATAAATCTGTCAATACATGATCCAATTACCAGTTCTTTTGGGTCACCAGCATCTGAAGTAAATGTTTTAGTAGATTTAGTTAGTTTGTTTACTTTGTACTTTTAATATACACTGCCTGTCTATTTTAAGTAACTGTACCCAATATCAGGTTGGAGCACCGCTTCTCCTCACTTCTTACACAGACACCACAAGGTGTCTCGAGAGAACCATTCAGGTACTAATATTTCACGCTACTGGTGCAGAGAGGGAGGCAGACGATTGGGAACTGTTCAAGTTCATCCCAAATAACACAAAAAGGTCACGCAATATCCTGTGCAGCCGTATCAGTGAAGGAAACCTATAGTCATAATCACACTGATATACTGCACTGGCTTTACCTTCGTCCTTGTGTTGTGTCACAAGCTATTTGGGACCCACAAGCTAAATGTGGACACAGACCCTCTGGCCGCTGGCAATTTCTTCAACATTCCTGGAGTTGAACACACATTTCTAGGCGTGTTTTAAACCATTGCTGCAGGTTGGCTCTGCTATTAATAGAGAAGAATTCTATGCGGAGTTCCCACCTGCAAGGGTCATTTATACCTGTCTGTCCTTACCAGATGGAACCACAACTACGATTCCTAGTTTGTGAAAAAAAGCATTTCGGCCTCCATCGCTCAAACTCACTGGAAGCTACACATCACTGGCTGATAAATGAGGTGAGGTTCACAAAAATACCACTCTGCAATGAAAGCACCCCTTTAACATGAACACAGCTTCTAGTTACCAAAACAGACACCTTCACACATGTCACTCCCCCCCTCTCGTTCATTAAAAACACCACTCTGCAATGAAAACACCACTCTGCAATGAAAGCACCCCTTTAACATGAACACAGCTTCTAGTTACCAAAACAGAGACCTTCACACATGTCACTCCTAGGACAACAGCTGCTTTCACCACCTCTCGTTCATTAAAGCTATGGCTGCATTTGACACTGCCTATTACTTACTACATTAGATCATACAGTACATGTACAGCAGCACAGCCTTCTGCATACTCAGCTTTATCAGAAAGATGTAGCTGACATTCCAGTTGGTTTACCTTCCTCAAAGATAGTTTGCACTCTGGAGATACAACCCCCACCTCTTGAGAACTGAGAACTGCTTGTCGTAAATACAAATAGGCGTTCAGCTTCAGACTCTCAGATTTAACAAAGTAATTCCCCTTGTATAGGAACACCCAGGATTGTCAATCTACCCAGTTTTAGGAGAGGCGTTGCTCTGCTTTTAGAATGCCAATTAAAAGGGGCCTGTTCATCTCTAAGGAGAGAACAACTTTAATTCTTACATCCCTGCTGTGCAGCCATTATATGCTTTGCAATTAATACCCGCAGTCAGATGATAAATGGGCCGCAGGTTGTGTGTCCCTGCCCTGGACCAATAGGGTTAGTATAGAGCTTAATTTTTTAAATTTCTATATTATTCCTGGGAAAAAATGCTCTATTGAATAACAGTGTGTAAGAGGGACAGGTGACAGAAGCATGTCAGGGGTAATAAAGACACACGAATTGACATGAATGTGTAAGCAAATGGACAGACTGTGTTGGCAACAATAATATTCTGTAAGCCTATAGGATCACACATAAGTGATCCCTTAACGTTTCTGAAATATCTTAACACTATGTGCCTCCATCTTTACAATAAAAACAAAGGCCTGGAGTTTTCACCTTCCCTTATTCAGTTGTGTTGATCCTTTAAAGGAAATATCACAGTTTACAGTAAGAGACCAGATATTTGAAAATTAATGTAACTTCAGTGTCAAAAAGAAAAAAAATTCAACATGTGATGCTTTGTTAAAGCACAGTGGGGAAAGTGTTTTAAAACACTACATTTACTGACTGGATCCATCAAAAGTTTACAAGTTGATGTACTGTATCTGATGTACTGAAGTCTCTGTAGGGCTTTGTAAGACTAATTATAAATGTACAACACAAGTGTTTGCAATTAGAAAATAATTGCGTGCTTGCCTTCACTTGTTATAGCTCCTGCATGTTCTGACTGCTGTGCTGCCGTGATCTCACGGCATGCAAAATGACATCACAGTGTGGGAGAAACCCAGAAGGCTCCATTGAACAGTCAGCAGGAAGATTTTTCTTTGGTGGAGTCCCCTGAGTGGCTCACCTGGTAAAAGCACAGCTGTGTGCAGGTTCGCATCCTGGCTGTACAAAGTCACTGGTCTTCACTGCAGATTTTGGAGGGAATGTTGCATTGGGTTCCTGTGGGTTAGGGAGGCAAAACCAGCAGGGACTGTTTCTCCTCATCGCGCTACAGCAGTGAGTTCAGGCACACACGGGTGCTCTAAACGTTCATAAACCTTGTATGCATGCCTGAACTGTGATTAAAACACCACTCTTCATCTAAGCGAGGCCCCTTCTCATGAAATCAGATGGTGTCAAGCCCCATGCCGGCTCGCTTTGTCTAGTTTAATATGACTCTCTCAAACTCGTCCGGTGATCGGCCCCGGTTTTTTGATACAGAATGTTTTATGCACATACTGTATTTAGAGCTGAGCTCTCTGCCACACTGCAATGTCATTTTCCAGTAGGATTCTGTGAAGGAGAAGCACAGGGCTCTTGCACATTAGTAGGGCCCCGGAAAATTCACAATATCACAAATTTCACAGAAATCGTGTATTTGACTGCCTACCATGAAAAATATGCATTTCATTTTCCTTACAGTATTTTACATTACTCTTCACCTCCCCTGTTCATTTAATGCTTTTATCAAGTAGAAGCAGCGCTACAGTATCTGCACACGGTTCGGCTCAATGCCATGCATTTGTTTACTACGGCAACAGGGTCAAACAAATACCAGCTTCATGACTGGTGAATTCCTCATACTGTACAATGATATTTCTAAATTCTACTAGAAATGTAGTGTGTATAAAGAAAAACACAAAAGCTACAGTTTTGTCATTTCAGGTTTGCAGTTAATATTTCTCCATTGTTTAATATTTTGGGATTAGAGGCATCAAAATAGGCTATGGGAATTACACGGTCATTTTAATTAATGTGTCAACGTAAATTTTAAAGGTTTACTAAACTAAAAAATGTTGCTGAATTTGTCATTCAGGGTGTTTTTAAAAAATCTATTTTGTCTGTTTGTTACCTTTTTTTGCAGCCAACACAGACCATTTTAAAAGTCTTGTTTCCAGCAGAAGTTTGTTACATTTTTAAAGACTGTTTCAATAACCACTCAGGTTCCAATGTTACAATGTACATTTTAAACAGTTGACTCAGTAGCAAGGCTAAATGTTAAAATGTTTCAGCCTTGGTTTATGGGTGATATTCTTGATGAACTATCAATGAGAACACATATTTTAGAATGTAATGTAAATAGAAAATGTGTTTTCTGGTGATTTTTTAATTTTTTAAAAATAAAATGGCGGTTTCATGACACTCTTTGACTTTTTTTTTTTGTCATTCGTGAATTTCACAGTGAATTTTCCAGTCCCTTACTCATTAGGGGCTGGACATGCATTTCCACAAACTCAAAACAAGACAGGCGTGTATAACGGTGAGGTGAGATGAGGTTAAAAGCTCTAAACCCACAGATGCAAACGATCTTGGCTAAGTTAGAAACTAAGTGCATAGATAGGGGAGCAAAATACAATATGAATGAGACTTCTCCTTCAACATCATGCCCTATTATACACTTCTCTGTGCTTACCCCACACTTGCCTTGCCTTGCTCATGTCTTTACTACTGTACATTTTCTGTGCTTTCATCGTAATTTGCCACATGGTCATTTGTTGCTTGGGGATTAAGTTCTTCAATTAACAGCTTCATCCAAACAGCGGCCTATCTCTGTTCTTGCAGAAACGCTTTCCCTAGGACCTCTGGAGCTGTGGTTGTCTGCCTGGAATTCTATTTAATTGAAGGGAACTTGCTTCCAACTCGCTGTGTCACCAACCGCTTGAAGACACACGAGATTACAGTATTCCAGTCTACACAATAACCATAAAAAAACCCAGAACAAAGCAACTTTGTGAGGGAATACAAATAGATCTGGTTTACAAATGTTAGGACTTATGGGATACTAACACAGGCTGGGGCTGCTGTTAATCTTTAGCTCCATACTGACACAGGCCAGGGATGCTGTTAATCTTTAGCTCTCCAGCTCCTTTTACAACAGAGCAACAGCAGGGACAGCAGACAGAGAATGCCTAATGTTTCAGTCCTGGCTGCAAAAACAATAGCCCATCCACTATGGCAAACAACAGCATGTCTGTCAGCAGAGATTTGTTGGTCTTCCATGCGTAATGAACATTAATAAGTCAAAACTATTAAAAACAAGCTCTGTCACTTTAAATCTTGACCACTCCCCTTTGACGGATAACGTCACAACAGTAGAGTTAGTGAAAGTGGTAGTCAGAGCGTGTGTATTCAACCTATGACTTGCAGAAGGTAAAAGTATTTCAATGCTGATCTGTCTGGGATTTTACCTTGTCCGAGATGGGTTCTAGGAAATGTTTATGTACTTCAGTGTCTACACTCTATTGACTGCCTGTCTGTTAACTGGGGTAGTTGACCAGACTAGAAAAGTGGCAGCCGACCTCAGAGGCGAGTAGTGGACTAATCACACACTCTATTCCAAGGCAGCAGCAGCAGCAGCACAGTAATGTTATCATGTGTTCATAGTGTATAGTGGTAGCGAACTAGGCATGTCAATATTTGAGTTGTATTCAGCTGTTTGAATTGAAACTAAAAGTTATAGTGTGTTCGGTTTCAGATGGACGGAAGTGCAGTTGCAGTTGCAATCCATTACATATAAATTACATTTAAGAACATTACTAAATAGTTATTAAAAAATCCAAGCAAAATATAGCGCACAAACAGCAAAGTGTTACGAAAGTGTATGTTAATGAAAGCACACCATTAGCAAATACAGTATTTCTTAATACAGTAGTCTCTGGCTAAGAGAACACCCCTTGGGAAGCAAGCTAAGTGTTCTCTTAGCCAAAGTGTTCTCTAAGACAGAGCTGACCACCGGACACGATATGCCAAGCCCAATCACAATATGAAGCAATAAATACAAATATTTATTTGTTATGTCATGACACAAGGTGCATCAACATATTAAATTAATAGAATCAGTAAGAGAAAAGCAATAGACAAGTGTATATTAATAAACTATAATTCTAAACTAACTGACAAACTAACGTTAATAAACTGACAAACTAAAGTAACAAAACACCCCTACATACGGTACAAATGCAGCAGCGGCTCTAACAGTAATTATGAATATGAGAATGAATTTCAACATAACGGTTATTAACACAGCTCTAGTGGCTCATTTTTCTCCTGACAATTCCACTCTCTCTACCCTAAAATCGGTAACTTTAAGGGCCTAAAGTGTTTCAGACGCTGCTGAACTTACCATCCACCACATTATAGAAGTTATGTAACTTCTCATCCATCATGTCTAAAAGCGCCATGTAACGTGTCAGGTCTCATTAGCCAAGCAGAACTGGGTCTGGTCGGTGCCTGGATGTGTATATTTATACGTTAAGTGGGGCTGGCAGCTCTGCAAGGACCATCTTCCATCTGTGCCAGAACTTATACCCCAGCATGGTACAAGAGATATAGTCAACTCTGAGAGCAATCATTAGACAAGGGCTTCTATTTCTGTATGTAAGGTTGGGAATATGACAGTATGGTTAACATCCTAAGGGACGCTGTCAAAGCATCATTTGCATAGCAGATTCATCTATAAAACAGCCAACCAAAGAGTCTTCAAATGACTCACAGTGCTGTCATGAAATAGAACATGCTGGAAATTGTGTGCTTGTGCACTGACAGGCATGCAGTAACAGAAGCCCTTTGAGGTAATGTGCCAGCGGCACCACCCTCCACTCCACTACCTGCCAAGTTTTGTTGCTGTACAGCACAGAACTTTCCTCACATATGTAAACTGATGATTTACCTGTAATGGTATGCTAACGGATGACCCAAAATTAATCTATCAAAAAGATTGCTACCTGCCAAAACTGAAGGCCACTAATAGACTGTTCAGTTCTACTGTTCTGTGGTCATTCGTAGCAGCAGCTTTTTAAACTATATCATCAAGTGTTGCAGTCAAATGCTTGGGAGGTTAGTAATTGCTGTCATTATGTGAAATATAAACACCTGAAGGTGTTTCAAAAGCTTTAGACTGGGCTGGGTGGGGACTGGGTGACCAAAAGTCACATCTGTACATGGCTTTTTTTCAGGGTCCAAGTGAGATGTAGTGTTCTTGGTGATTTCATTAAAAAGTTCTTAATGGACAGAAGCCCACAAACTGTTGAGTTTACACATGGCATGAACAGAATCCTTCTTCATCAGCAGAGACAGGCTACAAGTGAGATACAGTCACGTGGGAACAAATGTGTTCTGAAGCGCTCAGGCTCTCCAGTGAAAGGGGAAAGATTAAAACACCCCTTCACAATCCAAGAGCATTCAGACAGTTTATAATAATTCTACAGCATGTATTATTTTGCTCAACTGTGTAAAAGATGAGCAACTTTATTAATGGTCTCCATTTAATGTGCCAGCAATGGAAACGAGCTGTCCTGATTTCAGAATGCTTTCTGCACGGTCCTGCCCAGTCCTGCCCAGTGGAAAATGGAAATGCAGCTTTTATATTCAAATTTCCCTTTCAAAATTCTGTATAGGAAAAGACCAGTCAGTACTCTTCCCATAACCATTCCGTGGTTTCTTGGATACCAAACAGGAAAGAATTAGATGAATAATAACAGGTGTCATTAGCAAACGCCTTTCCCAGATTGCCTTCCCGTTTGTGCCAGCTTTGAACTCTCAAGAAAGTTTATTTAAGGATTTCACAAACTTTGATCAGACTTGGTCTGGAATCTCCAGCCCCTGCAAGGACTCCGTCTCTCGGTAAGTGGAAAGCATGCTTACAAGCCAATGGTGTTTCTTTAGCGGAGGGACCTGGTTGAGAAACCACACACCTTTGAAAGCAGGAAACCCCAGAAAGACAAAGAGCCACAGCTCTTCGGTGGATTAGTAAGAGTGATTACTACAGTATAAGCACTGCGTTTGTTATTTAAATATATGTGAGTGGTGGCACATAACAAGATCCCAACAGCTGAGTTATACGGCGTGCTTAACACGGTATAAACGATCCCTTTGTTATTGAAATCAATGGGAATGGCAAACGGCAAATGTTATCTGTCCAACATAAACAGCTGCCTGAAATAACCCTGTACAGTGCAAGTGGTGGATACTGTACTGGGTCGGGAGTGGGGGGTGGTGTTGTAAAGAGGGTTGGGGGTTGTGTGAGCAGTATTGTGGGTTGTAAAGAGGATGGGGGGCTGTGTGAGCAGTACTGTGGGTTGTAAAGAGGATGGGGGGCTGTGTGAGCAGTACTGTGGGTTGTAAAGAGGATGGGGGGCTGTGTGAGCAGTATTGTGGGTTGTAAAGAGGATGGGGGGCTGTGTGAGCAGTATTGTGGGTTGTAAAGAGGATGGGGGGCTGTGTGAGCAGTACTGTGGGTTGTAAAGAGGATGGGGGGCTGTGTGAGCAGTATTGTGGGTTGTAAAGAGGATGGGGGGCTGTGTGAGCAGTATTGTGGGTTGTAAAGAGGATGGGGGGCTGTGTGAGCAGTATTGTGGGTTGTAAAGAGGATGGGGGGCTGTGTGAGCAGTATTGTGGGTTGTAAAGAGGATGGGGGGCTGTGTGAGCAGTATTGTGGGTTGTAAAGAGGATGGGGGGCTGTGTGAGCAGTATTGTGGGTTGTAAAGAGGATGGGGGGCTGTGTGAGCAGTATTGTGGGTTGTAAAGAGGATGGGGGGCTGTGTGAGCAGTACTGTGGGCTGTAAAGAGGTTATCTTAAACACAGCACTGTTTAAAAAAAATTATTTATTTGTTTATTGGAAAAATGTAAATATGCCTCATTTTGAGCGATTTTTTGTTTGTTTGTTTCATGAAATATTTTTTACTAATTTAGGAAAAAGTGTATTCTTTTTTATTTTATTCATTATTTTATTTTTTAAATCTTAGTTAGCATTAGTAATTTAATTTACCAAAGAAATGACATTTAGAATACGCACACACACGATCGAATTGAGTACAGTAGCACAAGCTAGTGTGTGCTGGGAGGGAGTTACCTTAAATATGGAAAACATCTGAGAATAGATTTCAGACAGCGTGCAATCACTCTTTCTTCTAACTGCAACTTTTGTTACAGAAGAAAAAAAAACGTGAATTAAATCAATGTTACTATTAACATGTTTCTCAAATGTGAGAGCAGTGTGGAGTAGTGGTTAGGGCTCTGGACTCTTGACCGGAGGGTTGTGGGTTCAATCCCCAGTGGGGGACACTGCTGTTGTACCCTTGAGCAAGGTACTTTACCTAGATTGCACCAGTAAAAATCCAACTGTATAAATGGGTAATTGTATGTAAAATAATGTGATATCTGTATAATGTGAAATAATGTATAATGTGATATATTGTAACAATTGTAAATCGCCCTGGATAAGGGCGTCTGCTAAGAAATGAATAATAAAAGAATAATAAATGAATGGCTTAAAGGTATCAATTGAATTCTTAAAAGGAAAGTAGAAAAATCAGGGTAAAACACTAAAAATCAGAAGCCCTAAATATAGATTTGAATCATACTAGGATTATATAATACACAATACTTTTCAAACAATGTCACTGACTGTTATTCTGAGTGGTAACAACCTTTATCTTTTAAAAAAACACAGTATTGAGGTGGCAGAAATAATCTTCGGCTCCCGACCAAATCCTTCGAAGCACATTGTGCCCTGGTAGAGGCAAGGTGTGCTAACAAGGGACAAGCCTTGATGTGCCAAACAGCCTCTTCTTGTTCCCAGACTTTTCTTAGTTCTTATGAATATGGAGTCAGGAAGATGTATCGGAAAATGTACACCGTCTCAAGGCACAAGCCCCTATTGTTTCAGTGTACTGAACTGTTAGACCTCTCGGAAACTTTCTCTCACAGTTCTGCAAAATATTTGAGGGAGCATAAGTGTATTTAAAAGCTTAAAATAATACCATCTGGTATTTGTGTGATAACTTGGAATAGCACTGGGAGACTAAATAACTTGCAGTAAATGAACAATTAAAAAAAAAAGCTCTAGTGTCATTGCAGGCTTTGAAGTTACCTGTGAATAACTAATCTATATTAATGCCTCCCTGTGTTGCAGGAGAGACGGAAAAACAACTGGACAGCAAATCCAAGCGGTGAAAGCAGTACAAAGGACACAGCAAACACTGCGGATTCAGAAGATGTCGGTCATGTGTTACACTGCTGTGCAATACAGGAGAAACACTGCAGATTCACTAGACATCTTTCATGTGTTAAGGTGGATCCACACTGGAAGTGAGCGATGCGAGCCAATAATTTAGAAGTGACTGCAATGTATGGATGTGTCTACACTGACTGCGAGCGGCCAGTCTGGGTGAAGCGAGCGACTCCACAGAAATAAAAATGTGTTGATGAAGTTGGGAGTGACTAGGGCAAAACAGACCAATCAGAAGCAAAATCACTTTAAAACCCACTCGCAAAACCACATCCAGGATCATCTTCAGCCCAACTTCCAGGCACAACCCCAGGGTCAGTTCCAATCCCAGCCACAACCTCTGCCCCAACCCCAGTTCCTGCAACAGCTTTAATGCAGTATGGACTGTTCGGACTGTGGGAGGGTGGACGAGAAGGGGAAATTATGTAAATGGTTGTTTGTGTACTGTTTTGTTGGCGCCGGGGGTGTATTGTGTTGTATTACTGCGAGTGTGATTGTTTGTGTTTGACCTCTCCCCCCTGTCAGTGGGACGTCTCTCTCTCCAGGGTGTGTGGCGACTTCGTCTGCCATTTCTCTCTCTCCTGGGCGTGTGGCAACTTCGCTCTCTCTTTGGTGTATGTTGGCATTGCTTGCTTGTTCCGTAGTCTATGTGCTGTGTGAGTGGTGTTGTGAATGGGCTGCCTGTCTTGTGTGTGATTGGGTGGGAGAACAGCGAGAGGGTCACGTGACAGTTTCTGCTCAAATATTCGCTTTTGGTGTAGATACATAATTCGCTTACATTGCACGTGTTGCTCGCTCTGCTCGTGTTGCTAGCTTCCAGTGTAGATCCTCCACGGCAGATTCACTAGACATCTTTCATGTGTTACAATGTTATTCTGAGAAGCTTTTTAGTACTTCTATATCTCACAGGATTGAGTGTTGAAAGTTGTCAACAAGAATAAAGACTCTTCTGGTTGTGGAACGCTGCAAATGTAACGTATTGTTTATAAATGTCAAGGTTTTAAAACACTCCTTGGATAATAATTACAGGGCTCAACAGGCTTGCAGTGCCAGCAGCACCAGTTTCCTTTTCTCAGGGGCTATGGAACTAAGCAGCTATGTTCCCTAAAGTGGGGGTACCAGTTTGCCACTGATGTTTTAAAACTAGCAGGAAATGACTTGTAACTATTCTTACCTGCAACGTGGTAGTTTCCTGCAAAGCTGTATAATATTTTTTCTCATTGACATTTTGGAGTCAAAGAAACCACAATATGGGCCCATCCATGGTATCCTTGACTGTGGACTGTACCCACAGCAACTCTGAGCAAATACCCCCACCAAAACACTTTGCTACCTGCGTACAGAGCTGGTGTCAGCACCCGGGCAACCCGGGGCCCTGACGTCAGAGGGGGCCCCACACTCATACAGAAATAAAATATGAGTAAATGTACTATTTACTTTAGGGCCAGAAATGTTTAGTTTTCACTAAACTAAACTAAACTGTAAGTGTGCATGAAACTTTTCAGATCTCCCCTTTTTTCTTTTCTCGTTTCCTGCTTGCAGTCCCGCCTCTTCTCACTCCCTATTGGCTTTTGTCCTCCCTAGGTCTTTGTAAAGCCAAAAGCTATTGGCTGACCTTGACATACAATTATAAGTATGTGCCAATTAAAGACATTTTACAATTGGCACATTTCCGTCATACTTTCCAACAATCAAGACTTTCATTTGACAAGTGTTTTGTCGCGCCTCATCATAATATAACTTATTATTATCATAACGCCTAAACACCTATTATAATTACATAACTTTAAACCAAAAATGAACCCTGCTGAACCTCAAGGAACCTCCAGATAAAAAGAAACGCAGATCTGGATGTCAAAAACGGAAGGAAAAGACGACTACAAAAAATAAACAAAAAAAATTGCAATCAAGCTTATCAAGGGTTATCTCCGGTCGCAGATGTCGCAAGATTGACTGAATGCATGTGCTCCTCTCAATCGAGTGAAAGAAGCAGAATCAGCTACCTTTGATACCATACAAATTTGCCTCTGGAAAATCAAGACGGAAAGTCTTTTGTTAATTTGACCGATAACTGTCAATTCAGCCCCCGCCGAATTCACTACTGTAAATACACGGTCACATTTTCTAAGTACATTTACAAATTATTATTTCTGTAAAGTATGTGTTCTGTTTTCTGTTAATTGTGTATTAAGTAGGCTACAGTAAAAAAAAGAAAATGAGCTAAAATCATTTAGTTTTAATTAAAAATTATATTTTACTATTTTCACACTAGAGTAATGTGTAAAATGCAGCAGCATGATTTATTTTGTGTTACCGGTAGGCTAAAGTAAAAAGAAAGTGTGCTACAGGTATTCTACTGTATAGGCCTGTATTTACAGGTTTATTACAATTTTTTTTTTTTTTTTTTTTTTTTTTTTTTAAATCAGACAACTCATGTCTCCAGACATGACCAGTTTAGAGAAGAACTACCAATTAAATAAAAAAATATGAACATCTTTTTGATAGTGTTTTTATTTTATTTGGTGGGGGGGCCCTGCCTGCATATGCAATTTGTGAATACAACAGCTACTATTCCATACCATAGACATCTCCAATCTTACCATGTGGATAAACAGAGTTGTACATTTAGTTGTTTTTATTTCTACTAGCAGAAAGATAACTTTCTTGATACAAATATTCTGAATATCTTATAGAGGTAATTTCTAGAACATTAGTAAATGCACTAAGACTCATTTTCAAACTGGACATGATTAATGTAATGGAGACTGCTGGCTAGGCTAGAAAAGCAACCCTTTTATTTCTCCTAGTACAGTGTTTGGTTCCTTTCTTCATTACTCTCAGCAATGGTTGATCAGCTTTCCTCAGGTAGTAAAGTTTTGTTGTGAACACTGAACACTTAGTCAGCATCTCAACTTTAAAGCCATTGCTATTTCTGTCCTGGTTATCTCATCCTTCACCCTACACTGTCCTTTCTTGATAGGGTTTCTCGGTCACACTCTACCTTTACTGTATGAAGAGTGCTGGTGAATGAAGCGCACCTCCTTTGCATCTCTGCCAGACCAGACTCAAGTGGGACTCTGATATGCTCATGATTAATAAATAACTTGCCAACTCTGCTGAAGCCAGCGACAGACCTTTCCTCCACACCATTCTGGATATGTGATTTTTTTCTTAGGTTGCCTGATTGCTTTCTTTTATTCCGTCACATCCTTTTAAAAAATCCAGAGCCCAGAGGAAGTGAGAAGACCACAATGAGAGGCAGGACTCTTTGCCGAGGGTGAGGGACCGGTGTGTTTACATGGTTATTTTAGAGACTGGACAGTCTTCCTGGAGAGGGTAAAGCTGAACACGTGAAAAGAACTGCATAAATGGCTTGGTGACATTTAAAAAGATTAAAAACATTTCATTTTATTATCAGGAATTAATCAACAGTGTTAACGATGCAACTTCAAAATCCCCTTAGCTCATCATACTCAAGAATCCATTTTGGGACGCATACCAATTGAACAGTCAAGTAAAAATCTACTAAAGTAGCGCAATGGTAGTAAAACACCTACTTCCACCACAGAGGTTATTCAGGACAGATGTACAGTACCCTACTGTACCATAAATCTTCTATATTATTCTCAGCAAGGTTTGTGAATCTATTGCAGTAGAAGACACTTGGAATCTATTCCTGTCAGAATCTGTAGAACCCACAGCATTTAAACAGGCTCCTCTGGAAATGCTCTTGACAGTGCCCCTCTAGTTTCAGCAGTGTGTATCATGCTAATCACAGCCTGTCTTACATACTGCAGTCCTGCTAAAGTATACTGTACATGCACTTTGTAAAGGATGCACAGGGAACTACACAACAAGGCTTTAGGGTCAACATCCAGGTAATAACTTGGGTTGGGTTTACAGAACTGTTTGATACGCAGTGAAATACTAAAAACGTTATTATATTCACAAGTTCTGTGCCCAACACACATTTAAATTCTAACCATGTGGACTGTTTCAGCCATACGATTAAGAATTTAAACATCATTATAAAATGGCAAGAACAGAGGCAGCAACCTCATTGTGTGTTACGGAATGTGTAATAAGCACAGAAACACACTCTAGGCTGTTTAAATATGGTCCACAATCCACAGGCATAGGCTGTTTAATGAACAGAAGAGTATCCCTCTGCGTTTCCTTCGTTGTATATCGACGTGGCAAGTGTGCAGCATGCAAGGCCTGTTTAAATCTGTTCAAATATTGCAAAGGGCAACACAGGCAGCCATTAACTCACTGTAGTTAACAGGTACCTCCTTCTGAAAGTGATAGACAGACAGAGGATGTAATTATTGTGCCATTTCCAGACCCACTGCCTCCCACCAGCAGTCACGGTATACATCATCAGGGGAGTGCCTAATGTATGTGGGTCCGGGGAATTATAGGGAATAGAAATAGATTCAACTACAAGAGAAAGACAAAATAATCTGTCTTTGATGTTAGAAAAAGCAGTAAACTATACATTGAACAGCTGTGTGCTATAGGGAAGTCATCCAGTTATATATTTGAATTTACCCAAGGGTGTATGAAAAGCTTTAAGTGTTTAACAGTAGGCCTACAGTAAGGAAAGTCGCTGACTCTTACCATAGTAGACACGGTGCTAACCATTTATATGTAAAATTATATATAAATGTGGTAAAAGGTCAAAAAAGTTCCCCAATTCCTCACACAATGACCAAACAACAATTATACTCCGAGCAAGACAGCTATACAAAGAAAATAATTTCAATATCGCAGCAAAATAACTCATAAGAACATAAGACCAAACAAGGTAATCGATGCTCATCTGGTCCCTATGAGCGAGTTCATCTTAAAACTGTCAGATCCCAATGATTCAGCATCAACAACATGGCTAGGTAACCCATTCCATCCCCTCACCACTCTCTGTGTGAAGAAGAGTCTCCTTCAGCAACATGGCTAGGTAACCCATTCCAACCCTCACCACTCTCTGTGTGAAGAAGCGTCTCCTTCAGCAACATGACTAGGTAACCCATTCCATCCCCTCACCACTCTGTGAAGAAGTCTTGTACCTTCTTGTCATTTCTGTGTCTGAACCACTCATTAAAACATTAAAATGAAATGTTTATGAAGCATGTTGGTTCATTTAGGTTTGGAGGATCTGAAGTAGCAGAAACCTCATGTGAAGCCAATCCATTCCTGTCCTGTGACCCCAGGTAAGCAATTAATACCAAGGGAAAGCAAACTGGGTTGCTACGGAAACAGGATATTAAACCATTCAGGGGAAGCGCACACCAAATCTTTGTCGATTAAGATTAGATGAAGTTTTAAAAATCTTGCAGTTGACAAAGTTAAGCTTAACTAATACATCTATGAAGTGACACCTCCACTCGTCTAGCCAATGTGATTTATTAATTCTCTGAAGTGACACCTCCACTCGTCTAGCCAATGTAATTTATCGATTCTGAAGTGAGGTGGATGGAAAGCCTCAAATTCCACAGACTGGTTGACATGGAAAACCAAGATAGTCTTCCGCAAGCACAGGATTGATATGGAGTTTGACCTTTGTCCTGGTTTCTGTAAAAGGTAAGCAGACTTTCGCGATAGAGAATGCTTTAATAAAGACAGCTCAGCTGCAGAGGTTCAAAAGGAGGTTTCACCACATTTAGCCCCTAGTGAGGGATAATGTCCTTCATAGGCAGCCGAAGCCGCGAGACCCTTTTAAAAATTGTTCCGCCATGAGTCAATTTTGACATGGAAAGCCAAAATAGCTGCCAGACAGGCATTTAATGTGGAGGGGGATTTCCCCTCATCAAAAAGGTCCTGCAAAAATTGCAATATAACTGCCATGGGGCAAGTCGTGGGGTCGAAATCACGAGGCAGACACCACATCTGGAAGGTGCCCCACTTGTACCAGTCCTGGGAACACGTGGACAGTGCCCTGGCATTCTGTAGGGTGTCAAAAATCCATTTAGTAATAGTTACATTTCAAACCCTTATAATTAGCAATGAAATGTTTAATCACATTTTGAAAAACAGTTCTCCAGATAGAGTAATACCAAGTTTCATGACACATGGATAAGTGGTTCTCCAGATATTTGCACATGTATGTGAAGTGTGACCTAGGTACTGTATGTACGACCACGTTGCAGGGGGTAATACAACAAAATCATTCACCTGAAAACCAGGAGGAGGCTGATGTCAACTACTTCAGTAGAAACTCAGTGTTACAAAGACATTGGGAATGAAGAATCATTTCATGTATGTGTACTGGATTCCTAAAAGGACAACATATTTAATACATAAGAAGTCTTTTACACTAGGCATGGTTTCTGGTTTCAAGTGAGTTTGGTTGACTAGTCAGCCAATTCTCTTCTGGTTAACTCATCAGGTCAGTCTCTACAGTTTTCACTGCTGATGTAATATCGCTCCAATCTTTTTGATTTTGTGGTGGATCCACGCAGATGAATTCAGTTTTTTTTCAGCCCTGTCTTTACCCCCTGCTCCCTGCTCAGTCTGTAATTACATGGTTTCAGACCGTGTTTAACATGTAGCTTTCTGCAGTGCCAAACCTAGGCATGCAGTCCACAGCCAGCACCTCGCTCTAATTACAGTCATTACCTTTATTCCTTCTCACTTGGACTCACCACTAAAGCAGCTCTGTGAAGATAATAACACATCATCATCAGGCACTGGTGCAGCTCATGTGCAAGAGTAAAACAGGAGTGCTTGGGATATTTTATGACCCCAATCATTCCCAGTATGATGTAGGCTGGCTTGTGTTCATTCTCACCCTGGGTCAACCCTCAGACCACATCACACAGGCAGTAGGCTTGCTGTATAGTATGCATAAATGTAATTAACCCTCAGACCACATCACACAGGCAGTAGGCTTGCTGTATAGTACGCATAAATGTAATTAACCCTCAGACCATATCACACAGGCAAAAGACTTGCTGTGCCTATAGTATGCATGAACGACTGTACAGATGCAAACTCTCAGACTCTGTCACTCTCAGTAACCTTTCTAGAGACAGACCATTGCGTGTGACAGGAAGGCAGGTAGACAGACAGACATACAGACTGACAGGACCCAGATTCCTATACTCAAGGTAAGGAAAGTGGAATAATATTGGACACACTGTGAACCAGTTTTGGTCAGCAAAGCGCCCAAGCTGAAGACCACTATAGAAATGATAGCTTCCAACTCTGTTTGTTCTACTGGTTTAGTGATTATGGTCGATCCAGAAAAACCCCTTTAAGAAATCATGGATTTATAATTAAACATATCCCCCCAAACTCCCAACATGATTTCTCAGCTATAAATGCATGTGCTTCACAAAGCTGAGCTGAGCTCTTCAGAAACACAGTGTGGATTAGATGCTTGAGTCACAATGAAGGGCAAACCTCATAAAACAAAATCACTGCTGTAGGGAGACAGAAGGTACATTGGCTTGACCATGTTAGGCCACTTTGGCAAATACATCTGACTTACTGTAAACTCTATTATACATTTAAAATCATTTAAAGAAGTAAATCCAATACTACACTTGACAGTCCTTACAGGCAGCAATGAGAGGCTTGTTGTCACAACGGAAGGACCTTGGGAGATGTAAGAATTCTGAGAAAAGCTAAGAAAAGAAATATTGCTTATGTATGTTAATTTTGTGGTATTAGTAGTATTTGGCACACAATTGCATCTTCAATTTGGTTGGTTAAAAGTGGTGGATTCTGTACTGATTCTCCTCTATGGTACGCCAACGCACAGTAAAAAGCTGCTCAGATCAGACAGAGATGTGAAGCTGTAACCTTGACGAGGAAGGTGTGCAATTCCTATTACTCTATTAGGAGGTCATATCACCTTCCCCTTCCCGACCACATTTAGTGCAGTACTGTTTCTTTGCAATGTGCTATTTATTTTCCCATGCTTACACTCCAGGTAATCATCTACCATGCTTTAACAGTCTTGCCTGTGATCGACCTTGCTTGTCTGTGCTTGATCATGCCTTTGTTTTGCCTGTTATTAAACAGTTTTAGATGCTGATTCAATTGTCAACTAAAAGTGTGGGATTTTCTTGCACAGAAACAATACAGACTTCTGCTCCCAGCTTATGAAATGTGCCCTGCCACGGCTGACTGAGAACTGGCATTGGATCAAGAAATGTTCTGCATGTCAGAGAGGCTTACACTATTCTAGGGGGGCACTGCTGCATTCAGGGCAAAGGGGAGTTTAACTAATCACTGGAATCCCTTAAACTCATAGAAAAAGGTGTGCAGAATAGCAGTAACAAATGTCCATGCGCAGTTTCATCAAATTTGCAGTGAGTCTCAACTATCGTATTAGATCTAAATTCTTGTAACAAATATCCTTTCCAAGTCTCACTAAATTCAGATTTGGTTCTTTAGTAGTATTTTTCATTAGCCAATAATGAAGAGGCCAGGACTGCTACAAAACTGTGTTGCCATCATCTAATGCCTTTAAGAACTTGCTATATTTTATACCAAGTTTCATCACTGTTGGATGAGTAGTTCTCAAGATGCAGAAGAATACCTGCTGTATTGTTCGCAGGCAGTGTGTGATCTTAATACTTGGTTTAACCTTGTCTGAATATGTAACTTTACACTATATACAGTAGCTAAAAATAAAGAATTTAAGTTGGAAAAATTGTCTATTGTATTTATTTTGCTGATGCAAAAGTATTGTGTGTGTACCTTTTTTTCTTGTTCTCCTAAGAACAAAAATGGTGTAGAGCCCTGATGTGTATTAGAAAATTTAACACATGTATTACTAATTGATCTCTGGACTTAATCACAATCTGTTCCTGAATATTTTACTGGAGAATTAAAACAAATTAAATAATTGAAACTAAAACTTGCATCATCAAACCCCTTTGTGAATAACACAAGCAGAAATAAGGATAAATTAAATAAGAACACTTCCGAACGAGAGGAAGCCATTCAGCCCATCTCTGCTTGTCTGGTTCCTAGTAGCCAACCGATCTCAAAACTATGTCAAGTTGGGTCTTAACCCTTTCAGTCCTGGCAGGACCTCAAGGTCCTCCCTTAATCTTAGCTCTGTATGTTAACACATGCCGTCGGAAATCACGTTGGAACCTCATGGGACTCCTAGGTCCCAGTCTGAGGTTGTGTATAAATATACGTTAAAAAAAAAAAAAAGTGTCCTATTCTCATACTCAATAAAAGGTGTTTATTCTTCAGCTCCACAAAAATAATTGAGGACTGAAAGGGTTAAAGGACCCAAGATATTCAACAACATGACCACCCTCACCACTCTGTGTGTGAAGACATGTCTCTTTCCATCTGCAGGTGCCAGTCACTGTACCAGCCTGCCCTTGTGCACCTCCGAATCACCTGATCAGGACAGTATCCCTCAACAAGCCAGACAATCTTACACACAGGATGTGGGGTGGGGTGCTATACAATGCTGGTATAGCACCAGTATTCAGAACCTTACCCAGGAGTGTATATTAATGTATTACGATTGTAAGTTGCCCTGGATAAGGGCGTCTGCTAAGAAATAAATAATAATAATAATAATAATAATAAGTAACAGTGAAACAGTACTGTTGAAAACAAGCCATACCAAGAATGTTTTGATGGCTGTATTCAAAATACAGGCTTGGCCCCAAGCTGACAACAACTGAACTCATTACGAGTAGTCCAAGAAATACTGGACAGTGTATCCCAGATCCTCCGCAAACCCCTTGGCTGAGGTATGTCAGGAATGTGCACTGCACCAAACCAGACTGCCTCTGTATAACCTACTGACAGAGCCAGACCAAAGACCATGGACCACTTCTTCAAGTAAACTTCTCTGCGTTTGACTGGCATGCTTGAGCACTCAGAGGACATGTGTATCTTACCATCTGGATGCCAGTACCAGGGCTGTTCCTGGAACTATTGTATATGTGGTTATTTCTTGGTGAATAAACTGGAAGACAAAGAACTGCATCCTGTAAATAGAGATGAAGGTTTACACAGAGTAGACTCAACAAGTTTTCCCTTTTGTTTGTCTGTAACTAAACACAGGGATGAGGTTTGGTACAGCAACTGTTCCTGTGATGTTTCAAAGTAATTATTTGAGTGTGTTTTACAGTTCAGATTCTCTATTGCAACAAAGCTTCAGTTGATCTACACCCCTTGTATCTTTTAAAATAAAAACTCAAGCCAAGAAAGCATTTCACACACAATTTTTTTTTTTTTTTTTTAAATTAACAATTAAACTAAAAATAGTCAAATACAAAATTTGACAAAACAGAAATTTAAAGAGATTTGAATTGTAAAATTAGAAAAACAAAAGATGGGCTCCTGAGTAGCGCATCCAGTAAAGGCGCTCCACGTGGAGTGCAGGATGCGCCCTATAGCCTGGAGATCGCCGGTTCGAATCCAGGCTATGTCATTGCCGACTGTGACCGGGAGTTCCCAGGGGGTGGCGCACAATTGGTCGAGCGCCGCCTGGGTAGGGAGGGCTTAGGTCGGCAGGGCAATCCACGGTTCACCATGTACCAGCGACTCCTGTGGCTGATAGGGCGCCTGCAGGTCTGCTGTGGAGCCACTCAGATCTGTGTTATCCTCCGGCACTATAGGTCTGATGGAGTCGCTGTGGATCTGCACTGCGAAAAAAGATGGCTTGGCAGAGACAGGGGCAGTTTCAGAGGAAATGTGTGTCTTCATCTCATCATCCTTGTATGAAATATGGGAGGGATCAAACACTTCAGGGTGCCTGGACACCTCCGTAGACAACAGTTTAATTAATGATTTTTCCTGTCAAGCACGTGTTGTCACCACTTGGCTGTGATTGATTAATCCACCGACGGTACCGTGCGGCAGCCAGAAAAAAAAAAAAATCACTCGGCTAGAAAATACACTGCGCTATTAAATCACCCTGGTCTGTGCAGCACCATTCAGTAACATTGTCAGCGATATTGGCAGTAAAATGCCGCCTGACAGCCGATGGCATCGCGCCACTCATGTGTGCCCCGGCTATAAAGAGTAAGTATTGGGGTTGCGAAAAATATAGCGTTATACGTCCCCACATGTTACTACAACTATTTAAATAATGTACCTGCAATTTTTCTTTTCGATGTTGATAAATTATCTCTCTCTCAAAGGTCTTTTCAAGATGGCTTCCTGTCACATATCCTCGCCCTCACTACGGCACCTTCGTCTGATTTCTCTTCTGTTTGGGGGTCAAAGGGCGATGGGAGGTCCAGACACAACGGTGGGGTGTCTGGAAGCACGGACCGAGGGCACTGACCGATAAGCACCGGACTGGAGCGCAGGCTTCTCTCCTTTCACACTCTCGGGATGGCAGTTCCTCCTCAGGCTGTCGGGACTGTAGCTCCTCCTTCCTTTGGCCCTCTATGCCTTCTCGGATCATAGCTCCTCCTCTGGCTCTTGAAAGGCAGGCAGTCACTCCTGTTCTGGCCTTTGAGGACGGAAGCTCCTCCTACCTTGGCCTTTCAGGGCTCCAGCTCCTCACCCTCTGGCTTTTCACCCATGTCTCTGTTGCTCCTGGTTCCGCTCCTGGTTCTGGTCATCTTTCCTAATGTATTTACTTTTTTGCTGCGAGAGGAGCTGCAGCTTTCTCTGGGAGACGAGACGCTTCAGCTTCACTTCAGCCTGGCTTTCCCTCTTCCCCTCGCCCAACCCACTCTCCTTCTCGCACTTGGTTTGCTTGTCTGTCGTTTCGAACTGAACTCCCGACCCCTGTTTAGCCATGCTATTTATAGTTTAAAAACTGCTAATTAAAATGATCCATGAGTGGGAATGTTACCTCTTTTTTAAATATAGCGTTTCTTACATGGTGCATTATGCATGGTTAATTAACGGAAAGTAAAATTTTTGCTTCACTATATGTGCACTATAGAGAGGGAGTTATTTTATTTTATATTTTACTCAGATATGTGTTGTTATGTGTCCCGCGGCGGCCCCCACCCCCTACCCCGTTTATAACGCTCTTTGGTTATAACGCTTATATTGTGTGTCCCCCGAGACCCGCGTTATATATATATATATATATATATATATATATATATATATATATATCAAGCCCCATCTGAGGGGATGGCTTAAAGGTGAATACAAATAAGGGCAATTGTTTTTTAGGAATCAGATTTAGTGTTGTTTACTTGGCATATTTGGAGTTAAAACAAAATTAAATATGACAGTAACTGAAACATAAAAGAAATGTGTCCACTTGCCTGGAATATTTATATAGTTTTCTTCCCTGGCATTTGATTAATATAGTTCTATTTATGTTATGTATATACTTCACACACTGGCACTTTATGAACAGTAAATACTTCCGTGGCGTTTAATGCATGTAGTTCCCAGGCATTTTATGCCTACATTATAGTTCCCTGGAATTGTATGTAGTTAGTTCCCTGGCACATTGATTGTATATAGTTAATAAAAAAAACACCCATTACATGACAACAAAGCATGCAAAAGCAATGTGTGCAAAATATACATGTCTCCTCATATGGTCCCATTTGAAAATTTTGGCCACCATAAAAGTTCACTTGACCACCAGGTTTTGAAAGCTATTGGCCAAATGGCCTCCAGCCTACAAAATGATTTGTCCCACCCTGCACAAGACGAGCATTAGTCCCACTAAAAGGAATGTCCTGCTCCAGGAACCTACTACCTTCGCAAACCCTCTCTATACTGGGATCAACATCCCCTAAACTGACCTACTTCTGGGCTCCTGGAGTCTTGGCATCCTCACGGTAACTCCTGCCTCTTCAAACAGCACAATCATAATGAAGTGTCATTCTGGGACCATGATCAGCATTTCATTTTTAAAGGGCAGAGACACGCAAAAACAAAACATCACAGGAACGTTTAGAGAGATCAGAAAGAAACGGAAAAACACTGTAAATCCGATGTATTAGAATTATAATTATATCAAGTAGATATAAGCAGATAATGTTTCATGAGTGTGATTTATCAGGATGTTTCTTTTCTGATAATTGATAATAATGGAATGAAGAACTATTATTTTATTTACAAATATTTATTTTGAGAAAATAAATCGAAAGTAGTGTCCATTATTGCTTATAAAAGACCCTGAGAATAAACGTTTATTATGTCATTGCAATCACTCAGGTGAATCAATGTCTTGTAATTTGCCCAACCATCAACATTTTTCAACAACTTTCAGGAAGGTCCCTCAGGTCATAGAATAACCCATTTTTATACATGTATCTCAAAGCAGAATACATAATAATAAAAAATAATTCTTAAGCTATGAGCCATGCTGTCTGGCTGCATGTTTCCAGCACATGAAAGCAGCACAGATATGCTCTTATTAAACATGTCTCCGATTTTTTAACTAGAGAGTAAGATAAAGCAGAAATACATTTTACATCCCCGATAGAAGGCATATATAAAACACTGCTGGGACGAACATAGAATCTGCATGTCAGGATATCCGTTCAGAATTCAGACAAATATTTCAATATTCATTCATTTACAAACTGTAATGAATGAATATACCTCTCATCCAACAGTGAAAAAAGGAAATAATAAAAGCCAGGACTTATCTCCCCCTGATAAGCCAAGCTCACAAGACTGTAAAGACAATGTAAGTACAAATAATTGTTTGTTCAATGCATTTCAATTCAAAGCTGACTGTTGACACTTTCTTCTTGGGTTTAAGCAAAGGCTTTCTTTTTTTAAATCATTCATACACAAAGTAAATCAAGTAACCAATAAAATGACCTGTGTTTCCTGGCTGTGTTTCAGTCAGGCGTAGGCTGATGTGTCAGCATTGGCTCCATTCCACGGACCCAGCATAAACAATCCATTAGGTCAGCTTGCTAAGCATAGTGGAAGATAAAGGCAACCGGTTTCACTAATTAACAGGCCTGTGCTGCAATGCAAGCTGCACGTCATTGGATATCGCACTGTGCTGCAATGCAAGCTGCATGTCACTGGATATTGCACTGTGCTGCAATGCAAGCTGCATGTCACTGGATATCGCACTCTGCTGCAATGCAAGCTGCATGTCACTGGATATCGCACTGTGCTGCAATGCAAGCTGCATGTCACTGGATATCGCACTCTGCTGCAATGCAAGCTGCAAGTCATTGCATATTGCACTCTTCTGCACTGCAAGCTGCATGTCATTGGATATTGCACTCTACAGGAATTACTGTCCAGGCCTGGTTTGTTTTGTTCTTGTTAGTCCACAAAACGTGCACCAAAAAATGAAAAATAAAAAAAGAGCTACAAAATGCCATGTTAACATAGTTCTACCCTAAATATTGAGATATTTACTGTATGCCTATCTTCCAGATAATTTTAATACAATGGTAAATGGAAGTGATTTACTCTTTCTAATGAGGGGCTATCATGTATTTTGGCCCCACCTACAAGCAGAGCACAGCCTTGGATCGGAAACGTCGTAGACATATGTGTCTTTCTGGAATGAGGAACACAATCAGCAGGCAGTCAGCACTCTACAGTGATCACTGAACTTATCCTGAAGCTAATTGTGTGTTCCATTCCCCAAGATCACAAGTTAATAATTTTCATACCCCAGGCTCTAAATACATTTAGTGAAAGCCGGGTCAATCCATGACAAAATCACCCAAAACATACTGGATTTACAGTGACACCCTGCC
This sequence comes from Acipenser ruthenus, assembly GCF_902713425.1. NCBI lineage: Eukaryota > Metazoa > Chordata > Actinopteri > Acipenseriformes > Acipenseridae > Acipenser > Acipenser ruthenus. Next base: position 12,635,207 of record NC_081210.1, on the reverse strand, counting down.
ACCTCCGATTCACACCTGGCGCTCAGGATTGCTCAAGGAAAAAAACAAACAACATTTACATTTTCAGCCTGATCGGGTCAAGGGGAAAAAGTTAGAGGGGTCAACGCTGTGGTTGATTCTGAAACCGCAAGTGTCATACTATTACTCGAAAACTATTTGAGCTAGAGGCTTGTGTTAGGTGTCTTTGTACTGGAAATAAAAACTCAGAGACTTTGAATAGCTTGTTCTAAATATTGTTACCACCAAGGTTCATCACAATTTAACATGCGGTTTATCAGATAGGCCTCTATGATAAAATGTAATATGGACTTATGGATGCCTCCACTATATCCACTATAAACTGTATCTTACCCAGTGCAGTGTTACTTGCTATACCCCTCTCAAAGTCTGATGTAATTTATTTGCTCATTTATACATCTTTTGTTAAGTAAAAAGGGGCAGGTGTTGTTATTGGAAATGCAGTTCATTCTAACAATATCCTTTTGGTTTATTGTTTTTGCATACAATGGCTTTTTTTTATTAAGACAAAGAAGACTGAGAGCATACGTTTGTAAAAGTCCTGAATCTCAGTGGATACATTATCTAGTTTGTACTGTATTCTTAATTGAAATTAACATGACAGCACGTCTATGTAATGTATATTAACTGCATGCTGGGTTAGTTTAAATATTTAAGTAAATAGAATCACAGTCCCAAACTAGATTAAGAGGCCATCATCCTGCCAAGTAAACCATTATGAGATGACTCTTGTTCTGACTGCGGTCAGCATGTATCTGAAGGGATATGCCAGCTGAATTATTCTCCTCCATGTACAACAGCTTTTCAATACTGTCAGAAATAAGGCTCAGTGTATGACTCTGTCCGCTAGGAGACCATGATTGTCTCAGGAATAAGGCTCAGTGTATGAATCTGTCCGCTAGGAGACCATGATGTCTCCAGAGAAAAGGCTCGGTGTATGAATCTGTCTGCTAGGAGAGCATGATGTCTCCAGAGATGAGGCTCAGTGTATGACTCTGACTGCTAGAAGAGCATGATGAGTCTCCAGAGATAAGGCTCAGTGTATATAAGGCTCAGTGTATGAATCTGTCCACTAGGAAAGCATGATGTCTCCAGAGATAAGGCTCAGTGTATGAATCTGTCTGATAGGAGAGCACGATGAGTCTCCAGAGATAAGGCTCAGTGTATATAAGGCTCAGTGTATGAATCTGTCCACTAGGAAAGCATGATGTCTCCAGAGATAAGGCTCAGTGTATGAATCTGTCCACTAGGAAAGCATGATGTCTCTAGAGATAAGGCTCAGTGTATGAATCTGTCTGATAGGAGAGCACGATGAGTCTCCAGAGATAAGGCTCAGTGTATGAACCTGTCCGCTACGAGACCACGATGAGACTCCAGAGATAAGGCTCAGTGTATGAACCTGTCCGCTACGAGACCTCGATGAGACTCCAGAGATAAGGTTCAGTGTATGAACCTGTCCGCTACGAGAACACAATGAGTCTCCAGAGATAAGGCTCAGTGTATGAACCTGTCCGCTACGAGAACACGATGAGTCTCCAGAGATAAGGCTCAGTGTATGAATCTGTCCACTACGAGAACACGATGGGTCTCCAGAGAGAAGGCTCAGTGTATGAACCTGTCCGCTACGAGAACACGATGAGTCTCCCACTCCAACACTGCAACCTGACGATGTGCAGGTGGTCATTAGTGCTGGTTTACTGCAATAAAGAGGAAATAGCTTCAAATTACATTTTCAGATTTTTTTTATTACTGTCCTCATATCTATATATTGCTTAATTTTTTAGCACTTCTTGTTTTACTTTTGTGTAAACTTTGACCTCTAATGTTTATAGAGTACTGGACAAATAACCGACAACCCCCCTTGAATTCATATAGAAAACAACTATAGATTCAATAATGAAAAAAAGCTATGTGCTCAACTGAATATGAAAAGGTTAGAAAATGTAAATGGGATGCCTTTCAACATGTATGCATTGAAACTATATTTTTGTTTTGGAAAGTCATTTGCAGTAGGTATTTCTCTACAAATAGACACTCCTACAATGTTAGTTACAGCTGAACTTGTTTTATTTAAACATACAAGTCCAGGTTAATCCCAATGCTAAAGAAACCACTACAAAGAAACAACTGACAGACATGTGTCTTTCAATCCAGCTCTAAAATATGAAGAAACACTTGTACAGCAATAGTGCACTAAATCTTTCCTGTTTGTGAACCTAAAATCAGTGTGGGGTTGTCAATGTGTTGAACATGCTGTGGCCAGATGGTTACTTCACGGTTAAGATTTATGATATTATTATGCGGGTAAGAACTCCCTCCAGGTAGTGCACAGACACTGAGTACTGTACCTTCTGCTCACAGCAATTCCTATGATCATTAACTGTGGATTAGGGCTGGAATCACTTACCTTGAAGTTTAAAATAAATGTGAGTGCCTGCTACCAGCTTTCCATTTAGAATTCATATGCACTTCACCTTTCACCAGGTGAACTGCAAAACGACCTGCAGCCACGCAAATTAAGGCACGGCATACTACAATGATTCTGCAGATACAAGATTCTGGTTTTGATTCATCAAAAGTTTCCAGAAAAAAAAAAAAATCTCCAATTCAAATTACAAATAAATCTTCCCTGAATCTTTTTAAGCCACTCCACTCTGTGTTGACAGACTACAGCACCTGCTTTAGATTGTTCATCTACACCAACACGAAATGCATGATTTATTGCCGATGGGAAATCAGCATCTAGCCAACTACGCAAATAAAGAAGCTGAAAAATTGCTACTGTAAGCCTTGTCTCGGTATAAATGTTTAGATTTGTGGCTGTTTCCAACTCATTCAAACTGAATAATAAAGTGCAGGTGTACTAAGGGTCCTCATAGTCAGGTACAAATCGTACAGCACCCGAATATCATTTGAATATTTGTATGAAATCAAGAGTTTATTGGATTGCAGCTACTCTGAATGGAGGCTAAGAGTATGATAGAAGTTTGGTGTAAACACCAAGGCAGTTACTGTGTTCATTATGAGTGGGACAGAAGGACAGCCCATTTTTGAACGAGGATGCTTATAAACTACAGGCTTTATAATCCAACTCACTTCTCCAGATTTGTGGAAACATTTGATTTAAGTTACGTAATAAGATGAGTGCAGCTTTCCTGACTTTCCAACACAGTCCTATGCCCCGGGAGGCTCATTATAACTTTCCATGTAGGTCAATCAGCTGCTCATCTCGTGTTTTCCAGCGCTCCGATGTGGAAGAACAAATCTTCACATGCAACTCTGCTGCTTCAGTTCTAACCTGACGTTGTGAAAACAAACAAAACTGTTCCCGGGCCGGTGACAGAGGAATAACACCAACTCCGTTCAACAAGACAGACAGCTGACCTCAAGAGTGCGGGTCACGACAGGACAGGACAGGACTGAATGAGGTCAGGACAGGAAAGCACTGATTCCAGCCCAAATCTATAGCCTACACTACAGCCTTAAAGAACATATATCGATCTAGCAAAATAATTACAGAAAATCTTATCTAATATGTATTACCATCTTTGTGGATCTCACATTTTCCTATATGAAAGAGGCAGACATTACAGCGTGTTAAACGTGTATTTGATTTTTAATGGTTATAGCAGCTAACTAAACATTTTAATTGAAACAGTGTCTGTCATGAATCCTGGCTGTGATGCAGGTAAGTAATAATAACCATGGAGGCGGGGAGTGGCAACATTAACAGAGGTACCCTGGAGTTGGAACTTTGCTATTCGCTTCATTTCCTCCACTGTGTTTGTTTTTCCATGTTCTTTCTCGTGCTCAGGGAATTGGGTCTAACCTCACAGCCCTGCACATTTCCACTTGCTTGCTGAAGGTGTCATGTGCTATTAGCATGCTACTGTATGTAAATAAATATAGAACTTACTATCAGCCAGTGCTCTACTGGAGGAGGGCTCTCATGGAGAGACTACTAGATGTAGAAATGAGTATAGGACAAAATTCAAGTCAGTTTTGATTTAGATGAGGAATTTGAACAGGCTTTACAAAACCCTGGGTCTGAAGAATGCACTTCTTTCCAAGCAGCTCACCTGTATGAAGGGACAAACTCTGTACCAGCCTGTAGAGATTAATGTACAGTACCTGCAAATGGGTTTCTTACTGATATCTTATGTAGGTAAACATTTGTGGCATAAACAAGACGTGTCATAAAAATCACAACATATTATTTGTTTATTGTTTATTTAGCAGACGCCTTTATCCAAGGCGACTTACAGAGACTAGGGTGTGTGAACTATGCATCATCTGCAGAGTCACTTACAATTACGTCTTACCCGAAAGACGGAGCACAAGGAGGTTAAGTGACTTGCTCAGGGTCACACAATGAGTCAGTGGCTGAGGTGGGATTTGAACCGGGGACCACCTGGTTACAGGTCCGTTTCTTTAACCACTGGACCACACAGCCTCCTCATCATAAAACACTGTGTATACTATAATAAATACTGACAAACCTGGACATTACCTAATAAATGGTGATAAAGATTATTTAATTGACTCTAACCATTTTCAAGAGCTCAGTGCTAATGCAGAGTGACACAGTGGGGGCACTCAAAACAGAGCATAGCAGAAGTAAAGGATTAGGCACTGTATTAGTGGCTGTGGCATTTGAAATGGTTTTAATTCAGGTCAGTATTGTCTTCTTGTTATCTATGGACCCTACTAATTTTCCTCTGTCTGACCTCTGGGTATATTACTAATGAATGAGTTATGTTAATGCATGGCAGAATCTATATGGTATTGTCTTCAACAGTGGAGGGGAAAGAAGAAATCCCTTGAAGTCCTTTGAGGAAACCTCTGGGGTATCCGTGCAGTTTCACGTTACACCAGCTTCTCCATCCCAATTACAATGTCAGAGCCCACTGCGGCTTCCGCAGTATGGACTGGAATGGGACAAAGAACTGCTTCCAACGGCAGTCTTCTTTGTTAAATACTGCGGCTTCATACAGTTTCTTCTCATGTTTGATTAAGACACAGGTCACTGACCATCAATTGATCAAAGAAAACCTTTAGAACCAGGATTGGGAACTACTCCAGGGTAAAGAAATCTTTACCCCCAGGGCTGTGAACTACACCAGGGTAAAACAATCTTTACCCCCAGGGTTGTGAACTACACCAGGGTAAAGATATTTTTTACCCCAGGGTTGTGAACTACACCAGGGTAAAGAAATCTTTACCCCCAGGGCTGTGAACTACACAAGGGTAAAGAAATCTTTACCCCCAGGGTTGTGAACTACACCAGGGTACAGAAATATTTGTTTCCAAGCCATGCTTTTAGGCTGTCTTGCACTTTGAGTAATTTCATCTGGAAGGTGAAATTGTCCCCGCCCCTTCAACACCTTCTTCCTGTCAATAACCAATCAGGTCCTTCTCTTAATGACTGACATGCTTTCAGCCAGTAACATGCTATGACCCAGAAGACACTGCTGGGGTGAAATGACCAAGGAAGTAAAGCAGTAACAGACTTCCTGGAAGGCAAGCAAACTGACAGCGTAGTGTACTACCAGGTGTCTGTTTAAAAATGAAAATACAGGTTTGCTAGAACACATTTTTCTTTAAAAACTGCACATTTGAGACCTATGTAGCTAATGGAAGTGCAAAAAGAACTAAGAGCTATGGAATTATTTTGTTACTGTAGCTATAATAACTTTAGACATGGAACTACCCATGACACTATATAAAAGCTGCATCTTCTGCTGCTACTAATAATAATAATAATAATAATAATAATAATAATAATAATAATAATACATTTATTTTGTATAGCACCTTTCATTAAAATAAATCCCAAAGCACTTTACATTAAAAAAAAATACTGTAAAAAACTACACAGTGCAGTAAGCTAATATATAAAAATGGGTCTTGAAACACGACTTAAACACAGACACAGACTGAGTCCCTGATAGACCTTGGAAGGACATTCGAGAGACAAGGGGTCAAAGAGCAAAAGCCGCAATCTCCCATAGTTTGTAATTTTGTTCTTGGCACAGAAAGGAGATCATTTTTAGCTGACCACAAGTTGCTTTGGGGAATGAAGCAGATCCTTGATGTAAGATGGACACAGGCTATTCAAGGCCTTGAAGGTCAGCAGCAAGATCTTAAAGTCAATTCTATATTTAACCGGTAACCAGTGGAGAGATGCTAAAACTGGTGTTATATGGTCAAGCTTTCTTTTGCTTGAGCAACAGAATTTTGAATGTATTGCAACCTATTAACAGCATTAGTGGAAACACCCGCAAACAAGGCGGTAGTCAATTCTCAATGAAATGAAGGCATGTATCAGTTTATCCATTTCATTGATTTCAGCCACCGCCGGGCACATAACAAAGCCTGATAGCAGGAGGGCTTTCTTCAAGGGTTTTCACTGTGAATCTGTGTATGTATATTCACATCGATTTACATTTGATACTTCTGGAGAAGTAAAACTGGCTAATTTTTGCCTCTAAATAGCATTTCAACAAATGTTTGTTCCATGCCTAACACTGCTTCATAGGTGATCACAAAATCAGTTTTTCAAAGTTGGGTTTTCAAAACTGGTTCTGACAAGAACAGTATTTGGTTTAATCACAAGCTAGAATTTCAGTTTCATTGTTGCACTTATATAAAATCGATGAACGAGAAAAAGTATGCAACATTTCATGTTTAAAACCAAATATACATATCTCAATAAAAAGTACAGTAGGGAAATAGCATTGTATACTGTAGTCCTATATTTGAGTTACGTGATATTAAAAGGGGGTTACTGGAATAAAGGTTCTGTGGTCCCCAACAATTTAATAAAGTCCCTTTAGTAAGAGACACTGAACTCAGTTGCACAACTAGCACAAGATCAGTTTGCCATGCTGGTCAGAAATTGGATGTTTTTGTAAATAAAAGACCATTCCAGTTTGCAGCAGCCCTTTGTCTAATCTGTGATCCCTTCTTTGCTGTTGTTAAGAAGGCATAATCTAATTCTGTGAAGCTGACCTGCAATATCCCATTAAACCCATCCTCAGAGAGACAGCACTAAACATGAGCGCTCCAAGAGACACTGCCCACTAACCATACCCATTAAACCCATCTTCAGAGACAATGCCCACTACCCATACCCCATTAAACCCATCTTCAGAGACACTGCCCACTACCCATACCCCATTAAACCCATCCTTTAGGTTGGCCAGGGTGTCCTCGGCTCACTGCGCACCAGCAACCCCTGTGGTCTGGCCGGATGCCTGCGGGCTTGACTGTAAGCTGCCCAGAGCTGCATTGTCCTCCGACACTGTACCTCTGAGTGGCTGCATGGCGAGTCTGCAGAGTGTAAAGAAGCGGGCGGCTAACGGCACACGCTTCGGAGGACATTGTGTGTTCGTTTTCGCCCCTCCCGAATCAGCGCAGGAGTGGTAGCGGTGAGCTGAGCTAAAGAAAATAATTAGACATTCTAAATTGGGAGAAAATAATAAAAAATAATTGGCAACGACTAAATAAAAACAAAAAAAAAACACATGGACTCAAATACAGAGGACAAAGTATCCTGTTTGTAATACTTTTTCAGAGATCTTTTTAATGTTATTAGGCCAGTGTTTTCTTCAAGGGGTTAACAATCATTTGAGCATTCCATCTATGGTATTAATAACACAAGTATGTCAGAATCACACACCTCCTACTGCCATGGCTGCAAATTAAAAATGATAGCTATCAGTGTGATGAAAAGTTGATGACCATGACATATATCAGGGCGGTCAAACTTCCTGACCCTACGAGACGCATGCCAACATTTTCATACAGCCGAGAGCCGCAAGACACGTACTGTAAAACATGAAATGTTTGCGAGCAAGACATTTTAAATACTAGCATTGTTTAAATTGTTTTTTATTGTTTTGCCGCAGGAAGTGAAACGCTCGATAGACGCCTCATTGCCAATTGAGCCACTTCGTGTGTCTGTGCTGAATTCCTTTGGAACACCTGACTATCACACAGCCCTCAACCCTTTGACAGGCCCTGCAGTACAACTGTTTAAAACAGCTGCTGTAAACCCCAGCTGGATAATATTATACCACAGGGCTGGTGGAAATGTTTGACTGAATCAGCCATATCAGTGACCTTGTTAAAGCCAGAGCATTATGACAGTTTACAAATTAAATGAATCAAAAATAATTTATAAAAGGAGGAGTGGTTTTGAAAACTAGTACAATATAGGATCAGAGGTTTGTTTGAAATGTGACTGCGATCCAAACCAATCTTATTTTGTGAATAGTGGCAGGCTAGGGAGGGGCCAGTTTAGTAAATTCAGTATAAGAATCATTTTTGGTCTATCAGTGTCTGACTAAGAGAGCGTTTTTAAAAATAAAAAGGCGACCCCATGTGCAGTATAAAATGAAAAACAGATTTTACGCTAGAAAAAACTACACAAAATGCATCCCGACAAAGATGGGAGATGTTGAACCCATATACTGTGGAACTGCAAACATTGAAGGGATTATTGGTGCATATTAATCATGTTATTGAAATTAATACAACACCATGTCAAATTACAATTATATTGTCCACTTCAGTAATTGCAAAAATGAGTTCAATATCTGAAAGACGAATACACACCAAAATATTAATATATGATTGAATTTATTGATGGATAACATTTAAAAAATCTGAAAAAAACTACATCTGAAAAAATAAAACCCCGACACCTACCATCTCATCCAGAGCGTAGCGCAGTAGCCCATGTTCGTAGAGGATGAAGAACCTTCTTTGCCATTTCTGTTGGGAAATAAAACGATTCAGACATTAGGCTACATTATTCTGTGTCTTAAGGGTTTTGATCAATCTCTACCACGCCAAGATAAGACCCAGCTAGATATATTAAGTGCATTTACAGTGATAAGGGTTCTCTTGGGTCACTCCAGATAAGTGGCTGATTCAATCCAAGGTGATTCCCAAATATTGTACTAGAGGCCTAAATGAACCACTTACTGTGTCTAAATATTGAAAATGCAAGATGTGCATTTTGTTGGCATTATTTGAAGTGAACCCCTGTTCATAAAGGGGTTTTAATTAAAATAATTAAGCCACGGCTGGCTTAATTAGCTTCTTTGCATATGAGCTGTATATTGGGTGTCCTGTTGGATAAAATCAGATTGTCCCCAAATCCAGAGGAAGTTAAAATGAGGGTATGGGGTAGGCTTGGTGTACAGGAAAGTGTCCCTGCAAAGCTGAGGGAAATAAACACAACTTTAACAGATTAAATGAACTGCTTCAAGCTTATAAAACGTGTGTTTCATTTTACATAAATCATTAGTAAAGCTTTTCAAATTGGGCCCATTTTCTCTGACTTGTTATCTCAGAATTCATGATCTATTTACTATAAAATATGTACTAAAGATGCCTGGAGTTCTTTGGCCAACCCTTTGTATGTAGCTTAAAACAAAAAAAGACAAAGTTATTTGCGGTGAGTGCCCATAAGCGTGGGAAATGTCATTGGAGTCTCTGGGAAGCATACGCAATTATGCCTCTGCACGTTTTGTTTTTCTATCCTCAATTTTTTATGAATTTTCCCAGCAATGCTTCACTTATTTTCATGACTTACCAATTCTTCAGCAACTAAAAACTGAGGAGATATAATTCCAAAACCATGGGAGTCAAGGATATATATAGAACAAATAAATTGTGGTTTGTATTATAAACATATTTCCAGTTTGAAATGTTCCAACTCTGAATATCAAGAATTAAGAAACACTGTTAGTGCAAACCATGACAACCACACTGTATTGGCTTCAAAAACATTGGTCAGCTGACAATTAGTAACGTCCTGAAGCAACCCAGCATTGTCTGAAACCAAGTCAAAGGTTAAAATAAGTCACCGACAGCTTGTCTATGAATCACCACTAAATTGGTTTCACATTTGTGGAGAACAGAAACTACAGTGAACTTGTAAATCATTAAGGAATGTGACTGGCACACTGCGAGCCCATTCCCTTATGTATGTTGCTGTCAAGTCTGGGGATTAAAGGGGTAGCACCAGGTGTTAAACACGTGTCTATCTGTCCGTCTGTTTGTCACACTCTACATGGTGAACATGATACTGCCTTGATTTTGCCAATCTTTACTAAACTTTTATCACACACTCCTAGTCTCTTATTTTTGGAATGCATTTGGCTATAACTGGCTGTTATACTAATATATTAACCCTTTCAAGTACTGAGGGCCCTCTGTATGTGTGTGCACAGGTTACATATGTTTGTTACCTGTATCATTCTCTGAATCACATGTACCGGTGGTTCTCAACCTTTTTTGGCTCAGGACCCATTATAAATATCTGGTTTACTAAATACTTCTTATCAACTAATGCACATCAACAGAATACATACTAAATGCAGAAAATAGTAACACATGGTACTTAGGTTCTGTTGTACAAATCCTAGGTTCCACTCAATGAGAAACCTGAGCTTGCTTCTCTGAGTTTATCAGAGTTTGGTGGAATTGGAGCCAGCACAATACGAATTTCATGCCCCTGCTTTTATTTTTCAGCTGACTCAAGGCAGAGAATCCTGTTTCACACAAGTATGCAGTGCTGAAAGGCAAAATAACTCTAATAGCATGGCAAGCAAGAGCAGGATATTCACCTGCAGTGCTGCACCAAACCTGGGAAAGACTCATTGCTATAGATTTCCTCTGTAGACTTGACCAGCTGAGATTCTTCCTCCATAGTTAGACTCACATTTTCCAACACGACTCCAAATGGATCGCTGATCCCTTCTTCATTCTTGAGTTGCTCTTCAGTGCTTCCCGGACATCAGAATCTTCCCAGTTTTTTTATGTTTCTAGACATTTTCGAAAACATGTCCATCCTACCTTTTGAAACATGTTTGTTCCACAGAGTTAGTTTTGTTTTGCCATGTGTCGACACTGAAGTGTTCTGCCAGGTATGCACTGTGGGGCCATGTGTCGATACTGAAGTGCTCTGCCAGGTATGCACTGTGGGGCCATGTGTCGATACTGAAGTGCTCTGCCAGGTATGCACTGTGGGGCCATGTGTCGACACTGAAGTGCTCTGCCAGGTGAGAATCGTTTTCTTCAAGAACAGCTGCCAACTGACTTCTCAGTTCTTACACACAAGACAAAACTTTGCCATGGGACAGCCAACGAACCTCAGCATGGAAAAGCAGATGGACATGCTCAGCTCACTACCCATTACCTGACAGAAAACTTGAAAGCATCATTTTGTATGATATAATTTACAATGTGCAGGAAACACACTGCATTGGGGGCTTTCAAAAGGATTCTTTGCACAACTCCTGAATGTTTCCCCCATCATTGAAGCGACTCCATCAGTTGTAACGCAAACACAGTTTGTGCAGCTCAATCCCACCAACTCCAAGTCGTTATCCAGTGCACCAGATATGTCAGCAGCAGTAGTAGAAGTAGGCATATCTGCACTAAAGCTTGAAAATCAGTCCCATACATGCCTCGCACAAATTAGCAAAATAGTGTGGTCTGCTACATATGTAGATTCGTCTAATTGTAAAATTAAACAAATCGCTTACTAAAAGGCGGTCAATTATTTGCAGTTTGATGTCTTCTGAAATACCACAGATTCTTTCCGTATTGTATCATTGGAAAGAGGGACTGTCTTCAACTTTTTTGCAGCTGACTCACTCAACAATTCAGTGCACATGTCAACAGCAGAAGGTATAATGAACTCCTCATTGATTGTGTAGTTTTTTTTTTTCCATGTCGCAACGCGTGTGCAGGGAGGTAAGAGGCACGCAACACTTGCTCCTGAACACTATAAGCTCATTCATTGTTTATTGTTTGTGACATTTTTCATTGAAAAAAATAAAAGTGGCTTGTCTTTTTAGCTTGGGTGCTTTGTCTCCAAATGCCTGCATAGTTTTGATTGTTTTAAGCTTTTGTTTGCTAACACTGCAAATGACGGGCTGCGTTCACCCTTTTCAGTCCTCAATAAATGAAAACCCAAACGTGAAGTAAGCAGGGTCATACCTACGATTACATTTCTTCTCATATTGTGAAGAATTCCTACTATCACTGCTATATGCAACAGGACAGTCTAAAAATGGCTCCATTTCACGGACTTCCTTCCCTGACTAAAATACACTCTACTGTCCACTGGAAACACCTGCTGCTGTTCAAATATCAGTATGCACACGGTAACATGCTGTGCAGCACTAGCAGCATCTATTATATAAAAAACAGAAAATGCATATCTATATACAGTCTGTTAGTGACCATTTCACACATTCTGGGTTGTGAAATATAAAGTGAAAGTATCTGCCTTGTCAACATTCCTGTAACAAGGACACATGCTCCAGATCCTGGCGGTCACTAATGGACAGGTGTAAAGTATTGTGGTCAAGTGGCTATTGCAGGTCACAGGAAACAGTCAGAAGTCGAGGTTAAAATTCCAAAACTACACTTTTATTTAAGCCTCAGGTGGAAAATTACAAAACACTAATTATTAACAAAAACAAATCCACAAGTCTGTATTTAACACAGATATTTACAGGAGTACACAACTAGTCTCACTGGAGTCTCAAATCGAGTTCCCTAAAATGAGCTCTACACAGGTACTTATACCCTCCCTTATCACTAGCCCCTTTGTTTAAACATTATATACCCCTCTCACCAGTTAAGCATACTATAGTTAAAACCTAACCAAACGATATATGTCCCCCTACATTAACTATTATTAAGCTCGCTCACGGCTATAACAAAGCCTGACATCAACACACGCACCCTCCCCAAGATGGCTGCACCCAGAGCCACCCCAACCTGCTGGTAAGATTGCAAACCAAAACATAATTTAAAAATATTCACAAAACATTCTGAATGCCAAACTTCATCCTCCACCTAACAACCCACAATAACACTGCAAAGAAAATGTGCACCTACTCAATACAAAGTTAACTGTAGCCGCGTTCGACTCAAACAAAGTTTGACTTTTCCCGTTTTGTTTTTACAAAAAAGAATGTCAACGACAAAGCGCAGTTTCGTCTCCTAAAATTATAAATTAAAGATTTGTCTTTCCATTTTCACAGTGTCTGTTATTCTTTTATATGTTTACATTATTTATTTGAACCAGACAATAATAAAGAGAATGTCTTTGTCACATCATCTTTTATATTTTAAAAGGTGGGGTGCAGTGAATTTTACAGAGTACCCTTAATGAAATGGCACGACAATTTATTCCGTAGGGTAGATGGAAGTCGGTCAGTTCGGAAGGGGGCGGAGCTATGGCACCCGAGCTCAGTGACCCAGACGGTAAGCGGCGTGGCATCCGAGGACTGGAGGAGCGGATGCGCTCGTTAACCTCGGGGTCATGGGCGAGGGTATAAATAGGGGGCATGGCTTGAGTGATCTGTTCCTTTGCATATGGTTAAAACATATAACCGAGAAGGAGCCTGAAACGTGAAAGCGACCGTGAGTGTTTTGTGTCTGTGTCCTAACACTGTGTGTCTTGTGTGTTGTTGTCTCACTAAAGATTACTGAGCACGATCCGGAGCTGCAGCCGCAGGCCAGCGAAAACCCGGACTTCACCACTCACCTGTTTCACTATCGGAACTGTCTCTGTGTTTGCACCTTTTAACACTTGAATCACGCACTGTCTTTGTGTTTGTGTTTAGTGTGGGTGTCTGAACGGGACTTTGGGGTTGCGGGTCAAACCCGTAGGATTACAATTAGAAGTGATACACGCCGCTGTATCACTTCCAGCACTATTATTATTTACAGGTTTTGCCTTGAGGCTCTGGACATTTATTAATTTAAATAAACACCCTTGCACCTGTACCAACGTCTGTCTGTGTGATTATTCTGCACTGCACTCACCTGCACGTCATTACCACTTTGCCACAGGCCCCCGTGGAGCAAACACCGCCGTTCTCTTATGCATCAATCTTCAAAATAAATTCACTGTCTCTAATAACGCTTGTCAAAAGCTTTTTAATAAAAGCTGAAATAATATTCTGCTGATGGTGAGGCTTGAATTACTGCCAAGAAATAAACTTAGAATTAGAAAAATATGAAACCAAAAAGAAAGAGAAAATCATAATTTGCACGCGAATCGTCCAAACCGGTGAGACCGCTTTCAAATCCAGCATCTGCCATCTTACTGCGTTTACTGACATGGATTGTTGTCCTGGTGTTACGTCACGCACACGCCCTCTTCCGGGTAGAGGTAGCGAAGATTTTCTTTAAGCTGTCATACCAAAAACTTGCATTTTATTCAACTTATAAGCAATGAATATGAATACTCTGTGTGAAGAAGTGTCTCCTTCCTTTGGTATATAAAAGCAGACAGGAGACAGTATGTACTGTTAATGATTCCAAAATATGTGGTGAAAAATAATAATTTAGGCTAAATATGTGCTTTATAATGTAAACTGCAACTATTTACCTCTTTCTTGCAGATATTGATTGCCTTTTCCAGCTGCAGTGTGAGGTGGAGACTATTAATCAAACATGAAGAAGTGCCTTGTGTATGTAAGTGTGACCAGGATGGCTTGTGGTGACGTCAGACCAGGAAGTTAGACAGACAAAGCAGTACTGGTGTTGAATGCGTGGATTTATTAAACAAAAAACAAAACACTGCAAAATAAATGGCATGATGACATACAAAGCAGTGGACGAACCCCAAACAATTACCTCCCGCACGAGTAGTATTTGTTATCTTTCTCCTCTCTCTTTTTTTCTCCCATTCTCCACTGCGAAAACCCAACCCCGAGTGAGACATTCATGCTGCTTTTATCTACAGCTGTGCCGGGTCTCGATTGCTAATTAATCATTGAATCCCGACACAGTCTGCATGTGAACTAATTGTGACTTCCTCGTGCCCACATACCGACATACATTTTAAAATCACCCGTGCTACATAACCCACACTATAAAAAATAACCAAAAAATACACCCAGGGGCTGGGGTACCCCACCACACATCTCCCCCCCTTGTGCACAGCACACATGGCCTTAAAGGCCACCTCCCCGTTAAAAGCCCAAAAGTCTTGGTCAGTGTTCTAGGCCAAGCATAAAAGGCTGTCAGTGGCAAGTGCAGAAAGGCTGCCAGTGGCAATGCTGTCAGCGGTAATGCTGACAGGGCACAAGCTGGATCCTTCAGCAACGGCAGATCTTGCTGTGGTACGGTGCACTCTGGAAGTGGCGTTGGGGCTGGCAGCGGTAATCCTTCCCTCAGCACGGGACACTCCGCCAGTGGCAGCGGCGCTGCATCCTCCGGCAGTGTAACTACTGCGGGTACTTGGGCTCCGACCCCAGAATTTTCCGGCAGCGCAAATGCTGCTGCTGGATACAACAAAGTCCCAGCTGATGACAAGCAGACATCCCTAGGCGGTGTTGTGCAGGCATCCCCGGGCGATGGCGAACTGGCATCCCCGGGCAGTGCAGAACAGGCCAACCCAGGCATTGCAGGCTTGGCATCCCCAGGCATTGCAGCCTCGGCAGCCCTAGGCATTGCAGGACAGGGCAGAAGTTGACCTTTGGGAGGCGATGACAGGAACTGACCCTCAGGAGGTAGCTTCAGCTCCTCTGCTGGTGGATGCGGGAGAAACAGGTGGTCTCCCTCTGGTGGTGGAGGTGGGAGCAACAGGTAGTCTCCCTCTGGTGGCTGAGGCAGGAGCAGCAGGTAGTCTCCACCTGGCGGTGAAGGTGGGAGCAGCGAGTAGTCTCCCCTGGTGGAGGAGGCAAGAGCAGCGTATAGTCTCCCCCTGGCAGTGGAGGCGAGAGCAGCAGGTAGTCTCCCTCTATCACTGGGGACTGGTGCAGTTCTCCCTCGGTTGCGGGGAACTGGTGTGGCTCTCCCTTGGTCGCGGGGAACTGGTGCGGCTCTCCTGTGGGCCCTGGCATGGACCTACCTACTGCCTGTGGATCTGGAGTAGCAACCCCCTCTGCGTGCGCTGGACGCTCAGGCTCCTCCCTCGTGGGTGCTGGAGTTTGCACCGGCTTCTTCCCCTTCTTCCGGGTGCGTCCGCTTCTCCCCTTCTTCCTGCTCAGGACCGGCAGTCGTTCCTCTTCCTAGTGTGGGGGGGTGGTAGTCGGGCGACACGTGACCGACCCCACCAATGGAAAAACACTACTCCTCCCTTTTTAAGCAGGTGAGGCAAAAACAACGCTCACAAAAATGTTATTTTCAAAAAATGTCTTCCCTCAGTCTCATGAGTGGTTTTGCCAGTGGCTTGTACAGATGGGCATCCGTACCGGTACCAAGGTCACCGACCCACTCTGTTCCCGAAACGGTACTGTACCGGTACTGAACCGGGAGCGTCCCGGTAATGACCCAGCTCCGATCCGCTACTGTACCGACACGGTGCTAAAGTCACCAAACCGACCCGGTACTGTCTCAGGACTGTACCGTACTGACCCAGTCCTAAAGTCACCGAACCGGTACTGTCCCGGTCCCGACGTGCTACCAACTGGTGCTCCAGTGACCGGTCCGGTACCAAACCTCGGGTCTTGACCCGCCCAGTCGATATCTATAAGCAGATTGAGGCAGCAACTATACAACTGCATACTGTACACTACATTACTTGCTGCTTGCATCATGCCTGAGTTCTATCCCTGTGAGACATGCAAGGCCAGTCTGCCTATTGAGGACAAGCACTGCAGATGCTCTTCCTGCCTGGGGCCAGAGCACGCCAAGGAGGCACTAGCTAATCACAGCTTCTACGAGTTTTGTGCACCTTTCTCCAAGCGCACGCTTGAGAAGTGGCTATCCCGCAGCTCTACGGAGTGCTGTGCGTCCAATATTCCTGTTCAGCGCTCTTCCCCATCACCCTCTGTTAGAGCGGTGGCTGCATTCTCACCCCAGGGCTATGTGCCAAGGGAGAGCGGACGATGCACCCGGGAAAGTAGCCCAGGCAGAAGGCTGTCCTCACGGTCTTCCTCACGGCTTGACCGCAGCAGCTTCCCAGACCCTTCTATTCGGTCTACTGCGCATGCGCCCTCTGCAGGCCTGCTTCAACTGCAAGGTTTTTCAGTCCGCGTTAAACCGCAACCACCTATTGACAGTGTCTCATCACTGTCAAAGGCACTCTCTTGGTGGAAACAGCCGGTCCATCTACGCCTTGGAGTAGCGCTGGGCAATATCACCAGAAGAGAGGTCATCACCATGGACGCGTCTAGCCTGGGGCGCTGTGTGGAATGGTAGAGGGGTGGAAGGTGTGTGGAACACCCCTTGGCAGGGTTTCAACATCAATCAGTTTACTCATGAAGCCTCTATTGGAGCCCATGCATTCAGCTGAGCTGAATTTTTTTATCACTTAAAGCAGCTTTATTGCTTGCTATCGCCTCCGCAAAGTGGGTAATTGAGATGCAGGCATTCTCTATAATGAAAGCCTGCTTAATTTCTACAGAGGCCAGGACAAAGGCCACACTCCGTACCAATCTTGCCTTTTTGTCGCTGCATCCATTATTGCAGCAGGCTTGAAGGAAAAATGACGAAGAGATCTATGAGCGCAGTTTTTTTGTGCCCTCAGGTGCGGACCGTGACTGCGTCACTGGCTCAGAGAGCAACTTTGATATATCTTATTCAGGTTTGGGCATCTTTAGGAGGTAAATACGCATACGGTAATGGTTACATTTCTATTTCAGGGAACCAGGGTTATGATAAAAACCTAACATTTTGCAGAAGCCCGAGTTAGGTGCCTAAGCTGTACAGTATGTAGGACCTTTCTTTTTCTTTCTTTCTTAAAAATGTATTTGCTCATACAAACACAGCGTGTTTGCTTTGTTTCAGTGTATTTAAATTGAAAACTGTACAAAGTGAAACAAACTAGAATTTTTTGTATGTAATAGAATGTGTGGTCCAGTGGTTAAAGAAACTGCCAGGAGGTCCCCGGTTCAAATCCCACCTCAGTCACCGACTCATTGTGTGACCCTGAGCAAGTCACTTAACCTTCTTGTGCTCCGTCTTTCGGGTGAGACGTAGTTGTAAGTGACAATGCAGCTGATGCATAGTTCACACACCCTAGTCTCTGTAAGTCGCCTTGGATAAAGGCGTCTGCTAAATAATCAAATAATAATTGAGAAAAAGTGCAAAATAAGGGGTTATATTAATAACCATTTATCTACTTTTGAGTATGTTATTCTCTTGCTTGTTTTAAGGTGCAGCAATCATCCTAGGTTTAAAAGAATGTATAGACACTAAGTGCTGCGACTGAAGATCCTTCCTCATTCCATTCAAATCATGAGACACAGTGACTTTTCAACTCTGCTCGCCCCGCCTAGTCTAGAGAGTTGCAAGGTCACACTGTCACATGATTTGAATGGAACGTGGAAGGCTGTTGGTTTTAGCACTTACAATACTCCAGAGCAGCTGAAAGCCAAGTAAAGGCAGATTCAGAGAAAAAAATACCACAGTATGAGAGCATCAGAACCCAGAACCATTTAGAATGACTGCATCTAAAGTAGTAAGGAAAATCTGAGGAAAAAAGTATAACAAGCTTAAAATAAAAAGACAAAGTAACTGTGCCTTTAACTGCTGAACTGGAGGTAGCTACTGTATGACTAATCAAAATTTTATAAACACATGTTGAACTCAGCTACCCACTACGGACTCATTACTACTTCTATGAATTATTAATTCCGTTTTATATTGTGTATAGGCTAAGCCCCACAAAGGCCCACAAAATGTTACCGAGGGCAGCAGGTGATTATGACTGATTCACCTGCTTGTGACAGGGGAAGACAGCAGCTCTGCAGAGGAATGTGCATTTGAATACAGGGAGTTTTTCTTTATCATTATTGAACTATTCACTACAAGTAGCTAGATAGTGCTTTTATTGTATCACGAAATATCACGTAAAGGAGGCATCACGATTCATGATCACACAGGACGGATCCCATTGCTGTTATTTTTTTTTTAATTAAAAAAAAAAAAATCGCATTACGCTGTTTAGCACATGACAGTTCACCTCAAGGACAGCCAGTCTGAAGGTCCTGCTGTGGCTGACAAACACAAATGCTGCCAGTGGGATTTTTAGTAGGCAAAGCAGCAGTACGTTCACCTTGAACTAGCTTTCACATGTAAGCTACAGTTACTGAGATAACCTGCAATCACAAAATTAATAATGGCCACTTTATTAGAAACTACTCTGAGGAGGCTGTGTGGTCCAGTGGTTAAAGAAAAGGGCTTGTAACCAGGAGGTCCTTGGTTCAAATCCCACCTCAGCCACTGCTCAGGGTCACACAATGAGTCAAGTCACTTAACCTCCTTGTGATCCGTCTTTCGGGTGAGACGTAGTTGTAAGTGACTCTGCAGCTGATGCATAGTTCACACACCCTAGTCCCTGTAAGTTGCCTTGGATAAAGAAGTCTGCTAAATAAACAAATAATAATAATAATAATAAATCACCGCCGGTGTGTTGTGAATTATACATCCATCACTGAGATATCCAAATCTGCCAAATAAATACATAATAAATAATATCCAGCATCGAATAACTTTTTCATAATTGGTGGTCTATATTTTTCATTTTGGACTCATCTTGCAGTCATTCAAATCCAGCGACAGAATAACATCCGAATCGCACTGTTCTAACTCACACTGCATTGCTAAACAGACGCAGAGCTTGGTCCAAGGAAAGGAATCCTCCGATATCGGCTGTAGAGGTTTAAACATACTTTCGTTATATAAACTGAATCCTCCTTGAGCGTTCACAGTGCTGTGGTTATTTCATGGGGACAGCACACTCAACCCCTCGGGGGATTGTGGGCTATTTCAGCAATCCTCAGTCATTATTTAGCTGACGTTGAATCTCTCTCCAATGGACTTTCATTGGGATTCCGAATTAAGCTATAGTGACACTTTGCTATACAGGGACATCACAAAACTCCCCTTTACAGAATAGCACAGCAGGCTAGTGCTGAGTGGCTGATTCCATGGAAGTATGATGGCAGCAGGGTTGGGGTCAATTCCAATTCCATTTCCAATATTTTAGAGCCATAATAATGGTTGTAATTGTTCAACTGCTTTCATATGAAGCTAATTTAACTGAATAACAGTAACTTTGATTTACGTAATTTGTTGCCACTGTGAAAGCTCATTTTATCAGAATACTGCTAATTGCAATTTTGATCAATGATGTGCTGGAATTGATTAAAATGGAATAGGAATTGGCAATTGATTTTTAAAAAGGAATTGGAATTAGAATTGAAAAACAGGAATTGACCCTGACTCTGGACGACAGAAGTGGTGAATGCCTGACTTTTTTTATGATTTACTAGTGTACACTCAATGATCTCTGTAGTTATTGTCTAAATGTTGTATATAAGACCTAGAGCTGTCAGCTGTAATTAGTCTGTAGAAAGGCTAGAAGAATACTGGAGCGTCTGCATCACAGACCAGGGGGCCATTTCCCGGTAGCAATGGAACGTGGCATTTCAAGATTAATCTCACCATCCTCTTCAGCTGTTTACGGTCCATCTTCAAGTGTATTTCCCAAAGCCCCACGTGAAACGCCAACTTAACTAATGATCGTGCAGTGCATTGTGGATCCGTGAAATTATCAATTAAGGCCATTTGAAACATATGTGGTGCAAAGAAGAGTATGCTTGTTTGCAGAGAAAAAAAAACGCACACAAAGGGCAACACGTTTGTAATGATGGCAAAAGAATCCCAAAAAAGAAATGTATTTACTAAAACTGAAATAGAAATACTTGTGAATGAGGCAGAAGCTAATAAATCTATTTTATTTAGCAAGTTGAAAACCAATGTAACAAATCAAGCTAAAATCAGTAAGTGGGCAAACATAGCTCAGAAAATGAATGCCTCAAATACTGGCACTCCAAGAGAAGGAAAAGATGTCTGCAAGAAATGGCAGGATTTTGCTAGCTTAGCGAAACGGAAGGCTGCAGATATTAAAAAGCAACAACAAAAAACAGGCGGCGGTCAATGCTCTATTACGTTAACCGCCGAAGAAGAAAAGGCTGTCAACGTAATGGGACCCACAGCTGTAAATGGGATCCCTGGCAGCATAAAAGTGCTTGGCCAAGAATTCCCTGCTGATGTTGATGTATCTCAGGAGGGAAGAAGCACAAGAAGTGCCTGTAGGCAGGTTTCATGAAGCGGAATGTGAGGCATATGCATATATATATATATATATATATATATATATATATGCATATATATATATATATATATATATATATATATATATATATATATATATATATATATATATATATATATACATATACATAATCACGTCAAAATGTGATAATTCCTCTAGAGGAAAACATACTTGAACTTTGACCCATTCAACTCCTCGAGACCATCACTTTCAATTCAAAACACAAAATGTCTCTTTTTCAATCACTTGACAACACCCACAGTACAGAAATGTTCATTAATGATCAACAAAATGAGAATACATTTAAAAGAAAAAAAAAGTTAATACAGCTGTATAATGGCTACCAGAGCCCCCTTACACTAGATCTGACACTGATCAGTTAATAAGAACATAAGAAGAACATAAGAAAGTTTACAAACGAGAGGAGGCCATTCAGCCCATCTTGCTCGTTTGGTTGTTAGTAGCTTATTGATCCCAGAATCTCATCAAGCAGCTTCTTGAAGGATCCTAGGGTGTCAATTTCAACAACATTACTGGGGAGTTGGTTCCAGACCCTCACAATTCTCTGTGTAAAAAAGTGCCTCCTATTTTCTGTTCTGAATGACCCTTTATCTAATCTCCATTTGTGACCCCTGGTCCTTGTTTCTTTTTTCAGGTCAAAAAAGTCTCCTGGGTCGACATTGTCTATACCTTTTAGGATTTTGAATGCTTGAATCAGATCACAGCGTAGTCTTCTTTGTTCAAGACTGAATAGATTCAATTCTTTTAGCCTGTCTGCATATGACATGCCTTTTAAACCCGGGATAATTCTGGTTGCTCTTCTTTGCAGTCTTTCTAGAGCAGCAAAATCCTTTTTGTAACGAGGTGACCAGAACTGAACACAATATTCTAGGTGAGGTCTTACTAATGCATTGTAAAGTTTTAACATAACTTCCCTTGATCTAAATTCAACACTTCTCACAATATATCCGAGCATCTTGTTGGCCTTTTTTTATAGCTTCCCCACATTGTTTAGATGAAGACATTTCTGAGTCAACATAAACTCCTAGGTCTTTTTCATAGTTCCCTTCTTCAATTTCATTGTCTCCCATATGATATTTATAATGCACATTTTTATTGCCTGCGTGCAATACTTTACACTTTTCTCGATTAAATGTCATTTGCCATGTATACAGCTATATAACGGCTACCAGAGCTGCCTTACCCTGGATCTGACATTGATCAGTTAATACAGCTGTATAACGGCTACCAGAGCATCCCTTACCCTGGATCTGTGCATCGGATTGTCAAAGTCTGTCCCCTCAGGGGCCAACAGCAACCAGCCTCCATAAATGGGTTTCGCCTACATGGAGAAAAAATGTGCATATTAGTAAGGAGAACTGATGCATACTGTAACAAACAGTCTTTGTTAATTACGTTTGCTATCTGGTCAGAGATGGGAAGCGCTCATAAATATGGAACAAGAAAAACAAAATAATTAAAGGTGACAGAAACCGGTAGTGGACTAATCGAAAGCCCTGTGATTGTGAAGCGTGTGGTTTCAGATGGACGGGAGTGCAGTTGCAGTTGCAGTCTGTTAACATGTACATGACATTGAAGAACATTGATAAACAGTTTTAAAAAATGTCCCAGCAGCTTTAAAATAGTGCACAAATCAGAGTGTTACGAAGCAGTAAATTCACAAATTAGGCACCAGAGATTATCAAACAAAAGATTTATTCATATGTTTCTTTAAGGTGGCGAATGCTCGACCCATTCCATTATTTTTAAATTAGTAGTCCTTCTACTTCCAGTACAGTACATTAATAGCATTTATAGTGGTCATGGATATCAAACAATGGTATTTAATACCTACAGCCCATGATAGTTTAGACTGAAAATGATTAGACTAAATAGCCTATATTGTTTAAACTCATCCAACTCTTAAACACAGCTCACCTTGCTTATTTCTTGTTTTATTCTTCTACCTCTTATGAATACAGTTCACATGAAATCATTGAAAATATTACATGTTCACCTCTTTTAGGGGCCAGTGCACACTGGGCTAGTACGGAGAGAAAAAAAATGAAACCTAATTTAAATCAACTACCGCACACCGCAAGCGATGCAAACTACGTATCTTCATTCTGTAGATAGGTTTTTTTTATTCTTCGCCGTCCTGTGTGCATTGCATTTTGGCAACAACAACAAAAAAAAAACTCCTTAGACAAATAACATTTAAAAATAAATACTCCAAAGAGGTTAACTTTCTTGTTTACTGACAACAATGTTTTATATCAGCCTACCTTATCAGCGCGTCTGTACTGGATTTTCTGAGACCTGTACTGTACAGTTGGAGGTTGGCCAAAGTCAGTGTTGCATTGTTATTTTGATTTAGGTTGCTAAAATCTAGTTTTCAGCATTGGAGGTAAAATACCAAAAATGGATGACAAAGCAAAACAAGCTAAGTATATTTGGGCTGAGGATCGTGTCAAGACATTTCCTAAAGAAGCTGTACATGCAGATGGAGGTCATTGTTTTGCACATCTTGAAAATGTGACTTTGGAGAAAATATGATCACTCGCTATTTAGCTTCAGAATCACACATTAAACAAAAGGCTACTACAGAGGCTGCTAAACTGAACGCAAAACAAAACGACAGCTTTCAGAAAACAAACTTGAAAGTCAGCGCAGACAAAAAGTATTCCTGTCACTTGTATCCAAGTTAAATCAGTACTGCAGGTACAATCTAGCACAGCCACCTTGCTTCAAACAGCCTGCTGCTTCCTTTTTAAACGCAGTTAGAATTTTTGACCTGAATAGGCACGTTTTCTTTCTTTTGACTCGCTACTAAGACGTGCAGTCTCAACGTATGGGCAAGTCCACACCAGACAGAGAATGTCGGCAGCAGCTGCTGGGGGATGTTGCATGCTTGCCTTTAACAAACGACAGCACTCTGTTTTAATAAGGAAGCAAGTACCACTATTTTACAGTGTTCTGACTTTTACAGGTTTATTTAATGTTTAAACAGGTCTGTGAAATCTTATTCCATAACCTACCCAGGAAAAATGGGTAAATTCTCTGCAATCTAAAGGGTACATCAGCACTACATGAAAGATAAAACATAAAACTATCCCACCCTGCTGTTCCGAATGTATTTGGTCATTGTATAATAATCCGTATGCGCCCAAACATCTGCATAATGCCACAATGCTATGTCAAAAATCACTGTTCCTGAGCATCTCTTCTGAGCCAAAAAACATAACTTCTGCATGTACCCTCACATGCGCTCTGAAACGTACCAGTGCAGGCCCAATGAAGCGTTGTATACACTATAGTCTGTGTGACAATCATGGTCCGTCTAATTTTCCATAAGGAAGGAGCTTGTACCTGCTTTTGTTTTGTGTAATAGACATCTTTCCAACTGTACATGATTCCTTTGCATGTTGTATTTTGATGTATTATTATTATTAATGTTGCATTCAATAAATAATTTTTTTTTTTAAAAACACATCTGTGCTGTGTATATATAAATTCCATCTCCCTAGCATTCTGAACAATCTGATGTTGAAATATTGTCTGGCTTTATTTCGAATGTTCCCTGTGTACAGTCACACTGTGTTGCTGAGGAAAATTTTAATTTAAACTGTTAAAAACGTAAAGGTAGCTAAAACACTGAACTGATTAAACTACTTTTTTTATTATTATTTATTTCTTAGCTGACTCCCTTATCCAGGGCGACTTACAATTGTTACAAGATATCACATTACTTTTACATACAATTGCCCATTTATACAGTTGGGTTTTTACTGGAGCAATCTAGGTAAAGTACCTTGCTCAAGGGTACATCAGCAAGAGTCCAGAGCCCTAACCACTACTCCACACTGCTAAGTAAGCGTACCTAGTAAACACTACACATTTTTAAAAGAAGCAACATCATACAATGACAATCTTTGAGGGTTTTCTTTTTTCAGCCCACAGACTGCAGTAGCCACCGCCCTGCTATTTAAATATGTAAATTAGCCACGTGTTTATGCTCAACGCTCACTCACTGTCAGGGTTTTTATAGTGAACCTCGCCCAACAGAAAGGAAACGTACACCAGTACGGCTGTGGTTTTACCTTAAAGGAGATTCAACATTGTTGCTTCGATTTGTAAGTCACAAAGTACTACAATGTGGTAAAAAAATGAGTTGTCTTCCATTACAGGATTTTTCTCGCGTACCCCTGATCCCCCCGCCCCGCCTTTACAAGAGCTCACGCAACCCAGTTTGAAAACCACTGATCTAGGCCATCTATAATAGGGTGAAAACATAATGTCAAAGTTCTTTAGCATGGGCACTTGTACCATATTTGTACTATGTGGACTTCTTAAGCTGGAATGAGTATGCTGCCATAGCGACACCCCGGAGAGCCAGAAAAGTACACCAATAGGGAAGAGAGAGATATCCGAGATGGAGAGATTGGAAATATCAAGGCCCCTGGTGATGAGCAGATCCAGGGTGTGGGTGTGTCCTCGGGTGTGAGTGGGGACATTGACAGATTGAGAGTCCAAGACAGTCTAGAATCGTGTTGAAGTCGGTCACTAGGGGGGAGGAAGGCAAGTCATCATGAATGTTGAAGTCACCTAGGGAGTAGGATTTTGTCAGCAGAAGTGCAGACAAGGGAGAGGAATTCTGAAAACTCTGCAATAAAAGCAGAGTTGCTCTTAGGTGGACGGTATATAACAACAAGGGTGAGGGACATGGGAGAGGGGAGCTTGATGGTGAGGCAGGCAAAGTAAAAGCAGGCAAAGAAAGAACTGAGGAAGCGAGCACAGAATTTGCAATAACAGCAGTACCCCCGCCTCGGCCAGTGAGGCGAGGTTTGTCAAAGAGAGAATAGCCCTTTGGGGTGGCTAGATGCAGGTTTATATCATGACCCGCTTTATATTGTGAATTATATCTGCATGACAATCATGATATAAAGCGGGTTCATCTGTATATGCAAAAGTATGTGAATTATGACATCTGTACAGTACTGCTGGCTCCACGATATTCCCTGTGCAGGTAATTCTTCCACAGCGAGGGATCAGAAGGTCCCAAGCACATTTTAACATTGGGACAGTCTGTGAGGAAGTCTGAGCAAGGTGGCTTCCTGTAATGAGGCTGGTGTACAAGTTTATAGAAATTAATTTCCATCAATTAATTGTGGCTGCATTTATAAGGCATCCCATTATGCTGTGGAGCCAGTGGTTGTAACTCCCATTGCCCCACAAGGCCAGTCCAGCAGCACTCATTACTGTCACAGTAGAACATAGATAGTACAGTCTAGTGAGGCTGCTGAGTACAGCATTGTAAAGGATGCATGCATATGTATGTATATCTGTTATATATAGATGCAGCTGGAAACAATGATTTTTAGTCAAACCCACGATATTTATGTAAATAGATACAGGGAAGGAGGGGGTTATAAAACTGTTTGAAAAAGAAGCCAATTGTCCTTTAAAAGGTTGAATAGAACAGTGCACTGCATTAGCATTATATTTGAAAACCTGTTGCTGCTAGCCTGTTTGTAATTCAATATCATGCTTCTAAATTCATCAAACAAAGGAGATCTAAGGACAGAAGACAACACATCATTTGATAAGAAGCCAAAGGGTATTCAACTAGAATATTTGTAACAATTAATGGGGAAGCCTGTAAAATGTTTTAAATTCTCTTTCACTGCTCCCCTCAGCATTATGTAGTAGAACTTTCTTCCTAGGCCCTCATTCACTAAACAGCGGTACCGTGTTTTGTATGCAGTAAGCCCCTTTACTGCATGCTTTGTACACCTGCTGTATTCACTAACCAGTGGCAGGCAACCTACGTGTGGAAAAAAGCGTGTGGAAAAAGTACCGCTTTCGAGTCTTAAATACAATGAGTAATGTTAATGTGACAAAATGTATGCAAATTATGTCACAGAATACCACAAGGGAGGTATTTGATATGCAAACCATATTCACTTAAGGGCACTAACTTTACTAGGTGCCTCAGCGTGTGTTAAAAGTACCGCTTATTGAAACCAGGCGGTGTCACAGAACCAGCAGAAGAGCTGCACAGAAGAGGGAGAAGAAGAGTCAGGGAGAGAGTATTTCGGACCAGACAGACGTTACTAGGGCTGTGTGAGGAGGGGGTAATAACTAGATACAGACTGAGCACAGATCATACTAGCCTTATATGTAGGGCTCCGGAAAATTTACAATATCACAAATTTCACAGAAATCGTGTATTTGACTGCCTACCATGAAAAATATGCAGTTTACTTTCCATTACTCTTCACCTCCCCTGTTCATTTCATACTTATATCAAGTAGAAGCAACGCTACAATAGCTGTACATGGTCCAGCATCAATGTCGTGCATTTGGTTATTATGGCAATGGGGGTCAAACACATACCGGCTTCATGATTGGTGAATTCCTCATACTGTACAATGGCGTAACATGCGAGTCAGAGGCGGGCAGCTTGAAATGGTTGTTTAGATATTGTTGGCTTATTAGCTTGCAGTGTATGATTAACATTAAAAATGCAGACAGCTGACAAATAAAAAAAAAAAACTAAATTAATTTCAAAAGAAGATAGCGTTCAGAGCTACGAAAAGGGGACGTTGCATGCTGGTGGGATTCTGTTTTGCTCAACTTGTTATGTGTCTTTGGATCATCTAAGAAGAGGTACTATTGACAAGCATCTTGACAGAGCAGTACACAAAAACAAGAAAGCCTAACTTGAAGTTCAGGCTAAACAATTACCAAACAAGCAGGTCACAACCACAGGATTGTTTAAAAAGAGCACAGAAAGTGGAGCAACACATAATGTCAACACGTTTCAATTAGTGGAAGCCTTAGTGCTAAAAAACAACGGCTGGTCAATTAAATATTATGAAGTTTTTTAATGAAAAAAATCTGACTTGTGTATCCGTGCCTAACAGTGACACACTCAGATGAGAGTATCTCCCTAAAGTGTATGCAGCACATGAAGAATATTTAAATGTAAAAATGAACGATTGAGTCTGTTTGCGTTGTATGCGACGAGGACACTGATAATCAAAGCAGCTGTGTTTTGTACATTATTTTCATCCCACAGAGCTTTACAACTGCTAATTAAGAGGAACTTACTGCGTACTTAGCAGATACACTGCATCTTGACTCTAGCCACACAACAGTAGTAGGTCAGATCATTAAGACGCTTGTGGAGACTGGCATTAATTTGAACTGTGCATCTGCCTTTGTAATAATAGACAATGTAATAGAGGGAGAAACACTAGCTATGCTTGTGGATGGATGGGTTTTTTTTGTTGTTTTTTTTAATTATTTTTTTAGGTTGATAGCCTCCAGTGGCATATATAATGTTTTATCATTTACTAATATTTTGACGGTATCTGTGGTTTTAAAACTTCATGAAAAATAATTTCTGTTTTTATAAAGAAAATCACTACTACAAATAGTACAAATGCATCGGAGGTGTTCCGATTTTAATTGTGGCAACACAGTAAAAAAATTTAAAAAGTAATATCTCCCTTTTCAATTTTCCGCTGGATGATCTTTAAGTTTTACAACTCCTGATTTCAGCTTTTTATTTATATACAATAGATGCTGTTTGGTAGCCATCAAAAAGTTGTCATTATCTGAAAGTTGTCAATAAGTGAAAAACCATAGGATAGGATTGTTTCCTGTCAAAATGTTAATAACCAAAAGTTGTCTTTATCGGAGTTGCTAATAAGCGGCATCTATTGTATAAATGATATATCTGTTTTTAATGTTTATCTGTACGAATTGACAGTGTCTGACGATTTGAATTGTGACATATAAATTGTTTCAGACAAAATAGAGCAACACATAAAATGAAAATTAACATGAATACTTAAGTTGCAAGTATGCCATTATTAAAAATGCATTGTCTACTTATTGTCTGTATCAATCAATAGCAACTGCTTCATTTAAAAATGTATTTTATGTATGTTTTACTTACATCCTCTTAAACTTTATATTTGATTTACAGATATCAAAAGATCATCCCATGGAAAAATTAAAAAGGGAGATATTATTTTTTTCAATATTGCCACAACCTCCGAGGTTTATACTGTAGTACCAGTTATTGTCTATCCTTGACAAAGAAACCACGCTCC
This sequence comes from Acipenser ruthenus, assembly GCF_902713425.1. Taxonomy (NCBI): domain Eukaryota; kingdom Metazoa; phylum Chordata; class Actinopteri; order Acipenseriformes; family Acipenseridae; genus Acipenser; species Acipenser ruthenus. The sequence continues at coordinate 12,605,957 of NC_081210.1, read as the reverse complement.
AGACTGCTCATGAATATGCATTAGCAATTTCTGACAGCACTTCGTGATATAGAGCTCAAAACATTGATTGTTGAAATAATAACACATGTGTGTTAAGGAACGGCGTCTCTAAATAAATCTAGGTGAAGAGAAGGCTTGGAATAGGAAAAGAGGAAAATTTACATTATACAGATAGGGATAACTCTTTGGATTCCCATGATGCACCGGTTTGACAGGGACAGAAGAAAAGGCAGAGTTGACTATCTTGTGTATATAGAAGATCTTTGATTGAGAGGAGCGGTAGTTCCTCACGCCAAGTTATCAGCGAGAACTGCCAGACTCTATACAGCAAGGATAGTTTACGTGTTTCCATGGTATTGGCGCAGCAAAAGTAAATCAGCCAAAAGCACCATTTCACTTTTAATTTGTAGTTCTCAACACTCTTTGGTGAAATGAAGAAGAAAAAGTAAATACCTGTCATACAGTAAGAGAAACAAGTCACCAAAGTAAGGTCAAAATGTCCTTCTCCTCCTCGTTCTTTTTCTTCTGTTTATCTGCAGCTTTTTGCAGACCCCAGGCACTTTTATCCATGCATATGTATATTACAGGACATCTGAGTTTAATGACAATTAACTTGGAAATATACTAGGGGACAGACTTATTGCGAAGTCTATATCATTGATATTAAATTATTTCTGTTTTAAAATGGAACATTTTCCTGCAAAAAAGAGTATTTTTATGTATATAATATAAATGTAAAAAAAGGCCTGGCATGTGTGGGATTTGACTGAAACTGTAACCTTCAGTTTGCAAGTGTGTTGTGTTAAACTGTCAGTGCTATTTTGAAAGATGAAGTCAGCAAGCTGAGAATTCTCAGGAGTTCGCTATTGTTTTACATTTTTTTGATTTTTCAAGTAATCATCATCATCATTCTGAGATTCTGCTCTTGATCTCTGAAACAATTGGGGCAACCTTGGCCAGCACCAAGCAAATAGGCACAACTGTAAAAGCGGTGGGGGTCAAGGTTGCCCTAATTGTTGCTGACCCGTAATGTCCTTGCCTGCAAGCTGAGGTCCTCCGACTCTGGCCTGCTTGTTATCCCCAAGCAAATGTGCACCACACTTGGAGAATGCTCGTTTAGCTTCATGGCTCTGACTCTTTGGAACTCTCTCCTAGCTTTGGTGCGTGATGCTCCCACCGTCACACACTTTAAATCAACTCTCAAGACCCACCTGTTCTCTCTTGCTTTCCATGCTCTTTAAGCCTGATATCTGCTATTAGCTGCTGTGTTGCTGCTACTATTTAATGTATTTGTTGTTTTTTTTTGTTTTAAATTTTTGTATTATGCATTTCTCTGTATTTAAAGTGTTATGGATTTTCTTGTTGTTACTGCATCTTGTAAAACTGCTTTGTGATGGTGGTCCACAATGAAAGGCGCTATATAAAATAGAAAGTGATTGATTGATTGATTGATACTAACTTGGCTTGTGTTTTTCAGGCACAATAAAAGCGGATCGAACTTGCATCAAAAATACAAGCCAAGCTAGAAGAAACCATTGGGGCAACCTTGGCCCCCATCGGTTTGTGCCTATTTGCTCAGTGCTGGCCAAGGTTGCCCCAATTGTTTCTTGAAACTTGGCTTGTGTTTTTGATATCTCCACTTTAAATGGCTGGGCACTTTTGATAACTTGTCATTTTTTTGACATTTCTAATGTGCTCTTGTTTTAAATAGTTACTACACACTTAAATTCCATTTTCACAGTAGCAGAATCTGTGAACTGGAAGTATGTAGAGAATTACAGCCCCACTCAGGCAAAAGCTCTTAGGCATGCAAATGTGTCTGGATAAGGTCATTTAGAGGACATATAATTTGTTATAGCACCTTGCCGCCTACTGATGCAACTGTCTGTGATGAATATAAATGCGATAGTAGACAGAGTTATTCAAAACCTTCCACAAGCATAAACTGACTCTGCAGTACTCCAGTCAATGGGTCGTCTTTTCAATAGCAAGACAGTAAAAGCACAAATGTGTCTATGGGGCTGGAAATAGCATGTCAAAGATTGTCAGACATTCTGTTTGACAGCTTGAGTCTATTTGTCACTGAACAGCAGAAATAATAAAACCAAGATGGACAGCATTATCCGTCTCCACAGTGCAACATATGTTTTGGTACTGTTTTCTGTGTACACACACACACACACACACACACACACACACACTAATAATTTATATTTATATATATATATATATATATATGCATAATATGTACAAGGGGCACGTGAAATCAAGATAACTACAATTTTATAAAAGGAGTCAACGGGAAATGATTATGCACAGTTGTCAGTGATTTGTTACTGTGCAGGCTATGCTAGAAATTGCTAGAAAATAAAGAAAACGTTCACCAAATAAACGTGTTTTAAATACTGTATATATACACTGTGTGGAAGATATACAGGCTAGGAGAAACTGTCAAGAGGCACATATTTTTACAGTGTATTTCCCATAATGATAAATGGTTGTTTGTTCAGTAACACCTGAACCTTATTCAGTGTCTGATCCCAGAGCCAAACAATACTTTTATTAACAACACAGCGGTACTATTCTACTGTAGTTAAACAAACAGGAGCTGCTGTTTATTCACAATCTGGATCTTACTAAAGACTAACCTGTGAGTTTAATAGTGGGTCATTCCATACCAACTCAACCAGAGCCGCTGCCCGACCGTCTAAGATTTGCTAGAAAAATTCACCTGTGGGTTTTCGGGCCTGTCGAGTTTAGAAATGCTAATAAATGTTTAACAAAATAACAAGTTCATAACCCCTCAGCTCCAAGCTAGTGCCACTGGAAGCACACCCTGTCACTTTTTACTCTAGATCTAACCCCAGACAATGCAAAATTGAAGAACAACGGCGGTTCGGTTAGGACTACCTGGTACGTTTGCCTCACCGAAGTGGCCATAAGCAATGCTTGAATGCAACTTCAAAAATCTGCCACAAACCCAAAATCTGGGGACACCAAAATGTTGCTTGATTCTTGTAGATCTCATCAACATCTATCCAAAAATATTTGTGTGTGATTTTTTGGAGCCCCCCAACAATGTGAGTTATTTCGGCCTGAACTTGTTAGAAATACCAAAAATTCTAATTTCAGAGGGGGTTAATGACCAGTAGGGGGGCTTGAAACCAAAAGTGTTTAAAAGAATTTGGAAGAGTGGTCCCTAAGGTTCTTACAGCAATACTAACATTTTAGGACCCGCATCCCCTGTGGGGTAAAGGATTGGGCCGAAGTTTGAATAAAACTCGTCACTTAACCCTTGTCTGGCAAGTTGCCAAAAGTGAGTTAGGTGCTCCTGGTATTTTTTCCTCGAAAGCCCTATTCATTACGAGTCGAACGAGGTGCTACGCATGATGGTAGCGTCTAAATTTAGCCCAGGGTGATTTTTCTGGTCAGGGTCACTTTTTCACTTTAGGTCGACCTTTGCCAGGTCTTACCTCAAAGGGCGAATTAAAGAAAAAAAGAAAAAAAATTGCATTTCTGAACTCAGCGGCCAAAAAACTCCCAGGTGAATTTTTCAAGCAAAATCTGAGACGGACGGGCAACAAAATGCCCCTTTCTGGTTGAGCTGGCGTCGAATGACCCACGTTCTACTGCTGCAATTACAATTCACAAGCAACTACACATGGACCTGTCTTCTAAACTATAGCATTGGCTGCGTGCACATATTATATCGAAGTTTATTTTCACAGTTCCAAGAGAAGCCCTAAGAAAAAACACCATAAGTGGGTTTGTTTTGTGCACAGTCATGTCACACCTGCAGGAATGCTGTCCTGCGGGCTACTCTAAAACTACTCGATAGAGTGGTCGTGATCAGGTTTTGATTATTAATATGTATTACAGTGTAATACATAGGAATGTTCCTGTAGATCAAAGCTAAGATGAATACAAGCCCCTACTCTTTATCATTGCTATCCCGTGTATGAGTTACAGCATATAGAAATGGAGTACAGCATCAAAGAAGTAAAATAAAAATCTTAGATTGGTATTAAACTAAAAAATGACGTACAGTACTGTGCATATATATATATATATATATATATATATATATATATATATATATATATATATATATATATATATATACACACACATACACACACACACACATATACATACATACAGACAGACATACATAGTTAAAGGGTGCGCAGAACGCAAGTTAAAAAAGGTTGTTTTATTTTATATATAAAACAACAAAAACGTACCTTATTTAAATCCTCGTCATTCAATAAATGTGACTCCCGTGGTTTAAAACAGTTCTGGCATTTGCTTTTGTTAAAAATATTGGCTTGGAATCTCCTGCAGGGGTTATCCTTAAACGACATCGCTGAACGGGTTAGAATTTCTCCCACAAATTAAATGAGTAATAAACGTCAAGCTCAGTTCAAATGAAACTTGGGGTGGATATTCTTTTGAACTGTTGTGTAAAGTATATCCCAACGGGAGTTCTATAGTATTACAACATGCCGTTTTCAGAATGAAGTCTCACTGTTTTCCAGAACTGAAGCATGAAACAAAATTGCAAATTTCACAGCACAGGAGATTACAAAAAAAAGGGGGGGTAACAAGGCACAAGTGTGAACGAGAGAAATAATTAAAAACGATTAATTGCGTGGTTCCATGTGTATTTGTTATATTATTAACTCTATTCTTGTAAACTTACACGGCGAGGAATACTTTTTTACCATTGCCATGAATATCTGAACCAAATGAAAATAGAATGTTGTTTATTAATAGCCAAATGTCATGCCGGCCAGTCCGGTGGTGAGAACTGTGCAAAAGTACAATTATCAGCCCGGGTTCCGCCCCCACACTGACAGTAATCCGCAGCTGTATTAATACAATCCCAGGTCCCCGGTGTCCGTGTCAGTTCAGGTCCAGTGGATCAGGAATTTTACAACAGATCTAGGTGCGTGCCAACTTCCCAAGCAACAGGAAAACCGAAAAAAAACGATGGCACAGGTCCGACTTCATCAGATTCCCAGGACCAAAGAGACTACGCGTTCCAAAAAGTGCATCTTTGCGTTTGAAGTCGCCAGAATTGTTTGTTGAGCTATTCCTTATGACTCCTCCAAAGCACAGCAAACTGCGGATTGCACCACACTGGGAACGTTGTAACTATCTATCTAGCTAGTAGCTGGAATAGCTCCATAGGGAATGGGAGGGAGGAGGTGACTGACATACACGTCACCAATGAGAAAATTAGAACCGTGGTGGTAACTAGGTAGATTTTAATATATCGGCCTATTAAAAAAATACATTAGGATGGGGCGGGGCTTCTGGTTTCAAGCTTGGTGGACAGCCCAACGTCTTGGAATAGCCCATTCGACGACTGAATAGCAGGGAGGTCATAAAAGTGTACGTGTATTTTATGTGTTTATCGGGCTCGTATGTTCACGTTTACTTTGCTATATCTTTTCTATATTAGTTAAATATAGTGTAAACTGGAGACAGATCTGCGTCACCTCATACATTTTTCTGACAATACACTGTATGTTTTGCCTTGGATGACATCCATTCATGGTACTGCCCACGAGTTTGGTATCATGAGATACTACAGGCCATTCTGCAGTGCAGAACTTTAAAATGACGAGTAGTGGTATGTTTAATGTCAAATAAACATTTGGTTGTTTAGCATTCATGAACTACCGGTGTAACTTATTTGCAGCCAGGAACAGCGTGCAGTGCAGTGTAGTTGTTTTTTGTTTTTTTTCCAAACACATAGTTTTGGCTACAGCCGGCGAGTTGTGCTGTGAAATTGTAAAATTCTCCTCATATGTTTCAGTGATGGTACAGAGCAGGGGGTGGCCAAACTTCCTGGCCCAACGAGCCGCATACCAAAGTTTCCATATGGTCGAGAACAAAATACACAAGAACAAGGGATAGAACATTGCCTACACAGTTTCTGTGTAATTTGAATTGTACTGTAAATCTACAGTATAAAACTTTAAATGTAACACTATGGTGTTTTCCCATTATTTCTGTTTATACTTCATGTACTACGTACTTTAAATAAAATATATTCAATACAATACAATAACTGACCTGATTTAACCAAAACCACATAAAAATACACGTTGTAAGGATTCTTTTTGACAAGCTCTTCCCTTGAAGATCTGAATGCTGGGTTTTTAAAAAAAAAAACGCGTTTTTTTTGTTTTTTTTTTATGGCTGCTGCGTGTATTAAATACTGTTGACAGCTTTTTGGATGACAAATGCGCTGTATTTATTTTGAAAGGGATTACAGTACCTGCTCCTGATGAGATGTAAGATATGTAAATATAATTAATTTTAGACCTGCAATATAACATTTAAACATGCATTCTCTAGTCTAGTGCCAACACTCCAATTTTATAAGATTCATTCATCTGAATAAGCACGTTTGCCACGAGCGACATTGCTTGCCATGCAAAACTCGCTTGAGTCGTTAAATCAGCTTTTTAACTGAACGCCGAAAGCAGCATCTGCCTTAAACCTGATCCTGGAGGATATTACTATTCACCACTATTAGATGAAAATGTTTTTTCGTGACTTTTGCGGTTTCTCGCCATGTACAGGCTACAGTGTACGATTTGTTGCAGATGAGACACAGGTTTACCGCTGTTTTCAGTGAATGCGAAGTCTTTCTCCCAGTCTGGTTTAAATAAAGCCTCATACTTTCATTTATTACTAAAAGTGGCCAGTGGATGTGTGAAATATTGCGAAAACTCAAACATTTTATACATTCCCTAGGCATTGCACAGAACCACTGGAAGCTGTTAGTGGTTGTGTTTAAGAGACTAAAACATCTAATACATTCACTAGGGATTGTATAGAATCACTGGTAGCCCATGCGTAGATACCTTTTTTTTTAAAATTTATCTTTATACATTCAATGAACATTTTACATGCATTTATAGTTTAAACTGCCTACCTATTTTTGGAATATTATGATTGTAGCTTTTTCTTTGCATTCCTATTCAATGGACATTTTACGTGCATCTATGGTTTATTACATTATGATTATGATTTCCATTACATGAGAGTAGATGTTAAAACTTCATGCTGATTTGAACTCGGCTCTCGCCAAGATAAGCACCAACTAAGACGTAGCTTTACAGTAAACTAGTGCGATCCATCTGTGTCTCTATCCATTTGTGTTTCCTTCCATATGATGATGTATATATCCTTCTGCCTGGTGTTGATGGCTGAAGTGTAATTTTGGCTCCAGAGATCATCTTATTTTTGCCTCCCTAGCGCATCAGCACACACAACGGCTGTGATGCTGGCTCCGGGGATCAACCACAGTGCAGTCTCCCCAGCGCATCAGCATGAGCTAAGTAGGGTACATCTCTGGGGTCTTCAAGTGGGCACCTTCCATCCTTGGTGTTTCGTCGACTAGCCCACGACACCTCAAGAGGGCTCGACGGTGATTCTGGCATCCCAGCATCACCCCCCTCTGTCCTCCACTCAACTCAGCCCAGCTTACATACCCGTATATCAGTGTTTCTTTCTTTCTATTGTGCTTGAGATCCCCAACCAGAATCTTTCTGTCTCAACCACAGCCAGTTGCTGCTCCTCTCTGCTGCTTCAGATAAGTTCTTCACTGTGCGACGCAACTCTTGGTCACTGAATCCGATGTCTCTGAGAAACAGGGTTGTAGAGTGTGTGTGAACAGGATGGCTTCAGTGAGAGGATGCGTGAGACGTCAGACCAGAAACACAGACTCAGCAAGTAGAGGGTGAGAGCTGAAACGCTACAGCGTTCAAAAGGTTTAAACAAAACAAACACCAAACAAACAAAAGGGCACGTTGGCCAAACAAATAAACAAATAAGTCACGTGCTGGTGAAAACCAGTACGCTTAGCAGTTGTTTATATTTGGCTTTCTCTCTCCTTGCTCACTCTCCCGTACTCTCCTCTGTACACTCCCCCCGAGGGTAGAGAGCTGCAGGTTTTTATATTCTGGCCGAGGGGTTAACTAACTGTTAATTAATTATCCTATTACCCTTCGGCCATAGTCTGCACAAGTTTAATAAGGATGCGTGACTGTCAGCTAGTTAAATAATCAGTAGCTGATCAGTCACGCATCCTCACAAGGTTTTAAAATACAAAAACAATAACAAATAAGCTGTGCTTCGCCGTAATATAAACATAAATCATAATATAAAATAAATAATAAACAAAGGGGCGGGACACTCCGCCACACATGCTCCCCTTGTGCACAGCACACATGGCCTTAAAAGGCCAACTCCCCCCTTAGTCCCCAAAGTCCCGGTTCACAGTCCTGGCCCAGGAACAGGGGCAGCAACGGACCAAAGGTAGCGGCCACGGTGGGAGGTCCTCCTCCCACCCCAACAGCTGTAGCGGCCAGGCTGACCGCACACAGGCCAGCTCCTCCAGCCAAAGCAATCTTGCGGCCGCCTGGTGACCTGTGGGGGTGGTCTCCTGACCTTCCCCCCCACTCTCTGTAGACGGCAACTCCCTCTTCTGGGGCTCCGGCCACTGAATTTCCTGCAGCGAGTGCTGCGGGGGAATGTGGTCTCCTGACCTCCCCCACCTTCTTCATGGCCGGCAGCTTCCCAGGCGAAGCGGAGCCGGCGACTACACCAGATGAAGCAGAGCCGGGGGTGACCCCAGGCGACGGCAGCAGCGGACCCTCGGGAGGCGACGGCAGCAGCGGACCCTCGGGAGGCGACGGCAGCAGTGGACCCTTGGGAGGCGAACTCGTGAGGGGAGCCCCTGGCCATGTACCCTGTAACTGGTGGCTCCACAGGCGATGAGGAGCAGCAGGCAACCCCAAAAACAATAACAAATAAGCGGCGCTTCGCCGTAATATAAACAAAAATCATAATATAAGAATAAATAATAAACAAAGGGGCGGGACACTCCGCCACAGTGTGCCACAAATCCTCGACAACCCACCTCCACTGGATAAACCTGGACTCTCCATCCTCGCTGTTCCGCTTCAGCGGCTAGTTGAGCATACTACAGTTTCTTCCTCTCATATGCCTCATCTACATCATCCTCCCATGGCACTGTTAACTCTACCAGGTGAACAAGGCGTGCAGATCCAGACCACAAGACTATCTGGTCGAAGGTAGGTGGTGGCAATCTCAGGTGGAAAAGTAAGCCATTGATCAACATCTGCCAGCATTTTCCAGTCTCTAGCAGCATCCAGTTGTCTTGGGCGAGGCTTGGTCTTAACACCTTTTCTTGGCCGTTGCTCTCCTGGGCAGAGGAATGTTGTCTTTTGTGTGTAATGTTTTGATGGAACTGGTGGCGACTTATTGGTCATGTTACGCTTGTCTTCCAATGCCAAGGCCAAACATCGCAGCACCTCGTCAAGTTGTTCCCCATATGTTTGTTCACTTTGTTTAATACGTAATTGAATACTACAGGTCTCTATGTTTCTTGTATTTTGCCTATATTCTGACTGTACTAGCTTATAAGACTTGTTTATCATTGGACTAAATTATGAGTGCACATGTTGTAATAAATACAGTACTGCAGCTTCTTTATTAATACAAATCTATTTTCGTTTTAATTGTGTTATTTTGTACGATTGTATACATTTCTCATACTGTCACTAACATGTGACAGTGACTGTTTTCAATTTCATACATTCACTAAACTGGCCAGTATACAATACAATCACTGGATTTCACACTTTCACTATAACATATTGTAAAAGATCAAGTGTCGGAGTACTGATTGACACTGGTTTCCCGCTCCCACCAACCGGCACAGACTCGTTATATTCTCAGGCAAGTATGTTTTATTTACAATATTTACACAAATAAACAGTTTCTACCATAGCCTAAGCCCTGTACGGGCCTCTGACTAACTCACTTCTTCGACCCTCTCTAAGCTACTTCAAGACTACTACAGGCCTCCAGGTGTTGGCCTGTGACAGATCCCACTGGAAGAGTCCAAGTCCACCGGAGCGAACCTCACTAGCCAGAGTAGACGTGTAGCCCGATGAGCAGTAAAGAGACTCCTTCTCCTGGAGTGAGTCAGTTGACACCGGTAAGCGCAGGACCAACTCCCTTTGCCAGAGTCGGTTCTGTACTGCAGGACAGGTTCCCTCTCCTGGAGTGATCCTGTAACGCAGGTAAGTAGGAACCGTGCTCCCTCTGCTAGGGTAATCCTGTAACACAGGTAAGTAGAAAACGTGCTCCCTCTGCTGGGGTAATCCTGTAACACAGGTAAGTAGAAAACGTGCTCCCTCTGCTGGGGCAATCCTGTAACACAGGTAAGTAGAAAACGTGCTCCCTCTGCTAGAGTGGTCCTGTAACACAGGTAAGCACAGGTTAGGTCCCCTCCTTAAGAAGGGTTCCAGGAACACAAATGAAGTGACCCCGGACGTCCAGAGACAGGAATACAGATGGCAATAAATTGTATCCAGACTGTGGGGAAGAACCCCGGCAGCCAAGTCCCGGTTGTCCACGGATGCAAGTTAAAAACAAACCAGAAACCACGTGTCCACCTGTCTTGTGCAAACTCTATGCAAAGTGTCTCTTACCAGTGTTCAAAATAAACAGCGTCTTATAAATCAAGTCTGACGACTCCTTTGTGTCTGATTTATTTTGCTGTCTCTGCCGTGTGTGAATAACCAACACACCTCCTGGTCCCGTGTTACAACACGTAAAAACAGACGCTGCTGTTGTGACGGCGCACAACTACACACCGCGGAACACCGCGGAATCCCTTAACAATCGATCACTGAGAAGTAACATAAACTTCAAAAACAAACGCTTCACAATTAATAATCCACCTTTAACAAAACAAAAGGCTACCTCACCACGAGGAAATACCGCACTTGCATTAACTGAATGCCAAACTACTTTTAAATACAAGCGTTCACTTTACCTTCCAATGTTCTACAGCACACTGAAGATTACAGGTTTCTTTCCACAGGACAATAAGGCAGAGTTCCCCACGATCACCCATTGCCCCGATTGTTCAGCCCTGCTTCCTTATAAACCCAGTAACCCCTCCCAATTAATTGGTACTCAGGATTCTGGGTTGTGTAGTTTCCCCCACAGTGTCGCCATTCCTTAAAGGCGACACTGCTCTTTCCTCACAATATATACTGTTACACAGTGGCTTCTTTCTTGAACAGTATTCTAGGACATAACATACTATGGGGTAGATACGTACTAAACTGTTGCGCCTGTCGTAATAGTCACAGACCCGTTCCAAACGAGTCGGAAGTCTAGGGTGAAATGTACTGTAGGAGGCTGTGTGGTCTGTGGTTTAAGAAAAGGGCTTGTAACCAGGAGGTCCCTGGTTCAAATCCCACCTCAACCACTGACTCGTGTGACCCTGAGCAAATCACTTAACCTCCTTGTGCTCTGTCTTTCGGGTGAGACGTAATTGTAAATGACTCTGCAGCTGATGCATAGTTCACACACCCTTGTCTCTGTAAGTCGCCTTGGATAAAGGCGTCTGCTAAATAAACAAATAATAATAATAATACTAAACAAGGGCAATGTTGTTTGCTACTTTTTAGGGAATGCTTTGCGGCAGCAGTTTCTTTGTGGTTCAGCCTTAGGTGAATATGTAATTATGGGCATTCCTGCATAAATTCGTGAAAATGAGGTGGAGGTGCTGGCAATTGTGACATTTACAAGTGCATCAATTTGTTAAGAACTTTTGAAAGCATGTTTTAAACAGTCGCAATTAGCAAACCTTTAAAAGGCACTATGAAAAACATTATCCCCTAGCCATGGCTGCTGTGATTGTAACAAGAACGAGACATTGTCTTCAGCAAGAACAAGTGATTTAGGATGAGAAGAGAAAGGGTATTTCATACCCGCATTACCCTCTTCGATTTAAATGAAGATCAAATTAAGCACCCTGCATTATCTTGCCTCTGGGTCCTTTCAGGGGACAGTGGCAGCTGTTGCTGGTATTTCCCAGTCTGCTTTTTCTTGTGCGTTGCCAGTTTTGCTCAATGCATTTTTTAGGCGAATGCCCAAATACATATTTTCCCCTAAAGCAGGGTGTACATACAAGTCTTGAAAACAAATTTCTATGACATTTCTGGTTTCCCCAACGTGTTGGGAGCAATAGACTGCACACATGTGCCGCTAACCCCTCCAGCTCATTCTGAACATCTGTATAGGAATAGGTTTGTAATTGTGCACAATTTAGCGCTGTACCCCTAATAAAAAAATGGGCAGTATACATTTGGCTTATAGAGAAATAAAAGATAAATAAAATTAATATTTTTTTTTCACTTAAACAGTTTTGGAAAATTAGCTGGAGCAAATTTTGTGGAGCAAATATTGCACTGGACCAAAAAGCTTTGAAAGTTGTCCTGTAAATGTTTCTCTACTTCATAACATTATAATGGATGCATTCAGAGCAGAACAGCACAACACTTGCAACTGGTCTGTTGTACTACTAATCAGATAATATGGAAACTCAACTGAATAAACAATTACTTGCTTTCAACAGCAGAGAATTTCTATTTAAAGACAGGTCTAATTTGCTTTCTGTATTCAGCTTGATGAATAAATCAGCTATCAAATAGGCTGAATACACAGAGTTCAGGTGTTACCCATAGTCCCACCAGTTACACAGAGATCTTGTTTGTGTGTGTCGTGACCTCGCACAGGAACTGCTACAGTAGCCTCATCGTGGATGGTGGTGAGGAGGTACACATCTTTTCTGTCAGCAGTTAACTACCAGCAGTTCCTCACAGCGCAGAGTGCTGGTTTCCTGTTGGGTCTTATTGCACCACAAGCCATTGTTTGTGATGTGTGCAGGGCCCTAAACAGAGGGATCCCTGTGTAGAAATCATCTACATACAAATGGTAGTCAATAAGATGGGAAAAACAAGATCCCTCACAATTTTGTCAATGATCTGCAAGCAAAGGGGGCAGGCAGGCGGATGAACCTGAGTACCCAGTGGAACTCTCAGAGTTTGTACATTTTAATCCCATGACGGACACGCTTCATGAATGTACTGCTTAAAGAGAATCTTCCCCCTGAACAGCAGGAAGGACGCGTCCACAGATATATTTTGACCAGATGTATATATCTCTTCAGATGTGTGCTTCAGGTGGTCTAGAAGTGTCTGTAATTTGAAGAGCCTGTGAAACTGAGGATGGTTAGCGGGAGAGTTTAGCATTGTCATTGTAATGTTAAAACCTTGACATTAACTGGTACACCCCGCTCCTGTGCGTATTTTGTATTTGTGTTGTATTATTATTACTTAAATGTATTGTTTAGTGTTTTAAAACACAATGTTTGTGTGCTATTGTTGTGTTACAGCATATATGGGGTTAAAATCCCCCATCCAGCTAAAACTTGTGTGTAACACGGCCATCTCCCAAATTAAGTAATTACTAATTGGGAGATGGCCACATATATAAAAGCAAAGTAGCTGCTCCTAGAGGGTTGATGAGAGTCGGAGTTTGGAGAAAGGCGACAGCGACAGTAAGATCTTTAAAATAACAATTGCACTCGTGCTGGCTTTAACCAGCATGATACTAGTTTGTTGCTTTATTATACCTGTTTGTTTAGTATCATGTTTCTGTTTTGTTCAAACCTTTTATTTAAATAAACATGCACATCAGCGCTTCATACCCGTAGTACTGAGTTTGCATATATCCTGGTCTGACGTCACCACCAAGTCATCCGTGTAGCACAGATGTCGGGGGAAAAAAAATCCTGAAATGTTTTCAGGGGGATGGGGAGAGAAGAAAAAAAATAAACCAATAAGTACTAATCAAAATCTTTTTTTTCTAATTTAGAACAGAAACAAGCAGATGAAATAAATAATTATAAATAAAAGTTTGTCAATTATACAAAGTAAAACTTTTTCTTTTCTTTTTTTGAGAAATTCTGGGCAGTAGACAAATGAAATGAGATCCAACATAAAATGATAAAATAAGAAAAAAGATGTTATACAGAGTGTTTTTCCTTCTTCAAATAAACACTTGACAACCAGGATGCAAGAAAATGCTATAGAGTGTGTTTATTATTTACAACAAAAGAAAAATAAACAAAACAAAATCTAACCCAATATCAGGCCCTATCTAAACAGATCATTTCCTTAACTAATGACAAGGCAGGCTAAGTCTGTTACCTCGTCTCCAAAACCAAATACCTTTTCCAATCTTTCGTTGCCGACTTTCTCAGTAATAATAATCCTTTTCCTCCCCTCCTCCCCTGCTCCCCTGCTCCCCTGCTCCCCTGCTCCCCAGCCAAAACTCCTACCATCACCCTTCAACCAAACACTCCCAAACACAGACATTTTAAATGGTAACCAATTACATTGTTAAGCAATTGAATAATTAATGTGAACTGGAGCCATCCCTGACTCTAGTAGCTTCTCCATGGTCCTAATGCCCCCATGTATTGTCTTTTCACATTTTGTTCATTTTCTTTATAATCCCTCACAAGAGATTACCAGACATGACCAAGTCTGCGATACTATGGTAAACCAAATTATCTAGAGATATCTCAAATTAATTCATTGAGCTCCGTGCAACTTTTCTTCAACTATTTAAACATATCTCTAAATAATTTTAAGATATCTAAAGCTCAATTTAAAGATATCTGAAAATGATTTCATAAGAACATAAGAACATAAGAAAGTTTACAAACGAGAGAAGGCCATTCAGCCCATCTTGCTCGTTTGGTTGTTAGTAGCTTATTGATCCCAGAATCTCATCAAGCAGCTTCTTGAAGGATCCCAGGGTGTCAGCTTCAACAACATTACTGGGGAGTTGGTTCCAGACCCACACAATTCTCTGTGTAAAAAAGTGCCTCCTATTTTCTGTTCTGAATGCCCCTTTATCTAATCTCCATTTGTGACCCCTGGTCCTTGTTTCTTTTTTCAGGTGAAAGAAGTCCCCTGGGTTGACATTGTCTACACCTTTTAGGATTTTGAATGTTTGAATCAGATCGCCGCGTAGTCTACTTTGTTCAAGACTGAATAGATTCAATTATTTTAGCCTGTCTGCATACAACATGCCTTTTAAACCCGGGATAATTCTGGTTGCTCTTCTTTGCACTCTTTCTAGAGCAGCAATATCCTTTTTGTAATGAGGTGACCAGAAATGAACACAATATTCTAGGTGAGGTCTTACTAATGCATTGTAAAGTTTTAACATTACTTCCCTTGATTTAAATTCAGCACTTCTCACAATATATCTGAGCATCTTCTTGGCCTTTTTTATAGCTTCTCCACATTGTCTAGATGAAGACATTTCTGAGTCAACATAAACTCCTAGGTCTTTTTCATAGATCCCTTCTTCAATTTCAGTATTTCCCATATGATAGTTATATTGCACATTTTTATTGCCTGCGTGCAATACTTTCCACTTTTCTCTATGAAATGTCATTTGCCATGTGTCTGCCCAGTTCTGAATGCTGTCTAGATCATTTTGAATGACTTTTGCTGCTGCAACAGTGTTTGCCACTCCTCCTATTTTTGTGTCGTCTGCAAATTTAACAAGTTTGCTTACTATACCAGAATCGAAATCATTAATGTAGATTAGGAATAGGAAAGGACCTAATACTGATCCCTGTGGTACACCACTGGTTACCTCGCTCCATTTTGAGGTTTCTCCTCTAATCAGTACTTTCTGTTTTCTACATGTTAACCACTCCCTAATCCATGTGCATGCATTTCCTTGAATCCCTACTGCGTTCAGTTTGAGAATTAATCTTTTATGTGGGACTTTGTCAAAAGCTTTCTGGAAATCTAAATAAATCATGTCATATGCTTTGCAGTTATCCATTTTCAATGTTGCATTCTCAAAAAAGTCAAGTAGGTTAGTTAGACACGATCTCCCTTTCCTAAAACCATGCTGGCTGTCTCCCAGGATATTGTTACCATATAGGTAATTTTCCATTTTGGATCTTATTATAGTTTCCATAAGTTTACATATAATAGAAGTCAGGCTTATTGGTCTGTAGTTACCTGGTTCGGTTTTGTTTCCCTTTTTGTGGATCGGTATTAAGTTTGATATTTTCCAGTCTGTCGGTACAACCCCTGTGTCAAGAGACTGTTGCATGATCTTGGTTAGCGGTTTGTAAATAACTTCTTTTCATTTCTTTGAGTACTATTGGGAGGATCTCATCTGGCCCAGGGGATTTGTTTATTTTAAGAGCTCCTAGTCCCTTTAACACTTCTGCCTCTGTTATGCTAAAGTTATTTAAAATTGGATAGGAACAGGTCGACATGTCGGGCATGTTGTCCGTGTCCTCCTTTGTAAAAACCTGTGAAAAGTAATCATTTAATATATTTGCTATGATTTTGCCATTTGTGTCTCTTAGACATTTAACCTCCTCTTTGAATGTTCTCTTGCTGTTATAATATTGGAAAAATATTTTGGAATTGGTTTTAGCCCCCTTAGCAATATTGATTTCTATCTCTCTCTTGGCCATTCTAACTTCCTTTTTGACTTGTGTTTGCAGTTCCAAGTACTCTTTCTGTGTACTTTGTTTTTGGTCCCTTTTAAATGCTTTGTAAAGTGCCTTTTTTCGCTGAATATTTTTTTTAATTGATCTATTAAACCATTTTGGCCATTTTGTTTTAGATTTAGATTTGTCTGTTTTCTCTATTTTACTCCAATCTACTTCTGTTAGTCTCTGTTTCATACCTTCATAGTTTGCTTTTCTAAAATTGTAAACCTTAGCTTTAGTCATTACTTTTGGGGTTTTAAAAAATATTTCAAATGAGACCATGTTGTGGTCTGAGGTTGCCAATGGCTCTCTGACCTCTGTTTTAGTTATTCTGTCTTCATTATTTGAAAAAACTAAATCAAGGCATGCCTCCCCTCTAGTCGGTGCCTTGACAAATTGCGTTAGGAAGCAGTCATTTGTCATTTCCACCATTTCAATTTCGTCCGTCGTGCCCCCCATCGGGTTTTCCCATTTTATACGGGGGAAGTTGAAATCCCCCATTAGTATGACTTCTCCTTTTCTACACGCATTTCGAATGTCATTGTATAACAGATTATTTTGCTCAGCGTCTGAATTTGGCAGTCTATAGCATGCTCCTATTGTTATGCCCTTTGAATTTGTGTCCATTATTCTGACCCATATTGATTCTGCATTGTTTTCTTTGTCCTGATTTAACACCTGGGCTTGAAGACTATTTCTTATGTATAGCGCTACCCCTCCGCCTCTTCTGTCCTGCCTGTCTTTCCTATACAGTGTGTACCCACTAATATTATATTCGTCTCCATCACTCCCAGACAACCAAGTTTCTGTAACACCTATCACATCGTAGTTACTTGTTAGTGCAGTAGCTTCAAGTTCTAACATTTTGTTTCTGAGACTTCTAGCATTAAGATAAATACATTAAATATCGGTCTTACCTGAGTTGTTGCCCTTGTTTTCATGTGGTCTCCCTTCTGTTTTTTTGTTTTTGTCCCCCCTTCCTTTCTCCGAGTAGATTGGTTCCCTTTCTGTTTAAGTGCAGTCCGTCCCACCTGTATAGATAGTCCTTGTTGTAGAATGTGCTCCAATGTTCAAGAAAGGTGAAGCCTTCCTGTGTGCACCATGATTTCAGCCATGCATTTTGATTTGGTATTTCCAGCTGTCCATATGGTCCTTTGCAAGGCGCCAGCAGTATCCCAGAAAATACCACAGATTTGGTCTTGTCTTTTAATTTCCTTCCTAGCTCTCTGAATTTGTTTTGCAGGGATCTTGGCCTGTCTCTTCCAATGTTGTTTGTACCGATGTGGACGATTACTACCGGGTCGTCTCCTGTTCATTCTAGGAGCCTGTCCACATTCTCGTGATGTGCTTGACTGAGGCTCCTGGGAGGCAGCACACTGTTGTAGTAAGGGGGTCCAAACTGCGAACTGAACTTGTTGTGTTTCTCAATATGGAGTCCCCAACAATCATGACCTCCCTTGTTTCTGCTGCCTGGCCAGCACTGTTTATAGGGTCCCGGATGTTGTTTCTTTCATTCTCTTGATGTTGGTTTTGGTCATCTAAATGTTGAAGTGGCTCAAATTTGTTGGATGTCTGGATTTCTGGTGGTTGTGTTTGACGAAGTTTCTTTTTTTCCCTGATTCTGCCTATCTGAACCCAGCTGTTTCGACTCTCTTCCATTTCCCTGGTGGCTTTCAGTCTGCTAGGGGTGCAGACTTCCATGAATTGTGGGTGTGCCAGCTCCTCAAGCTCCTGTTGCTGTCTCATTTCCTCCAGCTCCTTTTCTAGCAGGCTTAATCGCTGAAGCAAGTCCTGGATCGTGCAGCACTTTACACAAACTTGTTTGAGCTCTGTTGGGTTTTCTCGGATTTCCCACATCATACAGTTGTCACAGATTACTGGCTTGAAGACCATTTTTTTTTAAAGTTTAGTTTAGCTTCTGCAGCTGTCAACCTGCTTTCAACTGCTTCTAACTGCGTTGTACTTGTCCACTCGTACTTCTCCCACGATATGGTATCTTTAAATGGAGCTTTAAATGAGATATCTCAACATGTTTTGAGATATATTTAAATAATTTTCAAATACCTAAAATTTAATTTCAGTAGGGTTGCCACCTGCCCGGGTTTGACCCAGACAGTCGGGGAATTGGCATCTGTGTCCGGATGGCAGGAATTAACAAACCTGGACGCCCTAATGTCCGGTTTTAAGTGAAACGCATAAGAAACACCAACCTTCCTTTAATTTTTTCTTTGACATACCATGTAATGGGACATTGTGGAGTGGAATTTATTTTGGCTTTATTGGCGGTTTGGATTGGATCGCCAATAATACTTCCACCAATCAGAGTGTGGTATACAGTGTGCGATCCAACCCTCTGACAGACTGGTGGTAGAGTCCTGCATCGGGTCGGGTACCCGCGGGGTCCAAGGGTGAACCGCAAAAGCTGGTCGGGTTCGGGTTGGAATTTGAACTTTTTCGCGGTTTGCGGTTCGGCTGCTGGTTAAAAAAAAAAAAAATTCGGGTCTGAATTTGAATCACCTAAAACGTTTTCTGTGCTTTCAGCGTGCTCGTCTGTAACCATTTCCCAAATAACATATTAGAAGGTAAATGTACCAGTATTTCCAGCACTAAAGCAGGAGGCAATTAGGGAGGAGTCAGCTGACAAAGTTGTTATCGTTTGTTTGATACGTAGCAAGATCTTTTTACCACTTCTGCTTGGTGATATTAAAAATGCCTGTGGACGAGGTGAAACAAAAGATAGCGCAGGGTTTATATCATGTAGTGGATAATAGTGCGAGAGGCAAATCACAAGTGTGGAAGGAATCATGTTTTTGTGAATGAGTCACAAAACCCTGCAAAAGCACAAGTGTAGCTCCCTTTCAACTGGTGGCACGAAAGGACTAGACAGGTATTTTATAGTAATGTAAGTAGTGATAGTTAATATGTTACAATGTTAAAATATATACACACCTCTAGAGAAAGCTACCACGCTGTATAGCCTATTGTGTAAACTCAATCTGAGAGAATGCGGTAGAGATATCTGTGTGTGAATGTAAGAGCGTTAGAGTCAGTCGACGCAGGCAGTAGGTAAAGGACAAACACTTGCGGGTTTGGATCGGGTTGCAGGTCTTATTAAAGCGGGTCGGGTTGGATCGTGGGTAAGAAGACAGTGTTGCGGGTCCGGATCGGAAGCGGGTCGTAAAAATTGGACACGCGCAGGACTCTTTAAAAGCAGACCTGACATTTCCATCAATGGATTCAGGAAATCTGGATTTTATGATGCGATCAGAAACTCAGAGGCTGTGTAAACTGCACCTGCTACTGTGATACCTGGTAGGACTGTTCTTTTTTAGGTTAAGCAGTTTTGTGTTATTTTTATTTATTTATTTATTTTACAAGGGGTTAATTAAGTAGCAGCCAAAATTGTTTATGCCAGACTTGCTAGAAAATGTGTAGCAATGGTGCAAATTTGCTTTGGATTGCTATTGTCGATACGTGTGGACACTACTATCCACCCTGCAGGTATCGCAAAGTCCCTAAACAATATGTTAAAATAAATTAGTTCTGCACTGTATAAAAAAAGCAGATTTTGCCATTGCTTGCTAGTCTGTTAACCAGTTTTAAATTGAAAGCATTTTAGTTTCAGCTTTATTGTAAAGTTTTCACATGTGCAATACTGTCCTACAATTACTACATGATACTGTGATCATTTCACTGTGTTATGTTAATGAACCATAGCTACGTTTTAAAACTGAGAGTCAGCAAATGCCTATCGTTAAAGTGTATTGCTGTTAGTAATCCTTTCCAATTACTGATATCTTAAAATTGAAGGGCCATATAAGAACGATAAATATTGTAACTCATTTTTAGAAGGCCTTCTTTGTTCTTATCCACGTTGCTGCAGTGACATTGTAGATGCTATAACCAGTTACTGTAAATGAGATACTGTTTTAGAAGACACATTTCATTAAGTAAACATGTATTTGAATGTTTTTTTAAGTAAAAGATTTACAAAACTTGTGAATGTGCTAGTGATAATTCAAGAACCGTCAATGGGGCTCCCGAGTGATGTATCCAGTAAAGGCACTTCGCGTGGAGTGCAGGATGCGCCCTACAGCCTGGATATCGCCAGTTCGAGTCCAGGTTATTCCTTTGCCGACCGAGGACGGGAGCTCCCAGGGGGCGGGGCACAATTGGCCACGCGCCGCCCGGGGGAGGGAGGGTTAGGTCGGCCAGGGTGTCCTCGGCTCACCGCGCACCAGCGACCCCTGTGGTCTGGCCGGGCGCCTATTTGCTACACCTTCGGTCAGCCAATCCACTGTCATACCAACCACTATGAAATGACCTGTTATTAGCAATTTCAGTTTTTGGTTGTGGTCTCCATTCAGATTTTATCTTAAGTTTTTCAGTATAAAATGTGGCAAACGGATTCTTAATCAGCCGATCAACGCCTGCACAAGACAAGCACCAAAATAAAACAATAACAAATTATATTGTGTTTCTTACCGCTGATGCGATGCGAAACGAAACGAAGCAATTTCAATCAACACTCATAAATGAACGCATACTCAATGCATTACAGTAGTGCCTCAGCAGGGGGCAGGAGGATGTGGGTGGCTCCTCCAATTAAAACCTGTGCTCAGATCACTGCTGTGTTTAATGGGAGATAAGAGTTTGCCTCCCTTGCCTCCTCTCAGGAGCCTCCACTGCTACATACACATACGTCATTGCAAGTTAAAAAAAAAATACTGCACAAAACTACCATTGCAAACAACTAAGAGGCATTTTCTTTTTACCAAATTTTCTTTAAAATATTCTGAAAAAGGTTCCAGTAACACTAGTAATACAGACTGAAATATGTTCATGTAATTAAATCACATGGAACAGGACTTTTGTCCCTAGCTTAGTACTATATTGAACACAATGCATTTATATTTAATTTGAAATACAAAATGTGTATCTATCTTTATTTCTAAAAACATTAACCCCTTTAATAAGCGCAATAAGACACTGCACTCCTGGGTGTTGGGTGTACTGAAGGCATATCCAACACACTGTCATGTTGTATTGCTTACACAGAGTGTGTGTGTATGTATTTGTTCATATATATATATATATATATATATATATATATATATATATATATATATATATATATATGCAGCTCAGACTCTAAACGAATCAGAACAAATGTGTATCTTTTTCATACCATGCAAAATACTATGGGCATAACTGATTGATATGCAATCCTTAATTGAGTATCTGCAGAGCCATCATGTGTTTGGAATGTAATTGGTGAAATTGCTCTGTTTAAACACTACTCAAAGTAATGCATTTCAATATCATTTAGATAATTATGGAAGATATCAAATTGGTGATGAATATCACAATATGTACAAAATGCTTTCAATTAAATATTTTCCGTCAATCACTGTGTAATCAAGAGCCACAAAACCTACTTCTTCTGCAATAAGTATCGCTTGGCACCGACGTCAAAAAGCTGCTCACGCTAAGTCTGCAAAATCCGTGGCTGCAATCTAGCCGGGAGAAAAAGTGGGTGCGTTCACAACGCTTTTTCACCTGCTAGAATGCAGCCAAAGTCTGCAGCTGACGTCACGGTCTGTGCTGACGGAGCTTGGATAGCTTTGGAATGGCAACTGAACAGCAGACTGCACAAACACGGAGGTCACCTTGTGAGAGATTTTGATTGCTGAAGAAATTGAAGCAATTGAAGTTCCCCTCTTGCTCCACGAGCTTCATTAATTGGAGTAGCGTCAGAAATGTTTTATTACAAAAAAGAATTGCTAAACAGAAATAATATTTACTGCACAGAGTGGATAAATGGATCAATAAACTATTTACAGCCAAATGATCGAGAGGCGAAACAGTCTTCTCGTTTGTAACCTGTTATGTTTTATGTTATGTAATATGTTTTGCACTTGCACATGATATAATTACAAAGTAAGTTCATGTCAAAGCAATTATTGGTGTTTTAACATATGCAGACCTGGGATTGCAATGTATGAGTCATAAAGTTATTCTGTAGTGTAATTGCCAGTTTAAAAGATCTTGATTTTGGGCAATAATAAACAAGAGTAAAGCTAATAGGATTTTGGATTTGTGCTTTTATTTACAATGTAACACGTGTGGGACTTTTGTTTTGAAGTATTTATTTCAAAGCACATATGGTCTGACATCCTGTTTTGTCAATGTAACTGGTTACTGATATTTAAAATGTTTACAGTTTGAGGTTTGCAAGGCAATGCATGGCAAATCTTTAACATTTTTCCAGCAATGTTGCAAATATTTCAGAATATGTGGTAGAAGTGGTATCTCAAAACACCCTGACTGATTAAGAGTCACTTTCGACTTACTCCAGGACAAGTTGAGGTAAGCAGTACATCACTGTGAACATATAATACACTTACAGTAAATATATAATTCCTATGCAGCTAACTTCAAAGTACAAAATGGTCATTTCAGAATGCAGTGCTTGCCTGTCTTTGGACATTAGTAAATCAAGAGTCAGACAGGTTTAATACCAGCGAATCTCTAATATGCGCACATATTCATGAGGTGTGTTCACTCATATCTAAACACCTTGCTTACACGATTTCCTGGCCCACAGGCCATGCTGTCAATGAAAATCTCACTACTTTTTGAGACAATACTGCACGTTTTGTTCATGTGAATGTGTGGCATCCTGGAAGCTGGCATGATGCTCAAGTTTTTCGCATGACAGAGGTGGCAAGAGTCCTTCAGGAACACCCACAATCTCTTCTACCAGATGGTCGGCACATCATTGGTGATGCTGCATATCCACTGTCACAACACCTGTTGACCCCATTCCGTGACAATGGACATTTAACCGTACAACAAATGAGATTTAACAAGAAACTATCTTCAGCTAGGATGGTGATTGAAAGAGCTTTTGGACATCCAAAACATCAGCACAGCTGTGACAGCATGTTGTGTCCTTCACAATATCTGCTTGGAGACATTAGAGGAATTGGAGTTTGAGGAGGCTGTGGATGACAATGTACCTGAGGGTGTCAATTATTATTTATTTCTTAGCAGACGCCCTTATCCAGGGCGTCTTACAATTGTTACAAGATATCACATTATTTTTACTTACAATTACATTATTTTTTACACATTATTTTTACATACAATTACCCATTTATACAGTTGGGTTTTCACTGGAGCAATCTAGGTAAAGTACCTTGCTCAAGGGTACAGCAGCAGTGTCAACCTAGGCCCGGACCAAATCAAAACTTTGACAACCCGCTAATCACACTTAACAAAACTATATTTAATAGCATTTTCTTTTTGTTGTATCTTATTTCTTCTACTCATAAAAAGAAAACGCTATTAAATACAGTTTTGTTAAGCGCGATTAGTGGGTTGTCAAAGTTTTGATCTAGTCCCAACCCTAATGTTCCACAAAAGGAGCATTCTGCCATTAATAAAATAAACGAAATTGCTGCTTCAGTATAAAAAATAATATGAATTACAGTGTACACAATGTTTCTTTTCTGTACAGACTGTTAAAACGAATCTGTTTGGTTACATTGTGAGCTTTTGATTGCAAACTGTATAATACATTGTTACTGACCAAAACTTTACCTCAAAGCTTGTCTGTGTGTTACTCCATATGTTTTAAAACCCATTCATGTAGATTTTCCCAGTCAGCTAACTGACAACATTTAAACTCATAGTCTCACACTAGTAATGTAGTGAGATATATTTGGAACAATTACCCATTAACATTGCTTATTATGGTCAGTAAACATAAGAGTCAACAGTAATATAATACCAATGAAAATAAAATACCTCTTAATATACCCATGCTTGTATAAGTGCACAAAAGAAAATAAGTGTCCTTCAGACACTCCAGCAATTCAATTTCTCTTTGCTCCCTTCTTTTGTCTGGCAGCATTTTTCTTCTCTTGCATTTGGCTGTCATCACATCTATCCAGAAGGGACTCTATAACAGAAGCTTGTCTACAGGCGTGTTGCTCATACTGCTCTAAGAATGTATGTGTGATACTGTTTTTTCTTTTGGATGGTTTTGGTTGTGAATGAGAGGTGGATGGTGTGATGGTGGGTTCCAGGCTGGTGAGGCATGGTGTATTAAGTGTTTCAGTTTGGGAAGGAAAGGCAGTGGAGTCTGTGCAGGGTGCTGGAGGTGGTGATGATGATATGCGAGGTACACAGGATACTGGAGTTGTGTGTGAATGTGTAGCTTTGGATGTGGGAGATAATGGTGTCAAAAAAACCCCCCAAAAAAAAACAGTTGGTGGTGGTG
Organism: Acipenser ruthenus; assembly: GCF_902713425.1. Classification (NCBI taxonomy): domain Eukaryota; kingdom Metazoa; phylum Chordata; class Actinopteri; order Acipenseriformes; family Acipenseridae; genus Acipenser; species Acipenser ruthenus. Next base: position 12,581,226 of record NC_081210.1, on the reverse strand, counting down.
CTCTGACAGTATTTGAAAACAGACTGTCAATAGCATGAAAACCAAAGGAACAAAAATGCAGTGTCATTTATTATTATGTTCACTAGTATTATTATTAGAACGGAACGGAACGGAACGGAAGGAGACGGGACCTACCTTTGCAAGCGGCGGAGGCTGTTTCGAAAGGAGAAAGAAATCAACACAAGAAAGGACATTTGATAGCACCGACAAGCAAAAGTTAAGTACTGTCACCGATATTGATGGGATAATAACGGCATATATATTTATGCTGTAGAGAAGTGCAATGCGTCTCTTTTGTGATGTTGACCTGTTCTCTAGTCGAAGCTGCAGTTTTTTTCTTTCAGTAGTGCCGAAACAAAAATCGAGTTCTAGATTGTATTTTTGCACATGTAGCCGAATGATAGGGATAAAATTGGGATGTGCAATATAATGATGGCTGCTGCTTAGAATGCTTTTTTTTGTTTCTTTTGCAAAGTGTTTTTTTTTTTTTTTTACTTCAAGTAACTGAGGGAATGTTTTATGTTTTTTTTTGAGGAGCGCTGCTGATTCGCTGTCGTAGTCTGTTGGAAGGCGTGGGTGTGGTTTATGGACGGGCTCGCTAGCCTGGATTAAAAATTTCTCTGCTTTCTGAGCTGGAGGATACCGAAGACGAGAGGGCTGCTGTGGATTGGCTTGAAGGGGGCAGACTCGGGACAGTTACAAGTGATTTAAGTATCACATTCAAATAGAAAAATCTGAGTGGACTATGTGTATTATCTATATGTGTGTGTTTTTTTGTTAATTTGTCTTATTTGGTGCCTGCTTAATTGTGATGGTTATTGTAGTAATTGTGAATGGAATTACATTTCTCAAATAAATGAGTATTTATATTTACCCCTGCGTTGATGTTGGGTGTTACAGGCGGCAAATCTGTGAGTTGAGAACCTGTAAGCAAAGTATAGGCAAAAGTTATTAGTGAATACTTACCTTGGATATTTACTTGTGACATTTACATTCAAGATGTATACAGAGACTCCTTGAATGAAATTCATGTATGTCAAGTATGCAAAAAATTTACAATGGACTGCTTTACTAAATAGCCATGAAAACAATTGTCATTAATGCCAAATATTTAGCATTTAGTGATGGTAGCTTCAAAAAATACATAAAAAAATGAAGTTAACCTAACATACCTCAAACTCCCAGTACTCCCTGTTCATTCTTCCTTGGCCACTCTCTCTGCTCCTGTCTTTGGCTGTTTTATATGTCACCAGAAGATTGCTACTCTTCCGGATTTTCTCAGGAGGGAAATTGTATCCAGGAGAGAGAAACTTCCCCTGGAGCATGTTGAAGAATTTGACTTTATTGGAGTTGAAGAGTTCAAGTCTTGTCATTTCAATAAGCAAGAGAGTACTCTTACTATTGAACTATTAATAAAGAGTTAAACATTAAAATGATTTATTATGGTAAGCCCTTGAACAGTTTTGATTAATATGGTCATGTGTTATGCTCTCCATATTACACACTGCAAAACGTAAAACTAAAGTGCTGCTGTTTCCAGTTATCTTCCAACAATGGAGCCTGGCTACGCGAAGACTGAACTGCATGCAGAGTCGTCATTTCCTGAATCGGGTAAAACCTGGAGAAATTAGGTTTCAATAAGCAACAGTTACCTACACATGCCATAAAATAAAATACTGTATTCCAACACAAATTTAGGAGTGAGACCTGCATGCAGAATCATCATTTGCTAAAGTACAAAAAAAAGTGATGTATCTGTAAAATAGTTACCCATATATGCAATGGTAAATGTACTGCACACACATTCTCTTAAAACACTGGGGAAGTGCTCGGAGGATGTAAAGTCTGTGCAGACAAATTTGCTTCAATACAAACAAGGGAAAGGGTTATGCAATGCTATACGTTGACCTGACCATCTTTATCATGGTGAATACCCCTTCCTGTTCAAGAATTCCTCAACCTTCACAAGTTTAAGTTGATGAAGGCCTGGAGTATGGTGGGAATGTGAAAGCTATGAACATGCATTGGGACGCACTGCACTGTTTGAGCTATCCTCTTCACAATAGGTTTTGACATTCAGGCCATGAAAGAATGTCATAGTAAGCCTCAAAAGCAAATTGACAGTAGCCAATGATTTAAAGTAATAATTTAGGGTTTACTATATAATGCTGTGGGCTACATTGAAACCGAATGCTGCCTAAACAATGAATGCAAACTTACCTTTTGATTGCACTGTAGTATTGACCTTGAGTGCCTCAGAAAATAACAAGCTGCCATATCCAGGGTCTAATGGGCACTTCAGAATATATAATCAATCAACTATATATAATGAGTTTGTACAAGCGTTTACTGTTACATATTGAAATGGCTTTGTAATCATGCAACACTCGAGGACTGTAGTTAAAAGGACTACTTTATATTTACATTTGGAGTAATGTCCATTACAAAGACAACGTTTGTCATTGGAGAAAATATCTACAGAATGAAATAAAAAGCATATCAGGTGCCTTTTAAACATGCTTGAATAGTAAGTATATTCTACTTGTCAAATATTTCTTACCTGATTGAATCCTTCACTTCAGAAGATACAAGAAAACAGATGGTTGTGGTGCCATCAGTGAGCTGAATTTCACTCTTCCATTCTTGAACTATTGTGTGCTTTATCTTACCACATGTACCTTATATAAACCATTTCAATGACACAGCTTTATTAATTCAACCCATCATTAATTTAGTATGCGTTGTAACCATGTAATTGTTATCCCTGTAATCTGTTTAATACAAAAGTCTAGTCATTTTGTATTTTTTCACACTAAATTGTTAATTATTGCTTCAAAATTTGTGGTGTATGTCTTGAATATATAGGTTATATTAAAATGTCTTATTTTAATAAAGTACACAATTGACCATTTACCATTCCAAACACAGAAAGGCTCTATATTTAAGTAGCTGTTAAGCATGGACTCTATGGATTGTGTTTTGTTTGATACATAATTGTTTTACCAGTAGGTGCACATGCAGCAAGACCCACATCTTGGTTATCTTACACTTTTCAATGTTTTGCTATCAGCTGTTTGCTCTGGTCCTTAAATAACTTAAAGGTTCTAACAGTTGCACCTGGCAGACTGCATTATCAACACATCATGAAAAGGCAGACCAAGGCTTAATGGGTCTCTGAACAGACTGTGAGGCTGAAATGGGGGTAGTGGTAGACTTGTATATCAGCCAGTTATGCACATTGTATGTAGTAAGATAAAGGTACACTGAAATATTATTCCATTCACTGAATCACCTGTTGTAAAAACAAACAAAGCCAAATGTATTCTAAAACCAAAACTTAAATTGTTGGCTTCATAGTTTTCTGTTGTACTAAATTTGCCTTATGCACATACCAGAAGACCAAATAAGCATAGAGGAAAACATCCACGTCCACTATTTTATTATCTGCAGTTTTGTTGACAACCACTGGAAGATTTGTTTTTTATTTGTAATAACGCAAAATACTTTTACTCATTTGCTATTATACTGTTATGCACTCAACTGCAATATTAATGGCATCTGTATACGCAATGATTGTATGGCGTTGTCTCCCAATGTCTTTCATGTAAAGTAAAGGGCGTGAGATGTTTTTTTGTGTGTCATTCGCACCACCTGGCTAGGTGGCGACAGCACGTTGAGTGATAACCGTACATGGTTGCCGAGGCCCTTCTCTGTCAGTCAGCGCTCCCCTGTTGTTTTGAAGCCACGGCTGCTCCAGCGCAGTACCCCTCAGAAAACTGCACGGCTGTGGAGAGAGGTATTGCTGCAGAACGAAGGCACCCACAGCGTAGCTCACACAGGGTAGTGCTGCGTGTGCAACTTGTAATAGACGTCATCATTATATGCTACAGTCCAATCACATGATAAGGGTGATGAATTTAGGTACTAAAATGAAGTTTATTTCATTTTAGTGAAACTGCCCAGGACTGCCCAGTCCCTGACCACATTCCGGTGCCTCCTTAAGACTCACCTCTTCAAACAGCACCTGTATCCTGGGACACTATCACCCTTCATTTAAATGTGCTTTATTTTGCTCTTATCTGCCCCCTATTTTACTGCATTTAATCCTGTACTTCAGAATACTGTAATCTGCCAAGTGTTTAACCTGTAGTATTTTGTATTTAATCATATCCTGATGTAACTATCACTATTATCTGCTGTATTATTGAATTGTGGTTTGTCACACTTGTACTTTGCTTGAACAAAAGTTATTGTATTTCTTGCTTATTGTATTACTTGTATTGTAACACTTGAAATGTATTTGCTTACGATTGTAAGTCGCCCTGGATAAGGGCGTCTACTAAGAAAGAAATAATAATAATAATAATAACAATAACATAACCCTGAAACCTAAGGTTCGTAGGGTATTGGCAGTTGATCACCAATTAATTCTCACAGGGTAATCACTATGTTCAGTGTTCTCCCCCTCCTGTACCCTGTTTATCGTAACGTGGTAGCGGTGTTGAGGGAGCATGACGTACATTACGAGTTGCGCATGCAGCACTGCCCTGCGAGAGCTACGCTGTGTGAGCTACCCTGCGAGAGCTACCCTGTGGGAGCTACCCTGCAAGAGGTACGCTGTGTGAGCTACCCTGCGAGAGCTACCCTGTGTGAGCTACCCTGCGAGAGCTACACTGTGGGAGCTACGCTGCGGGAGCTACACTGTGTGATCTACCCTGCGAGAGCTACCCTGAGAGAGCTATGCTGTGAGAGCTACACTGCGAGAGCTACGCTGTGTGAGCTACCCTGTGTGAGCTACCCTGCGAGAGCTACCCTGTGAGAGCTACCCTGTGAGAGCTACCCTGTGAGAGCTATGCTGTGGGAGCTACCCTGCGAGAGCTACGCTGTGGGAGCTACGCTGTGGGAGCTACGCTGTGTGAGCTACGCTGTGGGAGCTAACCTGCGAGAACTACGCTGTAGGAGCTACCCTGTGAGAGCTACGCTGTGTGAGCTATGCTGTGTGAGCTACCCTGTGTGAGCTATGCTGTGTGAGCTACCCTGCGAGAGCTACGCTGTGTGAGCTACCCTGCGAGAGCTACGCTGTGTGAGCGATGCTGTTGAGCTACCCTGCGAGAGCTACACTGTGGGAGCTACCCCGCGAGAGCTACACTGTGGGAGCTACCCTGCGAGAGCTACGCTGCTGGAGCTACCTTGCGAGAGCTACCCTGCGTGAGCTACGCTGTGGGAGCTACCCTGCGAGAGCTACGCTGTGTGAGCTACCCTGCGAGAGCTATGCTGTGGGAGCTACCCTGCGAGAGCTACGCTGTGGGAGCTACCCTGCGAGAGCTACGCTGCGGGAGCTACGCTGCGGGAGCTACGCTGCGGGAGCTACGCTGTGTGAGCTACGCTGTGGGAGCTATGCTCTGTGAGCTATGCTGTGGGAGCTACCCTGCGAGAGCTACGCGGTGGGAGCTACCCTGCGAGAGCTACGCTGTGTGAGCTACCCTGCGAGAGCTATGCTGTGGGAGCTACCCTGCGAGAGCTACGCTGTGGGAGCTACGCTGTGGGAGCTACCCTGCGAGAGCTACGTGGTGGGAGCTACGCTGCGGGAGCTATGCTCTGTGAGCTATGCTGTGTGAGCTACCCTGCGAGAGCTATGTTGTGTGAGCTACCCTGAATCGTGTCACAGTCAACATTGTCCGTCTCAAAATTCGGCATAGGGTTACCAGATTTCCAGATTGAAAAATTCTTCAATTCAATGACTCCATGAAGCAGTTAAAATAACTGTATATAATCTAATTGTAATTTAAACATCGGGTGTAATTATTGCAGATCGTAACAATTCACAGTTTTCTTTTTATCGTCATCTGAACAAAACATGCACAAAAAGAGTTTATTTATTTTATTTATTTATTGCATTTATATAGAGCTTTTAATACAAAAGTATCGCAAAGCACTGTACAGTATATAGCAGAAAAAAAATAACAAACCACCATATATATGTATAGCATGTCACGCAACTGCCACGGTCAGACCATCAAAATAACATATTTAAATAAAGTATACACATAATAATACAAAAGCGGCAATTTTAAAGTTACATTAAAACCCACTAAGATAAGAAAGCCATTTTATAAAAGTGCATTTTTAGTCTTGACTTGAAAACTGTAACAGTCCCAGTTTCCCTGACAAACGAAGGCAGAGCATTCCATAATTCAGGAGCTCTACAAGAAAAAGCCCTACCTCCCGTGTTGCTTTTGTTGACCCCAGGAATAACCAGCAGCCCCGCATCCTGTGATCTCAGAATGCGGTTTGGAAGATACAGGGTCAGTAACTCCTGCAAATAACTAGGTGCTAATCCATTCAGGGCCTTGTAAGTTAACAGCAAAATCTTAAAATCAATTCTATACTGCACAGGAAGCCAGTGTAAAGAGGCCAATACAGGGGTAATATGTTCACTTGGTTTTAGTCAGAATTCTAGTGGCGGTATTCTTTTTAGAAAATGTGGATCAGCTATTATTACCATTTCAATATGGTTGTGTTAATCAAGACACAATTTGGACTAAGTTAAGCTGGGCTAAGGAAAGGTTACGTGTGTGTGACAAATAATTACCGTTTTTCTAATTGGCATATGTTTTGCGTCATGTTTTGTATCATTTACAACACTTCTGACAGCACGTGAAGATGCCAGCGCCCAGAATGAAAGGAGAGTTTGCTTCCAAATGCTTTTTAAACCTCATTCCGTTTAGAAAAATGTGCCAGCAGAGGAAGCTGAAGTGATCACAACGAGCGATCATATAACATATATGCAAGAAAAGACACTCTGGAAAAAACACCACTCTGCAGTATAACAGGCAGGTCTCAGAAATCCTGCAATGATGTCAACACGAAATGTACTGCATATAAGTGTAAGCAGTGGTCGAAAATGATGGACTGAATGGGCTAACACTGCTTCTAAAACACAGAGTAACTATGAGGGACACAGACATGGAGAACATTTTTGAATTCCTTAAAACTGATTTCTTGCAGGAAATTGGTGTGCTGACTGACCCTTACTCACGAGTATCTTTATCAGATTAAGTACCGAGCTTCAAACAGATTTTGTTTACACCTTGTATCTTGAAACTGATAACAGGACCTTTGTTGCCAGACTTTGTGCCTGTACAAGTCTGACGAATGTGAATTCCATACGAAATCTGGTAAAAATTGTGTCGTACTGCCATCCAGTGGATGATGGAGATGGTTCAGTTTGGAATTAATTTAACATTGTTTTAAATGGGAAAATATATTAACTGTTATAAAAACGATATATTCTTGTGAGTGAACTTGTAAATTTATGAACAAACATTCAAAATGTAAGGTATTAAAAGCCTTAAATAACAAAAAAAGTAATTTATGATTCAGGAAATTGATTAAAATCGAATTAATTCATTAGAATGATAATTATTGTATGTCTATGATTTATTTTGATACTGCATTGTGCGAAATCACATCAGGACAATAGAATTGTGATTATCAAGTAAAAATGAATAACTTAGGAAAAGTTATTTCACAAAAGAGTGATTTTAACTTAATGCATTTTGTACGATGTACGATCCTTTGTTTATTTCTTAGCAGACGCTAAGATAACTCCCATCTTCATTTGTTTGAATGAAGATGGGAGTTATCTTTCTGATGAAGTTATAATGTCACCTGCTTATATTCAAAACAGCCAATAAAATTACCTGATGGAGATTTTACCAATGGAATGACTAGCCAGAATTCCATGATTACTATAGAATATATATTCATATGTTCAGTGCAACTTTTGATTACACCTGAATATGAATGTAGTTTGGATGGTAAATCACAACATATTTTCATCTGACTATCCTCCTGGATCAGACTTGAGGAGAAGCAAGCTGGCCTCTTTAAAAGCACACCTCAGCAGTCGGCAGATGCTCCTTTCGGCGTTCAGTAAAGAAGCTGATGCAACGACTCAAGCAAGGAATATCTCTCGATGCCAAATGTCCTTATTCAGAATGAATCTTTTTATAAAATTAGAGTGTTGGCGCTAGACTAGAGAATGAATGTTTACATGTTATATTGCAGGTCTAACATTAATATTATATTTACATATCTTGTGTCTTGTCATAAGAACATAAGAAGTTTGGTTGTTAGTAGCTTATTGATCCCAGAATCTCATCAAGCAGCTTCTTGAAGGATCCCAGGGTGTCGGCTTCAACAACATTACTGGGGAGTTGGTTCTAGACCCTCACAATTCTCTGTGTAAAAAAGTGCATCCTATTTTCTGTTCTGAATGCCCCTTTATCTAATCACAATTTGTGGCCTCTGGTCCTTGTTTCTTTTTTCAGGTCAGAAAAGTCCCCTGGGTCAACATTGTCTATACCTTTTAGGATTCTGAATGCTTGAATCAGATCGCCGCGTAGTCTTCTTTGTTCAAGACTGAATAGATTCAATTCTTTTGGCCTGTCTGCATACAACATGCCTTTTAAACCCGGGATAATTCTGGTTGCTCTTCTTTGCACTCTTTCTAGAGCAGCAATATCCTTTTTGTAACGAGGTGACCAGAACTGAACACAATATTCTAGGTGAGGTCTTACTAATGCGTAAAGTTGAATGACCTTTGCTGCTGCAACAATGTTTGCCACTCCTCCTATTTTTGTGTCGTCTGCAAATTTAACAAGTTTGCTTACTATACCAGAATCTAAATCATTAATGTAGATTAGGAATAGCAGAGGACCTAATACTGATCCCTGTGGTACTGCACTGGTTACCTTGCTCCATTTTGAGGTTTCTCCTCTAATCAGTACTTTCTGTTTTCTACATGTTAACCACTCCCTAATCCATGTGCATGCATTTCCTTGAATCCCTACTGCGTTCAGTTTGAGAATTAATCTTTTATGTGGGACTTTGTCAAAAGCTTTCTGGAAATCGAAATAAACCATGTTGTATGCTTTGCAATTATCCATTTTCAATGTTGCATCCTCAAAAAAATCACGCAGATGAGTTAGACACGATCTCCCTTTCCTAAAACCATGCTGACTGTCTCCCAGGATACTGTTACCATATAGGTAATTTTCCATTTTGGATCTTATTATAGTTTCCATAAGTTTATATATAACAGAAGTCAGGCTTATTGGTCTGTAGTTACCTGGTTCGGTTTTGTCTCCCTTTTTGTGGATCAGTATTATGTTTGCAATTTTCCAGTCTGTCGGTACAACCCCTGTGTCAAGAGACTGTTGCATGATCTTGGTTAGCAGTTTGTAAATAACTTCTTTCATTTCTTTGAGTACTATTGGGAGGATCTCATCCGGCCCAGGGGATTTGTTTATTTTAAGAGCTTCTAGTCCCTTTAATACCTCTGCCTCTGTTATGCTAAAATTATATAAAACTGGATAGGAACAGATCGACATGTGGGGCATGTTGTCCGTATCCTCCTTTGTAAAAACCTGTGAAAAGTAATCATTTAATAGATTTGCTATTGTTTGTCTCTAATTTTGCCATTTGTATCTCTTAGCCATTTAACCTCCTCTTTGAATGTTCTCTTGCTGTTATAATATTGGAAAAACATTTTGGAATTGGTTTTAGCCCCCTTAGCAATGTTCATTTCTATCTCTCTCTTGGCCTTTCTAACTTCCTTTTTGACTTGTGTTTGCAGTTCCAAGTACTCTTTCTATGTACTTTGTTGTGCCGTTTCTGTAACACCTATCACATCGTAGTTACTTGTTAGTGCAGTAGCTTCAAGTTCTAACATTTTGTTTCTCAGACTTCTAGCATTTAGATAAATACATTTAATAGCTGTCTTACCTGAGTTGTTGCTTTTGTTTTGATGTGGTCTCCCTTCTGTTCTTTTGTTTTCTCCCCCCTTCCTTTCTAGTTTAAATGCTTCTGGACCTCCTCAAGGATCCTTTCTCTGAGTAGATTGGTTCCCTAGATTACTAGATTACACTGGCTATTATTTTATAAAGACACTTTTGGCAGCAGTGTGGAGTCGTGGTTAGGGCTCTGGACTCTTGACCGGAGTGTCGTGGGTTCAATCCCTGGTGGAGGACACTGCTGCTGTACCCTTGAGCAAGGTACTTTACCTAGATTGCTCCAGTAAAAACCCAACTGTATAAATGGGTAATTGTATGTAAAAAATAATGTGTAAAAAATAATGTAATTGAATGTAAAAAATAATGTGTAAAAAATAATGTAATTGAATGTAAAAAATAATGTGATATCTTGTAACAATTGTAAGTCCGATGGATTGCAAACATTATAAAAAAAGTATGGGGACACTAAACTAAGATGGCATTTGAAAAAAGTAAGAAAATGAAACTTTGAATAGTTTGAAAGTGTCTCTGCTTATTTATTGCACTATACTCTCCTAAACAAGCGTAATGCATAGTGCTAGCTATACAAAGAGAAGTTAAAAAAGGAAGCTGTTCCCCATTTAAACCATAGTCACAGTCTTTCTCACTGTATCGATGCTTTCACCTTGACCTCTGAAACTATTTCTTTCTCGAGTGCCCTCTGGGACGTGATCACAATGCTGCCACCTGCGTTCAAGCCTGCTGTGTTTCAACTGCAGCATGCTGTTCTTCTTGTTCATTTAATGTTTGTCCAAAACATTTGCTATTACTCTGCCCCTAAGTACTAATATATAGTCAAATGTCTTCAGGGTCATGTTACAAGTCAGACAATTGGACTAGTGGGTCTTCACAGGGAAGAAATAATACTGTGGCAATAGGCAAGTTCATTTCTGCAAATGGTAGTTTCGTTAAAGGTGACTTTCATATTAAATATTTCCTTTCTGGCCATTACCAGTGAGAAAAATTCCCATCTTATAGATTCCTTTCCTTTCCAAGTGCATGTGTAACACTGGTACTATGAAACCAAACACAGATAACAAGTTTTACAGGTCTGACCTACAGTAGGTTACCATGTCAAGAAGTGAAAAAAACAGTTTTTATAATAGCCACACCACAACGAACTTCACACACTTCCTAAAGAAATATTTAAACACATTTTAGTATTGATATACTTTACACTGTAATATTTATTTGGTTAGGTTGCTACCCTTATGACCGTTCTCTACAGTAAAAGCATAGCAAACTGTAATAAAGCATAGTGAAAGCATGGAAAAACATAATTAAGCACTGTAAACCTAGAGAGGTATGGTAAAGCATATTAAAAAGCATGGCAAACCGTGCTAAACTGTTTTAAATGTGAAGTATAATCATGGAAAAAATTATGGGGAAATCTGCAAAATTACTGGGTGAGCTTAGATAGGCCAAATGGCTTCCTGTAGTTTGTAAATGTTCTTATGTACTGTGCAAATTTACTTTAACTTTTAACAGAGTAATGTGGGCTTAAAATATGTTTTGTTTTGAAATCAATTCGCTACTAGGAACTGGATAAGCTCTGAATGACCTCCTCTCGTTCGTAAATTTTCTTATGTTCTTAATTGTTGAACTAACTGGACCAACCCAGCACCCAGTCATCTGTCCGAACTGCTGTCCTGCATATCGTGATTGAAACTGCTTTTATAATATATCACATAACCAGGGTTACCAAATCAGCACATGTCTGGAATAGGGGTTGTTTTATTGAGGGTGAAACAGCTGTTATACAGAGTTTTTATAAAAAGCATTATTCAAAACAGTCATGTATTTCATGTGGAAACTTATCGTATCTCTGCTCTATGCAAAACAGCATTGTCAAAGACATTCATACCATGGACAAGCGCTTATGCTTCTAGAATACATATTGAAATGACGGAATCCACTATAAATCTACTACACTTTAGATAAATCAAACAGTATGTACAAAATCCAGGCACTTCTTTTTTTACTAATACAAAATAATAGTGAAATTGTCCATACAGCATATGCATTTTTTGTATTGTATGTTTCTAAGTGTTTGGTGACTATTTCTAATCAAGTTGAAAGTGTATTTCACATGCATTCTTTGCTGTGTTGGGTCTGAGTGTAGGTGAATCAAGGATAAATCCAATGTTTATTTAAAAAAAAAACAAAAAAAAAAACATTGCAACATCTTTTAAAGCCATATTACCCCTTTATTTGTAATATGACGGGTCTGTATAGAACATACACTCTCAATTTGATAAGAACCAGCCACCGAACACTGCGAAACGTTATAAGTCATTAAATCTAAATTTAAAAAAACAGAGATGAAAAATTAACATGGTTTATACAGACCATTTGTGGTTTAAATGTTTATACTTTTTTTGGTCATTGACATTCTGAGTGTGAGATCTACACTCAAATTACAAGTGCATTTGATGCTAAGAGGTTCCAATGGGGACTGGATATTTATAGTAGGCCAACAAAGTGTTATCATTATAAATCGATAGTCTTCATAATATACCCACAGACATTTCACAGGGACCTAAGGTGATATTCTGTAATGAGGAAATCAATGGGCAGTTCCAAGGTGATATTCTGTAAAGAGGAAATCAATGGGCAGTTCCAAGGTGATATTCTGTAATGAGGAAATCAATGGGCAGTTCCAAGGTGATATTCTGTAATGAGGAAATCAATGGGCAGTTCCAAGGTGATATTCTGTAATGAGGAAATCAATGGGCAGTTCCAAGGTGATATTCTGTAATGAGGAAATCAATGGGCAGTTCCAAGGTAATATTCTGTAATGAGGAAATCAATGGGCAGTTCCAAGGTGATATTCTGTAATGAGGAAATCAATGGGCAGTTCCAAGGTGATATTCTGTAAAGAGGAAATCAATGGGCAGTTCCAAGGTGATATTCTGTAATGAGGAAATCAATGGGCAGTTCCAAGGTGATATTCTGTAAAGAGGAAATCAATGGGCAGTTCCAAGGTGATATTCTGTAAAGAGGAAATCAATGGGCAGTTCCAAGGTGATATTCTGTAATGAGGAAATCAATGGGCAGTTCCAAGGTGATATTCTGTAATGAGGAAATCAATGGGCAGTTCCAAGGTGATATTCTGTAATGAGGAAATCAATGGGCAGTTCCAAGGTGATATTCTGTAATGAGGAAATCAATGGGCAGTTCCAAGGTGATATTCTGTAAAGAGGAAATCAATGGGCAGTTCCAAGGTGATATTCTGTAATGAGGAAATCAATGGGCAGTTCCAAGGTGATATTCTGTAATGAGGAAATCAATGGGCAGTTCCAAGGTGATATTCTGTAATGAGGAAATCAATGGGCAGTTCCAAGGTGATATTCTGTAATGAGGAAATCAATGGGCAGTTACCATTCCACAGCAGCAATTCGTTTAGCTTTGTGACTTTCCAGACTTGAAGTAACTCCTATTAAATTTACACAACTAAAACCATCAGCTAAGTAATTGAATTCAATGAGCAATATTTTCAAAGAGTTTCCTCCTTCTGTAACTCCTGCGAAACAAACACCTTGAGATAGCTTAAGGAACTTGGGTTATATTCCTTGGTTGTTTAATTCTAGTTTTATAAAATGAATAGGCATTTTACCTTGTTCAGAAAATGTAAAGAGTTTAAAGGGTGGGGCAAATGCTTTGAAAATATGGCCCAGTGTATCTTAATCACTTTTAAGCTGTTAGTTAAGCGTTACAAAATTGAGTAAATATGGCCCCTTAAATTGTAAAAATCACATTTAAACCTATTAACCTTTTAACTATGAAATGAAATGAGTCAATTTCACAGGTGCGTGCGGGCCTATTTAAATGGCAGTTTTGTTCACATTTTCAGATAGAAACAGATCTGAATCAAGATGGGCCACTTCAAAACTAACAGAGGAAACAGAGAAGGGAACAAGCAGCCTGAGTCACAGCTCCCACCCTCTTTGCTAATTCAGATGCACAGCCTGCTTCCAAAAATATCAAGTGTTTGTTCAGCCTTTTTCAATTCCGATTTTCTTCAAAAAGGATATTTAAATAGTTTTTGCTTTAAAACTTGTAATAAATCACTAAGGTTCTAGTCGGAATCTGGTAATTATCTGTACCCAGTCAAGGGAGAGACATGTTTGTGAACCAGTTCTATAGAATGTACAGCTAAAACTACAAAGCGGTATGTAATCCAATATGTTAACATAACATTATTCAACAGGTTTCATTCCACTTTATGAAGCAAAATTAGTTCATTCTATAGGGTGATGCAACACTTTTGGCCATAGCTGTAATGTGTTTTTTGTAGTCAATGTTTATTTAAGACTTTTGCAATATATTTTAAACACATATCACTCTTACTAAAGTAAAGGTAAATGTGCACAATACATAAGAACATTAAGTATCTCAAGTATCCTAGTGTTTCTGGCTCAACATGACTAGGGAACCCATTCCATGTCTTCTTCTGTCTGTCCTACATTTATTTCCACTTCATTTCTAGCTGTGTTCTCTGCTGTGCTTAGAAACCAGGACTAGAGGAAACGGTTGGAAATTATCATATTCTTTTATTTCTAGTGGGCCATTTGTACTTTTTATAATCCCTTGTCCTTTAATAAAAGCATATCATACAGACATGCATACAAACAGACAGTCACAATGTATAAACAGACATAATGAAAATACATATTTTCAGTGCAGATTAGTTTTGTCTCTTGTGACAGGCAGTCACATATTCTGCAGCTAGTCCACATGTTATCCCCACTTCTCCTAAAAATATTTGTAGTTTTTCAGTTTCTGTGCGGTGGGTGAAGTCACTTCTGTGACTCGTGAATTTGGGTATGAATGTGTCCCTGAGCAGCTTGTATTTGGGGCAGTGCAGCAGGAAGCGGAGCTCTGTCTCTATGTGGTCTAACTCACAGTGCTCACACAGTCTCCTCTCTCTGGGTCTCCAGGTGGCTCTGTGTCGACTCTTTTCAATTGTTAAAGTGTGGTTGCTCAATCTGTATTTGGTTAGTGGACTTTAACGCTGACCCCTTCTCCCTTTGTCTAACTCATCTCTGGACCATGCTTTGTGATTCACCAGCTCTCTGCTTGTAGACATTGTCGTCCCTAGCCTCAAGTTAACTACAAGGTTTATATATTGGTCACAGATTTCCCAAAGGTACCCGTTTAAAGAATTGTTTATCAGAACCAGTCAAGGGTGACAAGCACACATTTAACATGTTCAGTTTCAGTATGTTTAGTTCTGCAAAGCCCTCAATGCAGAATACTGTATTTTATTCTGTGAATTCAGAGGAAGCTGGCCTTTAAGGGTGTTTTTAGTTTCATACTACCTCAATATATGCTTAATTGAGCAAAAAATACCACAGAAAATTACAAGAATTTACAAACCAGTTTCCAGAATTTGTTGAAGTATTTGTTTTTTTTAGGCAATCAGGCTCTTACAGGCAATTTTAATAAATTCACTATCCATTTCCAAAACGTGACTATCATCTTTAAATTTATAGAGCTCCTTTCATAACAAAGTTCTGACCAGGAGCTGTAGGTTTTACAATATAATAACTGACTCTCTTTAGCCTAGAACAAGGAAGAATTATTGAATGATTGAAGTCTTTAAAATCTTAAAAGGCACTACCCCTAACCCCTAAAACAAGGACCAGACGATACAGTTGGACATGGAGATATGCTAAGTACAGAGGGAAGGAGACACTTCTTCATACAGAGTAGTGAGGGTATGGAATGGGTGATGTTGTTGATGCTGAATCACTGGGATCCTTTAAGACCCGACTTGACAAAGTTTTTAGACCAATCAGCAGCTGTCTCCTCTTGTTCTTATTTATTTATTTATTTTAAATGATGTTCTTATGTTCTTTTAAGGGTCCAGTCTAGTCAAATAAATGAACCCACGATACATCTCTTAATAGAAAATTCCACATTAAAGAAATGTCTTCAAAAAGGCAGTTGTTTCACCTTTAATGGAACGACCATTGGATATATTTGTAGAAATAAACTTGCTAGCATGGTACAGTACGGTGCTATCTTTAAACAATATTCTCTTTTAATATCACATCCTATAATGCTAAGCAACACACTAAACACTGAAGCTATTTAAATAAGGATTTGAAATGAATTAGAAGTAGTAAAAATGGCCTTCAAATTAACAAAATTGTACAAGTGGGCCAACAGAATTCGACATGGACAAAACAATAATGTGGCAGCAGTCAACTCATCTCTGCAAACAAACCCTATATGTATTAAAGGTGAACTGACTTCCAAATCTACTCTGCAGTGCAGCACTTTTACCAGAAATTACATTTTGAAATCTGCCACATTAATATTACTACAATATGCTTTGTTATAATGACTCATATATTTCTTATTTATGAAACAATAAAAATACAATTATACAGCTTAGTGAGGTCCAAACCTCTATCAACTAGGACATGTTTGAGCTGTTGCAGAATGCAGTAGTGTGGGCTTTGCTGGTGCACAGGAGATCAAACTGAGAGTGGAGGGGAAACCCCAGGAAATGAGTTAACATGGCCATACTCAAACCCACACAGTACTAATAGAGCTGCTGTGCAATGTTGGCTGCTTTGAGGAGAGCACATACACCACACTGGCGGTTAGCTTCTTAAAGGTAAGTCCTGCTGCGTTGCACTTTTCACTTTCCAGTTGCCAGTGGCAAACACACATTGTAACTTTTCAGAATGGATCCTTTTGTAGTCAAACAAACAATGCTTGTGTATAGCGTTGAGCAGCACGAAAAACCACTGGAGGGGAACAAGATCTTTGCATGTACTTATATTTAGTGATCAGATTGTACAGTTATTGTGCTCGATTTTAAAGGCCCTTTCTTTTGAGATTGTCAGGCTATTTCAAGCTCAGTAAAGAGGAGTCCTGAGGAGTATTGTCTGGTTTTGATCTTTATGGTATAAATTAACTCTTTATTAGAGTATGGTGGTGGATGATGTTTTTCTTGAATACTGCAATTTTAATTTTAAACTCTAATGCTTTAGGTAATCAATGATTAGTGCCAAACCGTGAAACCAGAGACAAAAGCAACAAGCCTTTAATAACAAGTTATTAAAGTCTGCCAGCTTGAATAGAATATTTGAAATGGTGGACCCTAAATTTATAATCTGTGCTGTTAGTTTACCTTTGCTGGGTAGGTTCCACTTGAATGCCAGCCATTTTCAAAGTTTAACAACATGGTATTCTGGATATTTCATATGCAGTGCATTGCTCAATAAAGTAACAAAATTTAAACTTATTGGCGATCTCTTCATCTACAATATAATTCAGATGAAATATATCAGGCCATATTTTCAGAGTGTTACTTTAAAGAGTGTTAGTCTTATTTTTTGTAAAACACCTGTTCATTTTACAAAACTAGACCCAAACAACCAAGTCGTATCTTTTAAGATCTCAACCTTGACTGTTTTATCCATTGGTGCTATGCGGCTCAAACCTCAAGCTATCCTGAATCGATTTTAAACATGTAGTAGTCAGCCAATCAGAGGGCGAGATTTTATAATTGTAAACACGCTTTATTAAAATATTGCTTTTGTCATAGTGTTTGTAAATATTCTTTTGAAAGAGAAGAATAAACTGTTTTTTTAGTAACAGCTGAATAACATTTAATGATCATCTTATATACTGTTGTCATATGGTAAGGTAGAGCACATGGGATGATAGTAATATTTCGCATGTAGAGCAAAAGAGCCATAGTGGAGAGCTCACAGACACAGAGAGTCACAGGCCGACTGTACAGATTCTGTGAACTGCATAGTGCTCCCATGATACTTTCAGACAAGTAAACACATTAGAAAGCCAGTGAGATCCTGACAAGTTTGGTAATGTGGCTGGGCACGGGAATAAATTTGGTTTGAATGAACATTTCCTTCAGTGAAAAGGACTGGCTGTCAGCCATGAGAGAGAAGGCCAAGTACTTCTGCCAGTAAACTTCCTTCTGTTGCCACTCCTCTGATGAGATTGCTTCTGAACGCTATTTAGGATGCAAGAGCATATTGTAAGAAGGAAAACAGAGTTGTCGTTTGCTTGTAAGAAATCAAACAACTTTGTAACTACATGTCTTTTACAATGTCACAGAACAAAAACGTTTTCAAGAAATAAAGTTGATTCCATTTTATTCAAGTTGGTAAATTATTATTAAAAAAAATAAATAGCTTTTTCAATTAAATTAGTAAATAGTCAAATAACATTTTTGAATAATGTTTACATACAGCATAAAGGCAAAGGCATTTTATATCACTTCGAATGGGCAGAACATAACTGGGGACAATTAACAGTGTTGACTTTATCATGAAAAACCTGGCAAAATAAGCATTAAACACAGAAGTGTTGATACAAACAATATGCCTATTTTGCTGTGAAACTAAAATATAGTACTAGGTATTAACTGTGTTAACAAATAAAATGACTTTTCAATATACAGCTGTGGCCAAAAGTTTTGCATCACCTACAATTTTAGGATTCAGACATAATATAATAAACTATATGAACATAATTTAGATATTTTATTAAATAAAAAAAAATACAAAATTATATCTCAAAAGTCTACCGGAAGCCATAATAGTAGTACAGTATTTCATGTTAGATTTTGAAATGTAACATTTTTCAATTTTTGTTAGTTTTTCGTTACGTATATGGAAAACTACAAAGCGGCATGTAATTCAATATGAAAACATTATTCAGCAGGATTCATTTGACTTTGTGAAGCTAAATTAGTTAATACTATATGGTGATGCAAAACCTTTGACCACAGCTGTACAGTCTATTAGACCAATTGTAATAATTAAAAACATAAGAAAGCTGTAACAATTCTTTTATTTAGATGATTTCAATACTGTACAGAAATGTACTGACATGGATACCCCCTTATACAAGTTTACCATGGGATTTTTGCACAGTATTTTTGCACTTTTACCTGCTTTTTCCATAGTAATACCATGTATTAACCATCATTTACTCTGGTTTACCATGTTAATTAATACGCTTTACCATACCTCACTGTTCTTTACATTGCTTTGCTGTGCTTTATTACCCTGCTATGCTTTTACTATGGTAAACTTTTATAAGGGCTGCCTCATCTTATGCTCTTATTTTTAGTGATGTTAGGTGGAGTGTAAATCAGTGATATTAACCGGAGTGTGATAATAACCAAAGTGATATTATCAGGAGCTTGGAATATTAGGTTATTGTATGATTTTTAAATCATTGAATGTATATTAATATGAATTGCCTTAGCCACACTGTACAATAATCTAGATAGAATGCCTTGAACTGGAAGGTAATATGAATTACAACATACATTTTAAACCCACTGTTTTCAAACTGAAAAGACCATCTGCTTCTTGTACAGTAGTGCATAGGGAGAAGGACAGTCTTATCAGAGAAGGGCAACATGAAATCCTACAAGGAAATGCATTAGGAGGTGAAATCACTAAGCCTTGCCACAGCATTGTCTATGAACAACTGGATCGATACAGCAGTGTGCACATGTATTATTTATATACCTACCTGCATGAAGACCTCTGTAATCAGTGATGTAGAAACAACTGGCACTCATGTGTGAAAATGTTAGACACTTTGTGCTTTAATTAGGCATCTTGAACAACTTCTGAAAAGTCTCATGCATTTTACCATTTATGGCTATGTGTTCCATTTCTCTTACTATTTTAAATTAATGTGTGGCTTATTAAAGTCATTCATTAAATTAGAAAATCGCTAATGTGCCTATTTTGACAAGTTTCCAAGATTTTCAGTTCCAGTGGTTTGATTTCATATGCACAACAAATCAGACAACCTACTCTTATAAAAGTTTTCAAAGTGTAATAAAGCAAAATGAAAACTAGGTAAAGCACACAGTAGGTAAGCACTGTAAAGCACAGAGAGGTATGATAAAGCATATTAAAAAACATGGAATACCGGGGTATACTATGGTGAATGGAGAGTGGAAGCATGGGAGAAGCCTGGGAAAAGCATGGGTTAATTACCATGGTAAACTTTTATAACAGTATTTATACATGATTTCTGGTCTGGTTAAGCTATTTTCAGAACTGTGAGCATACATTTCAGTACAGTGTGTACAAACATGCCATCATGTAAAATACAAAAATAAACAAATAATGTGCAAAGGATATAAACACATACAATAATAACAATGACTATGAAGCAGCACGTTTCAAAGCCTTCATTAGGTAAAATAATTCCAAAATCTTCAACGCAAGGGTGGACTGTGATAATAAGAGGTAGAAACTTGGGTCCTTTAACTATTTGGTCTCACCAAAGTGGTAAGAAAATAAAATGTTACACTATACAATGCCCTAGTTAGACCCCACCATGAAGACTGTGTGCAGTTTAGGTCATCTCACTATTTAAAACTCATTGCACTAGAGAAGGTACAGAAATGGGCAACTAGGCTGATCCCAGGACATAAGCTAAGAGGAAAGGTTAAAATAATTAAATCTCTTCAGCCTAGAAAAAAGAGGGGACTTGAAGTTTATAAAATAAAAAATGGTTTAGATAAAGTTAGAACAGGAGGGCACAAATGAAAGCTGAATAAAAGTTTTGAACAGAAGGTAAGAATCACTTTTTTACACAGTAGTAGGATCTAAAACACTGGGAACCTTTAAAAAACAACCTGTTTTCTGCCCTATAAATTAGATGCCCCTAATAAGCAAGGCTGGATTAACCCATCATGGGGCCCTAGGCAAACATACACTTCTGGGCCCCTATCTTCTTATATGAATAACAACAAATATACGATTATATATATATACATTATACTCACGCTCCACCAATTTGCAAAATGTATCATTTTTGTTTTTAAGCTATTATACAAGGTTTTGATCAGAAACGGTCAATTATGGTTGTTAATTGTCAGCTAGGTTTTGCATTTTAGTGACATACTATATCCTAAAGTGTAAAACTATTTTTGGAATGGTACAGAAATAGACTGCACATTTATAAAACGGATCTATTTTGTAATGGAATGCGTATCCTAATGTTAAAAGGGTTATGTTAGTGTTGTATTGTTATTTCATTTGTAATACACACAGTACATGGCGCTGTAGATTTTTTGACTGGAATGTAAGAGCAGGAAGGAGGAACATAGTGTGTCAATGCAGATATTGTTTGAGATGTTTCTGTATTGGGCCACAGCTGTGGACGGAACAGAGAGACGTAACACTGTAGTAAAGTGTTTAGGGAGAAGGAAAAAGAACTGAGGGAAGCATGCTAGCAAAGCTGTAAGTGAAGCCAGCTGCTTAATAAACACGTGTTGTTTTTAGTTGTATCGAGTTGCCTAAATCATTATTAAAAGTAAGCGGCAATGAAACACATAGAAGGAAGTTGATGTTCTTTGTTTGGTTGCAGGAGGCGCCCGGGTTTTAGGACTACCGGTCTAGTTTTGTGTATTTACATTTCTTTAGGCCTTATTTACTTCTTATGGTCATACATGGACACATTTGCAGACTGGATCGGTCTGAAGCTGGTGCTGTTTAAACAGCAGTCTTGATAGTCAGAATTCCATGCAGAATGTCTGGAGACAATTGATTTATTACCTTTTTACAAGGATCATCTGAGAAAAAACTTGTTATAATTCTGCAGTGCTGTGTGGCAAAGTCAACAAATGGCAACCTTGGCAAGTGTAGGAAACGTGGCTCTCCGATAGGTATGTACAAGAGCGCAATTTTGTGCCAATTTTCATCAGCTCCCAGATCCCGTCTAAGATCCTTCAAGTCAGTCACTTTTTACTGCATAAATTCCACCTAGGCTATCCAGCATATTTCCAATAACAAAAAAGCATTGCAAGCTGGACCATGTCTCCTGAGCTCGCTGTGCTTTGGCTACTTGGTTGAAGAACGTGTATACTAATTTCAGCACAGTATTGTTAATTGGTATTCTTCTTTTGATACTTTTCACTGCAATCACATAAGGTGTAGGTGTATGTCAAATGGGAAAGCCGCAAGCAATACAAAATCTACCATTTTTATTTCGATTCAAAATAACTGACTTTTTTATTTTTATTATTTATTTACGTTTTAGTGTTAAAATGTGACTTTTATTTACTGACTGCCCCTAATGGACAGTTGGCACCCTTAAACCAAATGCAGTTTAAGGTGTCTTACTTCTCAATCTTCAATACAGCGAAGGCAGTGAGCTGTCCTTGCTTTACTGTTGATCGGAGGTGTTTTTTGACACGCTTCATTAAAGAAAATGCTCTTTCTCCAGGGTCGGGACAATGTTTTTGGCGGTTCGGGGCTTTCTGCACAGATTTGTAAAAATATTTCTAATGCCCCCCATTGCCGCTTGCATTCTTCTTCTTCCCGTTTCCTGTGTTTATGCTTTGCTGCCCATGAAAGAGACGTTGTTTGCTGTATTCAAGCAAAACCAAATTTACTGACCTGGAACTTACTTCTGTCGCCGCGCGAAAGTGAGCAAGACAAGTTCCGGGTGAACCAGTTTGATTTTGTGTGAACACAAGTGAGATACACTGCACTGGTTGAAATGTCAGTGAGTGAAGTTCTTCCATTTTGCGCGCAATTCTGTATCCGTTTTGGGCCCCGCCCATGACTTTGGGCCCTAGGTACGTGCCTAGTTTGCCAATGCATTAATACGGTCCTGCTAATAAGGGCGAATGGTGTGTTAACAAGGGACAGGCCTTGATGGGCTGAACGGCCTCTTCTTGTTCCCAAACTTTTCTTATGTTCTTACTATTTTAATGATCTTAACTGTGGCACTGTATAGCCCAGAGAAGTGTGCTAAAGCCAATTTAAAAATGGTAAAGTATGGTTAATGCAGTACTGTACTTACTGTAAAATGACTGTGCACATTTACTGTAGTAAGCTCTTACAAGGAGAACTTGATTTGATTATGACTCTGAGCGGCTATACTGTACATAGCCTCCTAATGCTTCTCTTTTAAACCGTGCTTGTTTTGCAGACACTGGAAATCCTTGAAGCAATATGGGATCCTGCCAGGACAGTGAATACTGGGACAGCCTTGTACGAACATGCATTTTGTGTAAAGATATGTGTGACCAGCGCATTATAAAAGCTAAATGTGCACCGGTTTGTGGTAGGTTGGACTTTTCTCTGAAATTAACCAAATGTATAAAGAACTCCTCAGCACCCCCTATGCTAAACTCAGTTTCTTTAAAAAATAACCTTCTAGAAAGAGATGAAATGTGTTAACATTTGCATGACCTCCCAAAGGTTTAAAAATGCCATTCTTCGTTGTTTATATGTTCCCCTGTTCTGGAGCTGCCCTTCAGCTGCCCTGACAGTCCTTTCTTTATTTATCATAGAGGCTGTTGATGTAAGATAGGATTACACAGTGTCTATGCGCTCTCAGTGTAGTACATGAACCATAGTCATTTTCTTTGAGTAGACTGAGCACACATAGTCCACACTGCTGTGTTAGATTAGCCTCCAGAGAGCAGTTATAAAAAGAAGCCCCTAGCTGCCACCTCGCTGCCCCTCTGTATTGTTTCTACTCTCGCTTCTCTTTTCAGAGGCTCTGAGGTGCACAAACACAGCTGGCAGTTACTATGACATGCTGCTGAGGAAGTGCATCAGCTGTGCAGAAGTGTGTGGGCAGCACCCGGTGCAGTGTGGAGCTGCCTGTCAGGGTGAGTCAGCATCGACAGGGTCCTCTGAACACAACTAAACAAGATCTGCGGAGCGTGTTATTGTGTACCATTGGACCTGTCAATATCATAAACTAGAAACACTTACACGGAGCTGGGCTGTTGAACAGAATCAATTTTATTTCACTCTTAAACAGTTCGCACATACACATATGCGCAGTTCAAACATAACATTGTACCGCCCCCATGTGGTAGTAAATGGCAAACTCTAACACTGCAAAAACATAACGTGTGGCCGCTAAAATAAAAGCAAACACTCCCCATTCAGTTGTGCATATTTATCTCATATAGAGGATTTTTTTACTGTCTTAAGCCGTGAGCCGATCCTATACGTGACTCACTAGCCACTCCCACCTCTGCAAGCTTATTCTTGTTCTATTGGAGGATAATCAACACACACATCCCTCTTATTAGTGTGGCCATTAGGAGACCATTCACACTTTATCAATCAGGGGTGGAGTCCACACATCAAAATGATAGAAGTATGTCCAAAAAAATTCCAACATTTTAAAGACATTGAAAAAGACTTTGAATCTAAATGTCTGTCATTGAATAGTTCTAAATTCAAAATGTATTACAAGCCTTAAATTTAATGTTCGCAGACGCCCTACCCAGGGTGACTTACAGTTGTATACAAAAAATACATATCAAGAATTACAGTACATAAGAACATAAGAATATAAGAATTTACAAACGAGAGGAGGCCATTCAGCCCATCTTGCTTGTTTGGTTGTTAGTAGCTTATTTTTCCCAGAATCTCATCAAGCAGTACAATTAAGAGCAAGATACAAAATACAATGACTTCAGTCCTAATACATGGGGCTGTCTACTTCAGTATGCTTAAAAAAGTACTGATACAGGTTAGTTTCACCAGCTTTACACGGTTTGCATTCAGAGAATACAAGCAGGGAAGTCCATGAGCATTACCCCAGGTACAGTGCCTATAGAAAGTCTACACCCCCTTTCAAAATGTTCACCTTTTGTTGCCTTATAGCCTGGAATTAAAATGCATTAAAATAGTTTTTTTTCTCATTTATCAACACATCCTTCCCCACAACTTCCAAGCGAAAAAAATATTCTAGAAATGTGTAGAAAATTAATTAAAAATAAAAACTGAAATAGCTTGGTTGGATAAGTGTCCACCCCCCTTGTAACAGCAATACTAAATTAGCTCAGGTGTAACCAATCGCCTTCAAAATCACACACCAAGTTAAGTGGCCTCCACCTGTGTTAAATTGTAGTGATTCACATGATTTCAGGATAAATTCAGCAGTTCCTGTAGGTTCCCTCTGCTGCGTAGTGCATTTCAAAGCAAAGACTCAACCATGAGCACCAAGGCGCTTTCAAAAGAACTCCGGGGACAAAGTTGTTGAAAGGCACAGATCAGGGGATGGGTATAGAAAAATATCAAAGGCCTTGAATATCCCTTGGAGCACGGTCAAGATGATTATTAAGAAGTGGAAGGTGTATGGCACCACCAAGACCCTGCCTAGATCAGGCTGTCCCTCCAAACTGGATGACTGAGCAAGAAGGAGACTGATCAGAGAGGCTACCAAGAAGCCAATGGCAACTTTGCAAGAGCTACAGGCTTTTATGGCCAAGACTGGTCAAAGTGTGCATGTGACAACAATATCCCAGCACTCCACAAATCTGGCCTGTATGGTAGGGTGGCAAGAAGGAAGCCATTACGCAAGAAAGCCCACCTTGAATCCTGTTTGAAGTATGCAAAAAAACACTCAGGAGATTCTGTAGCCATGTGGCAAAAGGTTTTGTGGTCTGACGAAACTAAAATGGAACTTTTTGGCCTAAATGCAAAGCGTTATGTTTGGCGCAAACCCAACACAGTGCATCACCCAAAGAACACCATCCCTACTGTGAAGCATGGTGGTGGCAGCATCATGTTATGGGGATGTTTCTCATTGGCAGGGACTGGGGCACTTGTCAGGATAGAAGGGAAAATGAATGGAGCAAAGTACAGAGAAGTCCTTGAGGAAAACCTGCTGCCCTCTGCAAGAAAGCTGAAACTGGGACTGAAGTTCACTTTTCAGCATGAAACAACCCAAAGCACACAGCCAAAGCTACACTGGAGTGGCTAAGGAACAAAAAGGTAAATGTCCTTGAGTGGCCCAGTCGGAGCCCCAACCTAAATCCAATCGAAAATTTGTGGCATGACTTGAAGATTGCTGTCCATCAAGGAACTTGACAGAGCTTGAACAGTTTTGTAAAGAAGAATGGTCAAATATTGCCAAATGTAGGTGTGCAAAGTTGGTAGAGATCTATCCCAACAGACTCACAGCTGTAATTGCTGCCAAAAGTGCTTCCACTAAGTATTAACTCATGGGGGTGGAGACTTATCCAATAATGATTTTTCAGTTTTGTATTTTTAATATATAACTTTTTTTCCCCTTAACAGTGTGGAGTATGGTGTGTAGATAAGTGGAAAAAATCCTCATTTAAATGCATGAAACTCTGAGGCACTGACACAAGAAAATGTGAAAAAAGTTCAAGGGGGTGTAGACTTTCTATAGGCACTGTATTTACCTGGAAAACTGGGACATTTGTTATTGTGCATGGCCCTGATCATACTGCTGAATAAACAGTTTAGAATTAGAATATAGAAATGCTGTGGCGTTTTGAGACATCCAGAACACAGGCGTAGATTTCCCCTTGCTGAAAATGCCTCTTCATTAAAGGTAAGTGCCCCAGTCTTGGATACATGCAATAGGAAAATGTTGAGAAGGATAATTTCCCCGTCCTCCCCTCTCGGTGGGCCTGCTTAGGAACAACGGATATTAGCAAGACAGATATTTCACTTATGTATAGAGGGGAAAGTGGTGTGGACATAGAACTATGAATCCATTCGCAATGTGCTTGTTTCGTAATGGAACTCTGCTAATACTAAGTAAAGCAGTGGCGAGAGCACAACATAAAATACATAAACTAACTGAGATCACAAGACAGACAGCACATGTGATTTAACAGTTTATTTACAGAAAAACAATAAAAATGCTTGATCAAAAAATGTTTTTGGAGCGATCAAGAAAACAGAAAATATTTTCAGAGTATGTATTGTGTATAGGTAGCCTATACAAAAAGCAAAAATAGCAGAAGTGGGTCAGATGAGGCAGAGGATGCATAGGGCTGCAAATACTGCTGCATTGAGGTACACGTTCGCGCTGACAATAAAAGAACATACTGTAAAATAAGCGACACATTAAACTAAAACCTGTGATTGGTTCTCTCTTTAAACATCTCTGTATACACATGTTCCGCGTGTGTTCCCATTGGCCTGAAGTGTGCGGCCGAGGACCAATGGGAGGTGTGTGTTGCTCTCCCCTCATCTACATATGGGGGAGCTAAGCCTATAAGAAGGCGCTGTGCTGCCATTTCGATGGGTTGTTGTTGTGCTGGTGCCATGGTTACTGTGTTCCTCTGTGTGAATCCTGTGTTGCTGACAGAGCTGTGGTCTCTAGTCTGGGTGCTGAGAGAGTGTCCAGAGAAATAAATAAAGAGAAAGGATTTGAAAAAGTTCCTCAAAACGCTACATTGGTGTCAGAGCGGGATTCGGAACGAAACCCATGAGCGTCAAGCAGGAGCGGTTAGGAGAGGGAGGTGGACCAGTGGATCCGCTACAACCCCCACCCATCCCAGACTCGGTGGGATGGCGGACTGGAAGACCTCCTCGGTGGGCTGGAGGATCAAGGCTGGTACATTGCATGCGGGGAATTCAGGCACAAGGTTGAAGAGGAGGTACTGCCTGCCCGAAAGCAGAGGAGGGGCGGCCGTTCCCAGAGGCAAGCAAGGGAGCCGGTGCCGTCTCCAGTGTTGGAGAGGGGGGTGCTGCCCGCCCGAGTGCCGGAGAGAGAGGTGCTGCCGCCGCTGGAATACCCAGGGAAGGACAGCTGGAAGACTAACGGAGCGCTTGGGAAGCTGCGTCTGCGGAAAGCATTGGCACTATGTAGTGTACTGCCCTCACCTGATGGAGGAGCAGCAGCTGGAGATCCTCAAGCTTTGGTCAGCACTAGTCGCAAGATGGGGAGGTGTGTGTCGCTCTCCCCTCATCTACATATGGGGTTGTCATAGCTGCTGTGTTCTTGCGTGTGAATTCTGTGTTGCTGACAGAGCTGTGGTCTCTGGTCTGTGTGCTGAGAGAGCATCCAGAGAAATAAATAGAGAAAGGACTTGAAAAAGGAACCAGCGTCTCTGTTTTCTGCCTCCTGCGAAACGCTACAATACTATTTGTATCAGCACAGCGATTGCCCAAACATTCGCAAATTACCAGCTAACTTGGGAAAATGTGGCTTCGACTTGCACAGATTCTGCTTCATCATACATGCCAGGGACATTAAACTTAATCAGAAACCAGAACTGCTACACATCACAGCAGTGGTGTGGAGCAGTGGTTAGGGCTCTGGACTCTTGAACGGAGTAGACTGTCATACCGCTGAAACGCTGCTGCCACCTGCAAATTAGCGATGATACAACAAGTCCTGAGCGGAGCAACGATAGTTTGCATACACACTTGTGATGTAGTTGTTGGCATCACAGATCACACACTACTTGCACGCTGACAGAATAGGTCCCCTTACGATTTACGTAGAAGTGCCTATTCTATGTTGGTGCGTATACTTTAGTGCTCCAGACAAACAGTGTGCTCGCCGCATGTCTTCTTCCAGGTCAGCCTGAAGCAGTTGGCAGATGTCAGTGATTGTTTGTCTGTTGAGGCGAAATTGCTGCATCCATTATGTGTCAGACAGGCTCAGAAAAGACAGATGACTTTTAAATATATGAGGACGTCTCCTCCTCCACTCTTTGTCTGGCCACGTAGAAATTATTATTATTAATTTGTTCATTTATTTCTTAGCAGACGTCCTTATCCAGGCGACTTACAATTGTTACAAAATCACAGTACAAAGTATCACATTACAAATATCACAATAATCCAGTGCGCTCAACATATTTATTTTATTTCTCTTTTTCTCTCTCTCTTTTCTTTGCCTGCTTCCCTGGTAGTTTCCCCGTATTTATAGTCGACCATGTAATTTGTGCACACTTTAGACCTGGTTTTTCACATGTCTACTGAAACTCAAACGCTAACGCTGTTGACTGTTTGCTAAATCTCTACATTAGTATGTAAATGAGGACACTCCCCAAGTTCAGCCCATGTCAAGTGCTGATGCTAACTTGCCAAGTGGACACAAAAACACTTGTTGCTAAATCAAATAGGTGGGCAAAGTCTGTTTGCACACACGTGCGCCTGATTCTGGTGTTGTAACTGTCCAAGTGTTTTGCGATTGCCTTAGGGGTTTGCGAACGTTGCTAAATAGGGCTCTCTAAATTCACTTTCTAACTCTTGTTACTTTTATTTATCATTGCCAACTTAAATATGAGAAATACAGTACAAGCTTTTTCTTAATTTTACATTGATCTGGTGTGCATGAATGTGACATTCTCACATGTCATAGTGCACAGCAGTGTATTGCCAGCAAAACAAAAACTTAATCCAGTTGCAGATCACTACACGGCGCTGGCGCTTACTGTATGAAGAAACTGTGACACACAATTAATTAGTCAACGGTAATGTCATTGGGAGTAAACACTGCAGTTCTGTTAGCAAAATCAACGATGATTTATTCATGTGCTACTGTCTAATATAGAACTTCTGTTCATTCATAGATACTGGCGCCATCTAGTGTTCTTAACTAAATAATGCATTGAATATAAAATCGTCAATGTTATCAGACACAACAACAAAAAAAGGAAGAACACACCTTATTTGAGTAATTAAGAGTCACTGAGAATGATTGCAAACATCAGAAAAAGGTACGGGGGAAGAAGTTTAAAGCTATTCTTTTAAACATTATGAAACTGTATAGAGGGTGTAAGGTATCCCTTTAATTCTTCTACATGTTAACATTTCAAATACTTTTTTAATTGACCTTTCCCACGTTCTCCACAAGCACAGCCACAGCAGCAGCAGCAGCAGCAGCTCCGTCAGTGTGCCCCCCCATGAGGACAGCCCTGGAGCTGCAGCCAGCGAGGATGGGGAGGCCGGTGCTGGAGCACTACCATGCGGCCCTCATCTACTCCCTGCTTGGTGTCTGCCTCAGTGTCCTGCTCTGCACCCTGTCCCTGGCTGTGTTCATGATGCTGAGGAAGAGGGGGGAGCTGTGCCCCAGGAAAAAGGCCAGTGGGCACACCCCTGCCTCCTCCAAAGGTAACTGTGCTCAATTATATTACCCCATGATTTTCTCCCCCAATGTAGAATGTGTGACGGGCAGTGTTGTGTGATAAACTGCCGTTACGGATTCTGTCCTGCCCCTGTCGGTGAGATGAGATGAGGGTAAAAGCTCTGTAATCACGAATGCAGACGAGTCCGGCACTCGCTTGCTGTGCACAGGGCTGGTAGTTCACGCCCAGCCTCCGCCCTGTTAGAAATGCCCAATTACATTCCCTCACCACAGCAATTTCCCACACAATGTAGGAGAATGTTAGTGTCTGTCACCAAGTCAATCGCCTCTTTACACCCAGGAACTCGAGAGCAGATGTTAACGAGCTACCAGCCTCTGGAGGACAAATGCCAGCCCTGCGGGTGTCCGCTCTGAGGTCACCAGGCATCTGGCCAATAGGGTCGGCTACAACGCGATAAGGAGAAACAGTCTCTGGTGGTTTTGCCACCCTAACCCACGGGAGTGCCACAGCAAATGCAACGCACCCTTCGGAATCCCCAGCAAAGACCAACGACTTCGCACAGCCAGAATGCAAGCCTGCGATCACCTGACTGTATGACTCATTGGCGCCACTAGGGGACCCACCCAAATGGAACTATGCTTTAATATTTTATTTTATATTCTAAATATTGGTTCTTTACCTATAAAAATGCCCTACCTCACAGGCGTTTGGTAGACCATACCATCTCTTAACTGTGGTGAATTTTTCATTTGTTATGTATATCTCAAATGTCATTTTTTAAAGACACACATGTTATTGCTGACTATTGCTTCTCTTATTGACTGACATGACAATAAAATGACAATAATTGCTTTGCCACATTTCTTAAGCCCTGTTCACACTTGTATTGGTACGATACTACATAAGAAAGTTTACAAACGAGAGGATCTTGCTTGTTTGGTTGTTAGTAGCTTATTGATCTCAGAATCTCATCAAGCAGCTTCTTGAAGGATCCCAGGGTGTCAGCTTCAACAACATTACTGGGGAGTTGGTTCCAGACCCTCACAATTCTCTGTGTAAAAAAGTGCCTCCTATTTTCTGTTCTGAATGCCCCTTTTTCTAATCTCCATTTGTGACCCCTGGTCCTTGCTGTTCCGAGTCGTATCGAAACAGTACCGGTACGAAACCTGCTCTTTTTTGAGTTTCGTACCGATACAGTTATATCGGTGCGACACCGATAAGAACGCCAGTCTGGACAGATGTTTCGGTACAGTTCCGCAACAATATCGGTATAAAAATGCTAGTGTGAACAGGGCAAAACTGTATTAGTATCGTACAGATACAAGTGTGAACATGGCTTTAATTAACATCACAGAATCTCAATTCTCAGAGATTTAAGAATGGAAATGTCATTTTACCATGTACATTCAATTTTAACTATGATTTTTCCCCACAATCTTGTTACCAAGAACTAATGTCAATAGGCCATCCATTGGTTCATTTCAAGAATATTTTAATGAGTTTAGTTGCTGTGAGGAGGCTGCTTTCCAATCGAACTAGTGGGCTGAGTTAAGAGTGGATGGAATGTAAGCATGTCGAATGAAAAGCAGATAAAATAAGTCCCGGTACTGAGTACCGGTGAATTCCGTCAGAATGTCACCCCTGGTTCTAGCTAATGCATTAATCAAAGTTTTCTATAACACACGTTTCTTTCAAAACTGCACAAAATAATTCCATAAATCTTAGCTGTGGATTTGTTTTATAGGTATATATCTGATATCTGGTACTACACAAGGGTCTCTTTGCCAATCTGTTTGCCAGCCATGCTTCCTTGGTCAGCTGGAGGATGAATTGTCCCAAGGAAGTAAGCATGAGGCCATACCTGGTGCTTCACTTTTGGCATGTAAATGCTCAATGCAGATCTTTCTCCTGTGCACAGCTTGTTTAATGGAATCCGGCAGTCTGCAAGGGAGTCTGAGTGGAAGAGGAACCCCTGAGACTGTGGGGACCTGCAGCTACTGCTTCCCTGAGCTGGCAGGGACTGAGACAGCAGCGCAGACACACAGACACACTGGACTGGCAGCGATGGAGACAGCAGCGCAGACACACAGACACACCGGACTGGCAGCAATGGAGACAGCAGCGCAGACACACAGACACACCGGACTGGCAGCAATGGAGACAGCAGCGCAGACACACAGACACACCGGACTGGCAGCAATGGAGACAGCAGCGCAGACACACAGACACACCGGACTGGCAGCAATGGAGACAGCAGCGCAGACACACAGACACACCGGACTGGCAGCGATGGAGACAGCAGCGCAGACACACAGACACACCGGACTGGCAGCGATGGAGACAGCAGCGCAGACACACAGACACACCGGACTGGCAGCGATGGAGACAGCAGCGCAGACACACAGACACACCGGACTGGCAGCAATGGAGACAGCAGCGCAGACACACAGACACACCGGACTGGCAGCGATGGAGACAGCACCACAGACACAGAAACACACCGGACTGGCAGCGATGGAGACAGCACCACAGACACAGAGACACACCGGACTGGCAGCGATGGAGACAGCACCGCAGACACACAGACACACCGGACTGGCAGCGATGGAGACAGCACCACAGACACAGAGACACACCGGACTGGCAGCGATGGAGACAGCACCACAGACACAGAGACACACCGGACTGGCAGCGATGGAGACAGCACCACAGACACACAGACACACTGGACTGGCAGCGATGGAGACAGCAGCGCAGACACACAGACACACCGGACTGGCAGCGATGGAGACAGCACCGCAGACACACAGACACACCGGACTGGCAGCGATGGAGACAGCACCACAGACACACAGACACACTGGACTGGCAGCGATGGAGACAGCACCGCAGACACACAGACACACCGGACTGGCAGCGATGGAGACAGCACCACAGACACAGAGACACACCGGACTGGCAGCGATGGAGACAGCACCACAGACACAGAGACACACCGCATTGCTCTACAAGCAGGCTGCAGCCACCACGGTTTCATCCATGTATGGCAGCGACAGAGCACTTAATATTATTTGTTCCCCGACACAACCTACCACATAAGAAAGCAACAGCTAAACATTGCACTAAAGGGGGTTTAATATGATAACACTGGGGCACATCTCAGGGTTTTTAAAACTTTGAGTCTTCAGTTTTTACTGTGAGCTTAGTACATACCAACAAAATAATTCCAGTAAAGCTTACCAGATATGTGTAGCCTTTGTTTCTTAGATCTTGCATGTTCCTATTTGAAAGATGTACACATTATGGTACAGGATGATTTGTTTCTACCATGAACAGCTATAGCCAAAACTTTTGCATCACCTAGAATTTTAGGATTCTGACAATTAAAAAAAAAAAAAAAAAAAAAAAAAAAAATTATATGAACATGATTTAGATATTGTATTTAACAAAATAATAGTAGTGCAGTATTTCATGTTAGATTTCGAAATGTCACATTTTGAAATTGTCAGTTTTTTGTTAAGTATATGGAAAACAACAAAGTGGTATGTAATTCAATATGTTAAAGTAAAAATATAGAACAGGTTTAATTTGACTTTATGAAGCAAAATGTGTTCATTCTGTAGGGCAATGCAAAACCTGTGGCCATAGCTGTACATAAACTGGATCACACCCTACACAAACTCAGATTTATCTGCGTGTAAATCCTGGAGAGGTTCAAACGGCAGTGCAATGGTGCCAGATTTCTGTCCCGG
Organism: Acipenser ruthenus; assembly: GCF_902713425.1. Taxonomy (NCBI): domain Eukaryota; kingdom Metazoa; phylum Chordata; class Actinopteri; order Acipenseriformes; family Acipenseridae; genus Acipenser; species Acipenser ruthenus. Next base: position 12,547,783 of record NC_081210.1, on the reverse strand, counting down.
TTTAAGGGACACTGAAAGATATTTAGTTTGGTTCATTTCTTCACCATGAAAAAAGAAAAGGATTCATTTTGTAGACAGAACTCCCTTCTTTCATATTGCACAGGACCAGACTACCTCCTCCACCCGACTGCTCCTTTTGGGCGGGGAAAAAGCACTTGACCTGCTTGTCCATTTCTCAAACTGAAGTGTTGGTAGCTAACAACATTGTTTAAAATCTTTTTCACTATTCATGTGTCTCAGATGTGCAGTTTTACAAAACATTACAATGATATGTAGTAATTGTAAAACAGCATATCTGGTACATTGAGGCTTGGTGGTCCAGTGGTTAAAGAAAAGGGCTTGTTACCAGGAGTTTCCAAGGTCAATCCCCAAGTCACTTAACCTCCTTGTGTTCTGTCCTTTGGATGAGATGTAAAACTGAGGTCCTATTGTAAGTAACTCTGCAGCAGCAGTTGTGATGCATAGTTCACTCCCAGGTCTCTGTAAGTCGCGTTGGATAAAAGCGTATGCTAAATAATAATACTAAAAAAATTAAAATAAATCTTTGTTTTGTAAGCCTGGATGTTGAATTGAGCTGGGCCTTTTTTCCTGTCAATAACCAAGCTGCTTCCCCTCAACTGACATGATTTCAGCCAGCAACATTACCCAGAAGACACTGCTGAGGTGACATGATGTAGTCAAGCAGTATCAGACTTCTTGTGAATAAGGCATAGAAACTGATCTAGTGAAGTGCAGTACCAGATAATATGATTTAAAAATCGAAATACATGATTGTTATATGTGTTTCTTTCAAAACTGCACATTTGAGACTAGTGTAGCAGTGTGAAGTGCACAATGTTGAGATTAATGGAATTATTTTATTACCTACAATGAGTAAAAGGATATTCTTATAATCAAAGATGGTAGCTGCCATAACGGTTTACAATTCTTTTTTTAAATGAATTATTTCTTATTGCTGTGTTATTTGCTAAACTGATTTAAAAGTAATGTATTTTAATATTGTTATTTTATTTACTGTTTTATATTGAATTAAGTTTTAAACTTCAGTGATTGTAATATAATGTTTATTATTTAAGTAATTTATTTACAATAACTTGAGAAAACCTGCACTTAGTTTAAGTTGGAAAAAAATAAAACCTGACTACTGTATGTAATGTAGTTTAAATATAATGTATTGCATGCAATAAACTTCTTAACAATGCATTTACTATGTAGTCATAATAAAATATTGTACTGTGTGATGTTATTGACAAAACAAAACAATGGTATTTCAGCTGCAGTAACAAAAAATATAAAAATATTGGAAAATAAAGCAAAAACTAAAGCTAAGAAGTCAGGTCTAAAAGAACCCAGTGATTCTACATCACTATAATTAGGGGTCTACCTAAATCGCGATTCCGCAGAAATCGTGAAATTGAGAGGTCACCACGAAATTCACCTCTTTCAGGAGCCAATGCATACCGAAGAAGTACGGAGAGGAAAAAGAAAAACAAAAACAATAACTACTGCACAATGCAAGCGATGCAAACTACGCATCTTCCTTCTGTAGACATGCTTTTTTTTATTCCTTCGCCGTCCTGTGTGCATTGCACTCAAGCAAAAAAACTAACAAAAAAAAAACGTCCACAAATAACATTTACAAAACAAATTCTCCAAAAGTGATTAACGGTCTTGTTTACTATTCAAATGACAACAAAGTTTTAACCAGACTATCAGTGCGTATTGCTTTTCTGTGACCTGTACTGTGCAGTAGGGGGTGGGACAAAGTCAGTGCTGCATTGTTTTGGTTTAGGTTGCTAAAATCTAGTTTTCAGTATTGGAGGTAAAACAACAGAAATGGACGACAAAGCAAAAAAAGCAAAGTATATTTTGGTGATTGATCGTGTCAAGATATTTTTCAAAGAAACTACATGCAGATGGAGGTAATTGTTTTGCATATGTGATGTCTTCTGCAGTGTGGTCATTTGTGTTAAAATGTCTGGCAACAGGAAATGTAGAGGTGTTAATTCTTATAGTTCTTGGATGTTCCACGAAGCAATCAGCTAAACGCTGTTTTGTGTCTCTGATGTACAGTTTGTTACACTTCACACAGCCAGTGCAGTATACTATTCCTTTACTGGTGCAAGTAAAAGTCTCATGAATAGTGAATGAAGATTTTGCCCCTTTGATTACTGTGTTGTTGTGGATGCAAGCAGCACAGCACGAGCTGTTGCATGGAAATGAGCCTTTAAGATAGTCACAACTGGGCTGCATTGATGTAAGACATCATTTGTGGATTATTGATGCTGGGCCAATCTAGCTGTCAAAAGTGGAGGTGAGGCAGATACCCCGGCATGCACTTTGAAGCTGGCAGGGGAGAGTGTAGAAATGCAAAGCTAGACTCGCCCAAATAAATAGGCAAAACTAGATTGGCCCAGCATCGATTTTGAAACTTTGGACAAAACTAGCCTCACCTGGGCTAGTCCCGAAATTTAGTGAAAACTGTTGAAAAAATGGGTTTCGCCCAGTCATCTATTTCAAGTTCTGGGCCCATCTAGATTTGCCCAATTGGACTCGGGGGAGTGCCGAACAAAAGTGGTAACTTCGGGATTCGCCCAGAAGCCGTTGGCGAAACTAGACTCGCCAGACCACCGGGTTTCGCCCCTAACATACTGTGTATGTGTAATTTATATATATATATATATATATATATATATATATATATATATATATATATATATATATATATATATATATATATACAGTGCCTTGCGAAAGTATTCGGCCCCCTTGAACTTTGCGACCTTTTGCCACATTTCAGGCTTCAAACATGAAGATATGAAACTGTAATTTTTTGTGAAGAATCAACAACAAGTGGGACACGATCATGAAGTGGAACGAAATTTATTGGATATTTCAAACTTTTTTAACAAATAAAAAACTGAAAAATTGGGCGTGCAAAATTATTCAGCCCCTTTACTTTCAGTGCAGCAAACTCTCTCCAGAAGTTCAGTGAGGATCTCTGAATGATCCAATGTTGACCTAAATGACTAATGATGATAAATAGAATCCACCTGTGTGTAATCAAGTCTCCGTATAAATGCACCTGCACTGTGATAGTCTCAGAGGTCCGTTTAAAGCGCAGAGAGCATCATGAAGAACAAGGAACACACCAGGCAGGTCCGAGATACTGTTGTGGAGAAGTTTAAAGCCGGATTTGGATACAAAAAGATTTCCCAAGCTTTAAACATCCCAAGGAGCACTGTGCAAGCGATAATATTGAAATGGAAGGAGTATCAGACCACTGCAAATCTACCAAGACCTGGCCGTCCCTCTAAACTTTCAGCTCATACAAGGAGAAGACTGATCAGAGATGCAGCCAAGAGGCCCATGATCACTCTGGATGAACTGCAGAGATCTACAGCTGAGGTGGGAGACTCTGTCCATAGGACAACAATCAGTCGTATACTGCACAAATCTGGCCTTTATGGAAGAGTGGCAAGAAGAAAGCCATTTCTTAAAGATATCCATAAAAAGTGTTGTTTACAGTTTGCCACAAGCCACCTGGGAGACACACCAAACATGTGGAAGAAGGTGCTCTGGTCAGATGTAACCAAAATTAAACTTTTTGGCAACAATGCAAAACTTTATGTTTGGCGTAAAAGCAACACAGCTCATCACCCTGAACACACCATCCCCACTGTCAAACATGGTGGTGGCAGCATCATGGTTTGGGCCTGCTTTTCTTCAGCAGGGACAGGGAAGATGGTTAAAATTGATGGGAAGATGGATGGAGCCAAATACAGGACCATTCTGGAAGAAAACCTGATGGAGTCTGCAAAAGACCTGAGACTGGGACGGAGATTTGTCTTCCAACAAGACAATGATCCAAAACATAAAGCAAAATCTACAATGGAATGGTTCACAAATAAACATATCCAGGTGTTAGAATGGCCAAGTCAAAGTCCAGACCTGAATCCAATTGAGAATCTGTGGAAAGAACTGAAAACTGCTGTTCACAAATGCTCTCCATCCAACCTCACTGAGCTCGAGCTGTTTTGCAAGGAGGAATGGGCAAAAATTTCAGTCTCTCGATGTGCAAAACTGATAGAGACATACTCCAAGCGACTTACAGCTGTAATCGCAGCAAAAGGTGGCGCTACAAAGTATTAACTTAAGGGGGCTGAATAATTTTGCACGCCCAATTTTTCAGTTTTTTATTTGTTAAAAAAGTTTGAAATATCCAATAAATTTCGTTCCACTTCATGATTGTGTCCCACTTGTTGATGATTCTTCACAAAAAATTACAGTTTCATATCTTTATGTTTGAAGCCTGAAATGTGGCAAAAGGTCGCAAAGTTCAAGGGGGCCGAATACTTTCGCAAGGCACTGTATATATATACACACACACATACACATACACACTACCGGTCAAAAGTTTTAGAACACCTCAATTTTTCCAGTTTTTATTGAAATTTACGCAGTTTAATGTCTCAATGTACTCTGAAATTAAAGCATAGAACAAATAAACAATTGGAGATAAAAAAGAAATCATAGAATCGTTTTGTTTATATAATATAATAATATAACAGCCGAACACACTCGTGGCATTCTTTCTACAATGGAAATCAAATATTGTTCGGAAAGTTCTTCCCAACACTGTTGCAGAAGTTCCCACAAATGTGTTGCACTTGTAGGTTGCTTTGCTTTCACCCTTCTGTCCAGTTCATCCCAAACCAGCTCGATGGGGTTTAAGTCTGGAGACTGTGCTGGCCATTCCATGATTTGAAGCCTACCGTCTTGTTCTTTTCTTCTAAGGTAGTTCTGACAAAGCCTGGAGGTATGTTTTGGGTCATTATCTTGCTGTACGATGAACCCCTGACCAACTAGGCGTATACCAGAGGGTATTGCATGGCGCTGCAAAATACTGTGGTAGCAGTTTTGGTTCAGGGTGCCACTCACTCTGTGCAAGTCGCCGACTCTGGATCCAGCAAAAGAGCCCCAGACCATCACGCTTCCTCCTCCATGTTTGACAGTTGGTGTCACACACCGAGGAACCATCCTTTCGCCTACTCGACGGCGTACAAAAACCCTGCGTGATGAACCGAAGATTTCAAATTTGGATTCATCGGTCCATAAGACCTTCTTCCAGTCTTCAGTAGTCCACTGGCGGTGCTTCATGGCCCAGGCAAGCCTCTTTTTCTTATTTTGCCATCTTAGCAATGGCTTTCTTACTGCCACTCGACCTGTCAAACTTGCAGCTCGAAGTCTTCTCTTCACAGTTGAAACTGAGACTTGCTTACTTCGACCAGTGTTAAGCTGTGCTTGAAGCTGTTGTCCTGTGAGCCGCCTATCACGCAAGCTGTTGACTCTCAGAAACTTGTCTTCTCATTCTGTTGTGGCTTTGGGTCTGCCAGACCTCTTCCTGTCAGAGTTTCCTCCAGTTTCCAAGTGCCTTTTGATGGTGTAGGAAACTGTACTCACTGACACCTTGGCTTTCTTTGCAATTTCTCTAAAGGAAAGACCTACACTTTTAAGGGTTATAATGGTCTGTCTGTCTTCCTTTGTTAATTGCCTTTTTCTCGCCATTATGAGAGCAATATACTACTTCCTGCAGTACAATACTGTCCAAATAATGATGTAGGGTGTAGTAACACAGTCTGTTCCAACACTGCTTTTATACAGACAGAGGGTTTGTAAGTAATCAACAAAAGTTGGGACACCTGTAGGAATTAGCAGAGCATCAACTTTCAAGGCTTAATTTACTTCCATTGCTGCAGAACAGCTGTAAGTTGTTAACCCATTACTTGTTCCCTGAAAAAGGCCTTTTTGTATAACTCTGAAATGTACATTATTTTTCAGTTTTTGGTAACCTAAACTTTTTTTTTTTAACCTCTGGCAGTTTACAGCTTACCTTTGTACCATTTCAGGTTATTCACTGGACTTGAACTGCTTAAATTTCAATAAAAACTGGAAAAATGGGGGTGTTCTAAAACTTTTGACCGGTAGTGTATATACAGACGTGCTCAAATTTGTTGGTACCCTTACAGCTCATTGAAATAATGCTTCATTCCTCCTGAAAAGTGATGAAATTAAAAGCTATTTTATCATGTATACTTGCATGCCTTTGGTATGTCATAGAATAAAGCAAAGAAGCTGTGAAAAGAGATGAATTATTGCTTATTCTACAAAGATATTCTAAAATGGCCTGGACACATTTGTTGGTACCCCTTAGAAAAGATAATAAATAATTGGATTATAGTGATATTTCAAAGTAATTAGTTTCTTTAATTAGTATCACACATGTCTCCAATCTTGTAATCAGTCATTCAGCCTATTTAAATGGAGAAAAGTAGTCACTGTGCTGTTTGGTATCATTGTGTGCACCACACTGAACATGGACCAGAGAAAGCAAAGGAGAGAGTTGTCTGAGGAGATCAGAAAGAAAATAATAGACAAGCATGGTAAAGGTAAAGGCTACAAGACCATCTCCAAGCAGCTTGATGTTCCTGTGACAACAGTTGCAAATATTATTAACCCTTTGCAGTCCATTGTCGGACTGGGTCCGACATTACAATTATTCCTCACAGGTCCTTTGTCGGACTGGGTCCGACATCTTTATAGCAATGCAATAAACGGGTGTCTAGTCGTTTTTTCTCCGGAAAAAGCCGAGAAAACCATTCAATTGCCGAGTGGGAGCGACAGGAGCCGAGACAAGTCGAAAAAAAACAAACAAAAAAAAAAAAGGCGTATCTCATGAATAGTCATACATGGTATCAGGTATCAGATAACAGGGGCGGTCTGAAGTAAACAAGTTGTCTGACTGAATCATCGCACAGAAAACACAGACATTTGCAGAGCTTTTTTGAGATGTTATAGTAATAAAATAATGACTTGGATCGCATTATTGAGGAGTTTGGTGATAAAACGAGTGATCCGGAGATGATCGATCGGTATGTACGACTATTATTATCATTATTAATAATTATTTCTTACATAGGTGAACGCTATAGCAAACGAAAGGGTGGGGCGGGCTGGAGATGCCTAGTGAGTGCTTTGTTGATATGCAGGGCCATTTAAACCCGTTTGACTGTGAAAAAAAAAATACTTTTAAACAGCACGTCTAAAATTAACTGCGCGTGTGAAAATTAATTAGACCTGGTGTGCCTGACACGCGATTAATAAATGGACCGCAAAGGGTTAAGAAGTTTAAGGTCCGCAAGAGGAAAATCGACCCCAGATTGAACAGAAGGATAGTGCAAATGGTAGAAAAAGAACCAAGGATAACTGCCAAAGAGATACAAGCTGAACTCCAAGGTGAAGGTACGTCAGTTTCTGATCGCACCATCCGTCGCTTTTTGAGTGAAAGTGGGCTCCATGGAAGAAGACCCAGGAGGACTCCACTTTTGAAAGAAAAAAAAGCCAGACTGGAATTTGCTAAAATGCATATTGACAAGCCACAATCCTTCTGGGAGAATGTCCTTTGGACAGATGAGTAAAAACTGGAGCTTTTTGGCAAGTCACATCAGCTCTATGTTCACAGACGAAAAAATGAAGCATTCAAAGAACACCATACCTACAGTGAAACATGGTGGAGGCTTGGTTATGTTTTGGGGCTGCTTTGCTGCGCCTGGCACAGGGTGCCTTGAATCTGTGCAGGGCACAATGAAATCTCAAGACATTCTGGAGCGAAACGTACTGCCCAGTGTCAGAAAGCTCTGTCTCAGTCACAGGTCATGGGTCCTCCAACAGGATAATGACCCAAAAAACACAGCTAAAAGCACCCAAGAATGGATAAGAACAAAACATTGGACTATTCTGAAGTGGCCTTCTATGAGTCCTGATCTGAATCCTATCGAACATCTATGGAAAGAGCTGAAACTTGCAGTCTGGAGAAGGCACCCATCAAACCTGAGACAGCTGGAGCAGTTTGCTCAGGAAGAGTGGGCCAAACTACCTGTTAACAGGTGCAGAAGTCTCATTGAGAGCTACAGAAAACGTTTGATTGCAGTGATTGCCTCTAAAGGTTGCGCAACAAAATATTAGGTTAGCGGTCCCATCATTTTTGTCCATGCCATTTTCATTTGTTGTATTATTTACAATATTATGTTGAATAAAAAATCAAAAGCAAAGTCTGATTTCTATTAAATATGGAATAAACAATGGTGGATGCCAATTACTTTTGTCAGTTTCAAGTTATTTTAGAAAAAATTGTGCATTCTTTGTTTTTTGTGGAGGGGTACCAACAAATTTGAGCATGTCTGTATAGTGCACAGTACTGTGCAAAAGTTTTAGGCAGGTGTGAAAAAATGCTGTAAAGTAAGAATGCTTTCAAAAATAGACATGTTAATGGTTTATATTTATCAATTAACAAAATGCAAAGTGAGTGAACAGAAGAAAAATCTACATCAAATCAATATTTGGTGTGACCACCCTTTGCCTTCAAAACAGCATCAATTCTTCTAGGTACACTTGCACACAGTTTTTGAAGGAACTCGGCAGGTAGGTTGGCCCAAACATCTTGGAGAACTAACCACAGTTCTTCTGTGGATTTAGGCAGCCTCAGTTGCTTCTCTCTCTACATGTAATCCCAGACAGACTCGATGATGTTGAGATCAGGGCTCTGTGGGGGCCATACCATCACTTCCAGGACTCCTTGTTCTTCTTTACGCTGAAGATAGTTCTTAATGACTTTCGCTGTATGTTTGGGGTCGTTGTCATGCTGCAGAATAAATTTGGGGCCAATCAGATGCCTCCCTGATGGTATTGCATGATGGATAAGTATCTGCCTGTACTTCTCAGCATTGAGGAGACCATTAATTCTGACCAAATCCCCAACTCCATTTGCAGAAATGCAGCCCCAAACTTGCAAGGAACCTCCACCATGCTTCACTGTTGCCTGCAGACACTCATTCGTGTACCGCTCTTCAGCCCTTCGGCGAACAAACTGCCTTCTGCTCAATTCTTATTTCAAATTTTGACTCATCAGTCCAGAGCACCTGCTGCCATTTTTCTGCACCCCAATTCCTGTGTTTTCGTGCATAGTTGAGTCGCTTGGCCTTGTTTCCACGTCGGAGGTATGGCTTTTTGGCCACAAGTCTTCCATGAAGGCCACTTCTGACCAGACTTCTCCGGACAGTAGATGGGTGTACCAGGGTCCAACTGTTTTCTGCCAATTCTGAGCTGATGGCACTGCTGGACATCTTCCGATTGCGAAGGGAAGTTAGCATGATGTGTCTTTCATCTGCTGCAGTAAGTTTCCTTGGCCGACCACTGCGTCTACGGTCCTCAACATTGCCCGTTTCTTTGTGCTTCTTCAAAAGAGCTTGGACAGCACATCTGGGAACCCCTGTCTGCCTTGAAATTTCTGCCTGGGAGAGACCTTGCTGATGCAGTATAACTACCTTGTGTCTTGTTGCTGTGCTCAGTCTTGCCATGGTGTATGACTTTTGACAGTAAACTGTCTTCAGCAACCTCACCTTGTTAGCTGAGTTTGGCTGTTCCTCACCCAGTTTTATTCCTCCTATACAGCTGTTTCTGTTTCAGTTAATGATTGTGTTTCAACCTACATATTGAATTGATGATCATTAGCACCTGTTTGGTATAATTGTTTAATCATACACCTGACTATATGCCTACAAAATCCCTGACTTTGTGCAAGTGTACCTAGAAGAATTGATGCTGTTTTGAAGGCAAAGGGTGGTCACACCAAATATGGATTTGATTTAGATTTTTCTTCTGTTCACTCACTTTGCATTTAGTTAATTGATAAATATAATCTATTAACATGTCTATTTTTGAAAGCATTCTTACTTTACAACATTTTTTCACACCTGCCTAAAACTTTTGCACAGTACTGTATATATATTATATTATATTATATTATATTACACACACACAGTCACCTCCAAAATTATTGGCACCCTTGATAAAGATAAAAAAGACTGTATAAAATAAATACCAGTACTGAGCTATATTGTAATTTTCCAACATGTGTAATATATTTGACTTTATTAATGATTCAATGGAATCAACCAAAATTACACATTGCTCAAATTATACATTTATTTCCAAAAGAAATGAAGTGTCACAATTATTGGCACCCTTGTTTTCAGTACTTTGTGCACCCTCCCCTTGCAAGGATAACGGCACCAAGTCTTTTTCTATAACGTTTAATGAGATTGGAGAACACATTGGGAGGGATCTTAGACCATTGGGGTCAAAGCCCTTAGGCAGGTACCATGTCTAAAAAAAAAACCCCACTTGTACCCATACTGGGAACGCGTGGACGCTGCTCTGTCATTCCTTCTACAGGGTGTCAATAACCCTGTTGGAAAGCCTGAGACGGCTCAATGTTGCCGTTGAGGGGCCAGACCCAGAGCCACAGACTTGATGGGTTGGGATGCCACAATGTCCGCCTCACCTGACTGCGCAGGTTGCGACGTTCGGGCAGGCTCCACAGCTGGCCTTTCAGGAGCTGCATCAGAGCTTAAAACCAGAGTCTCCTGGACCAGTAAGGAGCTACTAATAGCACCCTGGCCCGGTCCTGTCTGATTTTCTCCAGACAGTGGGAGCATGGCAAGCGGTGGGAAGGCACACAGCAACTGCCTCGGGCACTGGTGTGCCAAGGCATCTAAAATCGCCAGTGGGTCCCCGGCTCCTGTTATGGAGAACCAGCGGTGACAATGGGAGGTAAGAGGTCTATCTCTGCTCTCCCGAACCGTTGCCAAATAGGCTCGCCACCTCCGGGTGAAGCCTCCATTCTGAAGCACTGGGAACTCCCCTCGAGAGGTCCGCTGCCTAGCTTATCACCCCAGGCAGGGAGAGGTGATCACGCGCCCAGAGCTACTCGATGGAGACTGGGAGACCTGAGGCTGCCCTGGTGGTTTATATAACTACCATGGTCGTGTTGTCTGTCCGGTCAAGCATGTGTCTCCCTTGAACCTCCTGTAAAAAAATTCTGCAAGGCTAGTAACACTGCCTGCAGCTCCAAAATATTGATATGGAGATTCTACACAGCGCCCCATCCGAGGCTGGGCGAATCTGTGGTGATGACTTCCCTTCTGGTGACGCTGCCCAGCATTACACCTAACTGTGTCCACCAAGAAAACAACCTTCACGCAGTGATGAGACACTGACACCAGGCCGCTGTGGTTCAAACCCTGCTGTTGAACCAGGCTTGGAGATGGCGCATGCGCAGGAGACCCAAGTAAGAATCTGGGAAGCTGCTGCCAATCAAGCCCAGAAGCCTCTAGAATGTCACTACTGTGCGCTTTCTGTTAAGCTGAAAAATCTTAAGACAAGCGGACATTCTCTACACCCTGTCATCTGACAGAGTGGACAGCATGAACCTGGGGTCCAGGCTCATTCCCAAATAGGAGGCTGACTGTGAGGGTGTGGGCTGGCTCTTTGCACAATTCAGCGACAGGCCCAACCGATGAAGGTGGTCAGTGGCGAGTTCCATGTGGGCCTCTGCCTGCACTGGAGACTGAACATAATTGAGCCAGTTGTCCAGGTAATTGAGTACTCTGATGCCTGAGTCTCAATAGGGCCAAAGTAGCCTCCATGCACTTCAAAAAGGCATGGGGAGCTAGAAAGAGGCCAAACGGCAAGACCCTGAACTTGGATGCTGTTCCCTGAAAGGTGAACTGCAGGTACTTAAGTGCGCCGATTTTTATGGGGATATGGAAATAGGCATCTTTGCGGTCCACCGTGGTGAACCAATCGCCTGGCCTGAATGACTGCAACAGCTGTTGCATCGTCAACATTTTGAACCACCTTCGGCTCAGATCCCTAGGGCCGCTGCTCACCTTGTGGCTTGGCCCGAGGCTCTTGCCTCTGCGACGGGAGGTGGTCTGACCGCAGGCGCATCTGGCTGTGCTGGTCCCCGAGGCTGCTGGCACAGGGATAAAAACCCAGGCATAAAAACCCAGGCATTATGCAAGAGCAAGCAATGTACAGTGAGAATGTACAGTTGCTGCCTCAGCTGCTAAAGACAGTAACAGGACCGTCAACAAGGCCTGCTTGGTATCAGACTGGGATGTAAACACCGGTCGGTAGCGGGCTGGAACCAAACGGAACGGAGCAAACTTTGTCCCCATCAGGCATGCGTTTCTGTGGGAAACTGCTGACCAGAACTTCTCTATTCCCAGGTGCGTGGCTCTTGCTTGGCACAGAGCCATGAGGTGAGGACGCAGCCACCTCTCTATGAGAGGGTGATGGGGAAAAGTGCTGTACAGGTGAGGGACACAGAGAGCTCTGTAGAGCTGCAGGGTAAAAGTTTCTCCAATGTAAGCTTCGAGAATGCACACAAAACTCTCAGAAATGTGGTTTACCAGTGCCTCCTCTGCATGCAGGAAAAGCATCTGCTTGTCCACAGGCAGGCTGGCCTTGCATGTGCCACAGGGATAAACCCACGCATTATGCAAATAGGAGGCAAAGTACAGTAAAAATGTACAGTTGCTGTTTGGTACCGGTTCAGTGCCTGTAGCACTGGGTAGGTGTATTAGTGCGCAATGGGGGTCGGAAACGGGGCAAGTCTGTGACCCACAGTTACAGCAGAAGCAATATATAGGGATGCCCACCTATATAGATTCAGACAAACCAACACAGCACTAAGACTGGGGAAAGCCTGCTGTCAGAGCCATGACAGCCTTCGTCATAGTAATGCAAGCAGGGACCAAGGTGGCAATGAAACACTGCAGGAGGGACTGCGAACAGTCAGACCCCAAGCAGAGCTGAGCCCAGCAACTGCTATTGAATCGGAATGGTAACTTTGTTCGATGTACAGAGTACCGGCGGCAACGCGAGCAGGTCTAGACCTACAGTTACCATGGGAGTGATTTATAGGGGTGCCCACCTGTAGCACTCTTGGCTAACCAGCAGTCCAAAAACTGTAGAAACCGATTCTTTAGGATTAAAGGGAATGACATCCATCCATCCACCCACCCCTCCCAGTCCCTGCCCAAATCAGCAGCACAAACCACCAGGGGTGTCCACGGATATTGCCGTAAGCAATTGTGCAGTGTTTATGTCTCACAGGTTAGCGAGACATTTGGCACCAGAATGTTTAATACTCCAAATGCAGCACCCAACAGTACCAAAACAAAAAGGGAAAGCTGTAGAAACACAGCCAACAACAGACACATGGTATAGAGCTGGTATTTTAATTTTAAGTTACCTGTTCCGATTACCCTGGGCAACATTTTTAATTTAAGCCTGATTTACAAACAATGTAAAACAAAATGTAATGTGGATTTCAGTCTTTCTTTGTACCGATCTTTACCCTCTGTCACGCAGGGTCGTCATCGTATGGTTTTGTGCATAAGTAGATGACTCTGGCTTACCAATAAGCAATTATTTAACCACACAGCCTGGCCGGTCTTTAATGTCTTGCAGTTCTTAAAATGCCTGACATGATCACAAGACACAATGTGAAAAGGAAACGTCTTAAACCAAACACCTTAAAACTGCTTTAACCTCTTACAGGTGGAGCAGATCGGTTCATTTGATTTCATATTTCAAGTTATTCTCTGAAAAGTCAAACAGAATGTATTCTGTTGCTGTAAAGCTTTGTACCATCATACAAAAGTAAATAAAATAAAAATAAACATTTGAAACATCCCTCAGGTAAAAACCAAATGTGGTTAAGGGTGTTTTAATATTTGTATTTTTTTTTTTGCTATTGAAATCTAAGCAAGGGCAGATGCTAAAGGACTGGGGTCTGGAAAAATGCCAAAAATAAAATAATTTTACACCATGTTGCAAAGTAGGATTCAAATTAGCAAATTTGCAGGGCCTACATAGGATTCAATAGACAAAAAAAATATTTCAAATGTCCTTCAGCATCTACCTTGGCTATTTAGATGTAAATATTAAACTGATGTTTTCATCTCTATAGCCTGCACACAGGCCGTTGCAGTGGATAACAGTTTATTTTCTTTACCTGGTCCTTCTATTACCTGGATAGAAAAGTGTAGATGTTTTGAAGGTCCTGACAATCACAACACCCTGAATCTTTGGAAAATTCAGCATTTACTATGAATGCAGCTTCGATGTACCGTATTCCTTCAAAATGAAGGCGCAGCCCAAACTTCACACCCTCAATTTGAGGAAAAAATAAATTGTCAAATAAATCTGTATTTACAAAGTTATGTGCTGCTTCTCATTCCCAGTCGTGATTACTCACACCTGTTTTTCTCCTAATTTGGCATGTCGAAAAATACAGGGGTCAGATCAACATTTCCGATCTGTCCAAGCTGTACTGTTTGTTAGAAACTCTTAAATTGTAGAAGCTTCTCTTTGACTTCCTCAGGAAGCTAATGACGCTTCTTTGAAAATGGCTGTCTGTATGTCATTGATGATTCAAGATCGGGCAGTAACATTTTGGTTCATCTTTTCTCGGCAGTAAGTCACGTTGCTGCTCATGTATTCGGGCAGTGACGTCTTTTCTTGGCAGTCAGTCATGTTGCTGTTTGTGTACTCGGGTAGTCACGTCTTTTGTTGGCGATCTTAATACAAGCACCACTATACTGTACACAGATTTAAAATGCAGTCTATTTTTGAGAAGCAAAAGATGGTTAAAAAAGTGCGTCTTAAATTCGAAGGTCATAAAATGAAACTACAAATATAATATAGCTGAAGGTCAAAACAGTAAGTAACAAGTTCCCTTTCATTTAATGTACAAGGGCCTATTTGTAACAAAAGTGTGTGTGTGTGGGGGGGGGGGGCGGGGAAAATCACAGACAGAAACTTAAACTGTTAAACACACGAGCCTTCAGCTGCTCTCTTATCCAGTTTTAATTGCATGCTTGTTTTACTGATACTGATTACTGATTCAGTACAGCACTGTATTGTTGTACTGCATATAACACACAGATACTGGTGGGATTAATACTGATCAATCAAGCAAGAATGCACCATACATAAGCATGAGCAGCCCTGCTTTCACTGTAGTACAAACTGTAATAAATGGAGCATTTTAAATACATAGTTTTTTTTTCACATCCAAGTGATCTAATTCCATCGGAATACCAATATGACGACTTTTCACGATGAACACAATGCCAACTCATTACAGTTTTTACCATGGCAGTACACTTCTGAAAATCTCTCCTGAAAAAGGGTGGAAAAAAGTAAACATGAATTCAAATGAAGCCACCCTCCCCCTCAAAAAACAAAACCACCAAACAAAAAAAACCAAAGGGCCCTCCACAGTGTCAATCGGCAGTCCATCGGAAAAACAGATATATATATATATATATATATATATATATATATATATATATATATATATATATATATATATATATATATATATATATATATATATATATATATTGAAAGCGTGTCCGAGTTCCAAATGAGTTTAAAAAAAAAGGACTAGTTTCATACAGCATTTCATAACTAGATTCACAAATAAAAAGGACTTGCAAAGTCTTTAATAATACCATAGTTTTTCTGCTTTCAGACCCATATGCATTAAAAATTAGTTTTTTCTTCTTATTCTTAAATGATTGGTCAGTTGGAGCTGGAGCACCATGGGGAAAGAAAGTAAAAAATAAAAAAAACAAAAAGAGTTTGTGATTCATGAGATGTGCCACTCCCAGGGTTTGTCTCCTCTTATTTCTCTCTCTCTCTATCGGTCTCTGCAGTGGATCAGCTGTGAAGGTGAGGGTGACCATCTTCTATAAACATGCGATTTAGCCTCCCAACCCTGGCAAAAACCAGGTTTCATGTTCCTGGTTTCTTTCCTTCTTCACTGTCAAGTAGGTACTGGTCGCTCAGTGCTGACTAACTTTTTTTTTTTTTTTTTTTTTTTTTTAAAGAGTTTCAGGTAGGTTTGTGTGTCGTTTTGAAGGCTTTCACTTTCTCAGGTTAGGCTACTCGTATTCAAGGAACTGTTTGTGATAAAATAACAGATACCTGTAAAAACATAAAACAATGTGTACATGTTAGCATGCGAGTCGTACAGGTATTCTACTAGAATAATAATAATAAAAAAAAACCCACACACTGCCTGCTCACTTATTTAGAACCTGTACTTCATACTGGGTCGGGCTGCCCTGATCAGAGCCTTGACACTGGATGGCTTGTCATGATAGGTACTATATAGAAATGAGTTGATTGATTGATTGATTATATTTCACGTAACTGGTACAGAGAGGTATGCAGAGGATCGCTCATCAAAGTTAATCCCAGGATTGTCCTTATTACTGTGCCCCTGCTCGAAGAGCATCCACTATCACGCCTCTCTCGAGATCTTTCCTCATTTCCGGTAGGTTGTTTGCAATTGTGCCGCTCCCACAGCTTTACAGCCATATCATATGATCTACCTACTTTGAATTTCCCATTCAATGTGATGCCAAACACAAATCGTGTAGACAGGACCCAATAAAGTAGCCAGGCAGTTTACATAGTCATACACCGAATCCAAATCGCTCATTTCTTAGCCTCATTTTACAGGTGTGGTTTTAGACAACGGAATACCATGCAGAATATTCTCAACTAAATTTGAAAATGCACAAATACAGACAACACTAAGCTGATACTGTTCAAACTCAGGCCAACTGAAATGCTTCCTGTTTAAAAGAGGTCTGAAATATTGACGTGGTCTCGTTGAATGGCTCCAAAAGGAAACTATGGGCACGGTGGCACTCCGAAGCACAACTGCAAGCAACGTCATTTGTATATATGCTTAGACCTGAACATTATGTTATTCACTAACATTAATGTTAAACAAGATGCACCAGGCTATGCTTTTTTCCTTCGATATAGTATCACTGCTGTAGAAGCAGATGTTGTCTATAATACAGTTTGTGCAGCTCTAACAAACAAATTCTTTAAATCCCTATTATCACATTGAGAATACTTTCTAGTCTAAAAGTTTGTTCATAAAGTCTGTTTTAGTATTACTACATATAAATGAATAGAGCCCAATTTTACTAAATAGAAACAAGCATGACCTAAACATACCTGAGTATTAGTTTTAAATTGGTCATACTGTTCATTTTATTGCATTATAAAAACCTAAAAGTAGCCCTTATAAAAGTTTCCCCACAGTCAAAAGTATAGGTAAAGTGTAATAAAGCATAGTGAAAGCATGGTAAAGTATAGGTAAGCCTTGTAAAGCCCAGAAAGGAATGGTAAAGCATATTAAAAACCATGTGGAACTATGTTAACTGTATAGTACAACCATGGGAAAACTGCAAAATGATCATGCAAATTTACTGTGGTAAACTTAAAAAAGTGGCAAATAAGAATAAATGCCTACCCTTCACTGTCTAACACATCCGTGATGCTAGCCTTGGTGATGATTGCATCGTCACATTTAAACCACTGGTCCTTGTGCTGTCGGATGAAGCTGGTATAGTGGCCACTCTCCAGTGTTCCCTGATGATTGACGACTGCAAACAAGGAATATCTGGGAAGAAGAAGAAGTTATAATGGAGCAATGTAAGCAGGTAACATGCCGAGGAAATCAACAACACATGACAGGTTTGATTGGTGAGCCAATTCAAATTGGAAATGAGAAGCTCTGTAGGTTCTCTGATACTGTAAACAGTGCTTTTCAAACATTTTAGGCCCTGTACCCCTTTCCAAAAAATCTAGTCTACCGCGTACCCCCATCTGAGATAGGGTCATAATATACCTATGAAAACAGAAGAACAAAACGTATTTTCTAATAACTAGGCTTAAGTACTTATTGATGTTAACTGAATATATATATATTTTTTTTAAATGATTACCTACCAATGTGATGGATGTGCCTGCTTTTTATCACAGATTTCAGTAAAACTACACCCTGATTAGTAAACAATGCAGCCCATACACAAGGGTATGTTATTCTGTATTTTAAAATGAACCAATAGGACTTCAAGTTACAAAAAAATGTAAGCAGGTCATTAAAAGAAAATAAATAAGCCTCAATTTGCTGCATGGAAAACTGCTGTTAAACTAATTAAATTAAATTAAAAATTAAAACTGAAAATGCTATGTCAAATTATTTCAAAATCCAGACCAATAAGTATGGCAAAACGAGTCCAGAAACAGGTTATGCTTTTGAAAAACAAAACCTAGGGTTCTAATTTAAATCAAAATCAGAAAGCAATTCTCAACAAAAGTCGCGCATTTCTTCCAAGAGTGTAAAGAGAAAACAGATGGGGCATTTTGCATAAAAACAATTTAAAATTTACAAATACAGACATTTAAAAAAAAATTAAAAAATAGCATGCAGAACTGTATAACACATTGAATGTGTGCTTTTTTATTTATTTAACTCGAATGTTATCGTTTAACAATTGAGCTTTAAAATTCTATGTGTCTCTTGTGCAGTATCGAATCCAGCCAGAATAAGCACAATGTTTTGAAGTGAATATTTCCAAAAGCTAATTTGATGAAAGTAGAAAGGTGACATTTACATGCAAAATGCTAACATGTTAGTGCTTAGTGCAGTCGTCTGTTCATGTTAATCAGCTGCTAGACAGCTTGTTGATTGGCACTCGCTGTATGATATGAACACGCGCAATAGGTCTGGAGTAGGGAATCCAATTCCAGACACTTCCCAATCCCAGGAGTTAGGGATTTATTTGTTTGTTTGTTTGTTTGTTTGTTAATAATACCATGCTTTTGCTTTTATTAGCCTAATAATTAGCGGTGTGCATGCCTAGGCTAATGCAATCACTCCACAAAGGAGTTATTCAACGAATTAGTCATAGTGAAAAAAACACATAAATTGCTGCAAGTAAAGATAACACAGTCGTGTACGCTCTAGCACCAGCACAGTGATTTCACTGTCTAAATAGGGCGGTACAACTCAACTCAATAATACTGTTATTTAAAAAAAAAAAAAAAAACATAAACTTAGTTAAAACACACTGAACTGATTAAACTGTAAAACACTGAACATTTAAACTCCAGAAAGTAAACGTACCTAGTAAATACTACACATTTTTAAAAGAAGCAACATCATACAATGATTTTTTTTTTTTTTTGCCTACAGACTGCAGAACCACCGCCCTGCTATTTAAATATGTCATTTAGCCATGTGCGCTCAAAGCTCACTCGCTGTCAGCAGCCGGTTGGGTGTTTATAGTTAACCTCGCCTAACAGAAGGGAATGTAGGCTACACCAGTACGGCTGTGGTTTTATTTGAAAGGAGATTCAACATTGTTAATTTGTTTGCTAAATCGCGAAGTACTACAATGTGGTTAAAAAAAATAAATAATCTGTTGTCCGCCATTAAAGGAATTTTCTCGTACCCCAGTACCCCAGTTTGAAAATCGCTGCTGTAAAACAAGAACATTTCACGTTTATCAAATAAGCAAAATTAATGTGCCGTGAAATACATTATTCATACATGTGCTGTACATTAAAAGAAAAAGAAGCACAAACATTTATTGCAGCAAAAATTGACCTTGAAGGCCATTAGTGAAATTAAGTTGCCACAAAAATCCTGTTTTACAGTATCTAAAAGTATACAGTGTAGAAGTATGTATTAAAAAAGTATGCCTGTAGGGGGTGGCGTGTGGCATTTACTCTGAAGTCACATGGACAACTTAAACTGTAGTGCAAGAGTTAAATCAGTCTGTTCAATTACTTTCCAGGATTTCTTACTGGCATTCTAGGGACCTTTTTCATTGGACATGTGAGTTGGTAATAATCAGTGGTGCACTTACTCTGTTAAACACAGCTATAGTCAGCACTCACATATCCAACCCTATAAAATGCTGGCTTCAGTGACAGTTAAACGAGTGTGACGCATATCAGATTATTTCATTTTGACCCATTCCAACACAAAAAAGATACAATTTCAAAAATACACAGCTGAAAGGACTGTGTTTTAAAACAAACAGGCTTCCTTTTAGATGTATTGCAGTTGGTTCTGTTGGTACAGTACTATAATTTCAACAGAAGTAGTATTTGTAATTCAGAACGGTATGATTTTGAAAATATCACTTGCCAAAAGAGACAACTGTGGACATGTGTACTGTAATACAGTACATACTTTTTAATCCTGTATGTATTGTAGCAGTATGTAAAATTCCCCATTAACGATTAAAAAAACAACACCAGTTTCCAGAATTAAAACAGTATCCAAAGTCATTATTCAAAATTGCAGAATATAGTGCTCGATAAGGCCATAACGTCACAATTCACTTGCAAATGAAAATGCACAAAAGCAACTAAAGATCACAGATTTGAAAAAAAAAAAGCATCACAGTATCTACAACTGTTTAATGGTTAACTTTTACATTAATGTAGCTTGTCTCACTCGCTTTGCTTTTGCTGCATTTTTGTTATGTGAAATTGGAGGAAGCGCTGTGTAACTGCACAATAATGACAAAATGAAAAAAAAAACACACGGGCTGTGACGTATATTTAAATACACTGTAAAATTGAAGAGATGGGCTTTGTACCAGAAAACTGGTGATGGAGTTGGAAATCGTGTTGAAATTATATAATGGGGATTGATTTCATTCTTAATATAAGGGTGGTAAAACGCGAATGATGTGTATCTGGGTAATGGACATACAAGTGCTGACTGTAATTTATGTTTTGTATTAGCAATTATTGCCACCTTCCGATACGTCAGGAAATACCCAAGAATAAAAGTAATTCCCTAGTTGATTTACCTGAATGAAATGATATGAAAATCAGGATTACGTTGAAAATACATATTGCTGCCATATGGACAACACAGGATACAGCAAAGGTAAATGTGTTTCTTAGAAAGTCCCTTTCACGTAACAAAGCACTTAGATAAATCCAAAATAAACAGTACATACTTATTGTCATTGTTTAAAGTGTCAACTGGCTGTTGATACTGGCCATTCATTCTGCTTTCTTTACTGCAAAGAAAAAAAAAAACAGTGGTTCAGTGGCTTGAGATAGACAGCAGACCAAGGTTTTAATTTCCAAGTTTTGCCAACTAGCTGTAAAAGCGAACAAAAGTATGTAAGTACAGTGCCATCTCCTCCATCAAAGAAAATAAGCCCATTACTAAATACCAAAGTAATACTCAGGCTGGTCAGGGAAGCAGCTCCCCTGCTTCTGCTCTTTGTGAATGCACACCATGTAGAGCTGGGAAGTTAACCTGTACCTGTGGCCAGTATGACATGTCCATATTACACTAAAACAAGTGATGTATTAATACAGGTATATACCAGTGTAAACTCCTGGGTGTAAATTAGCATTTTCAGATGCTAGCAAATTTGGGGTGAAAAATCAGTGAATACTGACTGACAGCTTTTGTAAAACCTTGGAACTTTTCGGTAAAAACCTTGCATATAGTACCCTTAATCCAGTCGTTAATTAAGTCCTATTCTAGACATAATATTAGGAGAACATAAAAAATCAGTGCTAGCCATGGTCAATGTTGAAACAGTGTTTCAGCTTCTTGAATCACAGCAGCGACACCTCACCTAGAAGCCATGAACGGAGTCATATCCAGCTCCAGCGGAAAGGACACATAGGTGGTGATCTTCCGTCTCAGTTTTGCAGAGTGTTCGAACCGCTGGAATAGAGAGAACATGAAGTCAGAGATTTCACTCAAGCACAGAACTCCACAGATGCCCACAAGCAAAAAGTCTAAAATACAATAGAACGGCAATTCAATGCATAATACAATTAGCCTAGCATTCAATTCTACCATAACAAAATGGTCTTCAAATATTCTGAAAGGAATTGGGATTTATAAAAGCAGCTTTGCTTAATCCTTGGCTGTCTTATTTAATGAGAAGATTCCTTTTGAAATGATCATCATATTGCTGTCATTGTGCAGAATGAGGGTCCCAGTGTAATCCACTGCTTACCTTGAGATGAAAACAGGCTACGATGGGTAGCTTTTTCATTGTGAGCTGTTTGGTAGATTCTTGGTAACTATGGCAACCACTACATTTGATTTTGGCACTACTTCCTAGATGCTCTGGCCTTGTAAACCTGGAAAATCAAAACAATAAAGCATTTATTAGTGCAATGCAGGCAGTAAGGATTTTCAGATCTACAGGTAGATAGCAATATACTGCAGCCCAAGAGACAGATCACTATATATATATATATATATATATATATATATATATATGTATATATATATATATATATGTGTAGATAAGGCACTGTGTATATACACACAGACACACACACACTTTTGTAGTCAAAAGTTTACATACCCCAATGGTAATTTCTAATTTCTAGAAATAGATGGTCTACAATTATTTATTTCAGCAATTTTTCATACCCTGACAAGGAAAATGAAATTAATAGCTAGTTGAGGCACCTTTAGCAATAATAACCTCTTTTAAATGATTAGGATATTTGTCAATAAGCTTTTGGCATGATTCTCTAGTGATTTTTTACCATTCTTCAACGCAAAATTGTTGTACACAGCCTTCTTCAACTCATACCAAAGATTCGCAATCAGGTATAGATCAGGGCTTTGACTAGGCCATACTAGAACCTTGATTTTATTCTTCTTTAACCATTCTGTAGATTTTGATGTGTGCTTTGGATCGTTGTCATGCTGAAACATCCAGTTGCATTGTAAACCAAGTTTTGTAGCGAAGGGTTTAAGACAGTGGTGAGAAAACTTTAAATTCCGCCCCCTTTTTAGCATACATTTTGTCGCACGCCCCCCCATATAAAAACGTTAGATCTCAATTTTGTATTTTAACAGGTGTTTTTTTCAAGATTTCATGTAAATCGTGTATTTCCCTTAAATCACAAAAAGCCCAGACTTAGCTAAATACATACGTGTATCACAAATTCAACATTTAAAATCTTTTTTTTTTTTTTTTTTTTTTTTACACTTAGCGAGTGAACATTTAGCATTTAACATTCACATGTTAAACCTGGGTTTCTAACAAATAAATGAGTGAAAAAATACATGCAACTTAAATCTTTTTTTTTTTTTTTTTTTTGAAACTTGACGATTTTTTTTTTTGAAACATTTACTTGACAGATAAATCTGAAAAACATTATTGTTCAGCAACTAAATCTTGTTTTTTCACAAAATAAAGCATGCACACCGGGAACAAAGCAAACGACACGAAGCTTCTTCTTTTGTGGAGACGAAATATAATAAATAAAACACAAGAGCATGGGTACCGCCACACACACACAAAAAGGAGAGTTCGGGGAATACCACAGGCTTGTTAAAGAGCTAATGTGATTATTATGATTGGTCAACATTATTAAAACAAAGCAGCATCATTTTACAGAAATACGAAACCTGAGACTGACAGTCTGACAGCTGCTACCTTTGACCTTATTTCTGATTGGTCCATTGCGATGCAAACAGCACGTGGCAAAATACAAATAAAACAAATGTATTTCTATATTTGCTCGCTTCATTCGCGCCGCTTGCTTCGCTTACGTTGTGCATTACTCCATTTAAATCAATAGTTTTAATTATTTTTGCTCGCATCTGGTGTGCATAGCTCTTAACATGCAAGCCCACGCCCATTGACGCGTTTGATTTGGCATTGTATGTCGCAGAGCTGCGCTTACACTCCGACTTTTAAGAATGTGTTTGTTAACATTTATTATTATTATTATTATTATTATTATTATTATTTATTTCTTAGCAGACGCCCTTATCCAGGGCGACTTACAATCGCAAGCAAATACAAATACATTCAAGTGTTACAATATAAGTCATACAATAAGAACAAGAAATACAATAATTCTCAAGTGTGACAAACCACAATTCAATAATACAGCAGATAATAGTGAAAGTTACATCAGGATATGATTAAGTAGTGATAGTTACATCAGGATATGATTAAGTACAAAATACTACAGATTAAACACTTGGGAGATTACAATATTCTGAGGTACAGGATTAAATGCAGTAAAATAGGGGGCAGATAAGAGCAAAATAAAGCATATTTAAATGAAGGGTGATAGTGTCCCAGGATACAACAGAGGAGTTCTACAGGTGCTGTTTGAAGAGGTGAGTCTTAAGGAGGCGCCGGAATGTGGTCAGGGACTGGGCAGTCCTGACATCTGTAGGAAGGTCGTTCCACCACTGCGGAGCAAGGGTGGAGAAGGAGCGGGCTCGGGAGGCAGGGGAGCGTAGCGGAGGTAGAGCCAGTCTTCTAGTGCAGGCGGAGCGGAGAGGTCGAGTGGGGGTGTAGGGAGAGATGAGGGTCTGGAGGTAGCTGGGTGCAGTCTGATCAAGGCATCTGTAGGCTAGTACAAGAGTCTTGAACTGGATGCGAGCGGTGATCGGGAGCCAGTGGAGCGAGCGGAGTAGTGGAGTAGCGTGGGCGAAGCGAGGTAGAGAGAACACCAGGCGAGCAGCAGAGTTCTGGATGAGCTGGAGCGGACGGGTGGCGGACGCAGGGAGGCCAGCCAGGAGGGAGTTGCAGTAGTCTAGGCGGGAGAGTACCAGGGCCTGGACCAGGAGCTGGGTAGCATAGTTGGTGAGGAAGGGTCGGATTCTTCGGATGTTGCTCAGGAAGAATCTGCAAGTGCGTGCCAGAGTGGAGATGTGCTGGGAATAAGAGAGGCAGGGGTCCAGGGTGACTCCAAGGTTTTTAGCTGAGGAAGAGGGAGAGAGTGTGGTAGATTCCAGAGGAACAGAGATAGAGAGATCAGAGGAGGGGGAGGAGGAGGGAAAGAAAAGGAGGTCAGATTTAGAGAGGTTGAGTTTGAGGTGATGCGAGTGCATCCAGGAGGAAATAGCAGACAGACAGGTAGAGATACGGGAGGAGATGGTGGAGTCAGAGGTGGGGAAGGAGAGGAAAATCTGAGCATCATCAGCATACTATGTATGTATTTTGTATTTTGCTTTTTTTTTTTTTTTGTCGCATCCCCCCCAGTGACTCTTCACAGCCCCCCAGTTTGCGCACCACTGGTTTAAGATAATTGGCAAATATCTTTTGGCATGCTATTGAATTAATTTGACCATGTATTGGAACTAAATTTCATGTTCATTAGAGGAAAAACAGCCCCTGGAAGGATATTACCACTTCCATGCTTGTCAGTAGGTATGATGTTCTTTTCTTTGTACGCCTCACCAGACTTTATCCAAATGTAACGACTATCAGCATGACTAAATAGCTCGATTTTTGTTTCTTCACTCCACATTTGACCAGAACTCATATCCATCATTCAAATGCTGTTTTGCAAACTTTAAGTGACTGTTCTTTCTTCCAGACCGAGGGAGTGTTGTCACAGTATCATGAGTCTTGAACTTCTTGATAATAGAAACAATGGTTGAAATTGGGACACTCAGATGCTTGGAAATCTTCTTATATCCTTCCCAAATTGACTTGGTAATGACAGCAATCATCCTATGCCTAACCCTTTTATACTCTCTTAGAATGTTCACCTACAATCCAGCATTTTTTTGACTTTTGGAATTGGGTTCTGCATTATCATATTGACATTTCTAGCACCTTGCAGACAATAAAAGCAAGATATATCAGTTTTTTATTTTTCTTAAAAATATTTCCCAACATAAAACCAATGCCACCTTACAATAATTGATTTTGAGTTTCAGTGTTTTAAAATAAAATACCAAACAGAACGAAATTTCAATGTACCATTTGTAATTCAGTAATATGAGAGAATTGGTCAGGGGTCTGAATACTTTTGCAAAGCACTATATATATATATATATATATATATATATATATATTATAAATAAAATAAAACTCTGACAACACCAGAGGGGATGTCAGAGGAAGAATTCTCAGCTGTGTCACCTTGGCGACCAGGATGCTTGGCCTGAAACAAACACAGATGACATAAACACGCATGCTACGGTTTTAACACTGCGGCGTGCTATGGAGCAGCATCCGGATATAGAGACGAATTGGGATTGTTTTAGAAAATGCTGACAAAGTTTACAAAAAAAGATCGTCCAGATGCAGATCACAGAGCTCTTCGCTGGAAACAATTTGCAGTAATGTAGCCTACCTGTTCTGTACATTTCTGCACTTGCATTACTTTTTTGTACTTACTTTTTATTACATTCATAGGTTTTAATACATTTTTTGTATTAGTGTAATGAGTGTCTTAATAAAAGATTTTTATCCGCATATACACTTGTTTGTTTTGATTACTGTACTGGTGATCAGGGGACATTTTGAATGTCAGGTTATTGTGTCGCAGTTTATACCGTCCATCGCTTACTGTGGGCCAATCATGTTAACACAAACGCGCCCATTCCAAGCGGTGTTATGTATGTATGTATGTATGTATGTATGTATGTATGTATGTATGTATACAGTTGTAGTCAAAAGTTTACATACCCCAATGGAAATTTATAATTTCTAGAAATTTCTCAAACAAGCAAGTTTTGCTTTTGTGGATGAGGAAAAAACGTTACAAGAAATAGATGTCTACAATTATTTATTTCAGCAATTTTTTTTTTTTTTTAATTTATTTCAGCAATTGTTTTGCAAAACTGCACATTTGGAGACCTGTGTAGGAATCTGAAGTGCATTACAGTTAAGATTTTTTAAATGTTGTGTGTAAAAGGATAAAGTAGTACCTTCGTAGACAGTCTGTGAGTGTGGTGGTTCCTGATGCATGGCTTTCTCCATTCACTGCACTCCCATCGCTACCCGGGCTCAGCGGCCAAAAGGGGGTGGAAGAGCCTGGCAGGTCCAAACTGATATCCCAGAACGGGTCTATGGTAGTGGAAACACCACTGAAAAACAAAGCAAACAATACTGAGTGTGAACGGTCTGTATGGTAATGGATTCAGGGCAGTTCTGCAGAAAGTAACCCCCATGGTAATCAAATGATTGAATCTACCTGTGAAATGCAGCATATTTTTCTTAGCACACACATTAAATGGGATGTACATTTTGCTATATAGAGCATGATGAAAAAGTTACAGGATACAATTTAGTTGCAAACAGAGGGTTTTTGCCTCTATCCTGTACAAACTAGGACCGAGGACATAGTTGGAAATGAAGTGGAGATAGACTTAGGACATAGGGAAGAAGACACTTCTTCACACAGAGCGTGGCGAGAGTACATAATGGGTCACCTAATGATGTTATTGATGCTGAATCACTGTAATCCTTTAAGACCCAACTTGACTAAGTTTTGAGATCAATCAGCTACTAGGATCCGGTCAAACAGAGATGGGTTGAAGGGCCTCCTCTTGTTTGTAAATCATGTCTCTTGTGTCTTGAGTAATCACAATTCGATTTTCAGGTTTAAATAAAAACTGTTTCATAACTGGACTGCAATCTGTTGCAATACATCATCCCTCCACATGGGGGCCTTCCCTTTACTGTAAAAAGAGGACATGCCTTTTGAAATCCACATTAATACTGCCTACAACTGCCCTATTCTGATGAATGCCATAGAACCATCCCAAAAGGGCGCATTTATTTTTAAACAGCGCTGAAAACTGATGTGTTAAATCCAGGATAGTCAATCTATGGCAATAAAACAACTAGAGGAGGACATTTACCTGGGAAAGGATTTTCAACATTTTCAGGACTGCATAAAGATTGGAACATCACATTAATCCATTAATACAAAACCTGACATTACAAAACAGAGATTGGCAGTGAGTCCAAAATGCATGTCCCTATCAACTCGACACCTCCCCACATGTGAAATAAAATCTCAATACAGTCCTGCCAGGAAAGCAGCAAGGCACCCGGGTGTAGTGGTGTAAAGACTCATTGTGATACTTTCTTTACATGATATATCTTACAGGAACAGAGGTATATATTGTTTATGTCATGATGCAATACCAAAAGCACAACATAGCTGATTGTAGTTAACCAAATTGTTCTTGAATGAAGAATAGTGTGTTTTATAGTTGGTATGAATACATACTCTCCCTATCTCATTCATTTCTGTCTATTAACATAACGGTCCATCATTAAATGACCATTTGATCTTATTAGGTCATACAAGTAGCCCATCAGGAGCATGACATGTATCATGATAAATATCGTATCGCGACCTGCATATCGTGAAATGTATTGTACTGTGACATTAGAGTATCGTTAGATCCCTACCGAATACTGTACTGTAGACTGTTAATTAAGAAAAAAAAGTGCAAAAAATAAGTTTATATATCAGAAATAAAGAGACAACAAACAGTGCAGTAAGAAATATGAAGAATGAATGCATATTAACTGCAGGGCAGATTAGAGGCCCAAGTTAGGGTACATTCTTACTGGCAGACTTGACAGGTGACATCAGACTGTAGCCCACCAGTGAAGATTTGGTCAATGATGCAGTTACAGTGGTTTGGGTTGTTGGCCTTTTTCCCATTGTCATCATCTAGGCCCAAAAAAAAAAAAAAAAGGGAGACAGGTTGAATACACCTCATTTAAAATAATTTCAAGCATGTAAATAAATTGGACAAGCCCATTTCCCTTAATGAATAAGAATTGACTTTCATTACATGCACTTGCCCAAGCTACATCTTATTAGCAAAATGGAAAGGGGCAAGCGGAATGCATTCTAGTGTTAAAGCAAAGCTCCAGGAAGCTGCGTA
Source organism: Acipenser ruthenus (assembly GCF_902713425.1). NCBI lineage: Eukaryota > Metazoa > Chordata > Actinopteri > Acipenseriformes > Acipenseridae > Acipenser > Acipenser ruthenus. The sequence goes on along the minus strand of NC_081210.1, from coordinate 12,519,324 downwards.
TCCAAATAATTTTTTTTTTGTACACCAAAGAAGAATTCTGTGGCTTGCCTGACGATAATCTGAGAAGGACTTGTTTAGGGCTTTGAACACAAAAAAAGGAAAATGGAGTGAAAATCTTTGTCAATAAAATTCCTAAAACAGCAATCTCTCTGAAATCCCCAAACCACAGAACCACAACATAGGCCTTTCATCTCAAAGGAGTGCCCTAGGAAGCCAGAGAGAGAGACAGGCTTGGCCAGGGGCAGCGCAGGCTGGGCTCGTCAAGGTCTGTCCCTGTAGGGAGCTGCTGGAAGACACGTGCTCTTAAAAGAGCCCTTTCCTGTACTGTGGCCCATTTTCTATAACAAGCAGAACTGTAACCCAGTCTGGGCGATACGTTTTAAAGCTGCATTATTTCATGTTTGTTAAATTTTACAAATATAATTTACTAGTGTCCATTTGCTACGTTCTAACAATTACAGAACATTGTTTTGGGTGCTGTATTATACAAGCCGACAACCATCCCATGAGACCTTGACTAGATGAGTACAATTTTGTATCTTACACGGCACCCTACACTAATACATACACATATATATATATATATACATATTATATATATGTGTATGTATGTATGTATGTATGTATGTAGGTATATATATATATATATATATACACACAGACGTGCTCAAATTTGTTGGTACCTCCACAAAAAACGAAGAATGCACAATTTTCTCTGAAATAACTTGAAACTGACAAAAGTAATTGGCATCCACCATTGTTTATTCCATATTTAATAGAAATAGACTTTGCTTTTGATTTTTTATTCAACATAATATTGTAAATAATAAAACAAATGAAAATGGCATGGACAAAAATGATGGGACCGCTAACCTAATATTTTGTTGCACAACCTTTAGAGGCAATCACTGCAATCAAACGTTTTCTGTAGCTCTCAATGAGACCTCTGCACCTGTTAACAGGTAATTTGGCCCACTCTTCCTGAGTAAACTGCTCCAGCTGTCTCAGGTTTGATGGGTGCCTTCTCCAGACAGCAAGTTTCAGCTCTTTCCATAGATGTTCGATAGGATTCAGATCAGGACTCATAGAAGGCCACTTCAGAATAGAATGTTTTGTTCTTATCCATTCTTGGGTGCTTTTAGCTGTGTGTTTTGGGTCATTATCCTGTTGGAGGACCCATGACCTGCGACTGAGACAGAGCTTTCTGACACTGGGCAGTACGTTTCACTCCAGAATGCCTTGATAGTCTTGAGATTTCATTGTGCCCTGCACAGATTCAAGGCACCCTGTGCCAAGCGCAGCAAAGCAGCCCCAAAACATAACCGAGACTCCTCCATGTTTCACGGTAGGTATGGTGTTTTTTTCTTTGAAAGCTTCATTTTTTTGTCTGTGAACATAGAGCTGATGTGACTTGCCAAAAAGCTCCAGTTTTGACTCATCTGTCCAAAGGACATTCTCCCAGAAGGATTGTGGCTTGTCAATATGCATTTTAGCAAATTCCAGTCTGGCTTTTTTATGTTTTTCTGTCAAAAGTGGAGTCCTCCTGGGTCTTCTTCCATGGAGCCCACTTTCGCTCAAAAAGCGACGGATGGTGCGATCAGAAACTGACGTACCTTCACCTTGTAGTTCAACTTGTATCTCTTTGGCAGTTATCCTTGGCTCTTTTTCTACCATTCGCACTATCATTCTGTTCGATTTTCCTCTTGCGGCCGCACCCAGGGAGGTTGGCTACAGTTCCATGGACCTTAAACTTCTTAATAATATTTGCAACTTTGTCACAGGAACATCAAGCTGCTTGGAGATGGTCTTGTAGCCTTTACCTTTACCATGCTTGTCTATTATTTTCTTTCTGATCTCCTCAGACAACTCTCTCCTTTGCTTTCTCTGGTCCATGTTCAGTGTGGTGCACACAATGATACCAAACAGCACAGTGACTACTTTTCTCCATTTAAATAGGCTGAATGACTGATTACAAGATTGGAGACATGTGTGATACTAATTAAAGAAACTAATTAGTTTGAAATATCACTATAATCCAATTATTTATTATCTTTTCTAAGGGGTACCAACAAATGTGTCCAGGCCATTTTAGAATATCTTTGTAGAATAATTCATCTCTTTTCACAGCTTCTTTGCTTTATTCTATGACATACCAAAGGCATGCAAGTATACATGATAAAATAGCTTTTAATTTCATCACTTTTCAGGAGGAATGAAGCATTATTTCAATGAGCTGTAAGGGTACCAACAAATTTGAGCATGTCTGTATATATACACATATACACACACACACACACACACACACACACACACACACACACACACAGTCAGGATTTGGTCAATGACTGACAAAATTGAATAAGTAACTGGGGCATGTCAGTTTTATATGATGCTGAAGTTGGCTTCTTGTTTGCCAAGCTTCTTATTCGCATTCCAGCTTCTTATTCGCATACTGCAAATAAACAAATTGAATAAGTAACTGGGGTATTTCAGGGGTTAAATCACTTTGGGCCACTTATTTCAAGTTGATTCTCACACAGGGGAACCCCTCTACATCCCCCATATGTATTTATCCCAGCCCAAAACCGATTTTGATAGAAAAACAGAGTGCAAACATGGCACAGATAGCAAGTTGGCATGTTATCCAATTAATACAAATTCTCCTGCACTAACAAAGCCACAATGAAAAGACGGACACAGACATGCAGATAGATGGCCATCCAGTTTGCAAGAGACGTGCTATTTATATTCAGGTATGCAAAATGATCAATTATTCAATTAGTCAATATCCAATAAGGCATAAAAGGTAAACGAGGTGGAGAAGCTATTAAAAAGTGATAAATCAATTACAAAGTATTAAATCAATAATATATAAAAAGTGCACTAATCAAATCTATATGTAAAATTCTAAAAATAAAACAAAAAGTGCCCTGTTTCTCAGTCATAAAAATATTGTGATGCTTCCCTTTAATGTCCTCTGCACGTTACTACTATGATGTGGGTTCTCATGAATAAAACTGAGGATTTGTCGGTCAGTCTCAGTAAGCTTTCACTGCTTTAAACAGCTCTCTCTAAAGCCACAATCAGTATTAGAGCTGAGCTGTGATAAAGAATTATTCTCTTGATTATGACAGTTTGGGTTTGCAAAATCCCATAATCAAATCTGCCAAAACACACAGAGCTGTTTCTGTGTGTACCTGTTTCCTACCTGCTGCCCTTTGTTACTGAGGATCACCTCTCTTTTAAACAGTAGGTTGGATGATTGACTGATTGGAAATTGATTTGCAGCCACATTTCTCCCAATCAATCATCATCATACCAAGACAGTAACTACAGTCCCTCAGTTTTACATTGAAATCTACTTTCTTGGTAACGGTTTACTACATTCTTCCGTAGACTAGGTATTCTGCGCACTCTTCACCTTCAGATAGCAGATCTTTGTTGTCTTTTCGTTTGTTTATATTCCCTAAAGGTACTATCAGCTGTAGGTACAGAAACCTCCTCTATCCTTCAAGCCATCTTGCTACTTTATAGTTCATGAAAGCAAATAAAAAAATATATATATTGATTTATCCATATGCTGTTGTTGTTATAAGATTAAGTTTTTAAACCTACAAATGAAATATCTTGCCATAGTTCATTAACCTTTTGTAAAAGTATAAAAACTACTTTAAAATGCATCTGTGACGAAATATGATTTATGAATGACCCAGAATTACATTTAATTATACCACAATACTAATTTTCATGAACTGAGAAGACATTTGTGTTTATTAGTATTATTATTATTTATTAATTTAGCTGTCACCTTTATCCAAGGTGACTTACACATATTATAATAGAAAATACAATAGTCATAAATATTCAAAAGTTATTATTATTATTATTATTATAATATGATTACTATTATTAGTAGTAGTAGCAGTAGTAGTAGTAATGCTACCAACCCTCCTGATTTTCCAAGGACTGCCCTCTTTTTAGGTAGCATGTTCCGGTGTCTCCACAAGTTTAGTCAAATCTTATTTTTGTCCTGCTTTTGGCTAGTTGTACTGTTTTTCATTAACGCCTGTGTTTGTCCATAGGCTCAACTGTGATTAAGTAGCACCCTGATGGACGGAGGTAAATCAAAAGCCAACTGGCCCCATAATCCCCGAGACACTTTAAGACAGGACAAGTTTGTAAAATTGACCCTTAACTGAAAGAAATGAATCTGTAAATTAAGTGTTAAACCTTTGCTACATTGATAGTGTTGCTTAATTACAGCGAGGCAGCATGACAATACAATAGAGAAATGCACATTGAATCTTTTTATTTACATTAGTATTTTAAATGGGAGCTGAGATATATATAATCAAATGAAGAACAACTAGAGAGACTATATATTAGTTGACTTCAGCACAGAGCGCAGATCGACTGCACTTATTGCAACTTTAAAAAAAAAAAAAAAAAATCCTGCCAGTCATCAATTCGCAACTCTAGATACTCCGCACATAAAATATTATTAAACCGAGGTGAGGAAAAGTTTTCATTGAAAGAAAGTTGTTATTGTTTTTAGAATGCCTTACATATTAAGTAAAATCAGACTTCAGGTTGCTTTCTTACTATATGACATGTATTGAGTTCACACCTCGGGACTGCAGACTGGATGAACACGGAAACTCTTACTGAGTTAGTCTTTGCAAATTATGACTCCCAGATTTAGGCTACGGAAAGTTGGTAACTTTAAGTAGTAGTAGTGCCCTACCCAGGCAGCGCTCTGCCAATTGTGCGCCACCCTCTAGGAACCCCTGGTCACACCCTAGTTACTTATTCAATTTTCATTAATTGGATAACATGCAAACTTGCTATCTGTGCCACGTTTGCACACTGTTTTCGTATCAAAATCCGTTTTGGGCTGGGATAAATACCCATGAGTGACAGAGGGGTTCCCCCTCTGTGAGAATCAACTTTGAAATAAGTGGCCAAAGCGATTTAACCACCGAAATACCCCATTTACTTTTATTATTTGTTTATTTAGCAGACGCCTTTATCCAAGGCGACTTACAGAGACTAGGGTGTGTGAACGATGCATCAGCTGCAGAGTCACTTACAATTACGTCTCACCCGAAAGACGGAGCACAAGGAGGTTAAGTGACTTGCTCAGGGTCACACAATGAGTCAGTGGCTGAGGTGGGATTTGAACCGGGGACCTCCTGGTAACAAGCCCTTTTCTTTAACCACTGGACCACACAGCCTCCTATTCAAGTTGTATTTTTGGATAACATGCCAACTTAATATCTGTGCCATGTTTGCCCGTTTTCATATCAAAATCTGTTTTGGGCCGGGATACATACACATGGGGGTTGTAAAGGGGTTCCCCCTCTGTGAGAATCAACTTTGAAATAGGTGGCCCAAAGTGAGTTAACCCCTGAGATACCCCAGTTACTTATTCAATTTGTTTATATTTGCAGTTTGCGAATATGAAGCTGGAATGCAAATAAAAAGCTAGCGAACAAGAAGCCAACTTCAGCATCGGATAAAACAATCAATTTTTAATTGCGTTATTTTTTTCCTCTAAAACTGTATTTTCTAAATAAGACGAGAACATTACGAACGTTATTTCAAACTTGCTTGAAGTTTAATGTTTGAAGTCACTATCCTCCTAAAATGACGTCTCAATGACGCCTATATCCTTATTTGTGAAAGCAGATAAAGAAGAGGCTGGGAGATCAGGGCCTGCGCTCACTCCTGCAGCACCCTGCTGTAAACCAGCCTCGGCACCACAAACACACGCTTAATATTGAATGGATTTCATACAGCAATATCCAGGGTTTCAAGCCTAGCACACTAAAATTGAGTTTCATTTAGTTCTCACTGCAGTACGGAAATGTAATTGAAGGGATTACTGCAAGAGCTTTCATTAAAACATCTCTTGATCTTACATTCCTGAGAGGTTCCGAGAATGTTCTGGACAAAAGTTTTTTTTTTTTTAGTTTTTTTTTTTTTTTGTATGATTCTCCCGCACTGAAATTTACAGGCTTTTATTTTAAAAATCGGAAGTCTGATGTCTTCTTTTAAAGTGTCACCTTAAAAACAAAAAAATGCAGTATTGATGGAATCTGCTCTGCTCGAATCCATGGAGGGCAGTGCACTCATCATTAGGGAATAGCAATGGCACATGATGTGTGACCCATTTAAAGGGCAGGGCTATTGTAAAAGCAACAGAGGTAGTAAATAAAAGTACACGTTTTTTGTTCTTTTTATTGTCTATATCTAGCACTCAATAGTGCTGAATTTAAAAAGACTTCATCAATTCAATGACAGACATTAAGACTTCCAGTCAAAACATTTGTCATTGAATTTATTAAGTTTCTTTTAGTATTTAGATTTTGTAATTTTCCTATATATGTAGCAAAAATCACTTTTTTCTAGTTTTATTGCAATACTTTTTATACAAATCAGACATTCTTAATTGCCACACCAGTATATGATCTAGAATCTAAAATATTCAAAAACTAGAATTAAAAGGGGGGATCCCGAATGGCGTATACGGTAAAGGCGCTCCGCTTGGAGTGCAGGGTACGCTCTATAGCCTAGACGTTACAGGTTCGCTGTAACTGAGGTGGCTGCATGGTGAGCCTGCAGTGTGTAAAGAAGCGGGCGGCTGACAGCATACGCTTCGGAGGACAGGCGATGATGGGAGAAAATAATAAAATAATTGTCAACTACTAAGATTTACCTGAGCATTTCAAATTAGTTTCACAACATTAAGATTTTCCTTTGGAGAACATTTTTTTCCACTAGAGCAAGAAACTATTAGAATAAAAACAAACAAAAAAAAAACCCTTACCCCACAAAATCTTCCATGTTCAGATATTAGCAGTGATTTTTGGATGCAGTCTACTGCCCCACACTGATACAGCCTGTTTTTACCTTTGCAATGTCTGTGTAACACGTCTAACGCTGCGATGAGGAACTCGTGTGCATCCTGCTGCTCGTACCCTGCTAAATGACGTGCATGCGTCCACACCAGGTGCAATAACCTAAAGGGAATGTGAGGGGATCGATGTCCAGAGTAAAACTAGAGAGGAAACAAAAAGAAAAAATGTTACATACAATTGAATTTTAGAAAATGGCAAGAATAGAGGGGGCAATCTCATTGGCCAACAAGTGTTCCAACATGTAGATGTGTCACCATACCAACGCAGCTTCCACTCTCTCTGATTCACTGGACAATCTCTTCACTTTGTGAGTGTGTGGGGGGGGGGGGGGGGGGGGGGGTATAAGAGCAACACCACACAATCTGCAGGTCAAGTCTGTGCAACGGTCCGAGGGGTGCAGACATTGGACCATATTTGAACATCCTGTTGTGTGTTATTGTTTTCTTCTTCAAATACATTTGTGCCATGTTATAACAAGAGCTTTCTGGATTGGTAAAAGCTACATATTATTGGTTATAGTAAAATACATCATATATAATTAAAGAAGACACTATTGTTAAAAACAACCCCTTGCATACAAAGTCCAATACATCCTTAACCCTTTGCAATCCATTTATTCAGCGTGTCTCAGGCGCGTCAGGTCAAATTTATTTTCACACACGCAGTTTATTTTAGACCCGCTGTTTAAAAGCATTTTTTTCACAGTAAAACAGGTTTAAAAGGCACTGCATACCAACAGCATGGATGGATGCAGAAGCAGCTATCTTGTTTGTTTATGTCCGTGTTATCTCTGTGGTGCCGGGGTTAAGTGTATTGCTCAGATCCGCCCCCCTTTTTTTTCTTCTTTTTTTTTTTGGCTTCTCTCGGCTCCTATCGGTCTCACTCGGCCATTGAACGGTTTTCTCGGCTTTTTCCGGAGAAAAAACGACTAGAGACCTGTTTTTTACGTCTTTTTGATGATGTCGGACAGGGTCAGACATTGGACTGGAAAGGGAGAATTGCAATGTCGGACCAGGCCCGACATAGGACCGCAAAGGGTTAATGCTTATCCCATCTAAATGTCTTGTAAATTAGCTGCAGTTTTCTAGATATAAAATGATAGATTGCTTATGCAGACAGTCTGGATGCAAGATGAATGACTTCCAGCCGAGGTGAAAGCTGCAGTAATCTTGTGGTGCTGTAAAATTGTTGATGCAACTGCTCTTCACCATAACTCAGGAAAGCACTGCAGTCATTTTGGACTGTGTTCTTTTTGGCCACAAAACCGAGAGCTCTGAGTCATCTCTATCCTGACTCTCAAGGCAAGGTGGCCAACTACACATTTTTTGTTTTATAAACAAGGCAAGGTGGCTAACTACTACATATTTTGTTTTATAAACTGTTCCCATTTGCCTATTGGATTGTTTTAAGTGTAATAAATAGCAGTGCAATAATAAGACAACCTGAGAATAAATGTGTGCACATAAAAATAAAACAAAGCTCAATATTATCTTTAAACCAATTTATTTTGGAACAGCAGAAGATTGTAACATTTCTTGAATTATTCAGTGGCTTCACTGTATTTTGGGAATGACTTCATTTAAAATGGAGACTAAACTTCGCTGCAAAAAAATAAAATCTTCACTTGTACAAAAGTGTCAAGGTTTTGAGACTACAAAACAAATGCTACACGTATATAGGTAAAAGGTGTTACTAATAGTGGATTTTGTTTTATTCTTAATGCGTTAATTAGATGGAAATTTATCTAGGAGGGCAGAAGAGCCCCAATTAAACATCTTGGTCAAGGCTTTGAAGATTTTAAAATTACAGTCCTTAAACACTTACCTCTTGAAAAAGCTGGGACATTTCACAAACCAGACAGGAATTGGATTGCATTTCACATTTGTGTCTGTCCGAGAGGAAAAAATCTCGAAGCAGTGGGGTATGGGTAAGAGCCTGGACAATACAGTTCATAAAGCAAGTGTTCCCTAGGTTTATTAGGCCTCGCAGACCTAAAACAAACAGAGACAGAAACAACAGGTGATGATGAGTGTGTGTTTAAACTGCATTTTACAATAGAACAAAAAAGCAAAAACAAAAACCAGGGGCATGCTGTACACCCCCGCTAACAGTAAACTCACTGCATGCACATGTACTCGCAGGCAGATTTAGTTAAAGTGCATCCTCATCATGTTTCATCACAATTGGATAAGTGGTTCTATAGGTCACTGAGCAGGGATAGAAACAAGACTCCTATTGCATAAGAGTTTCACCCCTTCCATATTTTACTACTGGCTTGATTAGCCACAGTGAATAGGTAACAAGCTCAGGTGTGTCTTATTGAAGTCATAGTAAAACCAGGAATTGATCAAACTTCTATGCAATGAGAGTCTTATTTCCATCCCTGGTTACTGTATATAGAAATGCAAGTGTGACATAAATACTCTATCTATATACCACATCATATAGATTCTGACTACCCATGACTAAGCAGTACTAAGCTTTCTCAAAATTGGATTTAAAAATATCTAGGTTTATGTGTGTGTACAGAGGGAAAGACATGTAGCCTTGAGGTAATGCCATCTTGAGCATCATGATCAATGGATGAGAACTCTGAGGGTTCTAATGCTTAATATCCTGAAGGACCCAAGCAATCACAGGAACCAGTGGTTTATCCCCTCTATATATAAAATGTCATTCAATGCACTAATTCACATTCACTAGTAAACTTAAGTACTGTACAATAGTGTGCCGACAAGGATCAAATAATAAAAGGGGCTTTTGTGTACATATTGCTCTACCTGCAGTACACAGTACCAGCACGTAGAGTACAAATTACCAGCACGTATACCCTCTACAGAGACAGGCTGTATTTTTTCATATTTAAGGCATGTGATTTAATGAAGAAAGACAGCACAGTGGCTATAGAGTAATTTAATTTACTCTGTGACAATGTTCCAGTTACAGCTGTGAAGGAACAGACACAGGAGAATACTGCAGAAAACTAAACATGGACTGCACGTATTTGGGTTAATTGAACTTTAAAGTTTGCTTGTTTTAAGACTGAAGTGCCACTGAATAAGGGTTTCCCAGTGGTTTATAGTGATTTGGAGCAAAAGTCTACATAATTGGAGTTTAAATCAGCATGCCCCTTCTTAACAGAAACAACGACCCATAAACAGGACAATATGCCAGAACTGTTAAAAAATAAACAATTACATAGTGTATGCAAACTTTTGTTTACACTACTCTCAATTGATTACACTAAAAAAACAAGGGTTAACATAGCTAGACAGCAGCTTTTTGCTGCCAAATAAGCCTGTCAGTAACAAACATCCCCTGCCCCAGCCCGAAATTCAAAACCACAGCTAGCAGTGTGATGACCATGGCATATATCTCAACATTATTACAGCGTACTATAGAACAAGGATTAGAAATGAAATGTTAAGCGTGGATAAGCCTCTCTCTCTCAAAATGTGTGAAGTGTGACATAGGTACGACTGTCTCGACTATACCCCCTTCGCAGTGGATGTCATCTTACAGATCTACCCTTTCCATTAACCTGCAGCATATTTAAATATATTGTACAGAGGATGAAGGATACAGTTAGCTGAAGAATCAACCCTGTGGTGATGCCACCCACATTTCAATAGAAAAAAGAAATCTAAGCAACACCTTCTGAGCCAAGCAAATGTTACCACGATTAAAATAAAACTGATCTTGATTTCAAATGTATACTGAAATCACGCGAGTTACAATCCCTCTGTCCATGGTCAAGTTTGACTAAATACATTTTTTTTGTCCCTGGAGTAGTGGACAAGATCATAGTCATCTGTTCTGGTAGATTAGGCTTAAAAACTACTACAGTATGATCATTTTAATGCTCCGGTGAAAGAAACAATTTTCAATAAAATAAAAAGTTGTTTTTAAACAATTGGTTAAAACAGATCTACACTCACCAAATACATTTGAAGGAAATAAAAACAACAAAACTAAAACCAATAACTAATACAATGGTGTCTTAAAAAACAAGGATTTCACAAGAACCAAGGGAGTAAATTTTAAACAGGATAGGTTTATTATGTCTATTTGTATATAGTACTAAGAACAGGTGTACCCTGGAGTAATCAGAACAGTAAGTCTTAAGAAAGATCAGAAATCTGGCAAATATCAACCCTGACTCAATGGTAAGCAAACTAAACATCCAGGTTGGTAGAACAAACAATATCCAGTAGAACTATTAGTAGAAGAAACTACCCAGTATATCTCTAGATAATCCTTCAAAGAGCACACCAACACTGCAATGCTAATCACATAAAAATGCAATTGGAAAAGGCAAACACACATATTAGCTGGTTTATACTGTTGGCATATACTGCATTCCTTCTAATGTTGCCATGTATCTTTGAGCACCGTGGGCCACCAAGCCACTTCTAAAATCCTGAGCAAAGTCTTCAGCCGTCCTAAGTGTCCACCCAAAGGATTATCATGAAAATAACATAAAAACGATTGTGCAAGTCCAGGGGGAACCACCAGCTGAAGATCAGTCCTGAAGTTGTTCTTTCTCATACCCACGGCTATAATAGCCACAGGAACGACCGGCGCACGTGACAGGGCATCAGGGACTACATTGATGCTGCCTGTTCTGTATTCCACTGTGAAAGAAAACTGCTGAAGTCTCAGTGTCCACCGTGTCAACCGAGAAGACGTCTTCGGCGCATTAAAAGCCCATGTTAGTGCGGCATGATCCGTCACCACGTGAAACTGCACTCCCTCCAAGTAGTGACGCCACTTCTCCACTGCCCACACTACTGCCAGACATTCCTTTACAGAAGTGGAGTAATTGCATTCTGCCCTGTTAAGCACCCTGGAAGCATATGCAATCACGTGCTCTTCCTCTGCTTCTCTCTGGGCAAGCATGGCACCCAGCCCCACCTCACTAGCATCTGTATAGACCCAGAAGGTCTTTGAAAAATCTGGGTGTGATAAAACTGGAGGAGCTTGAAGAGCTTTCTTAAGTACCTCCAGGCTGGTCTGGCAGGCTGTTGTCCATTCCCACTTCACATCCTTCTTTTAAGATGGTTGAGGGGAGCTGCAATGTCTGCAAAACGTAAAACAAATTTATGGTACCAACCTGCCAATCCAAGGAAACGCTGTACCTCCTTAAGATTGGTAGGTACCGGATAGTCTTGTATGGCTTTTACCTTCTCCGGGTCAACGGCTACACCTTCCTTAGACACGATATGCCCTAAAAACTTCAAGGTGTTTTTAAAGAAGTGACACTTGGCCAGGTTCAAAGTGAGACCTGCTTGATGTAGTTTCTTAAACACTGGCTCAAGGTCCCTCAAATGTTGGGTCTCACTGGGAGAAAAGAGGATGATATCGTCTATGTAGACAAAACAACAGCGTCCTCTCAACTCTCCCAGCACATGTTCCATGAGACGTTGGAAAGTAGCAGCAGCGTTCTTAAGTCCAAAAGGCATCACTTTGAACTGAAACAACCCAAATGGAGTAGCAAAAGCAGTTTTATTTTTCGAGTCAGGATCCATGGCAACTTGCCAATATCCTGAGCGTAGCTCTAGTGAGCTAAACACCGCTGCTCCATTCAGTGACTCCAAGATGTCATGGACACAGGGCATGTGGTAGGCGTCAAACTGGGTTTTTTTGTTCATCCTTCGGTAGTCCACACAGAAACGATAAGATCCATCACGTTTCTCGATCAACACCACCGGAGCAGACCAATCTGACGAAGATGGTTCAATCACGCCATCCTCGGTCAACTGATGAAGGTGTTCTTTAATCAGTGCTTTTTTGAAGGGGGACACTCTGTAGGCCCTACACCGCACTGGCATCTCATCTGTAGTATAGATGGTGTGAGTACAAACCGTAGTCATGCCTAATTGGGAGGTGCACACGGCAGGCCATTTCTTCATGAGTTGCCGGAGATCCTGTCGCTGCATTCCGTCGTGTGTATCAGTAGGGGAATGCTCCTCTGTACCCTGGGCAAGACATGTAGGTGCATCAGGCTTCTTAGAGACAGCCAAGTAAAGATGTATGCGAGGCACGTCAGGCATGTTTTGTACTTTCCATGACGATTCCCACTCCATCCTGTCTCTTACGCAGATCAATCACGGTAGAGGTTTTATATAAAAAATCCAAACCAAGAATCAAAGGAAATGCCAGGTGTTGGTCTGACATAACATAAGTGTCGACCGACCAAATTTCGCCATGAAAATCATATGTAAGTGTGGCAAAGTGGTAATGACGTGCAGGTGAGTGCAGTGCAGAATAATCACACAGACAAACGTTGATACAGGTGCAAGGGTGTTTATTTAAATTAATAAATGTCCAGAGCCTCAAGGCAAAACCTGTAAATAATAATGGTGCTGGAAGTGATACAGCGGCGTATATCACTTCTCGTTATAATCCTACGGGTTTGACCCGCAACCCCAAAGTCCCGTTCCGACACCCACACTAAACACAAAATACACACAGGGGCGGGTACTGCCACATATACCCCCCCCCCTGTGCAAAGCACACATGGCCTCAACGGCCACCTCCCCCCTTAAATACCCAGCAGTCCAGGCCAAAGTCTCGGGCTGGGAAGGGAGGCTTCAGTGGGCCCATGGCTGGAAATGCTGTCAGCTCCCCTGCCGGTAGTGGCACGGCTGACAGCATGCTGGTCCCGTCCTGCAGCGAAAAAGCTGCGGGGGCAGGTGGTCCCCCGACCTCCCCCTTCTTTGTAGCCGGCAGCTCCCTCCTGTGGGGCTCCGGCCACAAGAACTCCTGCAGCGAAACTGCTGCTGGGGAAAGTGGTCTCCAGACCTCGTCCCCCTTCTTCGTCGCTGGCAGCTCCCCTTTCTGGGGCTCCAGCCACCGTACTCCCTGTGGAGGTACGGGCAGCAGAGGCAGCTCCTGCTCCTCTGCTCCAGGCGGTGGTGGAAGCAGAGGCAGCTCCAGCTCCTCTGCTCCTGGCGGTGGTGGAGGCAGAGGCAGCTCCAGCTCCTCTGCTCCTGGCGGTGGTGGAGGCAGAGGCAGCTCCAGCTCCTCTGCTCCTGGCGGTGGTGGAGGCAGAGGCAGCTCCAGCTCCTCTGCTCCTGGCGGCGCTGGCTCCCTCCGCTGTGGCGGCTGGGCTGGTGCGCGCCGTACTGCCCTCATCAGCATGAATAGAGGCTGCTGGGGAACACCAGCCTCCTGCCCCTCTTCCCCCCAAAAAATTTTCAGGGGGTTGAGCCTGTAACTCCTCCCCTTCCGGCTCTTGGGGCTGAACCAGCAGGCATTTTCCCTCTGCTGGTGGCTTGGGTCCCAGGGCTGTGGAAGCCCCGACTTGCCTCCCTTTGGGCTGTGGACGCACCGACTCCTCCCTTTTGGGCTGTGGCTGCACCGACTCCTCCCTTTTGGGCTGTGGACCCCCCGACTCCTCCCTGTTGGGCTGTGGACGCCCCGACTCCTCCCTGTTGGGCTGTGGACGCCCCGACTCCTCCCTGTTGGGCTGTGGACGCCCCGACTCCTCCCTGTTGGGCTGTGGACGTTCGGGCTCCCCCCACTCAGGCGTAGGACGTTCGGGCTCCCCCCACTCAGGCGTAGGACGTTCGGGCTCCTCCCACTCGGGCGTAGGACATTCGGGCTCCTCCCACTTGGGCTGTGGAGGCAAAACCAGCAGGCATTCACCCTCTGCTGGTGGAGATGGGGACAGCAGGTACTCACCCTCTGCTGGTGGAGATGGGGACAGCAGGTACTCCTCTGCTGGTGGTCCTGCTACCTGGGCTGCTGTTCCGTTTATGGTTGCCTCCAGGTAGCTGAGGACAAACTCCACACCTTCCTCCAAGGTGTTTGGGGTGTGTTCCTCCTGATATGCCTCCCATCTCTCACTGTCCATCATCCACAGGGCCCGGACGACTATGGGTAGAGACTGGGCCTCCAGCCCAGCGTTCTCCAGGAACCAGCCCCGCAGTTTGATGGCGTCTTCTGCCATTGACTTTTTTTTTTTTTTTTTTTCCCCCAAAACAATATTTGTAATCCTATTTATTTTTATTATTATTTTTTTTAATCCAGACCCCTCCTGGTCTGACGCTTGGAGGCGCGGCTATCCCACGAAGACACCACGTGTGGCAAAGTGGTAATGACGTGCAGGTGAGTGCAGTGCAGAATAATCACACAGACAAACGTTGATACAGGTGCAAGGGTGTTTATTTAAATTAATAAATGTCCAGAGCCTCAAGGCAAAACCTGTAAATAATAATGGTGCTGGAAGTGATACAGCGGCGTATATCACTTCTCGTTATAATCCTACGGGTTTGACCCGCAACCCCAAAGTCCCGTTCCGACACCCACACTAAACACAAAATACACACAGGGGCGGGTACTTTGCCACAAAGGCAGACTTTCCCTAAAGCGCTATGAGACTGTCCATCCGCCAACACAAAGGCTTGATCCTCACATGGCTGCAGCACGTCACTTGGCTTCTGAATTTGATGCCATAATTGGTTTTGCATTAAAGTAAATGTACAGCCTGTGTCCAGTAATGCAGAAATGTGTGTGTTCCTTACCCCAACCTTCACAACTAACAGAGTCAATCCTGAGAGACTGGGGGTATCCGGGATGGATCTTCGGATATTTTGCATTACACTCACCTCTGCTGGTTTTCTTAAGGCTCCTTTGGTTCCTTTCTTTCCGGTAATATCTGTGGAAGTTTTATTATTTACTTTAGCCCAATACTGTTTCTGCTCGCTCCAGTCCCTTTCGATCATGGTGCCTACGCGAACCAGATCAGTCACAGTACTCACTGTGCCACGGAGACCACTGGCGAGCTTTGAGTTGCTGTTATTCAGTATTCGTCGGACAATCTCCGTTTCCGTTACGTCCGGCTTCCACTTCAAGCACAGTGCGCGATAATCATATGCAAAATCTCTAATACTTTCTCCAGGGGACAGTACTCTGTCACGTAGCTTATCCTCTACAGTAGTGAGAAAATCTGCTGGGAGAAAAGCTTTCAGGAATTCATTTTTAAAATGACTCCATGAGCGTATTCCATGTTTCTCAGCCATCCACCAGCTTTTGGCAGACCCCTTTAACACTGAAGATAATGTTGCCATAATTTCAATGTCTCTTAATGGCCACAAAGCTAAAAACTCTTCACACAAATCAATATATCCCACCGCATCACTGCTCTCGTCACCTCCAAACTCTTAATTAATTTTTAATCGGCAGTTTAGGGTCATGGGCCCCTCTAGAAGTGATCTCTGGCTCCTCCGTCCTGCGATCAGCTGGATGGGACCTTGATGTATGAAGGTGCGATGGTATTGCCGACACTCTGGGGTTACTGGCTCTTCTCTCTAGCTTCTTAAATTCTCTGTCCCAATGCTCATTCCAACGGTTAAAACAATCCACCACTGACCGCTCCAGCTGAGCAACAGATGATTCCGTCTTTGTGCCAGATTAAAACTTTCCTCAAGTGTCTTGACCTGTTCAGTTATCTGAGCCAGCCTATTCCTAACTCTTCTAAGGTTTGCCGTTCCTCAGACGAGCACTGTTCTCCTATTTCCTCCTCTGCCTCATCAGGGTCTGGCTCATTAACGTACAATTCACTCAACAGGGAGCCCACTTCAACAATTGGCTCTCTCGGTCTTCTCTTGGTGATATAAACACTAGGTGGTTCTACTAACATATCAGAGGGACCTGTCTCTCGAAACGGGGTTAACAGATCAAAAGACATGACTACAAAATACTACGCAGTACGCCAGAATGCTATAACAAACGATGCAAGCTTACAACTTAACAAAACTCTTATCCACTCTACCTTAGTCCCCGTACGGGCCACCACTTCTGTAACAAACTTACCTAGTGTACAATAACCAAACACCTAGGCCATAAGTGTATACTAGCACCGAGCATAAAACATTCAATACTACAGTCCCAGCAGGTAAATCAGTACAGCAAAAAACAAGGATTTCACGAGAACCAAGAGAGTAAATTTTAAACAGGATAGATTTATTATGTCTATTTGTATATAGTACTAAGAACAGGTGTACCCTGGAGTAATCAGAACAGTAAGTCTTAAGAAAGATCAGAAATCTGGCAAATATCAACCCTGACTCAATGGTAAGCAAACTAAACATCCAGTTTGGTAGAACAAACAATATCCAGTAGAACTATTAGTAGAAGAAACTACCCAGTATATCTCTAGATAATCCTTCAAGGAGCACACCAACACTGCAATGCTAATCACATAAAAATGTAATTGGAAAAGACAAACACATATATATATATATTTATTATATGAACAGGCCTTTGTACCGATAATCACAATACTAATGTATAGCAAAACCATTAATAATCTGCCTCGCTGTTGGAACTTGAGTAAACAAAAAAGAAAAAGAGAGGGAAGGAGACAACAAAAAAATACAGGCAGGCCAACCAATAATCAGGCTGTTCATTCTATGGCCCACGCAGTTGCAATAATTATATCCAAGTGTATGAGTACTTAAAAGTTTCAGTCCCGGGCTTATTATTAAAACGCACCCAGAAAGTAACAAAACAAACAAAAACAAACCAGTTCTAGAAAAATAACACAACAATCCAGCAATCCCAAAAGAACGCTCTCCAAACAAAAACCTGAATGGCCATTCAAAAAATATTTGTAATCCAAACTGCAGCAAAAAATAGAAAAGGATCGATCTCACCCGGTTATGATGAATCTGTGTGCAAGTCCTCCAGTTCATACAATGTTGGGAGTTCCGTTGTCCAGTAAAAGTAGTAAAGTATCAAAGTAAATATATAAATCAAACCAACTGGAAGAAAAATAGGACCCAAAACGGAAGTATTGCCCAACGAGCACTGAGCAGCGTGTGATAATAGCTATTGCACTAGTATTAGTCGAACCCGCTATAGAAACTGGTAAAAACCAAAACACGGTTGTTTGACATAACACCGACTAGAAGCATGCTATACACAGACTAACTCGTTTATTCTGCCGTTTGAACAGGTTGCCTGTAAGTTCTCTCTCTGGCTCTCTAAAAACTCCGTATTTTTTCTCTCTTCCAAACAGACTTTCAAAACCCTTTTTTATACCCTATTGGTCTAGAGCTTTTAAGCAAAGGAAGCTCCGCCCCCAATTACGGAAAACAGTAATGGCCAAAATACCTAAAACGAATTAGTCTAGGACCATAGAGTTTTAACCCAAATATAAACAAATGTACCCAGCACACGAACTAAAACAATAATTGCCCCAAGAGTTTATTTTTAAACCAGGCAAGGATATAGATTACATATACACGTATGTATGGCGAAATATTAAGGAGCTAATTAAAAACGCTGTCATGAAATAACTAGATGGCCTGGCCAGGCTTACTGGCATTCACTTAAGAATGCGCAGGTGCTACGCTTCTTGCAGCACATTGTGTGGCGGTTGCCACACAGTGACTAAAAGCTCTCCCTCCCTTCCTTTTTGTGTGCACTTGTGGGAGGCACAGAAGGCCTGCATCAGCTGATCTTAAATCACGAGAAGGTAGACCACAGTCTCCCTTCCCAGTCTCTGCAGCTAGTTAGTGCTCAGTCTGAACAGTGCAAGCTGCTACCTGCAGTTGAGCTTTAAAATCAATGGAGCCCAGCAATGACCTTGCACAAAGCTGCATCGTCAATTAAAATGCTGAAAGAAGCGTGCAAGAAATGCTATAAACCAGAGCACTGCAGTTAAATGTTTGTTTCCTAAACAACATAAAAGGGTTTTCACTTGCATAAGTCTCACAGAAAATATGCAATATCCTTCACTAATAATGTGTTAAACATTTATTAAATACTGTACTAGACAAATAACATGACTGAATTAAACAGCCTGAACAGCAGGCAGGTAAAAGCCATACAGAGACAGCTTGTTCACACATATTAAAAAGGACAGCTGGCTAATCAATGCATTATATTTTTTTGGACAGTAACTCAAGACTTTTCCTGGGGTATAATAAATCTGAATTCATAGACCAGAAATGAGTGGTGATATGATCACCATAGCATGATCAAAGAGGTTGGATAAAATAAATAAATAATACAGTTTAAAAGACAAACTTCTTACCACTGAACTGAAGAGTAAGCTCTGTAGTCGTGAGGCAAGTACAGGTCTTATGCTGATGTCAGTATTATTAACTCATCAGCTGCGAGGAGATTCATTACACAATGTACAAGTAAATCTGACACACTTTAATACATGGATATTAGTAGGCACTTCAGGGATGGAAATAAGACTCCCACTGCATATCAATTTGATCCACTCCTGGTTTCACCGAGTTTAGGACGACACACCCGAGCTTGTTACATATACACTGTGGTTAATCAAGCTCGTATTAAAACCTGGAATGGGTGTAAATGCTATGCAACATGAGTTTTATTGCCATCCTTGTGCTTGGTTGGCAGTTGTTTATGTATCCAAGGTGGCTATTCTGGAGAAAGAGAACTGCATATTTCAACCCCCGTCTTCCTTGTAGGAATTAGGAGTGGCAACCAATATTGGCTGTACTATGCCAGGTACTGGCAATTTTGTGTCTAATCCTTGTAGGATGTCAAGAATAACACAGCATATATTTAAAACAAATATTTATTTTAATTTGGATAAAAATTAAAAACCACCAGGCGACAATAAAAAGCCCAGTCAGCAGTACGAAGGCATATCGAACCAGAGGGGGTTGTAACTGAATATTACAGAAAGGGGCCATTTAGGAGGCATTTGGAACACCTGTGCTTTTACCAGGTGAGCCACTCGGGGACCCCTGAATTATTTTTCTTTCAATGGAAATTTTTACACTCAAGTATGGGTGTCAGCATGGGAACTAAAATAGGACCATCATATGCCTGCTTTTCTGTGGGATCAGTTGAAAACAGATTTTTACAGCAATACAATGGAAAAACACTTAAGCTGTACCTCAAATACATTGACGACATCTTTAGGATTTCAACTAACTTGTGAAGATTTAAAACCGTTCATTCAGTCGATAGCAAATTTCCACCCAGCTCCGGAATACACATGGAACATCTCAAACGAGTAACAGTAGATCATTTTTATTTAGGCCAGTTAGTTTCGGCAACAGAGAACCAAATGTGCAAAATCAACAGAAGAGCAAAAATGGGCTGAAGTGCCTCTAGAATATTAAGCATGGTTCTGAAAGTGAAACTATCCTTATGCCTCAAGAGGAAAGTCTTCAACCAATGCATGCTGCCAGTGCTAACTTACGGACACAAAACCTGGACCCTCAATGCAAAAATGACTCAAAAATTACAAATGACTCAACAGACTATGGAAAGACGCATGCTGGGAATAACAAGAGGAGACAGGAAAAGAAAGTAATGGATAAGAGCACCAACAAAAGTATGCAATGTTATAAGAGCAAAAAAACTGCAATGGAACAGACCATTGCTGGACCAAGGAGATACTAGACTGGATCCCAAGAGATATACAGCGACCAAGAAGAAGACCTCTCGGAAGATGGCAAGATGAAATTAGGAAAACACGCCGGAGCAATGTGGATGAGGGACACAGCAGACAGGCTTTTATGGAAGAATCTTGGGGGGTCTTCATCCAGCACTGGATTGAAAAAGGCTGATGATGATGATTATATATATATATATATATATATATATATATATATATATATATATATATATATATATATTTTTTTTTTGGATGATGACAATAATAATAATAATAATAATAATAATAATAATAATAATAATAATAATAATAATAATAATACGATGATGACGACGACAATACAAAACAAATTTCACTTATATAGCACTCTTCATGCAAGCATTCCAGAACGCTTTATAAAATAAATATAAAAAAGCCTGTGCAATTTATAATCCAGCTACAAATAAACAGACGCAAACTGCAGTCAGTTCAAGAAGTATGGATTATTCCATAATGCAAATAACGTCCCTCGCCACTGTAAAGCGGTAGCACAAATCTGGTACGGATACCTCCTTACCCCGCATAACAAAGAACGAAAAAAAAACAAAAAAAAACAGCACTGTCACCTGATACTGTTTCAGGTCTTGTGAGGGAGTATGATGGGGTGCCCACTCCTTGTATATATTAATTTATTTATGTATATATTTGTATTGTATTATTATTATTATTTATTATTATTTATATTGTATTTGTGTGCGGATGGACGAAAGCCGTCCGACATTATTATTATTTATTTGAGACCAGCGAAAAGCCGGTCTTGAAATAGTAGTCGGCGTGGATGGGGTTAAAATCCCCATCCTAATAAACCTCGTGGGAACGTGGCTGGAGCCTTAAAGGTAATTATTTAATTAATGGGTAATTAAGGCTCCAGCCACAGAGAATAAAAAGACCCAGTCCAAGCTCATCAAAAGAAGAGAATAGAGAGGAGTTAAGAGCGAGAGCGAATGCTACCACAAAGCGAACTAAGGTACTCGTTCTACAAAATAATCACTATTGTTTGTGTTTTCCTTTTTTTTTTGTTTTGTTTGTTTACTTAATAAATAAAAAGCTGAGCGCCGTGGAGCCTCAGTTTCACCCCGTACGTTTTGTGTTTCGGTTTCATTTCCTGGTCTGACGTCACCACTGCAGCCCTCACTGCCACAGGAAGGTTCTGTGATTTAAAGGCAGACTCATTTGTGCTGTGTCAAATGTAATGAACAAACCAAGAATTATAAGTATAACAAATCTAATAAAGAACCTTAACCTTACTTGGGCAGTTTTAAAATTAACATGTTGTTACAAACATGCATTATCTTTTTTTTTGTATTCTTTATTTAGAGTGCCCAATTACTTTAACCCCGCTTTTCTCCAAAATTTAGAATGGCAAATTATTTTCCCTCACCGCAGCAATTCCACACAGAGACCGGTAGGGCCCACTGTAGCGCGATGAGGAGCAACAGTCTCTGTGAATTTTGCCTCCCTAACCTGCAGGAGTGCCAGAGGCAATGTGATGCTCCCTCCAGAATCCCCAGCAAAGACCAGCGACTTTGATCAGCTGCCTCCACTACACTGATTCTCATGTCCGGGTTTATGACTGATTGATGGCCACTTGCAGCAGGGCAGAGGGCAATATTACAGACTGCCGAGGCATTTTAAGCTCGGGCAGCCTTAAATCGATTCTAAAAATCGCAACAGGATGACTCTGTGCAGTCCTGGTAAAGAGGTTTCATTTAGCATTGAAGACTCAAAGGAGGAACATCTTTCTCAACAGTAAACTATACATAACTTTAGAGTTTATCAACAGCATGCAATAGTTTTACAATAGTGCTGCTGTGGAAAAAGAACCACCACTGAACTGATTTGAAGTGTCCCCTTGTGTAAATAGAGTCTTAAATCTGGGACAAAGCATGCCCACACTGATGTGTCTGTAGGTAAATAATTGTACTTTCATTCACTATACAGGTCTTGAATTTCTGTTTTGAAAGAAACACATGTTTTAACATGTATTTTCATTTTAACACAAGACAGCTGGTACTACACAAGACTAAAAGAAAGATCTGTTTATTTGCCTTGCCTTCCAGGTCCTCTTGGTCATTTCACGCTAGCAGTGGACAATTTCACTCTACAGGAGAAATGCCCCAGGAAGAGAAACAGTCAAAAAGCATAGTTTGCAAACATTGATTCATTTAACCTAGTGTAGTACCAGATATCATGATTTAAAAATGAAAATACTAAATATGTGTCTTTCAAAACTGCACATTTTGGACCAATATTGTGAACTGATGTGCATGGTTGATAACTTATGGAACTATTTTGTTAGCTTCAATTACTTTAAGCAGCTGATTCAGTTTCATTTTTAGGCATAAGTTATAGGGCTTTCTGACCCATGGTAGTGATTTCATTACTAAGCAGTAAATCTCCACAGAAGCATTACCAAGCGGCACTGACTTTCACTCTATACTTCACTCCACAACTACCACCTGTCTCCTAAATACATTTTACTGCATTGCTAAAAGATTCAAGTTGATAGATAAATTCAATTAGTAAGAATACATAGGTAGATTTAAACTATGTAAAGTAGGTTAACTAAAGCTCTAAACTTGCACCAACATGTGAGAAGTAGTACATAAGAAATAGTAAAAGTCCACGCCCTAAAGCAACCAACGATGAACACAAGACATCTTGTGTCAAGTTTATGTAATTTAATTTACGAAGATGTTGCTCTACCACTCGGAACTTCTACAAATTCTACCATAATTCATCAAAGTGGTCTTCAACCCTTCAAACTGGGTCCACTGATTGATCATGATGTTTATATGCAAGGGGCGGCAGGTAACTTCAGTGCTGCAGCACTACAACACACACAAAGACCTGCGACCCAATAAATGAACCTTTCTTACCAATGGTGCAATTTGTAGTTATTTTCCTACGTTTGGGATTGTGCCGTAGTAATTCCAATTCGCGTTTCGTTGGTTCCCACGTTGAATACTTTTCACCGACACCTGGCAATTCAGAGATAAACGTAAGATAAAAGCTAAAATGTGCAGAGCAATGAAAGAGATAAAATGTAAGAGCAACGGGGGGTGGGAGGTTAAATGCTTTACAGCATCAACATGTCTGGTCATTGCTAAAGCGGATTGATACCATGAATACAGTAGTCTCCGTGTATAGGAACACCTCCTAAGAACACTTCGCATAAGAGAACACCCTTGTGGTGAAAATGATTTTTCCCATTGTAAATGCTCCACCTAAAGGAACAGGAACTTTGCTTAAAATAATCTTTTTGGCACCGCTAGCGATTCTTTCACAACTGATACAGTATTTTTTGTAATCTGGTAACATCATCAAATTTAAATTCAAATTCAATCTTTTTAAATGTGACTGGTCATCGCCAGTGTCTTGAGGCAGACTGATTGGTTTATTAAATCTTTCCAGAACCGCCGTCATATCATTGCCTCGTTTTGTATTCTGATTTACACAAGTGCACCTCAAATGGCATGTAAACAAACAGCAAAACACGCAGTGGTTTCTTTTGCTACAAAAAGTTGGAAATTGTTCACGCTCCTGAAAAAAACCTGAATCAGACAAGACACCAAGCAATTTAGTGTTTTCCGTTCTGGTGAGTTGCTTCACCATTCTGTTAAATCATTTTGCTCCTGTACAGGTATTCATAATTAATCTAGAGCTGCTGCTGCATTTTTTAACAGGTTGCTGTGCTAAATTTAGTTTGTCAGTTTATGAACTGTCAAACTAAACAAACTGTCATGTTAGTTTGTCTGTTACTTTATTATTATAGTTTACATTCACTTGCCTACTGCTTTTCATTTACCTATTCTATTCATTTCATATGTTGATGTACGTGCGTCATGACAAGCAATACATATTTATTTATTTATTCATTCATATTGTGTCTGGTGGTCAACTCCATCTTAAAAGAACACTTGAGCTAAGAGAAAAATGTGTTTGCTTCCCAAAGGGTGTTCTCTTAGCCGGAGACTACTGTACATGAACTCACTTCACAGTGCAAGGAAATGACACGCATTTAAAAATGTACAATAATCATAGGGAATGCAACCAGGACTGCTTGCATGAACAGATTCTTGATCAAATTAAAAAAAGACCCCACCCACAACAAAATCTGTATCTATATTCCAAGAAGTATAATGAAAATGAAAAGTAAATGACATTACATTTTAGCAATGTGTCTAAATACCCTTTAACTGTACATTAATCCTGCCTGTGCCACCCCCCACTCCTTATTAGCACTAAATACAAGAAGTGGAAAGAGAACAGTGTTAGCACAGTTGAAAATTGCAGAAGATCATTACTGCAAGTATCTTGAATAAAATGTACTCACATTTTACCCATAGGAAAAAAAACACAATATACATTTTTTTTTAACAATCTGTCTATTGTTTCTATCAGACTGAATAATAAGTTAAAAACTGACACAAGTTTAGGGAGAATACAGTGAGGAACTTAGTTACCCCAGTTTAGATCAGTTACTGCTGAGAAATAAGGGACTGTCTGCATAAGCATGAGCATGCTGGTTAAGTACATCACACATTCATTCACAGCAGAGAGTTAAACATCTCTATGAATTAATTCTGCATACCTTGTAATTTCCATGCTTTTCTTTGTTCTTCTTTAGCAATCTGTTCCATGTCTTTGTCGTATATGTAGTCTTGACACATAAAACAATATATACCCCCATATAATAGATCTATGGCTGAAGAGAGAGAAAAAAGTGTTTTTATATATGCAAGTGAACATTCCTCCTCAATCTTAAATACCTTTGCAGGCACAGATATTGAGAGAGTGTCAAAGACCACTAGCACTGTGTATTTTTGAAAGTCATGTTCCTGTTATGACTTGTATCCCAATCGTCTTTTGAAAGCTGAAAGCGGATTAGTATTACCACTTTTTTTTTTTTGCAGTGAAACAAGGATTATCTGGTCTAGAAATGACAGCGTCAGGTAGCTCTTTCACCAGGACGCAGCTTCACAGTATAATACAAGTACAGAATGCATAAAGCCCAACTTCTGCATAATTTCCAAACAGCAACTGAAGGCAACGTAAGAACATACAGATTACAGTGAATCAAACAATGTCTTCATTAGACAACTATAAAAATATAAATACATCTTTACACAAAGTAACATACCACATTAATACAGTATATACCATCCGGTCTTGGTATATGTTCTCCTACATGAAGCCTTATAAATAACGTAGGCCCTAGTACACAGTAGAGGTTAAATTATTGAACGTCATGAACTAGGTCACCATTATAACGGAACACATTAAAACTACAAAATGTATTTATTATTATTTTATATTTTGTGTAAAATACCTCTGTTTTATAGTCTCTTGTATTGCTTACGATTGTAAGTCACCCTGGATAAGGGCGTCTGCTAAGAAATAAATAATAATAATAATAATAATAATAATAATTGAATAATTAAATATGGTTTTAATACGGGCAATGGTGCATTCCAACCACCTCCGTTACCCATAGCTACAGTATTGGTATCACCGTGCACTTCTTATAAAAAAAAAAAAAAAAAAAAGAGATAAATCAGGAGCTTGAGTAATTTAGGACCATAGAAAGAAATAACGATTTATTTCATATTTATTTATAGTAATAGGTTGGGCTGCGGTGGCAGGCTTAGCGTGGTTAATGGGTCTTTTCAGACCATTTATATTTGTTGCAATATAAGACAGATTACATACGATTAGTCATTTTCTAATCAATTACCAGGAAATACACACACAAGTGAACTGCTCGGTCTTTAATTCATGAAAATAACAAACACACAAAACAGAAAATGGCACAGTGGCCAAAATAAACAGATAGTAATTCAAACAAGTATGATGCTGGTTTATATAGAGGTCGAGGGATTAACAGGGTATCAATTACCTCGATTATCCCTCCACCACATTCTGCACAGGTTTTCTAATAAGCGTTGTCGACAGCCAATTTGTCACACACAGGATGTAGTTGGGCAGAGACGAGAAGCAAACATAGTCCCTACCAACTACATTTAACTAAAAGAAACGCAGATACATTAAAACACTAACAATACAAAAATACAAATAAACAGAGGCGGGGTGTATCCCATCACGCCATCCCTAGATATAACAATACACTAATAATGTCACAATACAAACCGTGACTTTCAGGTTGTGATATGCATCACAATACATGTAATGATCCTGATGGGCTACTTACATGATGATGCATTGTGAGATTAAATGATTGTTTAATGATGGCCTATTTTGTTAAAAAGACAAAAGTATTAGATAGGGAGAGTATATGTATGTATTCATATGTATGTATTCATACCAACTATAAAAACACACTAATTTTTTATTCAAGAACCACTTGGTGAACTATAATGAACTATGCAGTGCTTTTGGTGTTGTATCAAGACACAAACAGTACATATCTCTACTACAATATCTATACAGTATCATCTAAAGAAACACAAAGATACACGGGATGGTAAATCGATATCTAATGACGTGCAAGTGCTATTCTGATGGACTTCTCTCAATCTAATTACTTGAAGTCCTCCTCCCCATCACTCGTACTTTGTACTGAGTTACAGGAATGCAATATGCAGATATGCGGTTCCTGTACGTTATAATAAGGCAAATCCTGCAGAAATGGAACAGAATCTGGACAGCTTGTTCAACTCATTCTACAGGATTCAGTCATACTAATCCAATTCTACGTTTAAAAGTTCTGTGGGGTCAAATGTATCTGGCATCATTCCATGTGAAATGGGCCAATGGTCCCTACCTTGCAGTCTCAGATTCTTGCAATATTGCATATTGCAGTTTTTTTGGAAGAATCCCAAAACATTAGCTCTCAACTCTCATTATTTTTTTTTTAAGTTTTAGGCCTGTAAAGGAGGGGTGCCAATGCCAAGCACTGAAAAGGGGCCCATATTTAAAAGTATTCAAGATATCTTCATGATACTCACTACACACAGATCTGCTCTTCTAGTTTAATAGCGGGTCAACATATTGCCTACTAGTGACCAGGGATGTTAATGCAAAGGAGGTAAATGAACTGCAAGATAAAAGAGCAACGACACCAATAGAAATGCCACTTCACACTTCAGAACCCTGAACCAGTGTAGTTATCACAGGTTCCAGGTTACTTAACAACAACGAACAGAAACTAGCCTATATATGCAAATGCCAGTTTCACAGGGTGATTGGTTAGTGAGTTATGATGAGGCCCCAAAGTGGACACCAGGCCAGAAATGGCATCCTTTCAGCACCCCAGAACTTAAAAGGGATGGATTTTTTAAAATGTATCCCTGCTACTTAAATATGACATACTTTTTGTTTATGCACTAATGGTATTTGGTAGGTTTACATGCACATTGATAGCAAATCATTAATCGAACAGGTAAAAAAACATGGTTTCTATGTAAATTGTTATCAACTAAACCATGTATAATATCTATAGTATTATATACAGTTGGGCAAAATTGTATTTGTATCCAGGTCTCGACTAGACTGGTCTCTATGGCAATACAGAAGGGTATTTCAAGGTCAGCCATTTTGGTTTTTTGAAATAATCTAAGAAAATAAATCATGTGCCAACATGGTTCTTCAGGTGACCAGCTCACAAAGACATACAGATTCAGACGAGATTGATTTCTGGTTAGATAACCTAAAGTCTGATCAATTAAGAGCAGACATCATTTAAAAAAAAAACCAGAAATATCTTTTTGGTATTGCCATTGTGTCTCCTCAAGAGATGGACACAAATACAATTGACAAACTGTATACAATACTGTAGACACTGTACATCAAACTGTACACAATACTGTAGATACTATACATCGTTTAGCTGACATTTTACATAGAAACTAATTTGGTGTTCCATCAATTATTTTCCGGCTAGATGCATGTAAACACTGCTAAATTGATTAATTCTAACAAAATATCATTAATGAGTACTAAAACTGTGCTATTTTAAGGATAAAGTGTGCCATATTTAAATAAAAGAATGCATTTTACAATTCTCATTTATGGCATATTAAAAGCAGAAGTGTGTATCTGTTATCCCTTTGAGTTCTAGGATGCTGAAGGGATGCCATTTCTGGTCTGGCACCCACTTTGGGGGCTCACAACTCACTATCCATTTTTCCCTTGACATTGACATTGCGTATATTGTCTTTGTTGTTGTTATAACTTGGAGACAACTTGGAGACTACAGAGAAGACAATAACTACAGTTATTCTGTACAATACACCAACAAAAATGCTATAATTGCATGTTTTACTACATTTACCTCCATCGCATTAACATCTACAATCACCACTAAGTAATATGTTGAGGCATTACTAAGCTAAAGCAGTTCTGTGTGCAGCGAGTATCAAGACGATATCTTGAATACTTTGAAAGATCTGACCTCTCAAACATGGCCCCTTTTCAGTGCTTGTTTTCATCTACCACTGCCTCCCCCATTACAGATATGTAAAAATATTGTATCTGAGTCGTTATACTGTGCTACATTGTAGTTGCTTTATTAACATCGGTACATTATACAATTAACAATGTGTCTAAAACACCAAAGTATTGTACTGCACCTATACTATTCAAAGAAAATCAGTGAAAATAATTGCTACACAAAAATCTGCAACAGTATTTGGCTATTTACAAAACAGCACTCCAAAAACACCGTGCTTTCTTAGTCTAATCCGTTTCTTTTGCACTGTGAAATATTAAAATATCAAAAGAATGAGATGGCAAGGTGGGAAGATCACAACATTTTGTCTGTTTTGTGTGGAAAGACCCATCTAGTGCAAGGTGCCTCCTACTATTTTCTAACAGAGCATAGTAGATGACCTACACATATCTTGGTTGAGAATGTATTAAATTTAATAACGTCCTGCCCCATCAACCCTACGATTGCACTGCTCCGTCAGAATACGTTGCACTCCAGCTGTGAATAAATGCCAAAATGACCTTCTACAATTCCACCTGCTATTGTGTCAATGCATTCGAGTGGGAAGGAACAATCATGTTCCTTCCCACTCCACCCCTGCTTCTTTTTGGTCTGGTAAGTAAGCATTCCATTTATATGCGCCAATGTTACTTCCAAGTGGCCCTGAACTTCATTATCATAAAATAATAAATTATTAAAAAGCAGCCTTTTAATAGCTGTACTTTCTCAATTCCATCACTGCTACCATACCTATTTGCAGTTGCCAAGACAACCTATTTATAGTCAAACAAGACATTGCACATCTTATGACACAGTGTCTTGCATATCAGCAGAAAGCATGCGATATACAAAGATTAGGGAACATTGGATTACTATTATAACCATGGTTCCCTGAAATAGAAATGTAACCATTACCGAAAGGGCATTTACCTGTAAAGACCACGAAACACGAATACAAACACCAAAGCTGCATGCTAGTGTCTGTGACGCAGTCATGCCCGCCCCCGAGGGCATAAGAGGACTGCAGACACAACTACGAGCATCTTTTTTCCTTCAAACATGCTGCAATCATGGACGCAGCGACCTTGAAGGATAATAGTGAGTGTACCAAAGCAGTCACGAGGCAATATTGCAGAATGACCAGACTGCTACAAGGCTAAGTCGAGGCTGCCCTGTGTGTTACTGGTCAGAACCCCAGTAAGAAGTAGCTAGGGCTAAACCCTAAAAAATGGAGGGAGAACTCACCACAATGTTATGTTGCAAGGGTTGACCCTGAAGCTGCCCTCAACACTAGTTCCAAAGCCAGGGTTTTGGGGATCCATGACATTCAGTAGATAGAATCTTGTTGGCCAGCTCATAGGCAGTTCTGCATGTATCTGCTATCCATTTGGACAGCCTCTACCTAGACAGGGCTTGACAATGGGACTTCGTCCCAGAGCAGACAACACATCGTCCGGACTGCCTCCAACTTTTTGTCCTGTCAACATAGCATGCCAGGGCCCACACTAGGCAGAGAGTATTGAGCTGCAGCTCACTGTCAGACTGGGAGGTGGTGCAAAGAAGCCATTATGTGGAGAGCCATTCTACACAGCATCCCAGCCCAGGCTGGTGACGGCCTCCCTTTTGGTGACACTGCTCAACGCTAAGCCGAGGTGCAGATGGGCAGGCTGTTTGCACCAAGAGAGTGCCTTTAGACAGACAGTTATGAAACACTGTCAATAGGCAGTTGTGGTTCAATGCAGGCTGAAAAAGCCCTGCTGTTGAACCAGACTTGCACAGGAACGTCATACCATGAGCTCTCTGTTGAGCTGAATAGTTCTAAACATTCTCTGCACTCTGCCGTCCTACAGAGTGGACAGCATGGACCAGAAGTCCAAGCACACTCCCAGATAGGAGGCTGTCTGAGAAGATGTGAGTTGGCTTTTTGTATGATTCAACGTAAGCCCCAACCGTAGAAGGTGGCTGATGAACAGTTACGTGTGAGCGTATGCCTGAGCTGGAGACTGGGCACAATGAACCAGAGTAATAGAGTACTCTGATACCTTCGAGTCTCAGTGAGGCCAGTATAGCTTCCCTGTTCTTCGAAAAGGAATGGGGAGCTAGAGAGGCCAAACGGTAAGACTTGAACTCGTACGCTGTTACCTGAAAAGCAAACTGCAGGTTACTTAAGTGTGCCAGTTTTTATGGGCATATGGCAATAGGAGTCTTTGAGGTCCACCATGTCACACCCCGAAAGGGAGGAGGACTGTGCTTTAACTGCAGTGAGTAGCTGGTCTGAACGGTAGTAAGCACCCAGATGTCTGTGGTGCACTGACGCCAATAGCCCAGATGGCTCCCTGAGAATGGGACCCTGGGCCTGTGGCAGCAAACCCCTTGTGTCTTGGCCTGAGGCTCTTGCCTCTGCGCCAGGCGACGGTCTGTCCGCAAGCACAGCTGGCTGTGCCAGTCCCTGAGGCTGCTGGCACAGGGATAAAAAAACAGGCATTATGCAAATAGCACGCATGTACAGTCAGTTTATATAGCTCCTGCATACAGTACTTACTGTAACAGGGCTGGTGCAGTATACAGATCTTCTAACAAAAACCCTGATGTCTCAGACAAAACAAGCAGCAACACCGCCGTACAGTATGTTACAGGCAAAAATACTGTAAAAAGATAAAAACGAGTTGAGACTCAAATCGGGTCCACTGGTACTGGACCAGGGATGGTATCACTGTTTAAACCGAAGTACAGACTCGGTTCAAAGTTGGAACGGTGATGAACCAAGCAGACAGTAATATGAACCGATCGGTTCAGCAGCCACACGGTGCCTGAGCACTAGTGCGGTGCGGTACTGTACGATGTGGTTAGGTGGTACACTCGGTGGCGATACACCACTCTGTGGTGGTACACCCGGTACAGTACCACACTCAGTGGTACTGTACACTTGGTGGTGGTTCACCACTCGGTAGTGGTACACCCAGTACAGTACCTTTGGTACAGTGCAGTTCGGTGGTATACTCTGTACGGTACAGTTCGGTCGTACCCCGGTAACCTCATTTGCTGTTCAGTACATGTACCGGGTTGGAAACGGGGCAGGTCTGTGACCCACAGTTACTACAGAAGCAATATATAGGGATCAGGCATACTATATAGCACACAGGAATAAGCATATACAAGTAACTTGCATGCTTTAACATGCAGTTTTGATACATCTTATTCAGGTTATCAGGATCTTAAGGTTAAATACCTATGAGGTAATTATTACATTTTGCACATGACAGAGAAACAACCATGCTTGTTCTGGTTTTATACCTGACCTGATCTGCCCAGTGGTGACTACACCTGTTTTCTGAAGTGAACCCACCTTAGTGGCAGTCTTTTGGAATTGTCAGCTCTTGCCGTCAAGTAAAACGTAGTTTTGTGTGTTTAATATCCATTCTTTTTTCCCTGGAAGGCTTATTTTAAAACATGATATTTATATGCAATGGAAAGTAGATCTCTCCATTTAGATTGTAGTCCTCTCTATATATCTTAAAAGGAAGTTTTTGGTTTGCTTTGTATTTTTTTATTTGTGGTGCAACTCTTATTTTTTGTATATGAAAACTTACTATTATAATAAACATTCCCATGTAGGACCACATTTTAGATACCTTATACACATTTACTTGGACTTCTCATACACAAAACAAAGCTATTATTATTAGGCTAATACATTTAACACTTTTTAAAAACATCATTCCTTTAGTTACGTTTATATTAGGCTAGCTATCTTAATGATTATTAATAACATGAATATATTCATAAATGTAATTATATGTATACCTTGTTTAAAAATGAACATTGATTCAAATGGAGTCATTAGGAGAAGAAAGGCACATTTCCATACAATCGATTCAAACCATTTCATCACTTAATATAAACAAGATAATAGCCTAATAATCATGAACAACAGGATCTCCCAGATACTTGCAACTTCGGTAACTAGGGATTTCAACATGTAAATAAAACGTTGGGGTAAATCACATACAAAATAAATAGAAAAACACATAAGCGCTGACTTTACTTTTTTTTGTTCAAATGCAGCTACCCTTTTTTAGTGTATATATTCACTACTATACTGTATGTATTGTGCATCACAGTTCACATGGAATGCGGGTTCTGAACATAAATGATCAATCAAATGCTGCAAATCCATAATTGTTTGTCAAGAATTTATCACGTGATTGTTGTTTTCAGAAATAAACAGACATTTGGTAATATTAATTATCATGCACATTATATTGTTTGTAATATGTTATCGTACACAATATATTAGTATTACAAATATAGATATTTTATGCTTATGTTTTAAAGTGTATATAAACTAAATATATACTGACTAATATCTTGGTTGTAAATATTTAAGAGAGGTACAATTTCAATTGTAGTCTAGAGTCATCTTTCTAATTTTGAATGTCCCACTACATGTTAAGTTTGAAGTTTGATGCCAAATAATGAACATGTGCAGTTTGATTGCTAACTCACTCATAAATAACACACACCCCCTGGAAGACCTGTAAATATAAAATTAGAGCAATCAGTACCTTCAGTAAAGTAGATCACCATGCATCGTATGAACCAGGGTTTTATGGATCTTTAAAGAAATCCGCTAAAGGAAGTACTTCATGCCCACCATGTTTTGTAAGTCACAGTGCAGTTGCTGGGAGGGTATTGTTTGCAATGGGGAACAGCTGCAGAATACATGATTCTAAACAATATAACAAGTTAGAGAAAACTTCTACTGTATATGGTTCAGAATCCTGTAAAAACACACACACACACACAGACACACGTGCCATTACCGCTGCATTTCCTTTATATCCTTAAGCAAATGTTGCCCTTCGTTTTAAGGCTCTTTTCAATGAAACTCCAGGAATTGTGTTAACCTGGTTTTTGTACTGCTGCTGTGTTCAGGGAGTAAGCTCACCCCTGCTCATGGCTAGACTGGTAGTCTCGATTCTCACCTGGTGGTTTATTAATGTTTCATCCCATTTGGCTGACAAAGCCATTTTCTTGGTATTTTGACTTGCTGTGCATTTTTGATGGACTTTTAACAATACAATACACAATGTAAAACACAGATATAACACAAAGATATCATGTTTTTTATGGTTATAACTGTCTCAAGTCTTCACATTTTCTGTATTTGTACAGATGAAAAGGAGATTGTGATGACGTTGTAATGCACTGATGAGACCACACTTAAGAGTGCTGTGTCCAGTCCAGGTCACCACAGTACCAAAAGGACATTGGAGAGACTCCAGTGAAGAGCAACTAGCCTAATCCCAGGGCTAAAAGAAATGAGCTATTAAGACAGGCCTAGAGCAAAGAAGAACAAGGGGGGGGGGGGGGTTAACCCGAACCAATACTTTACACAGAAATCAGTGCACACAACTAGAGATATTGGACAGGAAAAGCACTTCAGTTTCACACACTTCATCCTTAGCAGGCAGGGGTGGAGGTAATGAATGTTAATACTCCCGTGGGTGTTTGAGTGAGTGTGTGAGCATATGGTTTTATTGACCATACCCATTACTGATATGCACACCGAGGCTTGAGAAACAAAGACATCAAGGCTAAATAAACCCAGCGCTAGAAGCAGTCTACGGACTCCTGTTCAGGACTCTTACCCAGGTTATGCCGTTTGTTTTTTGCATGTTCGTGAATGTGTTTCTTGTTAAAGCAGCCAAAGAAGACGCAGTAGAGGCAGGAATGAAGTCTGTTCAGGTGGGCGCCGCACATGTGACAGATACAAGATTTTGCCTGTGAAAAAAAAAAAAAAAGATATACTTCAGTTTTATCATCATTTGCAGCAATTGGGGTGAAACATTTACTGTAAATACATGTTATTGTTCCCTCTGCAGAAGTGGCCGAAGCCTCCCACAAAATAAAAAACCCATTCTCCTGGTGCGCTGGCCTGCTAGAACATCTTTATAAGCACTTCAAATAACTAGAGCTGCAGCTACATTAAATATTTAATAGAGCTGTCCTATTTACACATAAAAGAAAATGGGGAAAGCTCTCAAAAGACAAAAAACAAATGCAATACAAAAATAGCCCTCAACTGCCCCAACCACACACACACACACACACACACACACACACACACACACACACACACACACACACACACACACACACACACACAGCAGTCATTTTTAAAGATCTTATCACTTTCTCTGTAATATTTACCCGTAACTTCAAAAAATCTTCAGCAATACTGAAATAATTTTAAATGAATTTCAATGTCTTAAAACAGGGTTTCTCAAACTCGGTCCTGGGGACCCGGTGGCTGCTGGTTTTCATTCCAACCGAGCTCTCAATTACTTAACTAGACCCTTAATTGAACTGATAATTTGCTTAATTAGACCTTTTTACTTGTTTTCAGCTCTTAAACAGTTGCAGTTCAAGTTACTTCTACAATGTTACAGCTACCTTGAAATATGCAATTGTTTAAGAGCGGAAAACAAGTAAAAAGGTCTAATTAAGCAAATTATCACTTCAATTAAGGGTCTAGTTAAGTAATTGAGAGCTCGGTTGGAATGAAAACCAGCAGCAACAGGGGGTCCCCAGGACCGAGTTTGAGAAACCCTGTCTTAAAAGAACACAGAGCTAAATTCTAGTAAATCTTACCAAATATAAATCTGTAGGACTTGTCTCTTTATGAAGAAAGATGTCGATATCATAGTAAACATGCATTTTAACAAGCAAAAAATTTAATAAAAAACAAATCAGTGTGTGTTACTGCACTTATAAAATGGTGCCTCCAAGCCAAACACACCCCGCCCAAAGAGAACTGGTTGTCAAGTGATTCAGGCAGCGTGGTTCTGAAAGTTCCAAGCTGTGCAGGTATCCTGAATATTTGCTTTGGTTGGAAGACAGCAATAACACATTGGTCAAATATTTGAACACGTAGGGGTGTTGATCAGCATGACCCGATGCCAAGTGCCATTACACAGACTAGGCCTTCGGATATCGGACCACATTTCCCCTCCAAAGTGAACTGGTTGTCAAGAGAATCAGCCAAGCTGTGCTGGTGTGGTGTGGTGTTAGCCACCGACACTGCTCCCTCTATTTATAATTATTTGTCACATCCAACCCCTCGGGCATGCTGAAACTCTCAGTCATACAAAAAAAACTTAAAACACACAAGCAATTCCAGATATATTCTCTAAGTGGTTAGCCGAGTTGTCTTCAGATTAGGAGGTGGTAGTTTTAAACTCCGGGACCAGCGCAAAGGGAGTAATCTAGTGCCATGCACGTCTCATTTTTAAATACACAGAAACACATAAATCAGTTAACCACTCTTTCCCCTGGAGATCATGCTCTAGGCTAAAGGAGTCCATTGTGAAAATCTATTCAATTTAGCAGTGCTTATAAATGGCTAGGCTCAACTTTTGTATCCAGACACCTCAGGTGAGCTTTGCAAAAGGCATTGTCAAAAGGCAACATGTCTTGCCTTAAAAAGTACCGACATAACAAATCCATTTTACCACCTTCAGACAGTCTCTCACCATGATGGGTTGAGTTACAGATCTCTTTTGCAGGTACTCTTTACCCACCCTGGGATTTACACAATCATGTGTGGTTGTGGCGGAGTGTCCCGCCCCTATGTATTATTATTTGTATTTTTGTTTGCGGCGCGGGTAAAAGCGTTGCGTCTTTTATTACTTATATTTAAAAACCCTGTGAGGATGCATGACTGATCAGCTACTGATTATTTAACTAGCTGACAGTCATGCATCCTTACCAAACGCGTGCAGACTGTGGCCGAGGGGTAATAAGATAATTAACAGCTAGTTGACCCCTCGGCCAGAGGTATAAGAACCTGCAGCTGCCCGTGTTGCAGGTTGGAGTGTACAGAGGAGAGTACGGGGAGCAGAGAGAGCAAGCGAGAAATAACGACATTTAAAAACAATTGCTAAAACGTGCTGGATTAGCCAGCACGACACTTACTTGTTTGTCTGTTTATTCGTCTGGCCCTCGTGCCCTTTTGTTTTGTGTTTTGTTCATTGTTTAAATCTTTTGTTTTTGTTTATTTGATTAATTAAATACGCTGAATGCAGAAGCATTCAGCTTCACCCACCCATCCATTGTTTTGGTTTCTGTACTTCCTGGTCCATGACGTCACCACACATCACCACTGCGAGCCAGCCTGCCACAGTGGTTTACATATCATCAACCATCAAGAGAAACACACACCCACTTGTGTGGTTGACGTATCATCAACCATCAAGAGAAACACACACCCACTTGTGTGGTTTACGTATCATCAACCATCAAGAGAAACACACACCCACTTGTGTGGTTGACGTATCATCAACCATCAAGAGAAACACACACCCACTTGTGTGGTTGACGTATCATCAACCATCAAGAGAAACACACACCCACTTGTGTGGTTTACGTATCATCAACCAACAAGAGAAACACACACCCACTTGTGTGGTTTATGTATCATCAACCATCAAGAGAAACACACACCCACTTGGAATAGCCTCAATCCATATATCAGTAATACACTTTGGCTTTGGTGGGGTTTGGGTGTGGCAGGCTGGTTCTGTAGGTATTGCTGCAGGTACTGTGTTCCCTCTACCATTCAAACCCACAATGTACCATTCAAAACAAAACCTAGGTCTGAGGTTCGATAGGTTACCTTTAGGAATTATAAAACGAGATGCAGGCTACATGTCTTACCCTATGGAATAAAGGACTGACAAGAAAAACAGGTTTTAATGAAAATTCCTATTATGGTGAGGCAGGGTAGAAAAACCCTGCACATAAAGGGGGGGCAGGGCAAAACCCTGAGTGTAAATATATGTATTGTTTGGTGTTTACTGGTGACAGGAGAATACATTCTTTTAAATAATACATTGTTTGGGAAGGGGTGAATTTGAGTGTGTGTATTTAAAAAAAAAAATATGGTGTTGTGTTTATTTAAAATGAGTGTTTTGATATGATTTGAATGTATTTTGTTATTGTTTGGCAGCATGGATAGGGAAGTCCCATCCCACAAAACTTGTGTAGAAAGTGACCATCTCCGAAATTGATTAATTGGAGTGTTAATTCAGAGATGGTCAAAAGTATAAAAGCCTGCAGCTTTTGTTGTACTGGGTGGGTGTTCAGAGGAGAGAACGAGAGCGAGCGGATCTAAAATGAAAGTAAAAAGAAAATACTTGCGACTCGTGCTGGGAAGCACCAACGCGGTACTTGTTTTGTGTTCGAGATGTTTTGTTAAACTTTTTTTTATTTATTTTTTTGCTCAGTGAGCAGTGTTTTTTTGTTAAAATATTTGATTTATTTTTGTTTAATAAAAATGGCACCGCAGAGTGCTATTCCTGCCTGTGTTGTTTCCGTCAGTTATCTGGTCTGGGGACATCATCAGCCTTCTGCTACCCTGTCATATATGGGTTAAAGCAATAATCCAAATATCCCTAGTGTGCGTTTAATTTTTTTAATATACAGTCTATAAAAAGCTATACAGTAGAAATTTGTTTGAATGTAATAACGTGTCTGCTCCTTAATAAAACTTTGCATATAGTAAAAGCATGACCATGAATGGGAAAGCATAGGCAAGCATTGTAAAGCCCAGAGAAGCATGGCAAACCATAGTAAATGTATAGTATAACCATGGGGAACAGCAAATTTACTGTGGTAAACTTGTATAAGGGCTGCAACACCACTCACCACATACAGACTTTTAGTATAGCGTGATTCAGACAATAAGCAGGCACTAGAGGCTAATACGTCACCAACTGGTTTACTGTTTTAACCCGACTGTGCAAGAGTTAATGCAGAGCGGCACAGAAACATAAGCGCTAACCCTCTAAATACTCGCTACACGGACAACTAGTACATTCCCAAAAACTACCCGAAACAAACACCATCCTCAGAAGCAGCCACACACACACACACACACACAACCAACCAGACTGCAAGACTTTATTTCCATGTTGTAAAAAATGACCTTGTATTGCGTGAATATAACAGGAAATACACATATGGAGCGTCCTCAGAAACAAAACAGTAATACATAAGTAAGAGTTGGGTTCAAGTGCAAGTGCTTTTGCATTTAAATGCGACCAAGAAACACACAGCATTTGCATTTTTATTTTCATTTGAATTCCACTTGCAAAAGTACAGTCAAGGTTAACTTGACTGGTGGATAACTTGACACCTTCGCTTAGTCCTGAATTTTCTCCATATAAAATATATGCATCCTGCCTCTTAATTTTTTAATTCAACACCACGCTTTACTCGTAACTCGACACTTATTACTGGTACCGAAGGGATAAAAACTATTAAAAAGACCAGTGGATAACTCGACACTGTCGTTTCACGTGACTGACCTCTGACTGGAAACGGATCGTTCATTCATCCATTGCAGTTCCAAGTGCAGCTGGTTAGAGTGTCAGTTCATAATGAGTGGGAAGCGAAAAATGTGTTCTTGTTCAATTGGTTTTAAAGCTCAGGTTATTCAGGACAACAAGCTTTCAAAGCACGTGTTTTTGTTCATCCAGGGTTAAAAAAAGTACATTATACAGAATTACCTTTTGCTATTTAAGCCGTCAAATTATACAGTACAAGCCAATATCTAAAAGTAGTCAACAGTTTGTCCACAGTTTGTGGTTGGATTGTTTTCGTAAAAATAACGCTGTAGTTATTTTATTAATTCTTATTTCAATCAAAATATACAAGTTGTGCCTAGTTTGTACATTACTGTATACTGTAATTTATTCATTCACTGCAGTTCTTTCAACCATTTTCATAAGGACATTTAACTAAAAATAAACTTGTAAATAATGTAAACGTGCAAGTTCCGTTACTTATACGCATGTCAATGCCATGGCCCACGTGCATCTGTGGTTAACTCGACACCTTGGATAAGTCAGCACTAAATGGCATCCCCGTGGGATGTCGTGTTAACTGAGGTTGACTGTATTTGCATTTGACAGAATATATTTGACTGATTTCAAAAGGATTTAGAAAGTGTTACTATCTAACCAATTCCAAGTGCTATTAATGATACATTGTTAAAGTAACTGCAGGGTTAATTGAGAGCTTACAAGTTTCAGGGTTTTGATTAAGTATTCCTTTTCCAATTAGAGTTTCAGTATATATTTTGACAAATGTATTTGAATCTAGGAGGCTGTGTGGTCCAGTGGTTAAAGAAAAGGGCTTGTAACCAGGAGGTCCCCAGGAGGTTCAAATCCTGGCTCAGCCACTGTCTCACTGTGTGACCTTGAGCAAGCCACTAAAACCTCCTTGTGCTCCGTCTTTCGTGTGAGACGTTGTAAGTGACTCTGCAGCTGATGCATACTTCACATCCCTAGTCTCTGCAAGTCACCTTGGATAAAAGGTGTCTGCTAAATAAACAAATAATAATAAATCTATCAAATGCATTTGTATGTGTATATAGATACAACTGAGATGCACATATTTGTATTTGCAAGACTTACAAGTATTTGCATTTGAATGCAGTTGTACTCAACCCAGGCAGGTCTTTGAGTTTTGTCTAAACGTGTGTTAACCTTTTTTACTTTCTTTAGTATTAGTGAAGATTGGATTATAATTGAAGTTAGGGGTGTATAATGCATTCCCATGTTACCGCAACAGTAATATAATACAACATACATCATATTATAGACATGTAAATAGCTTTACTTAAGCCCCTGCTTCATTATGTATACCGCACGTTTATCTCCTCTCTACCAGAAAATAATTATAACATCACTTAGCATTTGAAAAGGGAATTACAGTATTATCAGAATTAATATAAGTGATCTTTCATTATGATTTGCTTATTAATCTGGTAATATTTCTATAGTGTTAATGTAACTTATGACCTGTTTCCCACATTTCTGCATTTCACAAACTCGGTGGGATTGTCAAATCAGTTGGTAGCGGCCCTGCACAGTTCTAGACACTGCAGAGATTGTATAACAGTCAGTGTGCTGTGTGTGCAGAGGTGCGGCGCCTTTTACAAATTACATTTATTTTTCTTGCCAACGGCAGACCTGCTATCACAAAGTTTGCGAACCACAGCTATAAAGAATCAAAATACTATTGGTACAAACAATCTGTCAATGCAGAGAGCACCACAGTATCTCAACAGTTTTCAGGCTAATCAGTTCTGAATATGCCAGCGGCACTACAGAGTTGTATATACTGTACAAGAAGTCAGTTTTCTTTAAGCCACATTATCTAGTC
The DNA here is from genome assembly GCF_902713425.1 of Acipenser ruthenus. NCBI lineage: Eukaryota > Metazoa > Chordata > Actinopteri > Acipenseriformes > Acipenseridae > Acipenser > Acipenser ruthenus. Next base: position 12,478,289 of record NC_081210.1, on the reverse strand, counting down.
AGTGCTACAATGCATCTGAATTAATGTACAGCATGATGATGTCATGTTAGCTGCAGGCATTCCGAGCTGTGTCATTTCAAAAAAATGTGTTTGGCTTAACAGTTGTTAATGGGGGTTTACTACTAGCGATTTCTGGCCACCCAGGCAAAGAGACCACAATTAGGCCTAGATATATGCACTACTAAAGAAGGGACTGGTATGCATCATATTTTCACCACACCCAACTGGCTGTGTGGTCCAGTGGTTAAAGAAAAGGGCTTGTAACCAGGAGGTCCCCGGTTCAAATCCCACCTCAGCCACTGACTCATTGTGTGACCCTGAACAAGTCACTTAACCTCCTTGTGCTCCGTCTTTCGGGTGAGACGTAGTTGTAAGTGACTCTGCAGCTGATGCATAGTTCACACACCCTAGTCTCTGTAAGTCGCCTTGGATGAAGGCGTCTGCTAAATAAACAAATAATAAACTGAAAATGACTAATTGATTTGTTGTTACAATCATCGTCCCTAAATCTTCAGTTTTAGGTCCTTTCTAAATAAAGGCTGGTTAAAATCCCTGCAAAACAAAGTTCTGAAAAGCCATGAAATTAAACCATGCCACCAAAACATGAACGTAAGGTTATCATCATAACCCTGGCCCTCTGATATAGAAATGTAACCATTACCGAATGGGTATTTACCTCCTAAAGACCCGAATCCTGAATACTTCAGACTCAGTCGTAACTCCACCCCGAGGGATCAAAAGGACTGCAGTCACAGATCTCTGCATCCTTTTTCCTTCAAGCCTGTTGCAAATAATGGACGCAGTGAACTTGAAGGTTAATGGTTACATTTCTAATTTCAGGGAACCAGGGTTGCGTTAAGTCTGTAGAACTTAGTGAGGTATGGGGGAGTAGCCCACACTGCCGCATTGCATATATATGTCCTTGACAGATTCCAGCACCCTGGAATAAAGCCCACGAAGTTGCAAGGTCCCTGGTGGAAGGCACGATGGATCGGGATACCATAAGGTCCCCTGTGCCTTGCTGAGCAGGTCGCGGCGCGTCTGCAGTCTCCACAGCTGGCCGCTCAGGAGCTGCATCAGGGTTGAAACCCAGATTCTCCTGAACCAGTATGGCTAAGAGAGCATGTTGCAGCTGTAATGATAGAATAATGCAGGTGTCTGTTTTTGAGACTGGATAAAGTAGGACAGTCGGACAAAAAACGAAAATTGTTACACAACAGGTTTGAAATTGTGTGTTGTTGAATTTGCCGAAGTGCACGGCAATCACAATGCTGAAAAAACAGTATGTGACTGGAGACGAAACAAAGACAAACTTAAACATGGTGAAGAAAAACAAGCCGATAAGAGGAGGAACGTGTTTATGGCCCAATATAGAAAACATTTAGTTTGAATGGACTACAGTACTTTGAATGACTGATACATACTGTAACTTGTTCTACATGTCAGTGCAACTGGGTATGTGTGTACTGTACTTATGGTTCTGATTAACAACACAAAATGAATGTATTTGTACAGCTGGAAATGTAATGCAATTGTACTGCACCGTATGCAACATTAAGATGTTTTGTTTACTGGTTATTAGATGAGGCACTGTTTAGTTTATTGTTTTTTTGCTTTAATTGATGCAAGCAGCACTGTTTAATATTTTTCTTTTAAATTTGAATTAATACCACAAAAATGTGTAAAAGCCAATGCAGCTGGAACTATTGTCCAAGTATGGTTTTGGAAAAAATGTTCTTGCAAAATTGATATGTTCTTGAACTTGTTTGGGTACTTGATAAGCTAAAATAAAATAGGTTAATACAGATCAGATGTGGGATGTATAACTTGATTTTACACTCTGTTGATTATTACTTTTTCAGTCCACTGAAGTACCATTTGTCAGTGGTTTACACTGTTACTACTGGAATGTGCAGTACTATAGTAGTATTATATCTATATTTGATGCATTTAAAATTTACTTGACCAATTATTTAGAAAGTTTGAAAAACTGAATAGTTTCTAGCAGTTTAACTAGACAACAAATAACGCTGCAAAATTATTAAATGGAATAAAATGTTGCAAACAAGGGTCATTTCAAAACTAAACCTGCGACGCCAGCGCAACCTATACAACGATTTTTACGGTAATAAACACTCCCGTTTCCATGTTTATTTTATTGGAAGTGTTTATTCAAGTTCAATTTGACAGTTTTCATTTTCTTGTTCAGCTCAAAAAAAAAAAAAGGAATAAGTAAACCATTTACATGTACATGGCCACTGTTAATTGTGAAGAAACGGCAATGGCAAAAAACAAACAAAAAAAAAAACAGGATGTCTACTTCTTAACTTAAACTACTACATGGCACCCTTTGTTTTGTAGTTAATTCAGTGGGGTAATTAAGGCATTCAGAATCAATTCTGACTTCTGGGATATATATTTACTTCAATACAGTGCTACATATAATAGCGTTTGCAAATTAACAAATATTTGAAAAAAAGAACAAAAAACCCTCGCCACTTTATAACAGAGCCTTGAACATCTGTTTGATTAATCTCCCCACAACCACCCCATCTAATATAAAACTGAATATTACAAAACTAAAAGGAGTGATAGCCAGTACTTACCCTCACCTTGTAACTGGTTCCACTTGTGTTGAAAATCTTTTGCTTATTTCTGCTTTAATTTGGGCTGTGCAGATATTTCAAAATATACAGTATAGTTAAAAAGCTGCTGCGGCTTCCCGGTACTAGGCCTAAATTAAATCCTCTGCTGTAGGTCCATTTCATTTCAATGCTCCAGTTGCAATTAGACTGCGTATTCATTAGGGTAGCAGTTTTATTTATTTTTTTGTACTGGGACAGCATGGGACTAGCATGTTTTCAAGGACTGCCATTTTCCAGGGCTTCTGGTATTGGTAAAAGTCTTCAAAGTTATGAAACTTAAGTACTGATGGACTAGGTTTCTCACTATCCTTCTCAACCCTGGATCAATATAAATAAATGCTGGGGACAATGTATCATAAAATAGAATGAAAACCCCAAGTGAGCCTGACTGCTTGATCTCTTCTCCTTCCAATATCAAACTGCCTTCAGTTCCACCTTCAACCTACTACAGGAGATGGTAATCGTGGGTGAAATCACCATGACTGTACCTTCCTCAATGCGTGAATGATTAAATCACTTGTATATTTCTGACTAGATTTTCAGAGTGATTGCTACAAGTTGAATACATGTGTTGAACTAGAAACAGCAGAGCAATTGATAATTCGGATTAGTTAGACACTGAAAACACGTCAGTCATGGGAAAAGCAGTGACTGGTACTCAAATGTGAGCCAATATGTCTTTTCTTTTTAATAAAATGGTAAACAAATTTCAATGTTTTGCCTTTTTTGGGAGAAATATATATTTAAAAATACTGTGCTTAGGAAAAATCATTGTCGAAAAAAGTTCAAAATGGAAGGTATGTTTGCCAGTTTTATTATTTACAAATGATATGTAAACAAATACCATTAAAAATCAAATACATGTTTAACATAACGCGTGCCTCTTTCATAGAGTAAAATGTGAGATTTGCAGAAGTGATGGTAATACAGTACATATTACATAAGATTTACTGGAATTGTGTAGTTCACTATTTATGTTTTAAGGTACAAGTATTAACAGAGAAAACTATATATTTAGGCAGCAATTGGGGCTTTTGTGAACCCTTGTTGCATCTTGTGTTTAACATGCAGCAACGCACAGTATCAGAACAGTCTTGCTATTTGCAATATATTACAGAGGGATGAGCTGAATACACACAGTGCAGAATAAACTGGGTTCCATTTGCAATCTGTTTAAAACATTTTTCAATTCCTAATTTCTACTAAAAATGCATTTAGCTCATTATAAAATGAGTTTCTCTAATGTCTATTTTCTGCAATGCACCACTGCAGAGTGCCCAGTTGAAAAACAAGGGCACTGCCAATACTGCAGTAGTATTCTATCTAGCAGACCCAGCCTAAAAATCTATTTCACTCTGTTTAGCCCTCCATTCTCCACAGTCAGCATTCTAAGTGATGGTTTTAATGTCCTATTAGATAATGTATTGATCCGCTCTTGGCACATGACATGGTTAGTAATAAGACAGCCCTATTAAATGTTACAGCATCCATTTGCATTTCCCCCAGACATCGTTCACACAGACAATCCTTAGCTGCTGTTTACATGGTTGGCGAGATCTACCTACAAAGTCGGAAATAAAGAAGTTCAAACTAAAAACACATGACACTATACATCACCTGTCCTTATCCTATTAATAGATACTACCACACTTTTAAGCTGTTAATGGTACAGAACTGAATTTGTGCATAGGTTACGATTTATGTTCTAGGTTTGCATACAATTTGTGCATACAAAGGCTATAGCAAGAAACAGTAAGAAGCAGGCTCACAGTCCTTACACCTATAAACACACACAGAATGTGCAATAAAAATCAGTTTTGGTCAGCATTGTTCAATGGGTAAAGCAGAAATGAGGGTTTTACTGACACAAAGGCCTAACTGGACCCTTCTCATCTAGTGATACATTATATTGCCATATAGAAATTGTTAGTTGTATCGTTTGTCAAATCAATTACTGCAATATTACAGGATAATGGTACGGACAATGTTAGTAAGTCAGAGATAGCAATCCACACTTGAAAATCCTTCCTTACTTGTCAATTAAACAATGTTAAAGGCTTATGGTTGAGTCTAGTTTCCATCAGAGGAAAAGGCCTTTGTGTAGCAAACGTAATATAAGCAACTCCGAGACAACATTGGCTTTACCTCTGGTGTCTGGCTATTCAGTATTAATGCTTGTGGCACTGTGGCCGGGCGAAAGGTATATACAGTACTGTGCAAAAGTTTTAGGCAGGTGTGAAAAAATGCTGTAAAGTAAGAATGCTTTCAAAAATAGACATGTTAATAGATTCTGTTTATCAATTAACTAAATGCAAAGTGAGTGAACAGAACAAAACAGCATCAATTCTTCTAGGTACACTTGCACAAAGTCAGGGATTTTGTAGGCATATAGTCAGGTGTATGATTAAACAATTATACCAAACAGGTGCTAATGATCATCAATTCAATATGTAGGTTGAAACACAATCATTAACTGAAACAGAAACAGCTATGTAGGAGGAATACAACTGGGTGAGGAAAAGCCAAACTCAGCTAACAAGGTGAGGTTACTGAAGACAGTTTACTGTCAAAAGTCAAACACCATGGCAAGACTGAGCACAGCAACAAGACACAAGGTAGTTATACTGCATCAGCAAGGTCTCTCCCAGGCAGAAATTTCAAGGCAGACAGGGGTTTCCAGATTTGCTGTTCAAGCTCTTTTGAAGAAGCACAAAGAAACGGGCAACGTTGAGGACCGTAAACGCAGTGGTCGGCCAAGGAAACTTACTGCAGCAGATGAAAGACACATCATGCTTACTTCCCTTCGCAATCAGAAGATGTCCAGCAGTGCCATCAGCTCAGAATTGGCAGAAAACAGTGGGACCCTGGTACACCCATCTACTGTCCGGAGAAGTCTGGTCAGAAGTGGCCTTCATGGAAGACTTGTGGCCAAAAAGCCATACCTCCGACGTGGAAACAAGGCCAAGCGACTCAACTATGCACGAAAACACAGGAACTGGGGTGCAGAAAAATGGCAGCAGGTGCTCTGGACTGAGGAGTCAAAATTTGAAATATTTGGCTGTAGCAGAAGGCAGTTTGTTCACCGAAGGGCTGGAGATCGGTACACGAATGAGTGTCTGCAGGCAACAGTGAAGCATGGTGGAGGTTCCTTGCAAGTTTGGGGCTGCATTTCTGCAAATGGAGTTGGGGATTTGGTCAGAATTAATGGTCTCCTCAATGCTGAGAAGTACAGGCAGATACTTATCCATCATGCAATACCATCAGGGAGGCATCTGATTGGCCCCAAATTTATTCTGCAGCATGACAACGACCCAAACATACAGCGAAAGTCATTAAGAACTATCTTCAGCGTAAAGAAGAACAAGGAGTCCTGGAAGTGATGGTATGGCCCCCACAGAGCCCTGATCTCAACATCATCGAGTCTGTCTGGGATTACATGAAGAGAGAGAAGCAACTGAGGCTGCCTAAAGCCACAGAAGAACTGTGGTTAGTTCTCCAAGATGTTTGGGCCAACCTACCTGCAGAGTTCCTTCAAAAACTGTGTGCAAGTGTACCTAGAAGAATTGATGCTGTTTTGAAGGCAAAGGGTGGTCACACCAAATATTGATTTGATGTAGATTTTTCCTCTGTTTACTCACTTTGCATTTTGTTAATTGATAAATATAAACTATTAAACATGTCTATTTTTGAAAGCATTCTTACTTTATAGCATTTTTTCACACCTGCCTAAAACTTTTGCACAGTACTGTATGTGTGTGTGTGTGGGGGGGGATATTGGGTGGCAGGGAGGGAGTTAAAATCCTCCCTGCAAAATGGATTAAGGCTGTATTTACATCCGTGTCCATGTTTATTCACGTTTGGTGAGTTTCTGTGTCTTGTTTTATTCCAGTGTTTGTTTATTGTTATTTGCTTGTAAATAAACAGGTGCATTTGTGCTTTACTGCAGCTCTTCTGTGTCAGAGTCTCCCTTCCTGGTCCTAACAGCCTGGCCTTTGACACGCATATGCTGCAAGCATTTAATCCTTGTTACAAGATAGGCTCGAGTTACATACAAATAAACGATAAATGACACACATTAAGTTAAGTTAAGAATTTGAAGGCATGCAAGTAGCCTAGATGTAATTACAAGCATTTGCTTGTGTAGCGAGAAGTTTGATTTCCACCCAGAAAACCCTAGGCTTATTTTTCATTTTCTCCATCATTAATGACATATTTCTGTGGAACACAAATATAAAAATGGAAACGTGTTTGGTATGCCTTGTATTGAAAATAGGCACAGTGTTTCATGGAAGCAAATCCAACTTCTGAACAGTTGGATTTATGTATGATAAGAATAAAAATACAGTTGCAATGCTCAGCAAAGATTAGTGCAGCAAAACACTTTTCCTTGTTTAAAATTAAAAGGTTTTATAGTAATATATTATATTGCACATTTGGGTTTTCCTGATCTATTTGCTCCACACCGAGGGGTGTATTAAATAACTAATACAAAGCACTCCCATTTTTTACATGATGCGCTTCATCATGTAAAAAAAAACTCAATATTGTTTAAAAGGTCCAGTGACCAGAGTAGAGGCTCAGATGTTTTTATGTACAGTAACAGTACCTACATAAAATAGGTGCAGGGGCTAGTGCTATCGTCTAACCCTTCTTTAGCAAGTTCATATTTCAATTAAATATGAAAACAAACCTTTTATGGGTTATATGTCATGAACATTATTATTATTTGTTTATTTAGCAGATGCCTTTATCCAAGGCAACTGACAGAGACTAGGGTGTGTGAACTATACATCAGCTTCAGAGTCACTTACAACGCCTGACCCAAAAGACGGAGCACAAGGCAGTTAAGTGACTTGCTCAGGGTCACACAGTGAGTCAATGAGTGAGCCGGGACTTGAACCGGGGACCTCCTGGTTACATGCCCCTTTCTTTAACCACCAGACCACATTCAAATGGTGACCATTTAATTCAATATAATAATGAAACAATACTGTTTTGTAACCTGATAACTCGTCAAACTCAAATGGTTTATTCAATTTTTTCACAAGTCATCGCGATAGTAATCTGTATGTAGGAGTTCTATATTAATTTAGTTATTAATTCACTTATTATATTAACAACACTTTGTCTGTTAGTTTATTAACATATGCTTATCTATTGTTTTTTTTCTTACTTATTCTGTGGTCAAGCCGAACGACAGAGCCATACATCAGTCTAACTGTGCACTACATTGACTGTGACTGGAATGTGTGCAACAAGTGCTTGCAAACGTCCTCCTTCCCCGAAGAGCACACTGCTGAAGCAATCGCTCCAGGATTGAGAGATGCTCCGTCTTTCTGGGGTCTGCGAGAAGAGCAGCAAACCTGCATTACCACACACCGCGGCTCAAACGTCGTCAAAGCCGCACGACTCAATGCACGGACTACACTTTAGTGTTTACGACACAGGATTCACCTCGCTATCGGTAAGTTTTTTTTAAAATTAAAAACATACAAGACAGTGTTATTTAGAATTAATGCACATATAGTAACCTTTTTATTATTTAAATATTGAATTATATTTATAAATCGGGTTTTTTTCTGTTAATATTGAAAAAAGTAAAAATGTTAAATACTTGAAATATTTTTTCAGTCATTCCAATCCATGACTCTAATATGTAAAAACTTTGAAAAGAGAGCGTTGTTTTATTAGGATTTAAAACGTGGTTCTTCTACATAAAGAATCTTGTTTTGCATCAGTGCAAATGGTACTCGCAGATTAGAAAGCCTTGTGTAAAAACGTTAAAGAGTTACCGTTGCTGGTTCTCACATTGTATTTGAAAACAGACTACGATTTAGCCAGATAGAGAGGAAAAAAGTTCCTGTGCTGTGGAACTTTTCTTTCTTTGGGTATTTGTTTTTAAAACAGACTGACAACAAAACATTATAGACAATGATTTTTAAATAATATAATCTACAAAAAAAACCATCAGTACTTATGGAAAAAATTGATTATTATTTGAGAAAACATTAATATGAGGTGTAAATGTAATATTTTTTTTTCTCTCATTTCTAAAAGAATAGTATACAGTTTTACATTCCATACAGAGGATTCCTAATATTTGCTTTTTCTTTCTTTGTGTGAAAGGTGGTTCCCGCATTGACCATGCTGTTGGTGTGTGCAAGAAGGTGGTGAGCACTTTCTCTTACAGCTGGAAAAAAAGGAGGGCACAGGCTTCAGCTCAAGATGAGCTCAATCTACCTCAGCACTAGCTGGTAACAGAGTACATGGGGATCTCGTCAGAAAATGATCCAAAGTGTGCTGGAACAGGAAAAAGCAATAACCCAGGTCCTAGCTGCAGATAAAAAAAGGAACCTAGTTCCTACGTGGCAGGACATTGATGTCATGGATTCAGTGAACAAGTCTCCAGGCCCATTGTTGGATTTCACTGATGTTCTTTCAGGTGAAAACTATGGGAGTGTCTCTTACCTGAAACCTGTCTTACATCTACTCAACAATTTAGCCTTGAAAGAAGAGGATTCAGAACTCAAAGTCCATTAAAATTAATATTTTGACTACTCAACGATACTCCGACTCTGACACCCAAGATCTTCTGGACATTGCATCTTTTGTCGACCCAAGATTAAAGGTGCATTATATCAGTGAGGACAAGGTTGCCACCATCCAAACAAGAGTGGTGTCAGAGTTGGAATCACTGGCACAGCAGGAGAGGAGCTCCACTGGCATTGCCAGCAGCAGCAGCACAGAGACCGATCCCTAAGGAGAAGGGGGAGCACCAGCCAAAAAGACCAAGACGACCTTGGGCAGCTTTTTCAAGATGAGCAACATGCCAGGAGCTACAGCTGCCCGAGAAGGAAGCAACAGAGCTTGAAATGAATCACTACTTGCTCACTCCTCTGGCTGACACTGAATCAGATCCACTTACCTGGTGGAAAGCTCAACAGGTGAACTTTCCAAACTGAGGAAACTTGCACATAAATATTTGTGCATTCCAGCAATAAGCTCTCCACCCGAGAGAGTCTTCAGCACCTGTGGAAACACTGTTCTGTGCAGTCGTTCCAAACTGAAACCTGAAGCTGTTGACAGACTTGTTTTTTTGGAAAAAAACTTGTAAAACGTATAAGAAAAATGGTAGCTACAGCCTGGATAGCTGGGTGAATTGCACTTCACTGCATGAGAGTAACTGGGGTAGGGTCTGTATTATTATATTAAAGTGACAATATGTTTTCAGTTGTTTTGTGGGTGAAGGAATTTGAGGAATTTATTGTCAATAGAAGGCAGACAAGATTTGTTTTGCAGTTTTGGGTAATTTCCTGCGATGATACAGTTTCAGTTTAACAGAGCCAGGTACCAGGTGCTGCGTTTGTGTTTATTTTGTTAATTTATTTTTTGTACAGCACAGCTTGACTTAGTGGGCTTGAATTGCATTCTTGCCCATTCAATGTTATTGATTAGTTTGCCCAATAACCGACTAATGCAGGCTATTGTTGTAGTCATGATTGTCATGTCATCCATGTATGCTCTAATTGGTGGCAGTCACATTCCAGAAGCCAAGCGCTCTCCTCCCACTACCTATTTTGATGCCCTAAATTACTTCCATTGCCATGGTAAAAGCCAGTGGAGAAATGGTGCATCCTGCCATTATTCCAATTTCTAGACATTGCCATGTAGTTGTGAATTCTGAAGTTGAAAAACAAAATTGCAAATCTCCAAAGTAGGCTTTCACTAAGTTTGTTATTATCCTTGGTACACTGTTAACTGTATTGATGTTATTGAATGAATTAACAAAAAAAAAGAAAGATATTGCATATCTTGACGCTGTGCCGACGGTACTGTAGCCTACAAAATTCAATTTCCGCAAATGGTTATTCGCATGTCTCATCTGACTGGTCTGCAGTGATGGGAAGGCAGAATGATGTCACATTTAATAACCCATGACTCTACATTTAAAATGGCTATCTTGTTGCGTCCAATTCTAATTTCTACTTTGTTCAACCAGGACTACAAGACTCAAGGGCTTTGAACATATTTTACCAAAACGACATCCTTTCATTCACAGGTCCTAATGAATGATCCGAACTGAACTTGTAAACATGCCGTTTTAATTCCTCACTGCTAGTCTATCAAATAATTTTTCTCTAAAGTCAGTACATTTTGAGTTATTATACAAGGGTTTATGCAACACAAATCCCCCCCCCCCCCCCAATTTTGGGGTGAGCCGCAGAGATCTGGAGCTGCCATTCTTGGCTAAAGAACCATAACAAGCGCTGCATTGTCCTTTGCACTCCCGTGGCCAAGGGGGGGAAAATCAGCTGGGGTGGATTGGAATCAACTTGCCACAGTCACCCCTATTGGTCAGGAGCCAGGAGAGGCCAGATGAAGACTACTTTTAAAATGACTATTATGCATCATGTAAGTAGCCCATCAGGACTATCACGTCATGCATCATGATACACAACTTAATCGTGACCTGCTTAAGTTAAATCGTGTTATGATACGCATAGTGACATTTGTGTTACACTGATATTAACAGAGCAGTTAAATTTAAAAAAATATTCAAAAATTGCCAATTGAAAAGAATGACAATGAACAATGTTTTTTGTATGCATACTGTATATCTGGGGTGTCTGATTTTCGTATTTTACCCAATTTAACATGATTTCTCCCCCCCGCCCCCGAATGTTTTTTTCTGCATTCGGGTTAAACCCGAAAACTCCCCGAATAGGCACATACTGTATATGAATAAACGCATGCGCAGTTGTCTGTGATTCAAATGCAACAGAGCAGAACTGGCACCGATGACGGTAAGCTAATTTACCCATTAGAAAAATGGGGCTTCTTAGTGTAATTATATATATATATATATATATATATATATATATATATATATATATATATATATATATATATATATATATATATTCTTTTTTTCAAAATTACAACAATATAGCTTTAAGGTTTTTGCTTTTTTTCACACTTTTCTTCCTAGTTATTTGTTTTATGAGTGTGTTTAAGCCAAGAGCATTTAGATGTAACAGTCAATCGTTTCTCTTTGTAAAACAGCATGGAGTAAAGTTGTTTAGTTTTCCCATATGTTCTGTGTGCAATTATACTTGCAACTCCACTACAAAATAAAACTTGATTGGAACGGAGAAATGCCTCCATATACAGAGTGTGTGTGAGAGAGAGAGTCATCAAAAGTTTGCATACCCCAATGTGTGGAAATATACATATGTTGGGGATTTAGACTGTTGACAACAACTTTGTTGTCAACACTTTGTGCTTAAGCATTAGGCCTAGTTCATTTCTTCCTAAATAAAATCAGATAAATCATATCTACCCAAATATTTATTCTTTCTTGATTATATATATAAAAAAATGCACCCGTTTTCTTCATTAAATAATTCTACCCGATTTTTAAAAAAAGCATTCACCTGAATTTGAAAAATAAGACGGCCTATGTATATCCTTCCATTAAAAAGCTTCCTTTTTGATAAATTAGGTATACTACTGTAGGAATAACATTTAACCATTCTTTACTTTTTGCAAAGATCATGTTTATCTTGCTATTTCATTCACATAACCAAAAGATCATTAAAAACACACCAACATGACGACTACTGTATTCTGGTCTATTATTTAAACACAGAACATCCTGGACTTGCATGCAAAAGACAAGCAGGAACGTTTCCATTGCCTAATGAAAGAGCAACAACGGATGCTTCCTTTTCCAGCAAGAAGAGTAATTACAGGGTATGGTAGTGCCAGTACTACAGAGCATTTGCTGTGATTCAAACTGTCAAAAATGAAGAGGGCAAAGCACAATTAGGCCACTTAAACCTCCATTTGTTTGTAAACCCTCAATAACACCACCACATTTTTGCCCGAATCGCTAATTTGCAGGTGGCAGCAGCATTTCAGCGGCAGAACACTACAGTACACTCCTCAGGAGGTTAGCAATATCATCCTGGCTTCTTGTGTTTTACACAACATAGCTCTCCGTAATGGATGTTGAACTCACAGAGGAAAGATTACAGGGTTTGAGGGAAGCAGATGCTGAACTTGAAGCACCAGTGTTGGAGGTTGCAGATGCTGCAAGTGCCAGGCAGGTCAGACAAAGCCTTTTAGACAGGGGTTCACAGGTACGCATGCGGACCAATGAAAAAAAAAAAAATGCAGACTTTGTTATTGTTCCATAAGACGCGAATGCGTACCGTCAGTATATTTTTATTTAGAAGTGAGTAGTTTTTCGAGATTTACGATTATACTGTAAATCACTTTCAAGAATCAGCCCCCAAATGTAGTCTCCCATCATGTTCTCGTTATACTGTCCTTGGTAAAGATGTTCAAAATCCAGTATATCCTGGTGGAAGCGCTCGCCTTGCTCCTCCAAGTACGCTCCCATGTTCTCCTTGAATTTATCAAGATGAGCATCAAGGATATGGACTTTGAGGGACATCCTACAGCCCATTGTGCCGTAGTTCTTCACCAGAGTCTCAACCAGCTCCACATAGTTTTCGGCCTTGTGATTGCCCAGGAAGCCCCGAACCACTGCGACAAAGCTGTTCCAAGCCGCTTTCTCCTTACTAGTGACCTTTGCCTCAGACAGCTTAGGGAAGAAGTCTTGAAGGTACTTGAAGGCTGCTGGCTCCTTATCTAGAGCTCTGACAAATTGTTTCATAAGGCCCAATTTGATGTGCAGTGGTGGCATCAGCACCTTCCGGGGGTCCCAGCCGTACTCATCATACTTCAAGGCGTCCAGAAAGGTCTTGATGCTGTTGTAATCCTCTTTGAGGTGCACCGAGTGAGCCAGGGGAAGAGACGGGTACTTGTTACCATTATGGAGCAGCAAGGCTTTGAGGCTCCTGGATGAGCTGTCAATGAAGGACAGTATAACGAGAACATGATGGGAGACTACATTTGGGGGCTGATTCGTGAAAGTGATTTACAGTATAATCGTAAATCTCGAAAAACTACTCCCTTCTAAATCTTTTGTAGTCATTTTTGTATTACTTTAGTATAAATACATGTTAATTTGGATTCATATGTTGTTTTTTTCTGACTTTATGTGAACGAAAAGACACAAATTTGCCCGTTTTCTCATTGGAAATAGGTAAATTTCAAAATATCACTCCTGGTCACAAAAGCAAAGTTTGTGGGGAATAATAGCCATTTTCTATACTTTTGAGGCATAAGCAATTAGGAAATAACACTTACTACCCAGGAACAAAAATTGTATTACATAGTGATATTAAAAGGAGACCAAATGCACCAGATTTTTAAATCAGAATACATGTTTTGGTCTCACTTGAAAGCCTAAATGTTTCTGCTGAGTTCCCCGAACTAACTTGCTTATTCAATATTACCATTAGTAATATATTCTCTACTCTCCGTGCCAGAACACTAAGAAAGTGGGAAGTGAAGTCCTGCTTTCATTACATTACCTAAAACTGCATCAACATAATTAATATCAAACTTAACTCGTGGGGAGTGTGGTAAAGTGATTTGCAGTGCGCAGGTGTAGTGGTCATGTATCTATGAAACAGAAGACAGACAACAAAGTTCACGATCCAAACGGCTTTTAACCCTTTGCGGTCCTATGTTGGACCAGGTCCGACATTACAATTTTCCCTTTCCGGTCCGATGTCGGATCGGGTCCGACATCAAAAAGACGTAACGCACAGGTCTCTAGTTGTTTTTTCTCCGGAAAAAGCAGAGAAAACCATTCAATGGCCGAGTGAGACCGATAGGAGCAGAGAGAAGCCGGGGAAAAAAAAAAAAAAAAGTGGTGGATCTGAGCAATACACATAGTCCCGGCACCACAGAAATAACACTGCCATAAACAAACAAGATAGCTGCTTCCACATCCAGCGCTAAAGAATATATTGGACATTTGCAGAGCTTTTTGAGATGTTATAGTAATACAATAATGACTAGTTAGTTACAGTAAAAAATTTTTTTTTAAATGTTTAAACCTGAAAAACATTTTAAACTACTGACCTGAAAAAAATATCATATTTTGCACTCTTTTGCAGATTGTGCAAGGCTACTTTTTTTTCTGAGATTGCATTACTACGCACAGTAGTGTCCGTTGTTTGTTTGTTTGTTTGTTGTTTCCCCGCTGCTGCGACTTAACCAAGCAAATCACTTAATCATGTTACTGCTTGGATCCAAACACTTTCTAATACAGGCGTCTCTAGTTGCTGGATGAAAGGCCATAATGGCTGTCAATAGACATATATTTTGATAGGCATTGCGGCACTTGAGAAGGGCACCCACAGCAGTTGCCGAATGACTGCCATTAATTTCGAGCCCTACAGTGATCAGGAATGTTAGTAAAACACATCTCCTGCTGGGAAATCAGTATCATGGAAAATAAGATCACAGACCTACATCCACCGTACGTACATGTGAAAAGAGCGACGCAAAGAAAGCCACATTCCCCCCCCCCCTTTTTGCTTGTGGATTTGTCTCAAACACAAGCATCAAACACTATATCCCAACACATTTAGTTTTTTCTTGTTCCACTTCCTTGTAGGCTTTCAAAAGATGCATATTCCCAACCATGTAATTTAAACAGAAAGGGATTCCACTGAATTAAACTTGAATGGGGCAGGCATAGTGGCCTTAGAAAATGTTTTATTGCCTCAAGTGTTCTGGCAAAGGACTTAGAATTCCACATTATAAAATGGCTTGGATAAATTAAGTGCTGTGATTGGCTTAACAAGATCACATGACTGTGCGGGAAGAACTGTCTTCATAGACCATCTTCATGACATCATAAACCAACTTACTTACCCGATCTATTAATATTACTACACCTTAATGGTAACAATTATCTAAACATTGTTTCTGTAGGTAAAAATGTCAGCATACAACGGACAGGTCAATAAAATAACAAAAGGCTGTAAAATCTAAAAACTACTGTATGACTGATCTTAAATTTTACAGATTTGCTCCTCATCAGCAGCTGCCCTTTACAGTGTAGTAATATATTCAGCTCTATAAATTATGCTTCACGCCAAGCCTTTGTTTATATGAAATCATCTGACAAACTTTTTAGTTCCCATCTGATCAATATTTATCAGAAGCCATTATTGTATGGCCTCAACCCTTTTTAGTGAAAATAAATCAGCCTAGAAAACCATAAATAGGACATGGCAAACTGACATTAAGACCAGCAGGTTTATCCAAGTGTTGCACGGCAAGTAGATCAATGAAAACTACTGTGGAGACTCAGTAAAACAAGTGCCGAAAAGATATAGATATAATGGAATAAACATATTCAAAGTGGTATTGTTTTATACAAAATCGCAGTACTTGACAAATCTTTGTATTAAAAGCGAGTTAGAATCAGTACTACAGGATAACAATTCGGGCATTTACATTGGGATTGATCAGCAATTATGCAGCCTTATGTAAAAGGCTACTTAAAAGAATTTATCACATTCAGTACTAGGTGGTCAAAGTTACTGTTACAACTACTATGATATTTACAGGTTTTTGTTCGAAAAATAACTGCATTTTACAAATGCAATGTGCTCAGAGCGTATTGAACTGAACGTTGTTAAACCTAAGGGGAAAAAAACAACTAAAGATCTGCTGAAAATATTACTGGTATGTGACGGGCTTGCAACTGGTACACACCCACAGTTATTCTTTATGACAATATGATTCCTCAATCACAATACTCTCTCAATCACACCATCGTAATGGATAAATCTGTTTGTACCACTGAAATCACAGAGAAATGAGAAATTATGATGCTCCAGACGGACACTAAAATGGTTGCAAACGCATTGACAACTGTTTTGTCGGGGTTAGGCACAAAAATGCTGCCTCTCCCTTTAAAAGGACGTGTCCATATTTATGAATGCAACATGACATCAGTCTGTATATAACTGATGTATATATATTTGTAATGTTGTTGAAGCGGACACCCTGGGATCATTCAAGAAACTGCTTGATGAGATTCTGAGATCAACAAGCTACTAACAACCAAACAAGCAAGATGGGCTGAATGGCCTCCTCTCGTTTGTAAACTATGTTCTTATAAAAAAAAAAAACACGCATATGGCATGTTTCAATAAACTGAAGTGCGAGAAGGATGGTAACAATTTGATCGAAAACAAATGATTGTACATGCAGAAGAGAGGTACCCAGGACATGGGAACCCCAGTTTCTTGCAACAGTTGTGATGGTGACCAAATGTGTGCGAGTACTGTAGTGTAAAAAAGTAGCTTAAAATGAACAGCGAAAAACAAAAATAAACGTAAGGTCTGTGGTTTGCACACGGGCCATTAACAAAATGCCCTGGAAACTTCAAGTAAAGAAAATAATTTACGAAGGGCTGTAATACAGCAAAAAGCTCAACAATTACACAAAAAAAGGTACGTGAAAAGGTTACTGTACCAAGCTGGAAAAAGTTATTTGTGAACTCCTATAAACCAACGTTATCTTTTGCCAGTCACATCGTAGAGTGCCTAAATAAAGTTTTGAGTCAACACAAACAGATTTTTTTTGTCTGTTGCGTTTTGCATCCCAGATATAATAGATTTAGTTGCATTGTTTACCGTCAGGAGTTTAAGGATAATTTAATTGTACAGCAGATTTCCCAGTTAGATGATGAGCTGATAATCTCTCTTCAGCCAAAGAAGCAGACACGGTTATTTAAGAGTACCATTACCATAATGTAAAACAGAATGTAGCGTGAGTTTTGTACTAACAGGGTAAGCTCTTGCAGGGAAAACAAACGTTTATTTCTCAGACTGACCATTTGAAGAAATGTGAAAGCAGAACGCACAGAAATACTTGGGAATGTGTACTACTGAGAAAAAAACACAAATTAAGGGAATTAAATGAAAATGTACTGCAGCTTCCTTGCAGTAAAAACAAAACAAAACAAAAAAAAAAAAAACCCACCATTCACTAAATTTAACTCTCACATTGTGCTAATGAAACTATCTAAAATATATGGCCATGTGCTTGCTGTGGTGTATTTAATATTGTAAATATAGCAGAATAAACTCACTGCAATTTAAACTTGTTTATACTGAAAAATAAACTGTAACATGTAATCATAAGAGCTGTCTGTGTTACATGCTGTCAGATCAGGACTTCACTCTGAGCATGACACTGCAGCATGCTAGTTCCATATTACAACTCCACACAATTAAAGGTGCAGTCACCAATTCCATACACAACACTTGCTAAATATGTAAAATACAAACATGCTGAGTTCATTACAGTCATCAGCTGCACAGCTTAACCATTTAGCAGAATGAGGCGACAAGCAAATAGGGTAGGTCTTGCTTTTACAACAGCAGTTTAAGATTGCACATAGTTACTGGTACATATGGTGGTCCCTGCTGGAAACGCTGGTACTTGAGAGGAAACTGTTGAAAACCACTGATCTAGACTATATCTTAACATATTAAAACAGTAGTGAAATCCCTTAATTTTCAATAAACTTAGACGGCTTTCCTATATTGTAGGAGTTGTCTCTGCATTACCCAAGATCCCAGCAGAACTGTACTGCAAAAACAGCTGCTTGACCTGAAGACTAATGTTGTCATGTACTGTAAATCTAATTCTTAATGTATTCTGTAAATAAACAAACACACAGTATAGTGCTGTCAGTTAAGTCTCCAAATAGCAATCGATTAATTGGGCACACAAAATACAATCGTTCAAATAAATATTAATGATTGTAACACTCGCATACATTTTTGCTCGCCCCCTCCTGCCGATGTGATTATTTTTAATATCTTTGCTGTTAAATAATTAAATGTAACATAACTTTGCGCGTGGTACTATAGGAGTAACGGCATAAAAATGTTTTATCTAGATGTGAGAACCGGTTGCTTTGAAACCGGGTACCCTGTTCCTGCTTTGGAATCAATGAACCGGATACAAATATCAAGGATCCGGTTCCAGCAAGTACTATTATGTTTTTAATAAAACTGATTATTAAAAAACATAAAACAATACATTTGATACCTATAATGGACATGTTCATACTTGGACAAAAAAAACACACACTGACTATATATTTGCGTTTTGTTCTCCTTGTTTTGGACTACTGACTGACCGCGGCTGGGATAAGTTTAGTTTGACTTATTTTTTGCTCTGTGATTGTTGTGGTCTTTCTAATGGTTTTTATGCAGACATAGAACTGTAGAACCCTCCCACTCTTTCTGCTCCTCCTTGACATACAAACATGTTTTTCTAAATAGTTTGGGAACCGGAATCCAACTCAAAATACCGGGTTCCAAAGACAGACATCCAGTTCGGACCCGATTCCAAAAATCTCCTCAAATGCACATCATTAGTTTTATCAGCTGTGGGAAGCACAGATTGTACTACATGGACTAGATATGGTTATCAATCAGGAAACGCAGACGGAGCATGCAGCACAGTTTGAAAAATACATCATAATTTTATTTTTATTTTTTTAAATGTATTATTCCCAGGTTTAACAGTTCATTTTGAAACTCCAAAGAAGTGCAAATTATATACGGTCAGTTTTCTTCAAGTGCACAATTTATTTACATGTTTGCCAGGAATACAAGTCTGTCAACCAGCTCTGGATTCAAGGTGGCACGCTTTTTGTTTACATCGAATACACAGACAGCGTGTACTTACAAAGTATTTTCAAATCTGATTAGCTGGTAGGATGGGACTTGCAAATCAGATGCTAGTTAACACGATCAGGTAAAGAAGAGCACGCCCACTGCTTGTCTTTGGCAAAAAGAAAAGAAAAAAACCAACAACACGCTGTCAATAGCACGGCAGGGTGTTCGGTGCAGTTTAGTTGATCAACTTAAATATGTTATTAACTATGCACATTACAAAAATGTAATTATTGAATCGATTATCCAGTATTTATATCGATGTATATGAAGAGGATTGGAATAGACTGAAAAGTTGATTTTCCATTTAATCGTAGCAGCCTTAATACAGTACAACCACTGCCATACCAGTAAACACAAGATTTGAGTCCCCAAAACCGAGACCTAAAACACAGGTTAAAATACAAGTGTGACAAACAGCCAGGGGAGAGGGCATCTCCATACACCATATACCAAGGAGGCTGTGTGGTCCAGTGGTTAAAGAAAAGTGCCTAACCAGGAGGTCCCCCGGTTCAAATCCCACAGCTCACTCACTGACTCACTGTGTAACCTCCTTGTGCTCCATCTTTCGGGTGAGACATTGTTGTAAGGGACTCTGCAGCTGATGCACAGTTCACACACCCTAGTCCCTGTATCTTGCCTTGGATAAAGGTGTCTACTAAATAATAATAATAATAATAATAATAATAATAATAATAATAATAATAATAATAATAATAATAATGTATTATTTCAAAATGTCCCGACGAGTTTCATTACAATTGGATATTCTCTAGATGTAATGTACAGAGTCCAGTGTGTGGCCACACATTCTGATACTCTCAACAGCACAGAGCAGTAATTATATATTTTTTTCTTTCCTAACCAACAGATCTCTGCTCTCCTGCAAAATAACTGCAGCCTCTATGTATCAGGCAAAAAGAACTAGATAGATTGTAATATAGCAGCTTCCATGAAGAACAGTGTGACCTCCTGTCAAATCTCACTCGCTCATTTCAGGAACATTCTGATTAGTTGAGTCAATTATCCAGTTGCTACTGTGGTAAACAAACATTCCTAAACTGTTTTCCATAGTGGTGTTGAGAGTCTCTAAAGCAATATTCCCATAGAAAACGCAAGATTAGTGCATGCACTGATGCTGCATTTCATTTTCTAAACTCACCATTTACACACAACAATATTGCCAGTTCAACGTCGGCAATTTGGCAGCTTACCCCTATTTACACAGAAGGCAGATATTCTCGCGTTAACATAACTTGCTAGTGTTAACATAAAACCGCGTGTCATTAACTTCTCTATTATTGTGGAATACACATTAGCATCTCCCACAGTTCCATCACGTTGTGCGTTTGTCTCCTCTTCTGCTCTGATGGTCAAATGCTCCCTTACTTCTTTCGGACCAATTACTGCCTCGACCACTTGCCATTTTGTTGATTTATTTCATCAAATCAGCATATGGCGGAACAGGAAATTGCGTTTACTTGGAAACAAAAAATCCACCTTGAACGCAAAATGCGGTGTTGCTGGCGGCGTTGCAGTTTATACTGAGAAAAAGCTGTTTCAGTACCGGCACAGTGCCATCTCTGAACCACCTCGAAGGGTGGTTCAGTGTCGGCATAAAGTGTGAACACTTTTTAGCGGCATTTCCAATTCACACCGAAAGTGATACCGCATCAGTGCCGGCACAGACACGGCAATTTGCTCCTGTGTAAACATGCCTTAAATGAACACATGATTCCTTGTTTACATCACTGAACAGTAGGAATGAGCTCTGGCTTCCCCAGAATCACATAGTTGCAGCCGTGGCTTTTAAAACCCTTCCTATAGGCTACCCCCACCCCCCAATGCATGTTGGGTGGGCCCGGAATTCATTCGGATTTGCCCAGAGGTGATTAGCACACTATGCATGAAGAGCTGGACCATGACTGCCAGATTACAGGCAGTGGTATTTTGGTGGGCCCCATGCCATCTCAGTTTACAAAGCAGAAAAACCACCAGACCCCCCTGAAATTCACAAGCACAAACCCAGGGAAAAAACAAACAAATTATCTTTCAGATGGGTAAACAGTTTTAATTTGATTAGATTTTTTGAAGTTTTGTTAAAAACTCACAGATCAATTTCAAATCCAACCAAGTCAATTCATGGGACAGGACAAAGTAATAATAATAATAATAATAATAAGATTTATTTTATATAGCACCTTTCTTTCCAGAAATCTCAAAGCACTTTACAGAAAGATTCAAACAAACCTAAAAACAATAAACACATTACAAAAACGCCATTTGATAAAGATAAATGTCTTTCGTCCAGATTTAAAAGCCTCAATAGTTTCACAGTCCAAGTGAATGTATAAGAGCTCCTGTATCCCCACTGAGACTCAAAACAGCACAATGAAACTGTAATTCTTAAAATTCAGAAACTTAACAAAACCTCCAAGAGTAAACCCTTGTCTACACTTCTAAACTGAAAAATAAAACACTTTGGGTATTTCATTGGGTATTTGTGCCTTTGGAAGCTAGGGAGGAGTATCTAGTCATGCCAACTATAAAACAATCTCATTCTTCATTCAAGAACTATTCGGTGAACTGCAATGAGCCTTGTTGTGCTTTTGGTCTTGTATCATGATACAAACTGTACCCATCTATTTTACTATACATGTAATAAAAGTAACACAATCCATTGATACATAAATAAGGCCCTCTGTAAATCGCGATTTCACGGGCTGTGCGGAAATTGTGAAATTAGTCCAATACTGCGATTTTTACAATATTCTTAAGAAATAAAAACACATTTCATAATTATTTGTATTTCATACCAAAAAAAAACAAACCCCACATTAACGAAAATGTACAGCTCTGCTGTGTGCCTGTGTGTGATATTCACCATAAACACAGTGCTGTGCAGTGATTACGTCATGTGACTATATGCAATCTAGGCAGGAAATTTAAATACTACACACTGTAAGCAAGAAGATGGATGTCTCTAAAAAGGCTAAAAATGTGTCTGCAGCAGATCACGTAAAGCAGTATCCAGCAGGAGTTTTACACAGCGATGTACGCTCTTCTGTACGTCCTGCAATATAATTGTAGATTACTACCGAGAATCGGCTGTTGACAGGCATTTAGATTCAAGTATTCACCGAAAGAGAAAGGCGGATATCCACAGCAATACTGTAATTGCTTTACTTGCAAAGAAACAAAAAACGGTGACTTCCATGTTCCAAAAGTCCACTGAAAACCGTGAAGCACGAAACACATTACATTTGACCTGACCGTGGCGTTTGTTTGCACAAATATCCCTCTGGAAAAATTGTACAACCAAAAGTTACGTAAATTCTTCAAACTGAGTGTAGCAAATGGTGGAGCGATTCCTTCATCAGCCCAGCTGAGACATGAATACTTACCTGAGAGTATCACAAGCAGGAGATTATGGAATTGATAAAACAGTTTTGCAAGACCTAAATGGTGAACATGCACCTGACATACTAGAACTGAAAGCTGTCCTTCCAGATACACTTTACCTACAGGCTGTTAATTACAACACCGTTTCACAAGCTATTGTAAAGTGCTTGAATAACTTTGACATTGATTTTGATGGTGTCAGTGCATTCCTCTCTATATATATGATGTTTAAAATAATAATAATAATAATAATAATAATAATTCTTTACACAATTTATAAAATAGTTGCACATTCCACAAAATAAGATACTTTAACCGTGACACTGCCGCGAATTTTAAAGAAAATTTCCGCGATTTTTCACAGGGCCTTAATAATGAATAGCTACTCCCCAACTATACTCATTTAACAAAAAGTTACACAAACAAATTACAAAAATGCCTGTCCACTGGACTACAGAAAAATAGATATTTCTCCTCACAAATTGGGGAGTAATCCATACAAAGCCATGATTTCATAACAGTTTTTAAAATGAAAGACTGATAGAAAACCTGCACACTCATAGTGTACTTCACAAATGAAACCTACATATAAGTTGACAGGTGGCATGTGTACAGTATATATGGTTCAAAGCCACATTTGTGTGGTAAATAACTTACACCTGGAGGAACCAGCAACTACTAATCTATACAAAGACGTTCCAAACTGTTCTGCTGCTTGAAAATAATTCTTATTCTGTTACCTTTTAAACAGAGAAGCCAACTGTGTTGATACTGAATGCATCTCCTTCATACTGTCCAGGCCCAATGAAACAGCTGTGAAAGGAAATGCTGCATTCTCTCATGTTAGAAGTAGTGACGCGAGGCAGAGCTGACAAAGACGAGACGCAATGATTTCAATTATGGCAAGCCATATGGGCTTCGGAATCACAGGGGGCTGGCAGGAGAAGACTGCCAACATTTCATCTGGACCTGGAATCCACTAAAAAGGGCATCTGATCTGTACTTATTTATTTTTTTAAATGGTTGGTGTTTGAGATGCCTATAAAACAAAGTTCCATGCAATTTGACATTTCAAAGACAACAGAAAGTAAAAAAATCCAAGTATTAACAACAAGCTGTATTTTCACATGTAGAATCAACTCTTTGAAGCCATTTGACTGATCTAAACAATTTTATGTACCAAGGTTATAAAAACTAACATCTATGACAGCACTTTTGGCATTTGGTATATTTCGGTCTTTAAAAGCATGGGCAGCAGGTCGCATTTTAAACTTGCCATATCCAAATAAATCTTTGGACACATCCCTCTGGTTCAAGGGCTGTGAGCCCTGTATACGCTGTGGAGAGGCAGTTGTCTAAATTGTCACTAACAGCAAAATATTACACTGTAGCATTATCCCGGGGTCCCAAGCTTCAAAATTCACAAGGAGTACGACTGCGGTAGCAGCATACAGGGTTTCTTTAACTGTTAAAATTGCCCATAGAGGCCACTTATTAAATATGCAGCACTAAAAACGCTGCCAGCAATGATGACTCTTTGTTAATTCTGTTTTATCTCAATTTCTTGGCAAATGCAAAAAGTTGACCACTGTGACAACACAGACATCTGTACATCTGCAACAAAAACAGGACTTGGATTTACACTGCATTCTACTCCGTTATTAAATATAAATATAATGTACCCTTTTCGGAAAAAAATAAGCAATCATGTCAGTGACATAACCCTGCACCCAAATCCACCATATGTTAATGCAATAATGTATGCGTGACATACATATGAATAGATGTACTGTATCTTTTTTTTCCAGCATACCATTGTACAATGATTGCTATTGGCAGCATCACCACTCCCCTTCCCCATTGGGTTACAGTTTTGATTAAGGTTATAACCTATTCCTTTGTTTACGTGACTTCCAGTGTTGGGGAACAACACATTTCATGTATCATGTTACTGTAATCTGAATACATTTTTTAGCAATTGTAAAGGTTTTTTTTTTCAGACAGATAAGATTAAATGTGTATGTGAAAAAAAACAGTTACTTTTTGTTACATTTAAAAAAAGGACTATGGCTGATGTATGACATCAGAAAGCGCTTCCACAGTGCAAGTCAAACCTTACAGGTCACATGAACATGCTTTCATATCATCTCGCTAGAAAAGGTTGTCGGAGGAGGGAACGAGGGGTTCAATAGCTGGATCTTCAAAGAATATTTCAAGCTGCAGCTGGACCCAACCGAAAAACAGATCTCTGTAAAATACCAGAGAAGTAACTATTTGAACTGTAACCAGTTCAATGTTTTTGTTGCGCTAGCCATGTGAAGATATTCTTGTGCAAGTGAAGTGGGCATTTGGAGCGCAGTTTGAGAGAGCTCCTAAAATACGAATGCAGGTATGGAAGATAGCCCGCTAACTGTTTCTGATATACACAGGAACAGCCGTTTCCATGATAAAAATGGTTAAAGGATAAAAGGTAATACATTAGTTACCTTACCCTAAAGCCTAGTTTGATATTTAACATCAGTATTCTTCTTTTGAACTTATGATGCAGTAGTATAGATCCTATAAGCACAAGACAGAATTCAAGGGTGCTGCAATGACATAGAACTTCAATTGAGATCAATGTAAAGCTGTATACTGCACCTGAGCACAGCTATAGTATTCGAGGTTGCAGCAAGCTGGAATGTATGCATTTTAAATATTCTTGGTTATGCTACTTTTAACCTGAAACAGCATGCTGACATTTACATTAATTATACATTGGTCAATTCTCTGCGTCTGAAGTGTCTGGGAGATAAGAATCAACATTTTTATTGACTCTGAATAGAAACCAACAGAGAGACAACAATAACTGCTATTGGCTGGCATACTGCGGTAGCCAAGGAAACCTTTGAATTGAATCAGAAATTACTGGCTGCCACTAGGGTTAAAGTGACTGAGCTGTCACTGTGTGTGCACTGTACACTGCTGCGTTCTAGCAAGCACAAATCAGACAGGTCCACTGAAACTGCTGATGTGCAACAACTGCTGGGACCAAACAGAAAAGGAAAATAAGATGACTTGTGCCCCGTTATTTTATTGAAGTGTAAATATACAAAGTCACCATATGTTTTAAAATCATCTTTGCACAAGACAAAGCTGAAATAGTACATTTTGTTTACAGTCAGGTCCTGGTATCAGGCTGTGTAGCATGTGCATTGTAAGCAGAGTTTGGTTTCAGATAGTTTTGTGCATTGTGAGAGGTATTGGGAAGTACACTTCAGAAAAATGTGGTAACTGATTACATTTTACATGACAAAATAATGTAGTTACATTTAAAAAAAGGACTACGTCAATGCATAGCAAGGAAATTAGGGCGTGCTTTAACAGTGCAAGTCAAACATGGCATTACACTAAACAAAAAAGAACGCTAAACTCTTCTATAACTAAGGCCCTGTGTAAATCACAATTTCACAGGCTGTGCGGAAATCGTGAAATTAGTCCAATACCTTGATTTTTACAATATTCTTAAGAAATAAAAATAAATTCATAATTATTTGTATTTCATACAAAAAAAAAACATTAACGAAACTGTACAGCTCTGCTGTGTGCCTGCATGTACTATTCGCCATGCACACAGTGCTGTGCAGTGATTGTCATATGACTATATGCAATCTAGGCAGGAAATTTAAATACTACACACTGTAAACAAGAAAATGGATGTCTCTAAAAAGGCTAAAAATGTGTCTGCAGCAGATCACGTAAAGCAGTATCCAGCAGGAGTTTTACACAACGATGGAGGTACACTCTTCTGTACGTCCTGCAACATAATTGTAGATCACTACCGAGAATCGGCTGTTGACAGGCATTTAGATTCAAGTATTCACCGAAAGAGAAAGGCGGATGTCCACAGCAATACTGTAATTGCTTTACTTGCAAAGAAACAAAAAACGGTGACTTCCATGTTCTAAAAGTCCACTGAAAACCGTGAAGCACGAAACACATTACATTTGACCTGACTGTGGTGTTTGTTTGCACAAATATCCCTCTGGAAAAATTGTACAACCAAAAGTTACGTAAATTCTTCAGACCGAGTGTAGCAAATGGTGGAGTGATTCCTTCATCAGCCCAGCTGAGGCATGAATACTTACCTAAAGTTGCCGAGTATCACAAGCAGATTATGGAATTGGTAAAATAGTCTGGTTGCTGTCAGTGGTCACTGACGAGTCGACTGATGCCCAAGATCAGTATGGCTTACACATTTTATTTGTTTTGCAAGATCTAAATGGTGAACATGCATCTGACGTACTAGAACAGAAAGCTGTCCTTGCAGATACACTTTACCTACAGGCTGTTAATTACAACACTGTTTCACAAGCTATTGTAAAGTGCTTGAATAACTTTGATGTTGATTTTGATGTCCGTGCATTTCTCTCTATATTTGAGGTTTAAAAAAAAATAAGAACATGTACACATAATTTATAAAATAGTTCTTTGCACATCCCACGAAATACGATACTTTACCTGTGACACTGATGTGAATTTTAAAGAAAATGTCCTCGATTTACACATGGCCTTATCAATAACACCAAGGAACTGTATTTTACAGCACAACAAAACTGCATTTGTTATATTTTAAAAGCAACTGAACTGATTCAACCGCGTTGTCGGAGCAGGAAACAATCTGTCAAGTACAGTACAGTGATTTACAGCTTTCAGAAACAATTAACAAAATGTGCTCATAATGAATAGAGTTACATAATAATTAGACAATCGTTTCAAAGTAATTAGCAATGTCCTTAATTTAGGAATCAAATAGCTATGCCACTTTAGAATTTTGTACTGATAATCTTATGCAGTTTGTTATAATCACTGCATCAATAAAGACTGCTTAGCCATATGTCCCCAAATTGTCTCTAAGCTGTACAGCCGCCTCCACTGCACCCCCGTATCACTTAAATAACTATTCAAAGTATGTTAGAGTGCATAATAGGAAGGTGCTCCTCATACACAGATTATGTTTCTTACTGCAATCAGACTGAGTGTTATGTGTTGGTGTGCAGTAGCAGAAAATGTTGTTGCATTAATATCTCAGGCTCTGGAGAGACTCCAGACAGTTAGAAGAGTCAGAAGTCTTGCATTTTAGAGAAACTAATGATTCAAACTTGATACCACTGAAAACCTGTTCTACTAAAAAAAAAAACACATAAAAATAGATCACTTTATATCCCAGTACGTAGGGTCAGATTCATCAAAACTAATGCAGTTTGCAACATTTTTGTGAAAGGAAAATAACACTGGCAACTCACACGATGTATCTGAAGGACTAAGAAGTGTGCTCCATGTATTTCACAAAAATGTCTCGGTGCATGCGGCTGTGATCTTATGTAGTTGTCGCATGCAGTCCCTCGATATTTTGCATCTTAAGGGATTTTAACGCAGATATAAATTAAATAAAAAGTAAATAAAAATATGCTCTGTCCCCTTCAGATTTCTAAATTCTCATTAAAGAGCTTCCTATGCAGCAAATCTTCCTGTGACTGCCTAAGAGAGGTGCACAGCTTTAAAACAACTGTATTCACAGCAAACTCAAGGGAGCATACGGTACTTGTGTGCAGCTGGCAACTGCTCCCTTCTGACAGTGGAGTACAAACCTGTCCAGTCGATGTAGTCTGGAGCAAACAAACATGTCATCGATCAAAGAAACAAAGTGTCCCGTTTCAGATGCCATTGTACTGCAGTTTATCCTGCAGTATGATGCCATAAATCAGAAACAATACAAGTAAATAAGGAACAAAGTTTCTCAAATTTGAAACCAAGATTCCATTCCATGCGCTACTCCAGGGATGTGTGTGTATATGTGTAACAGGATTTCAAAAGGAGGCTCACTGATGCAGTACGTGACCAGCCAACCTTTCTCTCTTTAAAGTTTCTTTCAAAACTTGGTTAGAGGATTTTGTGTAAGCTCCCTTTTATCCTTTTCAGAACTACAGTATGAATACGTTTCGAGTTAGAATCTATATTCTGTTGTGGCCGTGCCCATATAGAGAAGTGATACAATAAGCGTGTCACCTGCCGTACTTAATTGTATGACAGAAAGCCTGGCCAGGCATTAAATTCGATGTTTTTTCATTTGTTCTAATATAAGAAGGGGGAAAAATGAACGACGGAAGGTCTGTAATTACGCAGTCTTGTTCTATTGGTCACGCCTTTTTTTGGGGGGCATATTTATTCGTCGGGAGCGGGAGGTTGAGACGTCACTTTCCTTACCTGTGTGCTGTTCCGGTGAGACATCAGGTTCCTGCTCGGCGTGGTGTTCTGTGCTTAAATAGTTGCCATGTGGGAGTTTATAATAGTTTTTTAGTCGGGTTGCTTTCAATGTAAGAGCGTGGGATTATTGTGATAGGTTTTTTCGTACCCAGTGTTTTGTTGTTAAACGTATACTATCATGACGCTACACTGAAGCATATGGGCTGGCTAATGGATGCAGAAGCTGTTTTTTTTTTCTTCCTGTTCTGGAGTGATGCAGCGGCAGAACCTGCCAGAGTTTAAAATACAGTGATTCAGCTCATCATTTCAAGTTCAACATCGGGTGAGATCCACTTGATTCTTTTCTTTTATTTGTGATTACTGGCTTCAGTAATGCTGATGGGTTATGTTTTTTGATCGGACTATTTTTTCTTTTTTTGTTTGCTGGACTTTTTTGTTTTTTTGTTTTTCATTTTATTATATTCGAGACATTTTTGTGGATTGTTTGTTCTACCTAAGGAGCTTACCAAGGGTTTCTTTTTCGCTTGGATACAAAGGACATTGTTTTGATGTTTTACAACTTGCAACGTCTGGATGTTATTAGCTACTCCTAAATGTCTAGTTTAGTATTACTGTGTATATTTTTACTTTGGTTTGGTTGTACAAGTGTGATCACACGCTAAATTGAAAGAGGTGCCGCTGAGAGTAATTACGGAGAGAACGGCTGTTAATCTTTTTAATGGTTACTAACCTGCCTTAAAGTACCAATACAAAGAAACTTTGAAACCAATTGTTGTTGTGCTTAATTGTTTAATTTCATTGAGGTTAACCAGATCCTATTCATTTCTTCATGCTGTTACTGCATTCGGGGGGTACATTAAACATTTTTGTAAAGTTCGAATCAGTGTGTGTGACCTTGGTGTTCCACGCAGGCAGACAGTTTTTCTGTTAAAATATTTCATTAGTTGTGAATATAGGACAGTAATTTGGGGTGTTTATCTGGGACCCCTTATAATTGGTGAATGCTAAAAGCTGTTCTGTTACACTGTTTCAGTTAATATGCACAAGAAAGGCCATTTGCTTGTATAGCTCTATGTCCTTTTTAACAGAGATCTGAGTTTCCAACCTTTGAAAATAATGGTGTGCAGAGGCTGACCTATCCTGTTTTTTTTCTCTTAGAAAACTGATGTTACACATTATATCAGAAGTGTGCTCCATGTATTTCACAAAAATGTCTCGGTGCATGCGGCTGTGATCTTATGTAGTTGTCGCATGCAGTCCCTCGATATTTTGCATCTTAAGGGATTTTAACGCAGATATAAATTAAATAAAAAGTAAATAAAAATATGCTCTGTCCCCTTCAGATTTCTAAATTCTCATTAATGGGCTTCCTATGCAGCAGATCTTCCTGTGACTGCCTAAGAGAGGTGCACAGCTTTGAAACAACTGTATTCACAGCAAACTCAAGGGAGCATACGGTACTTGTGTGCAGCTGGCAACTGCTCCCTTCTGACAGTGGAGTACAAATCTGTCCAGTCGATGTAGTCTGGAGCAAACAAACATGTCATCGATCAAAGAAACAAAGTGTCCCATTTCAGATGCCATTGTACTGCCTAAGAGAGGTGCACAGCCTTGAAACAACTGTATTCACAGCAAACTCAAAGGAGCATACGCTACTAAAGTGCTGGGAAAAACTAATCCTGTATTCTTCACGGTGGGCATTAGAAAATGACTAGAAAATGACAATACAAAATGATTGCCATTTCTGTTCTATTCCCAGTTCTATGTCAGCACCCAATTCGGAGACGTTCATTAAAATGGATTTGTACTGCTGTATTAAACTATCTATTCATGGTTTGAAAAATACAACATATATAACTATTAAATGCTTTAATCTACAGTGATCTTTTTTTAATTCATAAAGACGTTAACATTTTCTTCAGGATTTAATGAAGGTTCTCAAAAAACAATTGATCATCGTATTCACTCATGCTTCGTTACTTTAGCAAATGTTTTTATGTAATCTACACTTGGGAATCTATTTTATTCATGCAAACTACAACGCTCCCTGTACATCTCTCGAAGTAGGTTTCAATGTCTTTCATTAGGCAGTTGTTGTGAAGGGAGTTATTAACGTGATTATTGAACTGTATTGGGAGTAAACAGCAGAGCACTGCTTATGAGCATATGGATACGGGCCAAGCACTTGTGGGCTGTTCCTTCCAGATGCCAGTTAAATACCCTCAAATTATATCTCTTGTACTTGCAAGGAGTAAATATATAAATATGTACACAAATGAACTGCAACACATATCTGGGTGCAGGGAAAGTAACAAAACAAATAGGAGGCTATGTGGACCCCGCGGTTAAAGAAAACAGCTTGTAATCAGGAGATCCCCGGTTCAAATCCTGGCTCACTCACTGACTCGTGTGACCCTGAGCAAGTCACTTAACCTCCTTGTGCTCCGTCTTTCGGGGGAGACGTTGTTGTAAGCGACTCTGCAGCTTACACATCCTAGTCTCTGTAAGTTGCCTTGGATAAAGGCATCTGCTAAATAAACAAATAATAAAAAGTAGATTTGTCCATTCCAGAAAAATGTACAGGTTGCATGTTGTCTACACAACCCACACTTACATTAATTGTAGCTAAACATGTTCATAAATCTTCCATTAGCTATGCAGGTCTCAAACATCCAGGTCTGAAAGAAACACATGTTACAGAAAATGCGATATCTGTTACTACTTAAAAGGATAAACATTAAAGACAGTTTCATTTTTCTATTCTTTTCGCAGGAAATAAGTTATACTTGCACTTCCTGGGTGATTTCACTTGGTCTCAGAATGTTACTAGCAGAAAGTGTGTCAGTAAATAGAGGAAGCAGCTGATTGGTTATTGACAGGTACAGTAGAAAGCCATTACAGGGATGAGAACAACTTCACCCTCCAGGTGTAACACTATCTGAAAGCATTGATATGAAACAGAGGTTTCTGTAACCAAGTTCAGTACCAGATATCAAGTTTTCAAATCAAAATACATGTTAACAATATTGTGTTTCTTTCAATGCTGGACATGTGAGCCCCTCCCACCTGTGTCTGCCCATGCGATCCTCAACCTTGCCCTGGGACCAGCTTTAAAACCCTGCAAAAAAGCTGAAAGATCCTTAAAAGGGACACATGTATTACTGCTTCATTATACGGAGTGGTGGCCATGGAAATTGCATTACATTAACCAGAAATTCATAATTTTTTAGCAATAGTGATTGTTTCAATACAATTTCGTGCAATGGCTGTTCACCAAATAAAAAAGCATGAAAAAACACTAATTTTTATATATATATATATATATATATATATATATATATATATATATATATACACACACACACACACACACACACATACAGTACTGTGCAAAGGTTTTAGGCAGGTGTGAAAAAATGCTGTAAAGTAAGAATGCTTTCAAAAATAGACATGTTAATAGTTTATATTTATCAATTAACAAAATGCAAAGTGAGTGAACAGAAGAAAAATCTACATCAAATCAATATTTGGTGTGACTACCCTTTGCCTTCAAAACAGCATCAATTCTTCTAGGTACACTTGCACACAGTTTTTGAAGGAACTCGGCAGCTAGGTTGGCCCAAACATCTTGGAGAACTAACCACAGTTCTTCTGTGGATTTAGGCAGCCTCAGTTGCTTCTCTCTCTTCATGTAATCCCAGACAGACTTGATGATGTTGAGATCAGGGCTCTGTGGGGGCCATACCATCACTTCCAGGACTCTTTGTTCTTCTTTACGCTGAAGATAGTTCTCAATGACTTTCACTGTATGTTTGGGGTCGTTGTCATGCTGCAGAATAAATTTGGGGCCAATCAGATGCCTCCCTGATGGTATTGCATGATGGATAAGTATCTGCCTGTACTACTCAGCATTGAGGAGACCATTAATTCTGACCAAATCCCCAACTCCATTTGCAGAAATGCAGTCCCAAACTTGCAAGGAACCTCCACCATGCTTCACTGTTGCCTGCAGACACTCATTTGTGTACCGCTCTCCAGCCCTTCGGCGAACAAACTGCCTTCTGCTACAGCCAAATATTTCAAATTTTGACTCATCAGTCCAGAGCACCTGCTGCCATTTTTCTGCACCCCAGTTCCTGTGTTTTCGTGCATAGTTGAGTCGCTTGGCCTTGTTTCCACGTCGGAGGTATGGCTTTTTGGCCGCAAGTCTTCCATGAAGGCCACTTCTGACCAGACTTCTCCGGACAGTAGATGGGTGTACCAGGGTCCCACTGTTTTCTGCCAATTCTGAGCTGATGGCACTGCTGGACATCTTCCGATTGTGAAGGGAAGTAAGCATGATGTGTCTTTCATCTGCTGCAGTAAGTTTCCTTGGCCGACCACTGCGTCTACGGTCCTCAACGTTGCCCGTTTCTTTGTGCTTCTTCAAAAGAGCTTGGACAGCACATCTGGAAACCCCTGTCTGCCTTGAAATTTCTGCCTGGGAGAGACCTTGCTGATGCAGTACAACCTACCTTGTGTCTTGTTGCTGTGCTCAGTCTTGCCATGGTGTCTGACTTTTGACAGTAAACTGTCTTCAGCAACCTCACCTTGTTAGCTGAGTTTGGCTGTTCCTCACCCAGTTTTATTCCTCCAACACAGCTGTTTCTGTTTCAGTTAATGATTGTGTTTCAACCTACCTATTGAATTGATGATCATTAGCACCTGTTTGGTATAATTGTTTAATCATACACCTGACTATATGCCTACAAAATCCCTGACTTTGTGCAAGTGTACCTAGAAGAATTGATGCTATTTTGAAGGCAAAGGGTGGTCACACCAAATATGGATTTGATTTAGATTTTTCTTCTGTTCACTCACTTTGCATTTAGTTAATTGATAAACAGAATCTATTAACATGTCTATTTTTGAAAGCATTCTTACTTTACAGCATTTTTTCACACCTGCCTAAAACTTTTGCACAGTACTGTATATATAGTGTGTATGTATATATATATATACAGTGTGTATGTGTATATATATATATTTTTTTTTTTTTCTTCTCTCGACCTTTTTTTTTTTTTTTTTTAAATACAAGCCATTGACTGCTACGAGGAGTTTCTGTGGGTTCCTCCCTTTAATCAACGGCTGGCATTGATGAAATATGGGCAAGGATATTCTCAGTTAATGACGCCATACCCAAAAAATGTGATTTAATTTGTTAAAAGAAAAGGGTTAGTTTGAGAGCTGCCACTTTATATAATTGAATACATTTTTAAATAGCAGTGAATCTTCCAATTCAAGCTACAAAGTCCTGAATGTCTGCATATCTGGCCTTGGGGGAGATGCCAAATACTTTTGTCTTCCATTTAAATTGAATATAAAGGATGCTGGATATTTATTTGGAAATCATGCACACAATGTTTTTTTTAGTACTGGGTCTTTGAATGCATGATGCCTTCACTTATATAGTCTCAGTGCCAAAATACTATTTAAGAATCAGAATTAACCTCTATTTAAATAGTTACAGGGATAGGGGAGATACAGAACAAAGCCTGTTAACGTCTTCAAGAAACTTATCAAGTCTCTAAATTCAATTCCCATGGCCAGCTTGTTCAACAACAAACACACATTGAGTCAGTAGGATGATTCCACGTTGAGTACTGCTAGTCTTAATACCCTCTTGCAATGTCAAATATCATCGTTTTAAACTGCTGCTAGATTGCAGCAGTCTTGCCGTCTTATATTTAATGAAGTCAATAAGAGCGACGTCAGAGTTAAAAGATGATGTCATTTAGATCATTAAAATAGAGCCCTTTCAGGCAGTAATCTACAAATCATGAGCAATGATTACAAAACTGCAACACAATGTGTGATCATTTAGCATGCAGAGGAACATAACCCTTGTACAATGTGCAGCACAATCTAAAATGGTTGTTATTGCATGGAATATGATTTTTTTTTGTAGAATGAGAATATGACATTAGATAATCATGTAATCTAAAACAGGTCACATCAGCAAATACTGTTTCATTGTCACAGCAGTGCAAGGGTTAATGCAGCAAACACTTTGCAGGCAGTGAATCTAAGGCCAAGGATTGGATGGGTATGGATACCGTCTCATCTCTGGGTTAGATGGGGCTCCCTCGAGGGCAGGATTGAGGCACATAAGCAGGACAGGGCTGGGGAGCACTGCAGGTCCCTGTGCCGTAGCTGTTACGTCAATACACATAGGATAGCACTCACCATTGTCGTCCATCCAGCATCTTTCTGAAGCACCTATTTTAGTACAATGAAATAAAAACGTATAACAGGTGTAAAAGACAGGTTTTGATAGAATTGAGTTTACTAGCACAAGACACATGTATCAAGCCTACAGGTATTTAAACAGTTAAACGGCCTGCTCTCTATGGAAACACAAGCTATGCTGCAGAACAGTATATTCATTCACAGTGCTAGAATGGCATCTAACTTTGTCGGGTTGGTACCTAAAAGATGCATTATAAAAAGGTTCCTAAAGTCAATCATTACTGTTAAGGACAGTCATCACAAGGAGCCAGTGGCATACCATACATATGCATCAAGTGTACAGCTCAGAACCCCCTGTTGAAACTGGCTAGTATGCTAGACATAGCGATCACAGTTAAAAGGACAAGCACAGATGAGACAGTAAGCAGTTAAAGACAAATGACAGCCTGGGAGTGTGTTCAAATGGGTGGGTTGGTGGGCAGATGGCATTACAAACAAAGTGAAGTAACATAATGGGCCTTTCGCTGTGCATTTCACTGCCTCTGCAGGAGGTGGGCAGGTCCGGGTAAAGTGAGGGGGGGACTTGACCCTCCACGAAATGTATTAATAGGTGTCTTAATACACTTGTATTTGTTTGGCCTGCATAGTGACAGAATACTGGTAAACACAGAGCAGTTGAAATTGAAAGTACAGTTAGCACTACAGCTATCCTCTGTAGTCTTGGTACGAGGTGGTTTCACTTCCAGGCAATAGAGCCCCATCACCCATTTGTGTTACAACAATGACTATATATATATATATATATATATATATATATATATATATATATATATAGCATTTTTGCAGTTAAGACCGTAAAATGTTTTCTTTAGCAGTCTTCCCCCCAGTTATGAACCAAAACGATGGAGTTGAGACCAGTGACTGGCTGTTGTGGTGACATTAGCACAGTGCAGTATTGTGCACACGCACTAACTAAAGCAACTGTTCTGGCTGGACTGCATAGTGTTTTTATAATAACACAAATCACCAATAGGTGGTTTACTTGTGAAAATACATTGCACATCAGAACTTAACACACTATATATTTTCCCTTAGCGTTTCCTGGCGCTCTCTCTAGTTTATTTTTCCCACAAGGCACTGCTATTTCGAAGATCCTTATGTGCAATGACCGTATTTACTGCGTACTCACATATTTACAATCCCGGGAAGCAAAACACTAAGGTGTGTGTACGACTTCTGGGTGAATACATGCTGTACGTACGTTTTGCTACTCAAGTTGTTTATCTTCCGAGGTCTACTTTAAATACCCAAACCTTTTACAAGTCCCCCACACAAAGCCAACGCCACAAGTTTAATTTATGAACCTGCTATGTATATAAATCTGCATACACACTCTCCCTGTGCGTTGAGGAAAAACAGGTAACTGTGGAATAAATACATGTATTTTTTTTTTACCTTTCGTTTCCTGGTTTCGGCAGTCCCGCTCCAAACAAAGCACTGGTATATGACTCGCAGATTCTGTTTCCAATTCTCCACCTTAAAGCTATTCACATGGGAGCACCCGGCCGGACTCATGACAGAAACAACATTCACTTTATTTTTTATATAAGAAAACGTTTAGGAAGAATTATCCAGAATGGTTTCCTATTTAAAGGGGCAGTCAGACGAAATCCGCGGTGCCTACGTTTTCAAATTAATGCGTTTTAAAATTAATCTCTCTGTCTCTTTAAATATCGCTATCTGTCTCGCTCTGCCACTCTCCCCGATTCTTTTAATGGTCGGCAATGGAATTCAACAGAACACCGCGAGTGTTACAAGTCCCGCCCGCCGACATATTTGATAGGTCCTAATTGGCCGGCGGTGATGTAGTTTCCCGTTAAACACACGCCCTGTTCGGAAACAGACACTTTTTAATTGGCTCCCGGCAGCGTCATTTCCATTTAGAGGCGTTTCCACTAATTTGAGATCGTGTGTTGGTTGACAGAAAGACTAGGTAAAGCCCAGTGAATCTTTAGTAATGTCAATCAAAAAACGTCGCTTCCCCGTCTGGAGACGTAAGTTGTGATTGGTTTTGTGTTGCATGTCACACACAGTGAAGAAAACCGTTTATATTCCTCGCTGGTTGGTGAAAAAGTTGTGTCTAATGCCACGATGATGGGCGAATATCATGTTAGTAACACGAACCCCCCCCGCCCTTCATTTAACTGCGACAAGTGATCTGAGTTCGAGCAGTTACGGCGCTGGTTCCCACAGTCGCGCTTGTTTAGGTGTTCTCTGAGTTCTTTCTCTACGTCATTTCCGATTGTAGTTGCGCGTTCTCAGTTGCCTGAGAGATTTCCTGTGGAAGCGGCCCAGGTTGCCCACGCCGGCTCTTCAAAACAAAAGGGCGAGGCGTGCCAAGTTGTCATGTTTGTGAAACTCGCGGAGCTGGGTGACCCAGAGGCTAACAGCACGTGGTAATGGTACAAGGGCTTTGAAATGGTGAAGCTAATGTCAGACAGAGTGTACTGAACTGTTCTACCTTTACTCTTTTTGCCACATATTAAAGCTACAGTGCACCACTATCACAAACACACAGAAATGTTTTTCCATATTCTACTATGTAGCGTCATTTAAAATGAAAAACAGAATTTGTCAGCTGTCTAGTTTGTTTACATATGCATACAACTTTAAAATATTTTAGTAAAAAGAAGTTCCATGAGTTCTTATTCTTTTAATATATTTTTTTTAATTAAAACTAGATGCATGGGCACATTGTGTGTTGCAAATTATTGGTACAGTAATATTATAACAATTGTCATGTAAATGTTATTGTTTTAGCTTGAATAAAACATAAAACCACATACATCTTCAATAAAAAGTACACTTGATTTAGCATTTATAGTCATATTTGCATTTCATGTTTGTATTTGTGTCTCATTTTACATTATTTTCACATAATAGACGATTCACAGTGGTTTACCAACATATTACTTAACACTGTACTTATACTGCAGTGCCACGGTGTGAATATTTTGTTGAACTGCAACAAAATGTGCCTCGTTAAAAGAACGTACACATAATTTCTATGCAACTATTTATTTAACAATATTACCCCCCAAAACGTATTTTCAATGCAGTTTCCCAAAAGTGAATCTAGCATGTACAGGACAAAATGTATTTCCGCTTTAAATACACCCCGCCCACACGGGTCTTGGCAAGTAAAAAACGGCTGTGTGAAGCTGGCAACAATTGCTGGCAACAATAAGCAACTTCCGGTAGGAGCATCGCACAGTTACTTCAAAGTAAAGTCCTTTGTGGAATGCAATCGTATATACATTAAACAGTAAAATACATACAAATAGCTTAGGTATATGCATATAATAGGGACATTTTTTTTTTAAAAGAATGAAAATAATTATATTTTCTAAAATATTCACAAATATCTTCTTGAATAAAATGTGTTAAAATGCAAAAGAGTAATGAAGCATACATACTGTCAATTTCTGAACAATTTAAGGATTGTAACAATGTAGAAAATACAGTACTTTGAAGACAGTCGATTCACTAAATATATGGGCTTGCTCTGAATTGCAAGGCAGACGCCACTACAGAATAAAAGCAGAACAATTTATAAATGTATTTGTTTTTTTTATTAAAATGAACAGCCAATCAAATAATATAATCTGCAAAGCACTGGGGGGGAGGAAAAAACATGTTTAACTGAAACTTCCAGGATTCCACAGCTAGCACCCTCTCCTCCAGGATTCCCCGACTAGCAGCTACCCTCTCCTCCAGGATTCCCCGACTAGCAGCTACCCTCTCCTCCAGGATTCCCCGACTAGCAGCTACCCTCTCCTCCAGGATTCCACGGCGTGCAGCTACCCTCTCCTCCAGGATTCCCCGACTAGTAGCTACCCTCTCCTCCAGGATTCCCCGGCGTGCAGCTACCCTCTCCTCCAGGATTCCACGGCTAGCAGATACCCTCTCCTCCAGGATACCACGGCTAGCAGCTACCCTCTCCTCCAGGATTCCACGGCTAGCAGCTACCCTCTCCTCCAGGATTCCACGGCTAGCAGCTACCCTCTCCTCCAGGATTCCACGGCTAGCAGCTACCCTCTCCTCCAGGATTCCACGGCTAGCAGCTACCCTCTCCTCCAGGATTCCACGGCTAGCAGCTACCCTCTCCTCCAGGATTCCACGGCTAGCAGCTACCCTCTCCTCCAGGATTCCACGGCTAGCAGCTACCCTCTCCTCCAGGATTCCACAGCTAGCAGCTACCCTCTCCTCCAGGATTCCCCGGCGTGCAGCTACCCTCTCCTCCAGGATTCCACGGCTAGCAGCTACCCATTCCTCCAGGGCTATCTATTGTACATCTGGAAAGCGTTGGCAAATTAATTCTTGCTCAAATCACCTGTGGGAAAAACTAAAATTGAATTATAAAAATGCAACAACACTGTTTTCTTTAAAGTAAATAACATTGTGACTATTTACATTGTAAAATTAATATTTATTTTCCATATCGACAAGGTCTAAATAGATATATTCT
This sequence comes from Acipenser ruthenus, assembly GCF_902713425.1. Taxonomy (NCBI): domain Eukaryota; kingdom Metazoa; phylum Chordata; class Actinopteri; order Acipenseriformes; family Acipenseridae; genus Acipenser; species Acipenser ruthenus. The sequence continues at coordinate 12,438,609 of NC_081210.1, read as the reverse complement.
GAATATCTTCAGTTAGTAATTCAAATAAAATCATTTCCTTAATTTTTTACAGGAAGTTAAAAAAGATTGTTAACTCTAAGCAATTTCAGGGGTCCCTGAGTGGCTCATCCAGACATAAAGGGGGTGATGTAAGTATAGTCTCAGTGCAAATAATTGTGGATGCAAAATTCAAATTGCATTGCAGCAAATTACTCAACAAATAATGATCTGTAATTATGATAATGAGGGTCTCAATGAGCGCATCGGTCTATTTAGCAGCTACACTTGCAGAGTTAGGAGTACAGAGAGCAGTGGTTGCTGTATAACATTTGTGGAGCACAAAAATACAAACCCCAAAAAATATGTCAGATGAGGTGCACAGAAAAGAAAAGAAAAGTTACTGGTGAGGTCACTCAGCATGAAACGGAGTTGTTTGGAAAAGCCTCAGCCAACATCAGTTATGCTTGTATCCTTAGGAAATTATAAGTATTGGCCTGCCCTTTTTAGCATGACATCCAGAAATTTGCCCAGCACTCTGGAAATGATGGATAAAATAAATATATGGATTACAGACTAAAATATATTTTAAATATATCTCATATATTTTAAATATATAAAAAACTGGCCAATTTCTATATATGAAAAATATAAGGATAATACTTTTCTACCATATATTAAAAATATATGTTTTTTCCATAAGGGACAAGTCTGCAGGTGTGTGCTTTTACACAGCTCTTAGTTACTCACTTCTACAATGGTTTGCCCCTTGTAAGAAGAGGTGTAAAGTTTTTGGAGGGTCAGCATTTGCCTAATTAGGCAAAATCCTTACATCACATTATAATGTTTGTGCCCATTTAGTATACAGATCCCACCCAATGCCATACTCTTTTCTTCATTTGAAAGCATTTCAATATAATTGTAATGGATTAATGATGGCAATGTGCAAATTTGATAGCGGGTGCAGAACGCCAGGTGAACACTGTGTTCTGGTAGTTAAAGAAAAAGGCTTGTAACCAGGAGGTCCCCGGTTCAAATCCTGGCTCAGCCACTGACTCAGCCACTGACTCATTGTCACTTGTGCTCTATTTTTTGGGTGATACATTGTTGTAGGTGACCTTGCAGCTAATGCATAGTTCACACACCCTAGTCTCTGTAAGTCACCTTGGATAAAGGCATCTGCTAAATAATAATAATAGTAATTCTTTACATACGCCATGTTTTTAGCGACCGGTAAAATCACACTTTACGGCTGCTATATGGAGGTTTTGCACACGCAAATCATGTATCCTTACATCACCCCCAAAATCTGCTGCCATCAGTTTGCATTGGAAATGTAATACATTGGTGTGCAAACTACACTGAATTCTATGTTAACTATTTGCCCTTTTTACAGGTAAATATTGCAAATTAAGATACCTTTGTAGAGAGGAAAACATTATTTCAAGGCTTCCCTTGTACCTCTTTGTCTTCTCTAACCATATTGATTAAAATCAACATCCAATGTGATGAATGTATATTCATATTCATAAGAATTTTATTAAAACACCACCAAATTCTTTCAACTTTTGGAGGTATGGGTAATAGTTCAGATTCCTCACAATGAAGATTATTTAGGCTTTAACTTTTGAAAGTTGAGTGAATTAATAACTTTTTATGAGGGATTTTACAATTTAAAAGTGTTATTTTGTATTTTGTCATTTAACCAGTTACCAGTACCAGTAATTAATCTGATCTGTCATCAGAAGTCAAATTAAAAGGCAGACTTTTTATGCCAGAAGGCACAATGTACTGGTAACTATCTTTATAAACAACAACGTGCTCACAATCAGTGTTGCAAGAGTGGTTTCGCTGAGTTATGCAATATTCTTGTATTTTATCAACTTAAACCAAGTCATACACTCTTACTATATATCAACTTTTTAAAAACATTTTTCTGAATCATTTCAAAAGTGTAAACAATATTTTGGGCATCATTGCAGTACCATTGCTGATTTGTATTCCTAAATAAAAATGGATATGTGTTTCATTTGAGATTTTATATGTGTGCTTTCTAAAAATTGAATGAATAATAATTTCTTCTGCAATACATAGAGGGATGCTCGTTTGTTATTAGGATTGTTGTTGGCAGATGTCAAATTTTGCACTTTTTTAATGAAATTGTTACAGTTGGAATTTTCACAATGCAAGCATTATGAGTTTTTTTTTTTTTTATAATGGGGCAATCAGAGGACTCCTTTTTGGTTAATGTTAGCCGAACCAATTCCCCTTATTGTTCCTGTCCTCCACTAACAACCCCCGCCTACTTTTCTCTGCCTTTTTCTCCCTCCTCAAACCCCCACCTCTCCCCAATCCTTATGCTTTACACCTGATGACTTTGCCTCCTTCTTCTGCTCATCTTCCTTTTATCTCCTCCCTCATTAACACCTCTCTGCTCTCTGGCTCCTTTCCCTTAGCCTTCAGAACTGCTTGCGTCATCCCCATTCTTAAGAAACCTTATCTTGACCCTTCCTCTGCCCAGAACTATTGCCCTGTTTCTCTCTAAAACTCTCGAGCGAGCTGTCCACTGCCAGCTGGCATCCTTCCTCAGCGAGCACTGCTTGACCCTCTTCAATCTGGGTTCTGTCCTGCACACTCCACGGAAACTGCCCTCCTCTCTGTAACTGACTCTGTCCTCTCTGCTTGGGCTGCCTCCCTCTCATCCATTCTAATTCTCCTTGATCTCTCCTCTGCCTTTGACACTGTCGATCATGCTATTCTCCTCTCCTTTCTCTCTGATCTGGGGATCTCAGGCACTGCTCTAGCCTAGTTCTCCTCCTATCTCTCTAACTGTTCCTTCCAGGTTTCCTGGTGTGGCGTGCTCTCTTCTCCTCACCCCCTCTCTACAGTGTACCTCAAGGATCTGTCCTGGGACCTCCTCTTCACTCTACACACGCTCGCTAGGTACTCTCATCTCCTCTTTTGGCTTCTCCTTTATGCTGATGATGCCCAGATCTTCCTCTCCTTTCACTCCCACATCTCACCTTGCATCTCAGAATGTCTCTCGGCTATCTCAATTTGGATGCATTCTCACCACCTCAAACTCAACCTCTCTAAATCTGACCTCTACTTTCCTCTCCCTCCTCTGACCTCTCTATCTCAGTATCCCTTGATTATATCACTCTCTCTCCATTCCCTTCTGCTACAAACCTAGGTGTTATTCTTGACCCTCCCTCCTTCTCTCAAGACACCTCTTCCCTGACACGCACTTGCCAAAAAGTGTGAGATTAATATTGTTTTGTTGCATTTCATAATCGTTCAAATGATTTAATTTCACCCCCCTTTCTTTGAGGCACTCAAGAATCTCAATATTGCTTCCCAGAACCTTGGAAACTGCTGTTGCCTTCCCCCACTGTACGAAGCCTTGGTGTACTTCTGGATAGTAACCTCTCCTTTGATGCCCAAATCTCCTCTGTAGTTAAATCCTCCTTCTACCACCTCCGAAACATCTCATAGGTCCGTCCCTACCTTTCCCTCCCAGATGCAGAGATACTCTGTCATGCATTAATCTCCTCTCGACTCGACTACTGCAACTCTCTCTACGGTGGTCTCCCGTTATGCGCCATAAACAGACTGCAGCTGGTTCAAAATGCCACTGCTAGGATCCTTACCAGATGTAAAAAACATGATCACATTACCCCCTGTCTTGCCCAGCTGCACTCGCTACCTGTAAAGTTCAGGATTACTTTCAAAATTCTCCTGCTTGCCTAAAAGGCCCTTCATCACACAGGTCCAGAGTATCTCTCCAACCTGCTGACCCGCTATCTCCCTGCTCGCAACTGAGGTCCTCTGACTCTGGCTTGCTTGTTATACCCAAGCAAAAGTGCACCACACTCGGAGAGCACTCTTTTAGCTTCATGGCCCCGACTCTCTGGAACTCTCTCCCAGCTTTAGTGTGTGCAACTCCCACAGTCGCTCGCTTCAAATAAACTCTCAAGACCCACTTGTTCTCTCTTGCTTTGAATGCTCTTTAAGCCTGATATCTTATTAGCTGTTGTCTAAATTGCTATTTCAGGTTTTTCACTCCATCTTATTCGTATGATTCTGTATGACACACGCATCCACAATGTTTAGAATTCACTTCCTAGCTCTGTATTTAATGTAATATGCATGTATTTAATGTATTTGCATTGTTTTTTACTGTTTGTATTTAATGTACTATGACCTGTATTTCATTGTATTTAATGTATTATGCATTGTTCCTCACTATCTTGTAAAGCGCTTTGTGATGGTGGTCCACTATGAAAGATGCTATATAAAATAAAGACTGATTGATTGATTGACTGTGTTTGCAGCAGACAGGGTGGTGTGTGACCTCTGCCAGTCATTTCAAAGCAACCCCATATATTTAGTGTATGGCCTGTTTTCAAAGTACTGTATTTTCTACAAGACATAAATCTGATACAAAAAAACATAATTTATTCCCCCTATGTCTCTAGTTCACATTTCACCACCTTTTACTGAGTTACAATCCTTCGATTTTTCAGAAATGGACAGTATGTATGCTCCGTTACCTCTTTTGCATTTTAAACACATTTTATTCAGGGACTTCTTTGTATTTGTGATATATTTAAGATAATGTAATTATTGTGATTATTTTTGAGCAGATGAGAAAGTATATATATTTTAAATGTCCATATTATATTCATATACAGTTCCTAAGCGATGTGTATGCATTTTAAGGGACTGCTATTTTGAAGTAAATGTGCCATGCTCCTAGTACCGGAAGTTACTTATTGTTACTATTCGTTGGTTTAATTTCCGGGTTCTCTGAAGCATGTTCTTCCAGTCAAGCAGGTGGGTTAAAGGTTTTTTGTTTTGTTTTGTTTTGTTTTAACGTAAAAATCGGTGGTAGCTGATGGAATAGTAATGCAGTAGCCTAATAAAGTATAAATACAAATGAGGGCAATTACAAAATGTACTAATAATAAAATCACAGAATTTTAAGGACTCGACACGAATGAAAATTCGAATTCGCAAACAATGAACACAACACAATGCAGATGTTGTCTGAGAATAGCATTGTAATAAAACACAAACCTACCTACATTTTGCACAAGTACGCGACAGGCAGGAGGGAAATAAACACACACAATTATTTTGTTCTCAGTTTTATCATGTGCAACGCTTGACATTAACTAAAAATATAGAATAGATTTGGTTAGGATTTAAAATCGTACTTTACAGTATCACAAGACCCACGCAAATATTACAAACGACTGCTAAATAAACACAGTTCAGTGGCAAAAATGAACTGTTTAACTACTAGCTTAGTTATCAGATAAGAAACCAGTGAATAAATGAAGCAAAGTGTTTAACTACCAGCTGGTTATCAAGTAAGAAACCAGTGAATAAGTTGACATTAAAGTGGACTTTATTAGGAGTTCACCAAAAGTAATGTTTTCTACACAACATTTGTGTGATATTAACTGGAGTGTGATAATAATCTAAGTGTCCCCATTGACTCCTGTTATATTCTGGCCATTTCACTGTGGTGATAATAAGAGGGTGACATTAACCCTTTAAAGTACAAGGGACATGTGTGAGTCACACAAATACAAATTATGCTGACTGTTGGATCAGGTCATCCAAATTGTCAATTTCCTCCTCGTGATACTCGAGTCACTCTCAAGTGTATTTTAAGAAGAACAGCCGCTCAATTCCTTGTGTACCTGAAGGGGTTAGCTGGGGTCATATTAAATGGGGTTCACTGTATCTGAAAAGGTACTGAAGGGCTTCTAATCAGGAGGCCCCTGGTTCAAATCTCTGCTCACTTACTGACTTACTGTGTGACCCTGAGCAAGTCACTTAACCTCCTTGTGCTCCGTCTTTTGGGCGAGACGTTGTTGTAAGCGACTCTGCAGCTGATGCATAGTTCACACACCCTAGTCTCTGTAAGTCGCCTTGGATAAAGGCGTCTGCTAAATAAACAAATAATAATAATAATTGTAATAATACACAGCAACCTTGTACCTAAAATGTCTGTTGTACAAGCATTACTACTAAAAATCAGGTTTTAAAAAAAAAGTGTCCATTTTAAAAAGAGCTTTGAAACAGACTTTAAAGTTATACGTGTAAACAGTTGACGAGATGTTAACAATGAAAATAAATTACAGTTACATTATTTAAATAGTTGTAGCAACGCTTGGGGACGTGTGACGCTACATATTTCGGAACCCTGCTACTTACTGTTTAAGATGCCTAATTTTAAACACAAAGGGGTCTAACGTTTTCACTTGAGCGTCTATTGTTTCTATATCACTGATTACAGAGGTTTTTGTGCAGGGAGGTATATAAAGGATATTAATGACACATCCTGAGGTGTTCTTATGCATTTGCACACTAGTTGCAGGTGTTGTGTGGCATAGCTGGTCTTATAATAAAATAGACTGAATATATTTTGTTTAGCAATTAAAACCTGTAAAGTAACCTAGTTTTGATCATCCCAGTTTTACCAGATAAGAAAGGGTGTGCATTTTGCTGAAATGTACTCAGCTAGGGTAGATCATAGACAAGGTTCACATTTTCATCCCTTCTTCGGTGTTCAGTTTCAATCAATAAATGAGTAGGCATGAAACTAAAAATAGATTTATTAAGCATGTGTCTCTGTTAGCAATTACTAGCCTGTAAAGTGGGAGGCCAGTACAGTCATTCTTGTTTCTGATGAGTGCACAGAATGCTAAACGAAGGAAGAATGTAGCTGCCTTTCACCCAGAAACCATACAACTGGAAGCACCTTCATTGTAACTCAGTCCTTTGTTTTACTTAAATCTGGAACATTCTTGGAAATGCCAGCACTGGCCAGTCATTTGAGCTCTCTTTTGTTTCCAGCACACCCAGAATAGGCCACAGCCAGTGACAGTGACTAGAGAGCACAGTATGGACCAATTAACATAATTGTAGCTAACAAAATAATTCCATAAGCATGACCTGTTTTGCACTTCCGTTGGCTACATACAGGTCCCCAGCATGCCGTTTGTAGAAAACATGTATTTTTTTTATTTTAAAACATGATTTCTGATTCTACTTTAATTAGGGTAAAATAAGTTCTCAGTTTCTATCCCTTATTTGTCAGTCTGCACTTGCACTTCCTGGGTCACCACAGCAGAGACTTCGGGGTCATCTTACTGGCTGGAAGCATGTCAGCCAGTAGGGGAAGCAGCTGATTGGTTATTTGACAGGAAAGAAGCCAGTAAAGGGGTGGGAACAGAAGTGCAGCAGATGTGCATGGCGGAGAAAATGTCTGGAATTATTTTGTTAGCTGCAGTTACTTGAAGGACAGTTAATGCTTACTGTACCCTTTGTTGTCCCAGGAGGAGTGTGTCTAAAGGGAAGCTGATGGAGTTCACCTCTAGTCCTTTCTTTCCTCTGGTGTTGGGCAGTATCGGGGTCGTCGCCCTGTACCAGCTGCTGCTGAGAGTTCGTCAAAAGACCCACATCCAAGATGCTGTTGTGGTGGTTACTGGAGCCAGCTCTGGTCTAGGGCGAGGTGAGATGCAATACTGTATATGAGCTTGTCAGAAAACGAGAACATCTAGGGTTAGGGGGTTACATAATAATAGAATACCAGAGTAACTGCACACCGAAAAATAATTCCAGCGAACATAATTATGTAAGTCTTAAATGTGCAGTTCTGAAAGAGACAACATCCTGTTTTCATTTTAAAACTTGATACCTGGCAGTACTCCAGGCTAATGAAATCTCTGTTTTTCATAACATATCTAGTACTACTCTAGGCTAATGAAATCTCTGTTTTTTATAACTTGTTATCTAGTACTACTCTAGGCTAATGAAATCTCTGTTTTTCATAACATATCTAGTACTACTCTAGGCTAATGAAATCTCTGTTTTTTATAACTTGTTATCTAGTACTACTCTAGGCTAATGAAATCTCTGTTTTTTATAACTTGTTATCTAGTACTACTCTAGGCTAATGAAATCTCTGTTTTTTATAACTTGTTATCTGGTACTACTCCAGGCTAATGAAATCTCTGTTTTTTATAACTTGTTATCTGGTACTACTCTAGGCTAATGAAATCTCTGTTTTTTATAACATATCTAGTACTACTCCAGGCTAATGAAATCTCTGTTTTTCATAACATATCTAGTACTACTCTAGGCTAATTAAATCTCTGTTTTTTATAACTTGTTATCTAGTACTACTCTAGGCTAATGAAATCTCTGTTTTTTATAACTTGTTATCTAGTACTACTCCAGGCTAATGAAATCTCTGTTTTTTATAACTTGTTATCTGGTACTACTCCAGGCTAATGAAATCTCTGTTTTTTATAACTTGTTATCTGGTACTACTCCAGGCTAATGAAATCTCTGTTTTTTATAACTTGTTATCTAGTACTACTCCAGGCTAATGAAATCTCTGTTTTTTATAACTTGTTATCTGGTACTACTCCAGGCTAATGAAATCTCTGTTTTTTATAACTTGTTATCTGGTACTACTCCAGGCTAATGAAATCTCTGTTTTTTATAACTTGTTATCTAGTACTACTCCAGGCTAATGAAATCTCTGTTTTTTATAACTTGTTATCTGGTACTACTCCAGGCTAATGAAATCTCTGTTTTTTATAACTTGTTATCTGGTACTACTCCAGGCTAATGAAATCTCTGTTTTTTATAACTTGTTATCTGGTACTACTCCAGGCTAATGAAATCTCTGTTTTTTATAACTTGTTATCTGGTACTACTCCAGGCTAATGAAATCTCTGTTTTCAAGCCATGCCTTTAGACTTCCTGGGTGGAGGATGACATTGTCTCCACCGCTTCACTGGCTTCTTTCCTGTCAATAACCTGCATGCCCTATTGACTGACATGCTTTCAGACAGTACCCAAAGACACTGCTGGGGTGAAATGACCAGTGAGATAAGGTAGAGACAGACTTCCTGGAAGGCAGGGCAAGCTAGCCTGTTTGCTGTAACATGTGTTTCTTTAAAAACTGGACATTTAAGAGCTATTAAGCTAATGGAAGTGCAGCAGTTTTATGGAATTATTTAGTTAGCTACAGTTACTTTAAAAATCCAAGTCCCATGAACAGTTCTCAGGCGGCGTAAGAGTCCAGTGGAGATGCATACTATGATAAAGAGATTTACCTATTATTAAATGTAGATTTGCAGTCTTAGTTATTTAGGATCCTGCAACAGACTATGGCTGTAAAGTCTGTCTACAGAACCTAATGGAACTTACATTAGCAGGTGTCTGTTGTAACTTTCGTTTTTTGTTGCAGAATGTGCTAAAGTTTTCCATGCAGCTGGAGCCAGGCTCGTCTTGTGTGGCAGAGACAAGGAGAGGCTACAAGACTTGGTGAAGGAGCTAACCGGAGCGGCTGACAGCCAGAGGAAGGTACAAAACATGGCAAGTTTAGATTTCCTCTAAACAGAAGCTTCTTTACGTAGGAATGGTGTTTAAAGTGAATGCAGCTAACAAAATCATTTCCTAACTCTTACGGGTCATGCACTTCCATTTGTTACATCGGTCTCAAATGTGCAGTTTAAAGAAGCACACGTTAGACTAAACTTGTATTTTTATTTTAAAACATATATATGGTACTACACTTGATTGGCAAAATATCTGTTTGCAAGCCATGCTTTCAGTTAGTGTTGCACTTGCCTGGTCATTTTACCTGGAGGGTGAAATTTTCCCCAACCCTTCCATTAATTCTTTCCTATCAATAACTAATAACTACTATCCTTTACTATCCTGGATGTACAGTACACTCTGTTTAGTGAAAAACTGAATATAAGCCACATGCTTAAATGCAGTGGTAGTCCATTACAGTAAAATACTGTACTGTAATGTCATTTTAACTCAAAGGCCATTACACGTAACGCCACACGGCAGTTAAACTAGGCACCCTCACGAGACAATCGCTTCTGAAGTATAATGTAGTAACATAGGATTCTGCAGCCTTGAGTAAACATAATCGTGATCAAATAACAAGCTGCTTACCCATGAGGACTTGTTTTGATTGGTTGTCCTCAGTGATTGAGCACTATTGACATTTGTATACTGTATTTAAACTGCTGACATGCTTTTGCTAATTGTAATGTGATGTGGCCGAGGGCAGTGTAAATGATCAGGCTGGAGTCTTGATTTACAGGTTAAAAACGGTGTTGGTTTTATTTTTCTTACACTGTGGTGGGTATACAACCGCTAATAACAAAACAAACAAAATAACTAAACTACACATATACTGTGGCTACTTTACTTATTTGCACAGTATAGAACTGGAACAAACAGATCTCTTACTCGCTCTTTGGTTTTGATTTCTTTATCTATCTTCTGCTTCCTCATACATGCATGCTTCCACTTCTTTACTCCTCTATATGTTCATCACAAAGCTATCGGCTAAGCCCTTTTTATCGCAGTGTCATTATCTTTAACAAGCAGTTAACTTGTTAAGGGAAGAACTATGGATTTTCCGGAGGCGTGCATACATGCAAGAACTCATGACATCTAGTGGTCAATCCATTACACTGCAGGGAGAAAAGCTCTTCTCATTCTCTAACTAACATACTGTACTGATTCTGCAGCACTTCACTGCAGTAATCATATCGGTCTACTTGTAAGAATCAACCGCTTATAAGAATCACTCGGTCGGATGTGATTCCTATAAACAGAGTGCACTGTACTACTAAAAAAGAAATATAATTGTATAGTTTATGAAGAAGAAAATCTGTCTTGAATTATTCAAAATATAAACAAAAGACCAACTTGCTATTTGAACCATAGAAACAAATCCATTCTTTGCAATTAAATGTGCATAGCTCTTGCTAATCATCAGTTTTAGAAACAGAGCACATGTACAAATAATCTTAAATTCAGATGGTAACATCATGTACCAACTTTGGTTTTTAGTTTCAGTCTTCTGTAATTCAGATCTCCTTACTTCTGTTAAGGATTTATGTTTTTATTTTTTTTATCCATTTTCCAATTTTCTCCCAATTTTACTGAATTATTATTCAACCTGGCTCACCGCTGCAACACCCGAACTAACTCGGGAGAGCCGAAGATGAGCACTCGCGTCCTCCGAAAACGAGTACCGTCAGTCGTCTGCTTTTTTTTTTTTCACTCTACAAGCCTGCCGTGCAGCCATATCCTGAACTTACAGCGTCTGAGGACCACGTAGTTCTGAACTACGTACAGGCCGGCCTGCAGGCACCCAGCCAGCCACAGGGGTCGCTAGTGTGCGGTGAGCCAAGGACTCCCCAGCCGACCTAACCCCTACCTCACCCGGGCAGCGCTTGGCCAATTGTGCGCCGCCCCCCTGGGAACTCCCGCCCACAGTCGGCTGCGGTATAGCTTGGTTTTGAATCAGCGATCTCCTAGTTGTAGGGCGCATCCTGCACTCAGGGCTGTGTGCCTTTATCAGATGAGCCACTCGGGAGCTCCTATTCAGGATTTTCTAAGTAAATTACAATTACCAAAATGTACCTATGAACAGGTCAATTACAGTTAGTTGGAGATTATAATCCAATTATAATCCAATATTATATAATCTTTAGTAAGATTCTGGCTTTGAGACTAGATTCCGTGATTAGTCATATAATCAAATACAATCAAAATATATTGATTTCAGGACAACATTTTATATCACATACACGACTTGAGCGACTACAAGCAAAACAGATTGCCTCCCATGTATTTCAATACGAGTGTCCAGATCGTGCCTCCCATGTATTTCAATGCAAGTGTCCATACTGCTCCGAAGAGTCCGTGGCTGTACCGAGCCGACTTTCCCGATTGCTCTCCACATTCGCTGTACAGTGTAGCCAGTCATCATGAAGCAGCAGTGTGGGCAGGGGAAACTGTTCTGTCAATCACAACTGTGTCAGAGAGAAGGGCAACATGGAGAAGCTGATAGTGACAATAAAAATATACAGTTACAAATACAGGGCAAATATATGAGTCCTACTTAAAATGAAATGTAAAAATAAACATTTATAATTATACATCAATACAATTCAATTGCAGTGCTTGCACACCACATTTATCTCATAGAAAGCTGTTACAAGTCACTTCTACTCATGTAGAGAAGCAGCGTTTGGAACCAAAGCATTATAATCATGCAATGCTTGGTACACAAAAGCATGTTGTCCTATAGTCATTTAGCATTGTGCTATTTTATCTAAGCCATCAAATATGTATGGTCTATATCAGGTTACGTAACTAGTGTTAAGCTTTGCAAATGTGAGCTTTAATACAAAACACTAAAAATGAGCAATTTTCTGCTTTCCTGATGTATCATATAGTCATGTAGGCCGTGTGGGCATTAGCAGTCTGTTGCAGATGCCCATACAAGAAGTCTGATTTCCTGTTCAGATGTTAATGAGGGATCAAGTCACAACACGATGTATTTATACTGAAAGAGTTTTAAGGGCAGCCCCAGAATGAGAGCGGCACTCAAGATAAGGGTTTGGGTCATTGAGTCACGTACTCTCCAATTTAGACACTTCAGGTCCTATTTAGCAACGTTCGCAAACCCCTAAGGCAATCACAAAACACTTTTACAGACAGTTGGCACACCAAAATCAAGCACACGTGTGGGCAAACAGACTTTGCCCACCTATGTGATTTAGCAGCCATGTTTTAGTGCTGCCTCAGCAAGTCAGCATTAGCACTGGACATGGGCTGAACTTTAGGGGAGTGTCCTCATTTACATACAAATGTAGCGATTTAGCAAACCAGCAACAGTGTTAGCGCTTGTGTTTCAATTGACCTGTGAAAACCAGGCCTAAACTAGGGATGTAAGTATCGTTTAAAAAAGTACCCGTTTAAACTCTTCCAAATATATCGGTTAACTGTTTAACCTTTAGTAATACTTTCACGATCTATAAATCTACTCCACCTACATATATATAGTCTTTGTCATGTATTCCGTTATCTTTACCATCAACAAAAACAGACAGGCCTAACTGTAAACACACTTTTTCAGTGCATTGCAGCTTCATTACATTGAAAGTATTGGTACATTCCTTTTCGCTTTATAAAGAATTTAAACCATTGTACTCCCCAAAGATGAACATCCACCGCCAAACCTGCAGGAATAACAAACTACAGCAACTTTGTACATAAGATCCTTCTTTATTTATTTATTTTACACGTTCTGCCTTCCAAAAATTAAAAGAAAACAGTCAGATTAGAAAAAAAGATTAGAAAAAAAGCAGCACAAAAAAAAAAAAAGCGATGATTTGATGAACATCCACTGCCAAACCGGCAGGAACAACAAACTAGAGCAACTTTGTACATAAAATCTTTATTTAGTTTATTTTTTTAAACGTTCTGCCTTCCAAAAGTAAAAAAAATTAAAAATCTGATTGGGGAAAAAAGTCATGTTTCAAAGTAAAACAAACAAACCAAAAAAGAAATAGCTGCATCAACTCTGCTGATGATTTTTATTAAGAAAAATGAACATGTTGACGTGCTCTGGTATGGGTCACGTGTGCAGCCGATTTACAGGAAGCAGGTAAAGAAAAGAGAGAGAGAAAAAAAGAGAAATACAAGAAATATGGAATGCACACTGAATTTCTGCATGGCCAGACAAAGAGAGAGGAGGAGGAGGAGACGTCCCCAAATATGTAGAAGTCATATCTTTTCTGAGCCTGTCTGACACACAATGTATGCAGCAACAGACAAACAATCACTGACATCTGCCAACTGTTTCAGGCTGGCCTGGAAGGAGACATGGGAGAGCCGTTTGCCTGCAGCACTCAGGGTACCTTCTGCACTAACATTTTATGCCACTGGCTCATTCTAACGTACTGTGGGTTACTGTAAAGCCATAAATATTTGCAACCAAAATATTTGGCGAATCACACCAATAAAACCTATTTTGCTTCAGAAATGTTGGCTACCTGTTGCAATATTTCTTCCCAAAAATGTTTGCAGTTTTTTTTAATACGTGAAAAAAAAGGCTTGCAAATATTTATGGCTTTACAGTATACTGCAGACATGAGCCAGTTGGCTGTGCAGTGCGAGATGTACCTGCAGCTTTAGTAAAGCGGGCAGGAGAACTCATCCATTTCGCTGTAATTGGTTAATCCACCGACGGTACCGCTCTGGATTTTATTTGAGCGGTATCTCTCAGCGGCACTGCGGGACAAGCGGTATCGTCCTGTGCTGATCTGTCCAACACCATTTGAAAACAACGGCAGTGATACAGGCGGTAAAATACCTCGCGTGCTGCTCCGCGCCTGTCTGTCCCGGGCTTGACACTGTCATTTTTGCCCGAGCGAAGCGGCTGTGCACATATTTGCTAGTTGAGTAAAATGTATTTTGGATGCAACATTACCTTGAAGTCACGAGTGCTTTCAATAAATACTGTACATACTTTTATGCTAACTTATGGGGTCTGCATTAACTACAGCCTTACATTTTAACTGTAATGTTACTTTGAACTACTGTACAAAAACTCGGTCTTTCAATAAAATTTTCCATCTGAAACAAATCCAACAATGTCTTTTTTGCTGCCATTTAGTCCTGCTTTAATAATATAGTCTTACGCTGCATCCACACTGGACAGAGCGATGTGAGCGAAGTCGCTGAATGTCAATCCACACCAGACGCAACTTGGAAACGATCCAAAAGACTGGAAATAAATACATGACCCCACCCATGCATTCCTATTGGACATACTAGAGATGGGCTGTCCCATTACAAAACAGGTCATGTTTTGATAAAAGGTTACCACCGTGACCTCTGGCAACTCTGTTGTAAAATAAAGGCTGGACTTTATAATCTATAGATCAGAGTTATTGAGCATCCCTATATATCCAACAGTTTTATTGTTATCATTATTAGTAGTAGTAATTGTACAGTTGTAGTATTTATTTATTTTTTTCCCGTGGTGGTAGTAGTAGTAGTCTGATTTGAAGACAGCTGGACAATAGTAGTATAGTTTAACTGATATTTTCAACAAAATTATTTTATTGTTATACATTTATATACAACTTAATGCAATCTCAGTTGTGTTTCTTTACAAATTCCTTCTTTGATCCTTTTTGTTTATTAACTTTAAGTATTTTAAAGTGCAACATTATTATTATTATTATTATTATTATGTTGTTGTTACACAATACATAATCACCATCTTCATTATTATT
Source organism: Acipenser ruthenus (assembly GCF_902713425.1). Classification (NCBI taxonomy): domain Eukaryota; kingdom Metazoa; phylum Chordata; class Actinopteri; order Acipenseriformes; family Acipenseridae; genus Acipenser; species Acipenser ruthenus. The sequence continues at coordinate 12,423,481 of NC_081210.1, read as the reverse complement.
ATTATCCATGTTACTATGCGCAGGTCAGCACTTACCTTGTATTATTATTTAATTTTATTTAGTTTTTCCTTTTAAAACAATCAGGTGAACTTGACAGAAAATGCTTTATAAATATGGCTCATAATCTTCAAAACTATGTATGAGATTGGTAATGTTGGGATGTGTCACGTAGAATATATAGACGTATGGCTTGTTTTGTTTTACAACAAAAGTAGGACCTCGATAATATTTTTGTTTGTTTGGTGAATCTCCACAAGACTTCACTTCATGCGTATGTTAAGGCCGTCTTCTTGTCACGGGTTTGTGCCAGAGAACAATTTAGTGAACAAAACGTCATTTATCATAAAAACAAACAAACCAACCAAAAAAAAAGCCATAGCTTAAAATTTGGTCACATGTTCAAGTTGTGTGAATGTGGGACCTTTTTTGTATCATTTTTAAAAGCCTGCAAAAGTGCACATTTTTATTTAAATGCTGGATATGTACACTGCTCGTATGATCCAGTTTATTTTTGCTTATTAATAAACATTAATCTGAAAGAAAATGTCTCAGTGCTGCTAAATTAAATGCACCGACATTATCATTCTTCTGCATGTCTTTGTAGTTGTTCAATTTGCAATCATATAATAATGGATACTGCTGCACCTCAAATTAACCTTTCGTCGTACATGAATAACCTGTTTTGAGGCGTGTGTTTGACGTGTGTCAAGGGTGTTAACCTTGCTTCTGATTGGTCAGTTTAATAACAGTCGCGCGACAAAAAAAAACAGGTTCTACGTGAAATTCTCAAAGTGACGTCACTCGCTGCTGGTGTGGATACTGTCATTTGACTGCAGTGACTTGTAAATGATTCGCTCGCGTCCAGTGTGGATACGGCTTGATGTTGTGGTTACTCATCCTCTGACATTCACTTCAGACACACAGTGCAGTGAAGACAAGGCATGACTTATTACCCGCACAGCTTTGTCTCATTTGTCTCATCACACGTAGGACTCGCTTCTAAATGTACCCAGTTAGTTCGTTTGGAAAAAAAGTCGGGTAAGTTCTGTGGAATGGTTTCCAAAGTGACACTGTGGTTAATGGAAACTCCTTTATAGCTGCTAATGGGTGCACCCTTCACCAGAGTGTCAGCAAACCTCCCACACATTTCTGCTCATGGTGACATCATACTGAGAGCTCAATTAGCCGCCCCGTTCACAAGTATCAAACTCCTAGTGATTCACCCCCTAACTACAGTACAGGAGCACGATCAACAGGAAACGAAAACAAATTTAAAAATATTTTAAAAAAACAACTCGAGCAGGGATGTAAGACGCAGCGTTCTTGTTCAAAACGGACACGGAGTGGAAGCAGCTCGCCCTAGTTCTCAACTTGCTTCCCCATAATAAACGGATTGTATTACCGCATCATAAACTACATCCCTGCTAGCAATGGAGATCTTATAATTCTAGTGTGAATCGACTATACTGGTTTCGGTTACTGTGTCTGGAATTGGTGGATCAACCCTCATTGTCTGTGTACACACATGTCTATACAGTATATATAAAATACTAAGTGTATGCTGTGGTACTTGACCTACAGACCCATCTTCCATTCCTGGCATGATGACACGTGAAAGTGTCGACTCGTGGGGCACCGATTGTCAATGCAAATCAGATGTTTTCTTGAGAGGGCTGCTCAGTCATACCTTTCATTTTTGAATAGCACAATATATTGTAAATTACAATTTAAAAACACAACTTCAAAAGCATGAGTGCGTATCAGAACACTCATTTGGAATCGACATTAAGCACAAGCTATCGTCGTCACCCAGTCCGAGTCAAATTGAATTTTCAGTTGTTTTAAATTTCCACATGCACACAAAGTAGCCGGTAGGATGGTTCATCCTGGAAATGGTTTGCGTAATCGAAGTAGACGGGAAATTGTGGTGGGATAGAACAACAGAAAAACTACTCTTGCTGTACTGCAACTGAAAAACATTCTCACACGTATTTTTTGAGTTTTACTGAAAACAAATACTCTGGTTCCCATAGTGGGGCTTCAGCCAAAGTAATCACCTATAGTTTACTGTCATTCTGTCATTCTCTGTCATACTCTTTCCATTCATCTAGTGATTTTCAACCTGTGGTACGTGACAGGCTTGCAGGTGGTACGCACTAACAGGTGTTCTTTATGACAATATGATTCCTCAATCACACTATCGTAATGGATTAATCTGTTTGTACCACTGAATCACAGAGAAATGAGAAATTATGATGCTCCAGACCGACGCTAAAATGGTTGCAAACTGTTTTTTGGGGGTTAGGTACAAAAATGCTGCCTCTCCCTTTAAAAGGACATGTCAATATTTATGCATGCGACATGACGTTGGTCTGTATATAACAAAAACGCATGTTGCATGTTTTAATAAACTGAAGTGTGCGAAGGACGGTAACAATTTGATCGAATGCAAATGCTTGTAAGTGCAGAGAGGTATTAACACCAGCAGAACACAGGAACCCCAGTTTATTTAAACAGTTGTGATGGTGACCAAGCGTGTCTCAGTACTCTTGTGTAAAAATTGTAGCTTCAAATAAACAGTTGCATTTAAGAAATGTAGAACAAGAACAATGAAAAATAAAAATACACTTAAGGTGCCATTAACAAAATACCCTGGAAACTTAAAATACAGAAAATAATTAATGAAGGGCTGTAGTGCTTCAAAAAGCTGAACAGTTGAAACAAAAAAGGAAGTGAAAAGGTTCATACCAAGCTGAAAAATGTTATCTTTGTGAACTCCAATAAACCAACGTTATCTTTCCCCAGTCAAACCGTAGACTGTCTAAATAAAGTTTTGAGTCAACACAAACTGATTTTTTTCATCTGTTGCATCTTACATCCCAGATATAATTGTTACAAAAATAAAATATAGGTCACTTTTCCATTGTAAAAATAAAATGGTGTAAAAAAAATCTAATTTAAAAACAACAAACTTTTAATGAAAAAATACAAAGGGTAATTTGGCAAAAAATAAATACTCTTTACTTTTTTAACTAAACTCGGTCACACACCACTGACTAATACATAGATTAGATTAGAGGCTTGGATACAGCCTTCAACAGCACTATAAGCGATGTCAGTGAAGGGAAAGTTAGATAGATTTTCAGGCAAACTGGTTGAAGATTTAACCATGGCTGGAATTTGATAACAATAGTGGTCAAATGAGTTGTTTGAGCTGCAGTGTCTCCGCAAATGTAGTTTGCTAACCGCTGTTACCAAACCTGTACAAACAACGCGGCTTTGGGGGAAAAAAACTCAAAATAGAAACTTCGTCAGGCAATGGAGAGTGCTCTGCATCACAGTGATGAACAGCTGGATGTACATAAAGTTTTATTATTATTATTATTATTATTATTATTATTATTATTATTATTATTATTATTATTTATTTCTTAGCAGACGCCCTTATCCAGGGCGACTTACAATTGTTACAAGATATCACATTATTTTTTACATACAATTACATTATTTTTTACACATTATTTTTACATACAATTACCCATTTATACAGTTGGGTTTTTACTGGAGCAATCTAGGTAACGTACTTTGCTCAAGGGTGCAGCAGCAGTGTCCCCCACCTGGGATTGAACCCACGACCCTCCGATCAAAAGTCCAGAGCCCTAACCACTACTCCACACTTTTTGACAGACTTTATATAGTTCACAAAGTTGCAAAGGGTTTAGTTTTGTTATGGTGCATTGCTGGACACATTCTTGGTGTTAAATCAGTCTCTGAAAGGCAGCGGGCGCACCATGTAGCCCAAATGGCATATTTTTAAAATGAAACAGCCCTTCAGGGGTTGAAAATGCATTTTTCTATCTAGAACTGTGGGTTAAGGGGATCTGCCAGTATCCCTTTGTCAGGTCCAGAGTAGAGATAAACTTCGCCTTTCCCAGTCTAACTAGAAGTTTTTCGACCCAAGGCATAGGGTACTCGTCGAATAGCGTTTACCTTCCGGAAGTCCACAAAGAAGCGTTTGGTGCCGTCTTTCTTGGCCACTATGACAATTGGTAGGCACCACTCACTCCTGGAAGGCTCAATCACCCCAAGTTCGAGCATATCCCATACCTCTTTGCGAACTCCACTTCGTCGACTTTCCAGGATCCGGTAAGGTCTCTCTTGTACTGTGACACCTGAGGGAGAGACAATGTCATATTCAACTAAGTTAGTTCTGCCTGGCAAGTCAGAAAAAACATTGCTGAACTCCTCAATAACCTTACGCAGCTCCCGTTACTGATCTGGAACCAATTGTTCCCCCATCTAAATAATTTTAGTGCTAGGGGTCTGTGGACAGGGGCCTAAATCATCCTCTACATCGCCTGGGGCTATAAATAAGGCCTCCCTTGCCTGCCAAAATTCCATGTTCACTACTGTGATTGGGCTGTCTAATTTCATAATTCACCTTTCCTATAGCCCGAATAACTTCATATGTGTTCACATTCCCTAAAACCACATTAACAATACAAGGCCCTTCCTGACCATTTTCTCCTCGCCTACCTATTTCAGGTGCCCAGTTACACGCCGTCACGTCACACTCCATTGCAGCAGGGCATGACCTTGCCAGGTGTCCCGGTTGGTTGCACCTTAAACAAGCTGGGGGGACAGAGGGCACACTGGTTAGATATCTGTCCCGTTGCTGATCTGGCAACGGGGCAGGGGAAGCACCTCTACCCTGGCTGAGGGCCAACCTTGGTCTCCATGAAGGGGAGGCAAGGTGGCCCATTGGGGTCGGCGGTCTCGGAGGTCTGGATCCCAGTGCCGGTGGTGGTGGTGGTGGGAGAGATAGAGGAGGAGGTGCTCGGCTGCTGTGGTGGACGGGAGCCGGGAGTATCCATGTCTGGGTGGAGACCAGGGAGTCTTCAAAGTCCTCGGCCAGTTTCACCACTTTTTCCAGGGTGTCAGGGTTGTGGCGTCGTATCCAGGCTTGGGTTTCGGTGCCGACCACATGGTAAAACTGCTCCACTACCACTGCCTCCCCCATTTGCAGATTGGTCTTCTTGGCAGGGGTCAGCCAGTGTACCATGTGGTCACATAACCTTTCCACGACCACCCTGGGGTGTGTGTCTGGGGACCTTTGGTACTCCCGGTGATGTTGAGACGACGGAGAATGGCCAGCTTCACCAGGTCGTAATTGGTGGCGTCCATGTTGCTCAGTGCCTGGTATGCTGCCTGACCCCCCCCCCCCGATCAGGCAGGGTCCCAGGTGGCTTGCCGAGAACTCCCACGGCCATGACGCGGTGGTGGCTAGCCGCTCAAATGCGACCAGATATGCCTCTGGGTCATCTTCCGCCGTCATCTTCAGCACCCAAGCTTTTGGGGCCATCATTGTTGGTTCTGCTGTAGGGTGCAGCGTTAGTGCCATTCCTACCTTCTCAAGGAGCGCAATGTATCGCTCCTCCTGTTCTCCTCTGCCTCCCGTCTGCTATCCAGTGCCTCCAGCAGCTCTGCCAGTGCGTTGCGGTCCATGATCCTGTGTTCTGACACCACGTGTGGCAAACTGGTTAACAGTGTGCAGGTGCAGGGTTTGTATGTCCAGTGCCTGACAGCAAAACAAACAGTAAACAAATAAATGATGCTAAGTAATACGCGGCGTATATTACTCATATCATAATCCCCGGGTTTGTCCTGAAATAATAGTCCCATTTATTATACACCCACATGAAACACAAAACACATACACAAGTCTGTTAGTGCGTGAATTAGTGCTTGTGATGCAAATACAGTTGTTTGTGATACAAGTGAAGTGCTGTTCCGGGTTTGTGCTGGCCCTTGGCGACAGCTCCGGAACGTGTTAGCCATCTACTAATTACAAGACACAGTTAGACAAAACAAACAAACACTCACGATACGGATACACAAAACACAGGTCCTTCCGGATTCTTTTTCTCAAACCAAAACAAAGGAACAGATTACGTCGCTTCGTCCCCTACTTATACCGTTACTCGTGACCGCTTGGTAAACGATTGAAGCCGCTCCTCCAATCCATGGCTGCCACATCGTTTCCCTTCCGGGTCGATGAATTAATGTACCGAAGCTCCGCCCCTTTTCTAAATGACGACTTCCTTTTAACCCTAGGAATGAAGTGTCAGGCCAAGCAGTCCAGAGTAATCTGTTCCCGTTACTTAGCACAGGTCGGGAGGGAGATTTACCACCAAAAATCATTGCCTTTCTGTCACAGAAGCCCTTAAACTAAAATATATGTTCTAAAATATGAATTGGTTATTATTGTTATGTACTTAATGTCATAAATAATTTTGTTGAGAAATTTGTATAATAATTAAAACAGAAAGTGTAAATGCAAACAGATAACCCGAGAATAAGGCATAGAAAAGGACAGATTCCTTTAACCTACAGTAGTACCAGATACCATGCATTAGAATGAAACTACAGGTGTGCTGTCAAAACTGCACATTTGAGACTTATTTAGCCAAAACAGGTAAGATTCACGAAGTTACTTTAACATATACAGCAGTGTGCACATTTATTAGAACACCTGAAGATTGCTCATTTATATCCTTTATATGCCTACCTGCATGAAATCCTCTGGGTGTGAGAATTTCAGTCAGTAATCAGTGATATAGAAACAATAGGCACTTGTGTGACAATGGTGGCCCACTTTAACCCTTTGCGGTCCTATGTCGGACATTGCAATTTTCCCTTTCCGGTCTGATGTTGGACCCTGTCCGACATCATCAAAAAGACGTAAAAAACAGGTCTCTAGTCGTTTTTTCTCCGGAAAAAGCCGAGAAAACCATTCAATGGCCGAGAGAAGCCGGAAAAAAAAGGGGCGTATCTCATGAATACAGACACCACATAGATAACACAGACATAAACAAACAAGATAGCTGCTTCTGCATCCAGCGCTCAAAGAATATCACAGACATTTGCAGAGCTTTTTTTTAGATATTATAGTAATAAAATAATGACTTGGATCACATTACTGAGGAGTTTGGTGATAAAACGAGTGATCAGGAGATGATTTATCAGTATGTACTATTATTAAGAGGTATGTGAAAAATGTAGTGAACAAGGGGTGGGGCGGGGGCTGGAGATGCAGTACTGAGTGTCCTGTTGATATGCAGTGCCTTTTAAACCTGTTTTACTGTGAAAAAAAATACTTTTAAATGGATGGCAAAGGGTTAATTAGGTATGTTAAACAACTTCTAAAAAGTCATGCATTTTACCATTTGCACCTGTGTGTTCCCTTTCTCTTACTATTTTAAATGAACTGCATGTGTGTTTTGACAGTGTTCCAAGATTTTCAGTTACAGTGGTTTGATTTCATATGCAGAACAAATCAAAACTACAGAAGCAATGAGGTGTTCCACTGTAAGCTCAATTTCTATGGTACACTTTCTTCTACAGACCTATCCTCCTAGTATGGTAACCTTTGACCTGTCGGACACAGAGGCTGTGGCCAGTGCTGCTGTGGAGGTCCTGCAGTGCTTTGGCCACGTGGACATCTTGATTAACAATGCAGGAATCAGCTACCGGGGCACCATACTGGAGACTGACGTCCAGGTCCATAAACAAGTCATGGACATGAACTACTTTGGGGCAGTTGCTTTAACAAAAGGTATGTGGTTTACAGGACAGAGGGTACAGCTAATGAGACAACCCGTTTTGTATGATACATTTGCACACTGCATACGGAGTAACTTGTAATCTGATTACATTTTCAGTAACTTGTAACTTCCCTTTTTGACAGGTAATGAAATGTGGAAGCACATTACATTTTATGTGAAATAATAACGTAGTTACTTTTCCTTGCATTAAAAAAGGACAACGGCTAATGCATAGGGTGGAAATCAGAAAGATCTTCATCAGTAACGTGAAACCTGTCACATCGCACTTCTCACATCATCGTGCTAGACGAGGGCATCAGAGGAGGGAACAAGTGGGACTGATAGCTGGATCTTCAAAGAAGATGACCAAACCCAAAAAAATCTCTGAAATGTAACCTGCCTGAGAAGTAACTGTAACTAGTTGAAATTTTTAAAGTAATAAGTTACTGTAAGTAGTTTTGTTGAAGTAACTGTAACGGATTGCTTTGTAACAGTAACACTGGCTGCCGTGCTTGTGCGTTGCAGATCGTCCTGGCGTCCGTTCAACGATAAAGCTTAGTTTCACTTTGGCTGCTGTTCTCTGTGTACAGCAAGTTTACACACCCAGATATAACCAGTCGCTTTGGTCTGAGATACACAGTACCGGTGTCACAGGAAATTGGTAGACAGTGAAAAAAGTAGATATCGCCCTTGCTGCTCAGGTGGGATGTTCTGAAATTAAAGGTTCACGGCTCCAGCTGGCATTTCCTATCTGTGAACTTTAATCATCGAACACCCTGTATATCACCGTCTTTGTTTTTATTTTAAATTGTAAAATATAGCAAACTATTTTAAATTTAAAAAATGTTGTCCAGACCTTTATTAAAAGTTATCTTTTCCGAGAAAAAATATGTTTTAATAATAACACAGTTTAATATGACATACTGTTAGATTCATTAATATAATAGACTGTATTTTTGGTTATTATTTATTAACATTTAATCATAGTGGTAAACTTTACCTTGTGGTACAAATATTAAAGTAAAATTAATAAATGCATTATTTTGTGTATGTTTCTGCCACAAGTGCTGTGGTAACCCAAATTTGATGCACTTACTACATTATTTGATATTTTAAGTCGCATCCCAATTGGAAACTATTAGCTTCAACTACACTTGTAATTTCGAGGAGAGTGTAGATCTCACAATGACAAAGCATTTAAAACAACAGGTTCCATAAAACCAAATTCAATACGTTAATATCAGCTTTTCATTAGTTTTTATTTAGATTTAATGATGTTGTTTCTAAGTGTTCAGTGGTTATGACGAGTTCTGGACTGCTGCATTTGTTGTAATAAACATAATGTGGGACAATTATTTGAAAATTCGAACAAACAGATTTTTGTGGCAAAAATGATCATGTTTGCATTTGTTCCTATAACAGAATAAATTATTACTGTAAGCAAAATTAAGTAAGGGATAAACAAGTGTTGACTTGGTAAAAAGAATTCACTGTGAGGCACGATAAACTGGATTCTTTTCTTACCGATTCAAATCTTTGAGTTGTTTCTGCCACTTAAAAACATTTCTTCCAAATTGATACTTGTTCAATAATGAGATTCAGTTCATTGTTAATTTGGTAATTGGATTTGTTTTTGCTTTTTTGTTATGCTTAGTTGTTCAAACAGTTAATGTTTGTCTCTCGTATTGTGGGAATGTTGTCATGAGTTCCTCGGAGTCTGAAATCCCACTTCGAGACAAAAGTGTCTGTTAAGTGAAGATAGTAGCAAGGACTGTGTTTTAGATGTAGAACATAAAAGTGTCTTTAGAAAAATAAAAATGCAAAAAACTAAGGAATGTGAACCAGGAACGGAGAGTAAAGTTATTGATTGTTTTGCCAAACCTAAAACAGATGAAGAAATAAATAACACTGCCAGTGATCAGTTTTCAAGAAGTACTTAGGCAAAATGAAATTTGAACAATGGTTATGAAAGAAATGCGAAAGCTATATGAAATGTAAAATTATAAGCTGAAATCACAAGCCCTTTTCTAAGTGTTAAGTTTGAAATGTGTAATACAATAATTAACTAATTGTTGAAATGATTATATGGGGGATTCGTGGCACTCCCCTTCTTTTCAAAGCCACACAGCGACTTTTAGTTAGAAGATTTATAAAATTAATCATTTAAAAGATCAAACAGTGATGCCACATAAATGTTTTTAATTAATTTAAAAAGGGAACAAAGTTTTCTGAAGCCACAGAAATGAACAATATCAAACTTTTGTTTCAGCACTTTTGCCATCAATGGTGCAGAGGAGGTCAGGTCACATTGCAGTGGTCAGCAGTGTCCAGGGGAAGATAGCCATCCCCTTCAGATCAGCGTGTAAGTACAGTGAACAAAATATGAGGCACACCTGCCATAACATGTGTTCACATTTATCAGGGGGAAAATACATGAATACGATTACTACCCATCATGACGTGCTTATCCAGATGTATGAAGTGTGACATGGGTGTGTACGCCTCCATTAGAGCCCCTTCACAGGATATATTATCCGTAGCGGGGGGTAATATGTGGTTACAAAGTGCTGACTGGCTCTGCAATGTTCTGCTCTTGTCTCCCTCCAGACGCAGCCTCTAAACATGCGACCCAGGCCTTTTTCGACTGCCTGAGAGCTGAGGTAGAACAGTTTGGGATTGAGGTGTCTGTGTTCAGCCCCGGATACATTCGAACCAACCTCTCCGTTAATGCAGTTACTGGAAACGGATCCAAATACAGTGGTGAGGCTCACATGAAATAACATGAAACTCTGCTTTGTGTACAGCCAGGATGATCCTTCATTAGAAAAACAGGAGAAAATGACTCATTTGGCCCATCTTAACCCTTAGCGGTACAATTTATTTTTACACGCACATTTTATTTTAGACGCGTTGTTTAAAAGTATTTTTTTTCACAGTAGTCCAGTTTTAAAAGGCACTGCATATCAACAGGACACTCAGTACTGCATCTCCAGCCCCGCCCCGCCCCTCGTTCGCTGTTTTTTTTCCCCACATACCTCTTGATAGTAGTGCATACCAATAAATCATCTCCTGATCACTTGTTTTATCACCAAACTCCTCAATAATGCGATCCAAGTCATTATTTTATTACTATAACATCTAAAAAAAGCTCTGCAAATGTCTGTGATGTGGAAGCAGCTATCTTGTTTGTTTATGTCCGTGTTATCTATGTGATGCCGGGGCTATCTGTATTCATGAGATACGCCCCCCTTTTTTTTTTTCATCTTCTGTCGGCTTCTATCGATCTCACTCGGCCATTGAATGGTTTTCTCTGCTTTTTCTGGAGAAAAAACGACTAGAGACCTGTTTTTTGCGTCTTTTTGATGATATCGGACAGGGTCCGACATTGGACCGGAAAGGGAAAATTGCAATGTCAGACCAGGTCCGACCTAGGACCGCAAAGTTCGTCTAGTTCCGAATAGCTGATTCATTTCAAAACTTTGTCAACTTGGGCCTTAGAGGATCCAAGTGTTTCAGCCTCAACAACATGGCTATGTAACTGTCACAAGGCTGGCTGAGTGGTGACACGTCAGACCCGGAAGAAACACAGACAGACAGTAGTGGTGAGTGAAACTGAGATGCAATGGTAGCGTTCAGAAGGTTTATTGCAAAATAAAAAGGTTTTAAACACAAAACAGAACACGGCACTTGAGCCAAAATAAACAGATAAACAAAACGAACAGACACTGACACACAGGGACGAACACTAAACAAACATGTACCACGTAGCAATTGTTTACTTTTTACTTTAATTATCTCCTCACTCTCTCCCGTTCCTTCGCCCTGAACACACAACCACAAGTGAGTCAAACGTGCATCTATACATACTGTTGTGCTGGGATTCAATTACTAATTAATTATTCACTTGAATCCCAGCACGTGAATTAATTATGTGCAACCTCGTGCGTGCATATTACTTACTTTAAATGCACGTGCAGTGATGTGCAATCCCGTGCCTAAATACAGTTATACATTTTTAAATACACGTGAAACACAGACCCGTTTATATCCCGTGTACCAATGACTATACACCAACATTAACACACCACACGCAACATACAACATATAACACAAACTACGCACAAGGGCGTGGCCACATTGCCACAGTAACCCATTCCATACCGTCACCATTGTGTGATGAAGTGTCTCCTTCCCTCGGTCCTAAGTCTGTCTCCACTTAATTTCCAGCTGTGTCCTCTGTTCCTGGTTTCAGTGCTGCGCTTAGTGTTGGTTATGGTTTGTCCGCTCCTTTTTAAGATTTTAAAGACGATCCAGCCCCCCCTATTTAATTCTTCTTTAATCTATGATTTTTTTGTTTGTTCCCAAATAGAGCTGCAGACAATATCAAATATGTTATTTATTAATGCTTTTTGTAAAGTAGCAACTAGTCGAACTATTCGACTTGTCGTTCTACCTCTTGAATGCCGTACTACAGATACTAGTCGAACTATTCGACTTGTCGTTCTACCTCTTGAATGCCGTACTACAGATACAGTCAAACCCGTTTAATATCACACTCCACTTATTATCATCAAGTTGAAATGTCTCGACCACAATACAATGGGAGTCAATGGAAACAAGCTCCTGATAATTTCACTTTAGTTAATGTCACACTCCACTTAATGTTAAGGAAATGTAACAGTCATACAATTGCATGGGCCAATGATCGTTTTGACTGAAACTCTGGGGCAAAACCAGTTTTTTGGCCGGGGATCTGGGGCCCGCCTGTGGGGTTGTACAGCTCTCAGATGCATTCTGAACTATTCTGGACCACTTTCAGAAGCAAATTTGTACTTGACTGTAGAAAAAGAAATTCAGAAATTACTTCACTTACAACTTGTCATTTTACCGGATGGATCAACCTGATAAAGCACACGTGAGGCTCGTTAGCAAACAATTTTTGAAATGTTACTCATCAAACCTTTTAAATCTTTGCCCAATTCATATAATATAAAACCTTAAAAATCATATACAATCTCTGCTTAACTCAATCAGATGTGGTAAATACAAGGTTCATCCAGTTTTTCTGATCCAAATTTCAAGGACTTTAAGGACCATTTTGACAATTTTCAAAAACCTAACTTAAGGAGTTTGACGATTTTCAATGTTGATAACTAATAACCAACTGTAAAAAATAAAGCTTTTGCTAAAGTTTATTTAACTGTATAATAAAAAAAATCTCAATTATACTCCAAAATTTTCTTTGCACCCGTCAACGATCTAAAAGATTCTTAAAAACAGAAATGCAATTTTGAGCGCCTATCACAACTCTCAAGTGGCTTCTACTACTAAAAGAATGCATAGAGGAAAGTACGAGGACTTAAGAGAGAACATCAATTGATTTAAATGTGTATTTGGTTGTTTGTTAGGTTATTGATGAACCCTGATAATGTCACAATGCATGCTTAGGCGCTTTTGAAGCAATATTTAGCGGGTTTGACTGTATTTTAAAATAAATTCAAAGGAAAACACAGGCACGGTTGAACTTGACCCTGCACTTTGGTTTTTTCCAGTTCTTGATAAGAACACAGCGGAAGGCAGGGATCCCCATGACATTGCCATGGTGATGCTAAACTGTGTGAGCAGGAAGAAGAAGGATGTCCTGCTGGCTGGAGTCTTCCCCACACTGGCTGTCTACTTCAGGACCCTGTGTCCCAGCCTCTTCTTCTTCATCATGGCTTCCAGAGCCAGGAAAGAGCAGAAACTCAAGGACAGCTAGACTTGTTGTACAGTATGAGCTCCCTGTGGCAGATAATTCACCACGCACTTTCTGATGTACCTGGTTGAATAATGTTCTGTTGGGATCAGCCAAGCCCAGATCATTTTACCTGAAATTAAAGCTACGATTTGTGACTATTGTGGCACTCAAAATATTAAAAAAAAACAACAACTAAAAATACAATAACTAGATGGGGATTGCATGGCTGTTTAATACTAGTAGACAACTCACAAATTAAAACCTACTGATTTAATGGAATAAAGTCACATGTATTTGTTGATTTTTTGATTATTTTATAAGAAATTATGTAGTCTTGAATTATATAGTGCTTCACCTTTACGGGGGTAGCCCGTTTTAATGCAGAACCAGTTATAAGGTGGCAAGTTGTGGCTTCCATTGCACCATCGTGGCATTCCACTGGCACTTTCATTCTCATTGTTTCGTAACTGTGGCTCACAACTAGTGTGTCCCAAAATGAAACTTCTTAGTGCATTTTAATAGTCATGCATGTATGTGGACAGTTTCATTTCGATCCAAGGTGGGATCTATGTGACACATTGTCTATTTGTAGCACCTCAAACATTGCTTTGTAGTTCATGTGATGAGAGTATTCTTCATCAGTAATTTATGGGACAAAATCTCATGCTTTAATAGAAATCAGCAGGTCATTGTTGACCAAAAAAGTCTCCTTGGGTTTTAAAACAATGTGTTTGTTTTGTTTAATGTGTGGCAAAGTTCAAACAGAGACACGACACACTGAAAACAAACCACATGACTTGAAGGCCACTGCAAAGGGTTTCTTGCCTGCAGTCAGCAGACAATGACAAATTTAAAAGAGAAGCAGTTTAGTATTGTGTTTTTCTTCTGTTCTTTTTGCTTTTGCTGACACAATACATTTTCAGAGACAAGTACACACAGTGGTGTAGTGCTATATTTAGAAGTGAGGAGTCGCTATTACCTCCCCCCCCCCCCCGATTTCTGATAAATGGGTCTAAAATAATAAAACACTAATTATAAAATGCTGACACCTCAGCACAGCGTTGATACAAGTTCCCTTCACCTCTCTTACACATTATTCACACCTGTTGTTCCAGACCAGAAGCACGCTATATTCAGACATTTTCATTATTTATCTCAAGGGTTTCTTACGGTTATTGTATTCTTTGCTTATTTGTATTGGTTATACACATGTATATTTCCATATATTAATAGGAGCAAAACAGTTCAATATTCTACATGAAGTAAGGAAGCGGCGCTCTTCCCCACCCCCCCTGACACACAAGTACACACATAAAAGGACGTTTCCAGTACATTTTTTTTACTATTCAGCAGAATCTGAAAATACTTTAAGCAAAAGTAATCCAAAATGATGTATTACTCTTTATAAATGTGACATCATGGGCTGGTTTTATCAACACATACCTTAAGGAGCCAAGTGTTTTAATGCTTAAGGCTGATTATGCTACAGATAGTCACAGACAAAAGTATTGGCACCTACGCTTATTATACCGTAATTCAAGGCAGCACTTAAGGACAAGCATTTAGGAAACTAACCACTTTTTAATAAAACAAAAAGCACTATTATGCCTGATGCTCCTAAATCTTTCTTAAAGTCCTTTAATCTTTTTTTTTTTTTTTTTAGCTGCTCAGACGCTTCTCTTTTCATTTTCTTTGGACGTCCACTTCTTTCAAGCATTTCAGTTGAATTTGTTCTGTTGATTATTGCTCCAGTTCTGCATTTGGTATTCCATATTTCTTTTATACTGTTCTATAGCCATTTCCTTTGAGAAAATCACTGGTAGCAAACTACAACAAACATGTATGTATCCAACTCCTTTGTCTTGACCATCATCTACTGTGTTGCCAAAACTTTCTTCAACAGATGTTGGAAATAATTACCTGTTGACTTTCTAGCTGTTGACTTTATAATGCAGCTTATTTACTGTGCAATGGTTTTCAATCAATAAATATTTTTTTAATTAGTTCTATTACATTTTTGCAGACTTAATGTAAAGGTGCTAGTACTTTTGTCATGAACAAATATTTGATATTGCTTAAGTTATTTTGTTTATACAGATTGTTTGTTAAACTACCAGAAACCAGTATTTTGGTCTGACATATTAATTAGTGGATGTTCACTAAACACTTGTAATTAACATTTTGTTCTTGAATTATCTTATATTAAGTGTTGAGTGCCAATACTTTTGTCTTCAACTGTATTTCTGTGAAACTCAAACTAAAACACATTTTGTAAAGATACAACACCACTATACAGCGAAAAGGTTTGAGGCGTTCACATGGCTCAGCATCAAGTCCTAAATTCTGAAAGTACATCGAGTAAAATTACCAGCATTCAGAAATGTGGGTGTCCAGATGAAACATGGTTCCAAAGCACAAACCAAAAATCCCAGTCACTGAATTTGGTCAGATTCTTCAGAAAGAGGACAGGGGTTGCTTATTAGTGTAATGGAAAGATAAGTGAAAAAACCAGCTCCACTCGACCATAAAAAAAAAATGTTTAAAACATGTTTGTTTATCAATTAAAACCAGTTAGACTGTCAATGCAATAATCATCATCAGTGCTCTGTCAATGCAATAATCATCATCAGGGCTCTGTCAATGCAATAATCATCATCAGTGCTCTGTCAATGCAATAATCATCATCAGGGCTCTGTCAATGCAATAATCATCATCAGGGCTCTGTCAATGCAATAATCATCATCAGGGCTCTGTCAATGCAATAATCATCATCAGGGCTCTGTCAATGCAATAATCATCATCAGGGCTCTGTCAATGCAATAATCATCATCAGGGCTCTGTCAATGCAATAATCATCATCAGGGCTCTGTCAATGCAATAATCATCATCAGGGCTCTGGACTCTTGACCGGAGGTTTGTGGGTTCAATCCCAGGTGGGGGACACTGCTGCTGTACCCTTGAGCAAGGTACTTTACCTAGATTGCTCCAGTAAAAACACAACTGTATAAAGGGTAATTGTATATAAAAATAATGTGATATCTTGTAACAATTGTAAGTTGCCCTGGATAAGGGCGTCTGCTAAGAAATCAATAATAATAATAATAATAATCAGTGATGAATATAAAACAAAATGGATCCCACAAGCATTCTGTTAAGTGCATGAACTTGAATATTAGCTTGTTAAATATTGCAACATTCACTCTGGTTATTGTTGCCCTAAAATTCTTTCCCAGGTAATCGAATCCCAATGGAAGAACAGCCACTAAATGATATTACTAAATATTTATATTTTCCTGTGAAGTGCAGCTCCTAAGATCTGTTTATGTAGATGCATGGCACCTGTGTACCCCATATTCTCTGCACTTCCAGCTTCTTTATTTGCATATTCACTTTCATCCTGGAGTCAAAACAAGCAGCATAAAAAGGGAAGACGGAATGTGAAAAAAGAAATAGAACATTTTCTAACCCTTTGCAGTCCATTTATTAACTGCGCGTCAGGCACGCCAGGTCTAATTAATTTTCACACACGCAGTTAATTTTATACGCGCTGTTTAAAAGTATTTTTTTTCACAGTCAAACGGGTTTAAATGGCCCTGCATATCAACAAAGCATTCACTAGGCATCTCCAGCCCCGCCCCACCCTTTCGTTTGCTATAGCGTTCACCTATGTAAGAAATAATTATTAATAATAATAATAATAATAATAGTCGTACATACCGATCGATCATCTCCGGATCACTCGTTTTATCACCAAACTCCTCAATAATGTGATCCAAGTCATTATTTTATTACTATAACATCTGAAAAAAGCTCTGCAAATGTCCATGATAGTCTCTGTGCGCTGACGCACTCAGCCAGCTTGTTTACTATGAACGCCCCGTTATCTGATACCTGATACCATGTATGACTATTCATGAGATACGCCTTTTTTTTTTTTTCCCGACTTGTCTCGGCTCCTGTCGCTCCCACTCGGCAATTGAATGGTTTTCTCGGCTTTTTCCGGAGAAAAAACGACTAAACACCCGTTTATTGCGTTGCTATAATGATGTCAGACCCAGTCCGACAAAGGACCTGTGAGGAATAATTGCAATGTCGGACCCAGTCCGACAATCGACTGAAGTGATGTCTTTCTGACCAGCAATGAAGGGTACAATAAAACTACTAGGAAAATAGATGCATCAGGCCTTTGTTAAATACTCAAAACACTTTCACTTTTAAAAAAAAACCATTGTCCATTTAATAAGGTCTTTTAATTCTCAAATATTTAATTCAATCCAAACCCACAGTTTAGTGTACAGAGAACGGTAAAAAGAAATAGTGATATAATCAGTGCACTGGTGATGTTACTTAAAAGAATTAAAAAGAAAGAAAAAAAACTATAATTTTAACCAAATTCCTCTGGGCATCAACAACAAGAAGTGCCAAAACAATACAAGAAGCTTAACATTCTGTCTCAGTTTGTTTTTTTAAATCATACAACGTAAAGTTCATAAATCTTCTTTACACAGTATGCCAGGGCAGCTAGCACTATCGTGTTGTGGAGTCTCTTTCTGTGAATGTCGTCCTTTCTCACCAGCACAACGGGCGTGGAAGTAGTGAGCGTGTGCAGTGGCAAGCGGGACAGTTTATAGGTGTCGTACTCAACTTGGTACTTGCAGCAGGGGTCGAACTGCCAGGAGATGCCATAGAGAGCTGCACATGCCACGCTGAGGGCTCCGGCGGGCAGAGCGATGTAGCGCGAGTACTCCTGTGGCAGGGACAGCGGGGTGAGCAGGCAGGCGCTGCCCGACAGCACAGCTGTTTTGTGCAGGCAGTTCCCCACCGCGACCCAGCGGGCCGTCTCGTCCCCAATGCGGGTGGGCTCGATCACGATGTACTTGTATTGCGCCTCCAGAGCTTGCTCCAGCTCGTACTCAAACTGCTCCTGAGCGTTCTCCCCATTGTAGATCTCATGCACGATGTAGCAGTCTGTGGACGACACGATCCTGCAGCAGGAACACAAAGGAGGCAATACACAAACAGCAATGAAGATAGTGTGCAGTTTAATCCAGGGCAGACCTGTGGTCAATTAGAATTACAATGACAATTACAGCAGAATCATTTGCTGAAATTGCAATTACAATACTATTTTGTTTAATTTCAGTTACAATTATGCTGCACTAATTACAATTACACTAAAAAGTAACAAACACTTAACATGTTTAATCTAGGTATCCTAAATAGTCAAGCAATAATCACAGGTACAAATACAGAAATACTACCACTTATTTTTTTCAAAAAAATTGTCACCAGAAGTGGTAAAAAAAATACAAGAATGATGACAAATAAATACATAATTGAACTGTAATCTATCAACTACATGGTATAATTAAACACACAAATATGATTTACTTGACGATAAGAGCTGACAATTCCGAAAGACAGGAAATTGTCAGGTAAGGCCGTCACTACTCCCTTACCTGACCCATGTTCTGACAAGGCTTTCCAGCACACACTGCTTAACTGGTACAGTAGGTGGGTTCACTTCAGACACCACTGGCCAGGGCAGGTCAGGTCTAAAACCAGAACCACCATGGTTGTTTTCATGTTGTCATAGAATTATATGTGAATTGGAAAAGCTCAATTAGAATAGTTGGAATATTATCACATGTGGAGTGAGACAAGTTATTTATTTACAACTGTCATAACCATTTCAGCTTTTTTCAGATTTTGGTTTTGTTTATGATATGCTGAAAAGAAATGTGAAATGTGTGTGGCATAGTAATGTATGGAATGCCTAAAGGTACATGGTGTAAAATATTAAAATGGTAGGCTACTACCTCGTGAGCACGACATAATATCTCATGCTCACAACTTGCTATAATAGCTCATGCTCATGAGATAGTAGTCGCCCTTTTTAATTTACACCATGTCCCTTTAGGGGTTCTGTAGTAATGAGATCATTGAAAGGTTACACATGCATTTTCCAACCAACCAATCCATGAACTTTATAGATCTTTCTTATTCATGTGTGAGAGTGACTCTTATAAACTTCAAAAGGATATGTATTAGGCTGTTTCAGAGAACTTTTGAATCCTCAGCAAACCAACCCATGTTGTCTGAAGTGAACCCACCTACTGTACCAGTTAAGCAGTGTGTGCTGGAAAGCCTTGTCAGAACATGGGCCAGGTAATGGAGCAGTGGCAGCCTTACCTGACAATTTCCTGTCTATTTCCGCTCTTACAAATAAAACGTAGTTTTTTGTGTTTAACATCCATTCTTTTTTCACTGGAAGGCTGATTTTAAAACATGATATTTATATACAAGTCATTGTATTTTTATCTTGCTCTTAATTGTATTATTACTTGTACTGTGATTCTTGAAATGTATTTTTGTTCACGACTGTAAGTCGCCCTGGATAAGGGCGTCTGCTAAGAAATAAATAATAATATGCAATGGAAAGTAGATCTCTCCATTTAGATTGTAGTCCCACTGTATATCTTAAAGGAAGTTTTTGGTTTGCTATTTATTTTTTTATTTGTGTATTAGATACCTTATACACAGACTTCTCATACATAAAACAAGCTATTGTTATTAGGCTACTACATTTAACATTTTTAAAAAAAATGAATACTTTAGTTACCTTTACCTTGAATATATTCATAAATGTATTTATATGTATACCTTGTTTAAAAATGAACATTGATTCAAATGGAGTCATTAGGAGAACGGCACATTTCCATACAATCGATTCAAACCATTTCATCACTTAAAGAACAAGATAATAGCCTAATAATCATGAACAACAGGATTTGGATACTTGTAACTCCATTAACTAGGGATTTGTAAACAAAACGCTGGGGTAAATGAACATGTAAACAAAACACTGGGGTAAATCACAACGTGTGATCAACCTACAGTAAATATTATTATTATTATTTATTTCTTAGCAGACGCCCTTATCCAGGGCGACTTACAATTGTTACAAGATATCACATTATACATTATTTCACATTATACAGATATCACATTATTTTTACATACAATTACCCATTTATACAGTTGGGTTTTTACTGGAGCAATCTAGGTAAAGTACCTTGCTCAAGGGTACAACAGCAGTGTCCCCCACTGGGGATTGAACCCACAACCCTCCGGTCAAGAGTCCAGAGCCCTAACCACTACTCCACACTGCTGCCCATGTCTCAAAAGAGCGGTGTTTGGAATTTAATATGTGAAGACAATAGGATAGCTGAGTTTTGTGCAGCAGAACACTTAATCTGCATTCGTTGCGGGTGTATTCGGCGACATTTTGAAGCAGAAATCAATTACTGTGCTGTCTTTTGTTAAGTAACAAATTCAAGTTTGACTGAATTTTGTAATCAGAAATTTAATATTTTTATGGCATCTTTTTTTTTTGGTTAAGTGAACAATTTAAGTTGTGCTGCATTTCAGCAGTATATGCTTAATTTAACGAAAGTTGTTGTTGACATTGTGTAGGCTGCATTTTTTTTCTACTGTACAGTATAGGTAGAAATTACAATACGCAATATTTGACAGCAAGTGGCTATAAAAGTGTCACATTATATATTTTTTTCTACAGAAGTGTTTTTACCAGTACAGTACAAATGCAAAATTGTAAGTGTGACTGCTGCAAAACAAATGTATAAATTGCTGTCAGGCACACAATATAATACTACGTTATTCTTTGTATTCATTTTCTGAAGTAAATGCAAAAAGTAAACAATACCTGTTCATTTCAGTCATAAATACAAGAAGTAAACTATATCTTGTTAATTTAACATCTATAATTACAACAGTTTAAATATAGGCCCCATGTCTTGTTCTAGTAGTTTACAACAGCTTACCTGCACTAGGGCTGGGTATCGGCAGTGTCTTAATGATACGATACGAGGGTCACAATACGATATGGTAAATGAAGCATGAAACATAAAAATCACACACAACTGTCTCATTTGCTTGTGCAAGTGTTTGCAATAACACTGGTAAAGCACTTTGGGTCAAATAAGCTTAACGGCCTGCTTTGCTTTTGTTTCCCATTTATTCTTTAAAATACATTTCTTTAAAATAAAATTACAAATCAGGGCTCCAGACACAGTTGTTGTCTTAGGAGCCAATGGCTCCAGGCCAAAAAAAAAAAATTGGTCGCCATATTCAATTGCTGGGTGCCACTTCAGGAGCAGGTTAGTTGCTACCTTATTCAGCTGCTTAAAATACAACAACTTGTTAAGACACTAAAGTGATACTAAAACAGTAACTTAATGCCTGTACTCACTTGTTTGTTGCCGCATTCTGCTGAGTGGTTAATCTATGCAGCTGACAACTGCAATGAACTCATCATGTTTATATTTTAAATATTTTCCAAGTGTTGTCTGGAATTGGTGACGGCACCTCTAACTGTGTGCAGTGTAACATAAGAAATAGCATGCTCCCAATGCTTAGTGTCAGTGTAGTCCTGATCTGACAGCATGTAACAGACAGCTCTTATGATTGCATGTTAGTTTATTTTTCAGTAAAAAACAGTTTAAATTGCAGTGAGTTGGTTCTGCTATTTACGATATTAAATACTAAATGTTTACACAACACTCAAACACGTTTGGTCACCATCACAACTGCTGCATGAAACTAGGGTTCCCGTATTCTGCTGGTGTTAATACAACACCTATCTGCACTTACAAGC
The DNA here is from genome assembly GCF_902713425.1 of Acipenser ruthenus. Taxonomy (NCBI): domain Eukaryota; kingdom Metazoa; phylum Chordata; class Actinopteri; order Acipenseriformes; family Acipenseridae; genus Acipenser; species Acipenser ruthenus. Next base: position 12,401,463 of record NC_081210.1, on the reverse strand, counting down.
ACTTGCATTCGATGAAATTGTTATTATTATGGGGTAGATAATCGTCGGCACCCCAAGAAAAATGCCTTATATATTAGCTACTAGTAGAAGCAAACACATCTTTTTTAAATGCTGATGACTGACAAGTGTTAAAAGTCCATTTGAACAGACGTTATGCCTGTTGCACCAAACAACATTTTACCTGGCTTAGCTACATCCAACTTTAATATTCTATGCCTGGCATTTGAAATGCACGTTCATGTGAATGAGATTTGCATATTAAACATAAGGACCCTAATTAATTATGCAATGCTTGTACAGCAAAATTCTACAGTAAACACATTCTGTTTGAAATTGTTTCCAATTTTGTTGCCTTGTTTTCAGCTAATGTGAATAGATCCGTTTGAGTTCCCCTGTAATGACGGCACACAGCAGCTTCCGGGAGCACAGCACTAACAAACTTTAATTGTGTAAACTGAAAAAATAATGTATACAGCAAGTGCTAAAAGAAGGAAGCCAAACTTGGGTAACATTGAAATTAGAAATGTAATTGAACTTTATGATTAATATAAGACATACTAAATACTAAGTAGAGCTACGCAGTGACTAATACGAAAAAGCAAGACACTTGGAAAGGAGTTATTTGTTGGAATTAAACAGATGTAGAATATTTAGGTTGCTGTATGATGTGTTATTTTATTCTGAATACAGCAAAAATGATTATTTGGTGCTGTATTTTGTACTGTGCAGCATTATGCTACTGTTGGTTTAATTGGAACGTGAAGAGATACACGCTGTGACGTTGCTGCTCAACTGCGTCTTGGTACAAGTTTCATTGGGTTCTGTATTTTACTTCAGTAAACAAAAAGAAAAACCTGTGCCTAAGGAAATAGAGTACTGAATGCAGAACTCTCGTCTTGGACATTGTTTGTATACTTCGTGAACCCGGCCAGCTCCCCCAGTAAAATTAAAAGTTTACTGACTTACACTATCATGCTATCTGCTTGTAGTTCACATACGGATTATCCTTGGGAGCATAAGAGCAGGGGCTAGAGTGTGGGTAATCGAATACACAAACATGTTGGACCCCGTGTGTTCGAAACTATTCGAAATTCCCATCCTTTCCTAATAATATTTATTCCGTCGAGAGATGTCAAGAGATATTATCAGCTCATCGTGTAACTAGGTAAGCTGCTGCACAATTAAATCATTCTCAGACTCCAGAAGGTAAACAATGTAACCAAATATCTGGGATAGATGCGGCTGCTAAAGAAGATTCAACAAAACTATAAAAATAGGATTTGAGAGGCAAAAGACAACACTGGTTTATTGGAGTTCACAAAGAAAACCTTTTCACTTTTTAATTTTTTTAATGTTTTTAATTATTCACCTTTTGCTGCGTTTCAGCCCTTCTATATAATTATTTTAAGTTCTGGGCATTTTTGTTAATGGCACATGTGCAACACACAAACTAAGTGTATTTTTATTTTAGTTTTTCAGTGTTCTAAATTTCTTACATGCAACATTTAATTTTAAGCAAAATTTTTTACACAATAGTATCCTGCCAGTGTTATTACAGCACCTCCGGACTTCCAGGCATTTGTGTCTGATCAGATTTCTATCATCCCTCTCGAGCTTCAGTTTACGACATGTTATATGCCTGCTTTCTTTTTGTGTATGGAATCGGTGCTACTTAACCATGGAAATCAGGCAATCGTTTGGACCCAAAAACGTCCTAATACAGGCATCTCTCTAGTTGCTGTAAAGGGAACTCTGGCCATAATGGCAGTGAATAGACATACATTTTGAGGGTCATTACGGCAACTGCTGCAGGGCTGGTGCTAATTTGGAGCCCTGGACTCTGATACCAGGAGCAGAGCTCCACTTGCTGTTTTCTAACAGCCCATTACCTTTGGAAGATCCTAATTTCACTATAGTCATTAGTTTATTAACCACGTTTGGAATTGGACTATCTGCTTCCCTAGCTTGGAGTCTGGGGACAATCCTAAAGGAATGTTTGTAAATCTGACATTTTAGCAGAGCTTTCTCACTCTGTTCCATCGCTGGTCTTCAGAATTTGCAGTACTGTGCATTTCAATGGCTTTCAACTGTTGTCAGCTCCTGCCTCCCCTTTAGAGACATTACTGGACTTTAAAACTGTGATTTTTACGCTCCAAGTAGGATTTTCATTCCAAGTTTAGTGCCCAAGAAAGTGCTTGATTGACAAAACTTGGTTAATGAAGTTCTCTGTTCATCAACGAAACAGGTACAGTGTGAGCAACAGCAACAAGTGCTAGGATGTGCATCGCCTTTCATACTCAAGCCAAGATGATACAAATTACAAAGAGAAAAGGAACATGGGACTTCCTAGCTGAGACTGAACCTCTTTGTAGATTCCCCATCTTTTTACTGTAGTGCTGATCCCTGTTTCTCTTGTTTCACATTCAGGTGAGTTTTTTTGTCCCAGATTAATTTGCATAATTTCTACAGTTGTATGCAAGTCTTGCCTTGTATCCAAGACAGTTGATATAATCCTAATGTTTGATCTATTTATGCAAATTGTTAGCTTTCCAGACCTTGCTTGTAAATTGCATTGACAAGACACAATTACATAAAAATATAATATTGCTTTTTATAGCCAGAAAGAAAAACAAGACTAGCAAGTAGACACTGGTTATATTGAGTAGTGATGTTTCTGGACTACTGGAATAGGACAGCAGTTTAAGTGATTGTAAACATACAACACCACTAAACGTAAAATGTACAAGTCCCAATACATAGCAGTTGAGTTAGCTTGAGTATTAACTCAACAGTTTAAAAGTGAGATTGTGGTATTTGGGATACCTATGTGTAATACAGATGTGCCAAAAACAGCAAAGGTAGAAATCACTAGCCAACTGCTACTCATTTTTAACACTATTCGGAAAAAGGTTGGCTACAGCACCCTATGGTAATTGTAATATAAATAATGGGCTAAAATTATGTTATACATATTAAATTCATTATTATTAATAATAATACTAATCATTTCTCTTAAACATGTATATACATCTTCTACTTGCATTATGTGACTAAAATCTGATTTTAAAAGCAACTGAAAGAACAAGAAATAAAATAAATGGTTTATTTTACTAGTATGACAACATAGGTTCACTATATTCTGCAGGGGCAAGTCGGCTGTTTGGGTTGTTGAGATATTTATTTTCACCAGGTAGGAAGTGTGGACAAATCCTATTCCACTGTAGGAAACACAATGAAACAGGTTATGAAGAAGCATTTAGAATTGTTCAACAGTACAGACATATATAAAACACGTTCATGTTTTAATTTCAAGAGATTTTTAAGTAGCGCATATGTATTGGTCTCTTCTAGACCCCATAAAAATGGTAATCCTGGATACATTTTTTTTTAAACGGTTGGTGTCTGTTAATGTGTAGCTATTTAGCGTGCTGGTAGGCATCATGAATGTTAAACACGGTTAAAAGAATAATATTCTCAATTTGTATTTCAGTGCTGGAACTTAAATTTATCAAGTGAAATAACTCGCGTTTATTTGCCACAAATACAAGTTTTAACTCGTTACAAACGGAAGAAAAAACTTTCAAAATTGTCAGTACTACTTTCCACATACAGCCTAATAATAAATGGGTTCACCACCTTCTGCGGCCTGCGCTAATGTTTCTCTACCAGCACTATCCACGAGAAGGATAATTCAAGCTACACACACTCGTGTTACTTTTATTTATTTTGTTATTATTATTTTCAAACTTGATTGTGGCATGCTACCATCAGTTAATCTGCACCGACTATTATTATTATTATTATTTATTATTATTATTATTTATTTCTTAGCAGACGCCCTTATCCAGGGCGACTTACAATTGTTACAAGATATCACATTATACATTATTTCACATTATACAGATATCACATTATTTTTAATGACTATAATCCCTAAAGGCAGAACAAAACTGGGTTGGCTAATAAATTACAACACTATCTATGGAATATCTTGACAGGAAAGAAAAAATAACATATCATCAGAACCCTTGTTTACAGCTCAGGGACCAAATAAATATGTATAAAATATATTATTAAAGGTTCCACTTTATGTTTTGATGTTTACTCCACCATTTTTAATTTGTAATGTACTTTTCTACTTTATCTTTATACTCCTCAAGTCTGAAAATTGAAAACGAAACGTCCCCATCACGAAACAAGTATTACAATTCCCAACATTGCAATAAGTAATAACGGCTATCGTGCTTTTGTGCAAATCTGTAACACTAGTTCTGCCAGGGGTAACCAAAACAAGCAGAGCCTTAACAGCGCCTGAGATTGAAAGGCATCAAGGAACTATCGGTAAACATTGATAAACTGTGGCCCTAAAAATATATCATAAACAAATGTAATGCACAGTACATGTTAAACGGGGGGTTAAAGTTTGCTTGGCGGTGTAAATAAAGTAGCACTGACCTCTCCCTGCTGCCTGTGACACCGCGCCTCCTTCCCCACGCCGCCATCTTGGAGACTCAACACACTGCTGTCGTCAAAATGCGACGCGACGCATCACGGGAAACGTAGTTATTTTGCCGAAGATGCTTATACGTGCGTACTGTAGGCGAATCTCCAGAGACTACAGATCCCGCCATACAAAAGGCTCGTTTCGACACGACTACGATCTGAAGGAAACGCTGTGAGCAACACACGCATAGATCTAGAACATACGTAACACACGCATAGATATAGAACATACGTAAGTAATAAATAACGGTGTGGGGGGGGGAAAAGACTACATTTCCCACAACCCGGTAACGAGCTGCCGTTATGTCAAGTCGAATGCAAGGACAAAAGTACGGTACCTTGTGTAGGACAAATTATGCCTGTTGTTTAATATGAACGTGTAGACGAAAATGTGGTGTTCATCATTGTTTAAAAGTTGCAATACAGAAGGATTAAATGTATTTCTTTCCAAAAATTTCTACTGTCAAAAAAACGTATTCTCGTCCGCGCAGTTTTGTCGATGTGGGAAAGTTGTTGTTACTCATCAGATACTTTGACGTCTGACCTCAATGCAGGTATTAGGTAGCAAAAAATGATACATATCGTATGCAACCTTTAGTTTCAATATTTGCGTTCAGCATATTGTTATTTTATATAAAATCGAGTGTGTCACTTAATTAATCGATCAATTACCAACCATGCAATGGACCTGCCGTGTTCACAACATCTAGGAGCACCCGTGTTTTTATTCAGCCCCTGAGTACAGTGAAGCAAGGAGGATTGAGACTCGCTTTTGTGTTCCGCCCCTACAGTGAAGCAAGAGGTACTGAGAGGAGTCTCTTTCTTTAATTGAAGTGGTGCTTAGTTCATGAAAAACACTGGCAATTAGGCCTTCATTTCACTTAATGCCATGTTTGGATAAAGCACATTACGTCATTCATAGCTTCACTGGGAGCATTAACACATTCGAAATCTTTCTCAGTAGTTGCTTTTATAGGAGGATACATTTTCTTTTGCAAACCAGAAATACCAGAGCAATCCAGTCAGTGTGCCGTGGCTGGCAGCAGCTGAACACATGTCAAAAGTCACCTGATGGCTTCAATGATGTGGGGCTGAAAAAGTAACTGCTGAGCAATAAAACTTGACTGGTAACAACAGTAGACCACAGATACAGGGGCTTTTTTTTGTTCAATTCACTGATCGCATAGCAACTCTGAAGCAGTTAAAAATAACTGTATATAATAACAAGCATAATTTAAAAGTTAAATATTGGGTGTATTTATTGCAGATCATACACACACACACATGTATATATATATATATATATATATATATATATATATATATATATATATATATATATATATATATATATATATATATATATATATATATACACACACACAAGATACAGTTTTAAAAAACTAGATATGGTCCAGGAAGTTATTAAACACATAATGCATTGTTTATTTTATTTTTGAATGGTGCTAACACAATCTAATGAGTTTCTCTGCAGTTAACTTGCTGAAGAAAGTCAGAAGGCCCCCAGTCTTCTGCAAAATGATCTAAAACATAAGCTTGCGAAGTTGCGCAAAGCAGAGTGCCTACGAAAGCGATGCAAAAGGAGCGTGTAAGAACCAGCTTTTCAAAAGATGCGTTTGTGAAGAACTTATTCACCAGTGAAAAGAAAGATATACTTACAGCAACTAAGCCGGAGTTGGAGAAATATCTTGAAGAGACATACGCTGAAGCACATCCTTACAGGATGGAAGGTGGCTCTGAGCCAGGGTCGCTTCACTTGGTGTCATGACCAGGTACTGCGATGCTTGGCATTAGCACTGGAAGAACTGCATAATAAGATCCAGCTCACCACCAATATCAGCAATAGCTGCACACAGAGAATGACATTCCTCTGTCCAGGAGATCAACCAGCAGGAAAGCTTAATAGAAGGAAGATTCATCACGCACTCCAAAACCCGGCTTCTCAGAGATACTGGATTCAGTGAACACGAATTGCGGCATTGAAGGCTCTATCCGGAGAGGCAGAGAGGAGTAGAAAAGCCTAAGACGGGAGGTGCCCCATCCAGCCCATTCCAGACAGTTGCCATGCTGGGGCTCTAGGGAGGCAGCAAATAGGCTGATCCCTGGAGCCAGCATTACACTTCAGCCAGTGGAAAAGCACAGGAGGATCATATAGTACAGTGAAGCTACGTCTTGGTTGGTCCCCACCACTACTATCTAATTTGATCTTGGTGAAAGCTGAGTCCAATATTAGCATGAAGTAAATAACAGCTACTCTCATGTAATAAAAATCTTTGCTATTAACTTGCTAAGCACACTGCTACAGTTTTGTACTTGAAAAAAATGTGAACACAATAGCAAAACTGGGATAATTTAAAATTTTTATTGAGACAAAAAATTAAGGTTGAACTGGGACATCCCAGTTTTCCCAGGACGTCTGATAAGCCTACATAGTCCTATTGTAGCAATACAGAGGACTGAATTTAACCAAAAAACATAGTTTTTGTATTTATTCCTTGTGCTACAAGTAAAATCTAATGTTTAACAATTAAAACATTATGCAAGAGTGTGACAGGGTAGCGTCACGGCCCAGGCTGGCTACGGGTAGGAATTAGACCCAGAGACAGAAAGCTGCAATTTTAAAGTGCTGTTACACACTTTATTAACCAAACTAACACAAAACACAGGAACAAATAAACATGGTATGAGGGCCAAAGTAAAGGTTCAAACAAAAGAATAACACAGTTGTAGGCTGGACATTAGCCCTGCCACATACCTCCCCCTTATGCAACGAACACATGGCCACAATCGGCCCCCCATAAAACACTAACCCCCTCCTCGTCCGGTTTTCTCCCTCTGGATTCTTGTGGGTGGGTTGGCAGGCAGGTTAGTTGCGGTTGTGCTGTAGGTGGTCCCCTCTCATCCTCCTTCAGCTATGGTAGTCCTGGGCCTTCTGTCAGGGGTGCCTGTTTAACCCCTGTGGTTGCCCCTGGGCTTTTGTAAGGAGGTGCCCGTCCAACCCCCTAAGCCGGAGTGACTTTTCCCCATTCGGGGCTTTTCTATAGACAGTGGCCCCAACGCTGGCAGCGGTGCTGGACACTCAGCAGGGACGGACACCTTTCTTGATACCATCCAAGACATCCAGGGGCGAAGGACAGAACAGTGAAGAAAAATGGCATGAAAAGCATGTATTAACTAACTAACACAGGTCTGGAAGCGATCAGCAAAAACAAACAAAAATACTGCTGAGTTATCATTGTGATCTTAATATAGCCTTATACCTTTAAAGCCTATTGTACTTAAAATACATACCTTTAAAGCCTATTGCAGTTAGAATCTCTTATGATAATAATTCAAGTTATATTGACACCTTTTAAAATGAGATCTCCAGCCATACAAGGCTCTAATTCAGTGCACATTGACTCAGAAGTGCTGTGATTGATGACTGCACACATCACTACAAACAAGTCAAACTGCAGTTCACCCACAAAATCATATATGTTTACAATTTTAGATAACCCAAAGTGTTGCTCATTAGTTAAAGTCACGTACATTATATAGTAAATAGTATTATAGTAAAAAAATGTAAATTTCTTCCTCATAGACGTATCCTAAAATATATCCTTACAGTACACTTTCTTCATTCAATTCATAGCACATGTTATGTTTATTGATTTTGTGTTTTGCATACGTTTGATTTGAAAACTGTATAACTGTCAGACAGAAATGTTCTGAATCTGAGATCGGGTGCGATCCAGTGTAGCATGAGAAAGTGCACCCTATAAGATAGTACATCCCTTCAGCGACATTGGCTTTACCACGCATGCGCATGTTATGTGATGCAAAGGGGATATAGTTACCATAATTTCACATTAGCGACAGTAATGGTAATGTACAGTCCCCCACTCTTTTTAATTAACTGCCTATTTACAGTAAATACTACCCATGCCCCCTAAGATATATATATATACAGACGTGCTCAAATTTGTTGGTACCCCTCCACAAAAAACAAAGAATGCACAATTTTCTCTGAAATAACTTGAAACTGACAAAAGTAATTGGCATCCACCATTGTTTATTCCATATTTAATAGAAATCAGACTTTGCTTTTGATTTTTTATTCAACATAATATTGTAAATAAGAAAACAAATGAAAATGGCATGGACAAAAATGATGGGACCCCTAACCTAATATTTTGTTGCACAACCTTTAGAGGCAATCACTGCAATCAAACGTTTTCTGTAGTCAATGAGACTTCTGCACCTGTTAACAGGTAGTTTGGCCCACTCTTCCTGAGCAAACTGCTCCAGCTGTCTCAGGTTTGATGGGTGCCTTCTCCAGACTGCAAGTTTCAGCTCTTTCCATAGATGTTCGACAGGATTCAGATCTGGACTCATAGAAGGCCACTTCAGAATAGTCCAATGTTTTGTTCTTATCCATTCTTGGGTGCTTTTAGCTGTGTGTTTTGGGTCATTATCCTGTTGGAGGACCCATGACCTGCGACTGAGACAGAGCTTTCTGACACTGGGCAGTACATTTCGCTCCAGAATGCCTTGATAGTCTTGAGATTTCATTGTGCCCTGCACAGATTCAAGGCACCCTGTGCCAGGCGCAGCAAAGCAGCCCCAAAACATAACCGAGCCTCCTCCATGTTTCACTGTAGGTATGGTGTTCTTTTCTTTGAAAGCTTCATTTATTCGTCTGTGAACATAGAGCTGATGTGACTTGCCAAAAAGCTCCAGTTTTGACTCATCTGTCCAAAGGACATTCTCCCAGAAGGATTGTGGCTTGTCAATATGCATTTTAGCAAATTCCAGTCTGGCTTTTTTATGTTTTTCTTTCAAAAGTGGAGTCCTCCTGGGTCTTCTTCCATGGAGCCCACTTTCGCTCAAAAAGCGACGGATGGTGCGATCAGAAACTGACGTACCTTCACCTTGGAGTTCAGCTTGTATCTCTTTGGCAGTTATCCTTGGTTCTTTTTCTACCATTCGCACTATCCTTCTGTTCACTCTGGGGTCGATTTTCCTCTTGCAGCCGCGCCCAGGGAGGTTGGCTACAGTTCCATGGACCTTAAACTTCTTAATAATATTTGCAACTGTTGTCACAGGAACATCAAGCTGCTTGGAGATGGTCTTGTAGCCTTTACCTTTACCATCCTTGTCTATTATTTTCTTTCTGATCTCCTCAGACAACTCTCTCCTTTGCTTTCTCTGGTCCATGTTCAGTGTGGTGCACACAATGATACCAAACAGCACAGTGACTACTTTTCTCCATTTAAATAGGCTGAATGACTGATTACAAGATTGGAGACATGTGTGATACTAATTAAAGAAACTAATTAGTTTGAAATATCACTATAATCCAATTATTTATTGTCTTTTCTAAGGGGTACCAACAAATGTGTCCAGGCCATTTTAGAATATCTTTGTAGAATAAGCAATAATTCATCTCTTTTCAGGAGGAATGAAGCATTATTTCAATGAGCTGTAAGGGTACCAACAAATTTGAGCACGTCTGTATATATATATATATATATATATATATATATATATATATATATATATATATATACTGCACTGCTGTTGTGGGGCTGTCATAATATTGCATATACAGCAATCTACCCATTTAGAAAAAATGATAACAATTGTATTTCAATCCCATTGCACTGAAGCAGGGCTCCAGTACACAAGCTTGGGGTTTCTCAGTATTTAAACACTGAGCAAAACAGATTCATTCATTCAAATTCATTCAAAACCAAAACAGCATTTGCTCCAGTGCAAAGTTTACACCACTTGAAATAAAACAAAGAATTATCATACTAATACAAAATATATGCAAACAAGCCATATTTTCCCCAAAAGGAATAAACAGCTAATGATGTTAACGACGGTATCTTTCGACTCCCGTTCCAGCCAACAGATGCAAAATCTGCACATCATTATTTTGTCACCGTCAGTTGCCTTCATCCCCTCATGATCAAATTCTTGCAGCGTTGTTTAATTTTAGAAACAAACGTCTCTTCTCTTCCATCACAATTTGAATGCTCATCTGTAATTTTTGCCCTGAACTGCAGCATTGAGGCAGCGCAGCCTCTGAGTCGGCCTTCTGGATCCGTCTCCTAACTTTTAATGCTGACTGCCAATTGACTCTGAAATTGTTTTTTTCTGGTTATTTAAGAGTATTTGTCTTCTTTTTTATTACCAAGAACTGTATATACAATGGAGAAAATGCAGTTTTGAGGTTAAGTGTTTTTAACTCTTATAAGAAATTTAAATAATTATTGGGTTTGAAGAAGTGGTCATATTGGGTTTTATTTGTATTTATTGTAGTGTAGTTATGACATTGTAAAAGTTTAATTTTAAAAGGTACATCATACAAATAACAGTATTGCAGCCGTTTTTCACTTAAAAAGTATTGTAGCGTGCACGGGGGAAGGCAGCAGTAGGGCTGGTAGGTGACGTAATCACACACAGAGACATAAGCCCGATATACGCTCCTTGCAAAGGAGCCGGCTCTTTTGTACAGCGGTATCGGCGCTATGCTTCAGTGCGAGAGGACCCGGGTTCGCGCCCGCCCTCCGCCTGTGTGTGGATTTCCTCGCTCTGTGTGATGCGCCTGCCTGCGGGAACCGAGAACGCTACATTGGTGTCAGTGTGGGATGCAGGTACCCCAGCACGCACTCGTCGGACTGTAGCCTGGTTAGCAAGTCCGGGGCGGACTTGAGGCTGGCAGGGGAGAGTGTAGCGTGCACGGGGGAAGGCAGCAGTAGGGCTGGTAGGTGACGTAATCACACACAGGGGCATAAGCCCGATATACGCTCCTTGCAAAGGAGCCGGCTCTTTTGTACAGCGGTATCGGCGCTATGCTTCAGTGCGAGAGGTCCCGGGTTCGCGCCCGCTCTCCGCCTGTGTGTGGATTTCCTCGCCCTGTGTGATGCGCTTGCCTGCGGGAACCGAGAACGCTACATTGGTGTCAGAAGTGGGATGCAGGTACCCCAGCACACACTCGTCGGACTGTAGCCTGGTTAGCAAGTCCGGGGCGGACTTGAGGCTGGCAGGGGAGAGTGTAGCGTGCACAGGGGAAGGCAGCAGTAGGGCTGGTAGGTGACGTAATCACACACAGAGGCATAAGCCCGATATACGCTCCTTGCAAAGGAGCCGGCTCTTTTGTACAGCGGTATCGGCGCTATGCTTCAGTGCGAGAGGTCCCGGGTTCGCGCCCGCTCTCCGCCTGTGTGTGGATTTCCTCGCCCTGTGTGATGCGCCTGCCTGCGGGAACCGAGAACGCTACAGTATATTATGTAAAAACAAACAAAATAACAATAGTCTGTGCTACCTCCAGGGCAAGCAGCTATTGCCTTTGGGTCTGTGCTACCTCCAGGACAGCACCTATTGCCTTTGGGTCTGTGCTACCTCCAGGGCAGCAGCTATTGCCAGTGGGCCTGTGCTACCTCCAGGGCAGTACATTTGTCCAGTAAAAGTAACTTGCCCCAAGGGCCTCACCAAATACCTTTTTGGCTGTATGTTCTAATAGACCATGTGTTCTGCCCTTGGGTAGCATGCACCTATTTAAAAAATGGGAATTTGCTTCCTAAATTACATAAACTTTTGTCATTTAGGTAGTTGTTACCCCCATGCTAGTAGCCATTGCCATTAATATGTTTAATCTACAAATTGCCTTAGTATGTAACATGTCAATTAGTCATGTATAGTACTCTAATGCCATTATGATTTTTGTGTGATTACAGATGGAAATGGATGACTACTGGATCTTTTCAATTGCATAAAGAACGAAATCCCCGTGTCCTGCGTAGTATTCATGTACTGAAGGAAGATCCCATCGATCTGTTCATGAAAAATCATCTGATGTCACTGGAACATCAAGGCAATGGCTGCTTTGCAGCACACAAGAATATATCACCAAATATGTTTCAGTGGCGATGTGAACTAATTCCTCGGCCAATCCAGAAGTGACTCGCGCTAACTCATGTCCAGCATATGTGTCGTTTCAATTTGTAACTGAGAACAATGTGCGTGAATGCATTGTGAGGTTAATGCCTGAGCATTGTGGTCATAGTCTTCTTAATCACAAAGAAAATGCCATTAATCGTGTTGATGATGAATTGGTACAATACATAAATTAATGTCTATTGCAGGGATTGTCCAACAGTGAGATCTTGTTAAGATCTGTTGAATGGGCACAGAATTGTGAAGAAATGGATCTGCGTAACAGAAGGTATGATGTCACTCTAGAGGACATTAAAAGTATTGGCATTGGTTTTAATGCACGTCAAATAATGGATGGAAATGTCAGCATAGCTGTTGATAAGTTGATTAAATCAGATTTGCGTGACAGTATTTTTTTCTATCAGCAACTATCTCACTCTAAACAGCAGCCCTTAATAACAGTGTTTAGTTCTCCTTGACAGTTAGAACAGTGTAAAATATACGGCTCATCAATGATTTTTTTAGATGCCACATACAAAGGAGTAACCCAGTATGGCTTTTCCTTTTATGCTGTGCTTGTCAGGAGCACTCAAGGGAGAGGAATACCAATTGCATTTTGTATTGTCAGTGAGGAATCCACAGAGATTCTACAAACTTGCTTAGGAAGCTTCATGAGGCAGTGGGATATTTTACACCCAGGTAAATATGAATAATCAGCACTGTCAATATTTAGTTTCTGTGCCATAATTTCACATTTTGTTTGTATATTTGTTTACTATACTGTATATAATGGTTTCCTTTTCTAAATGGTTGAAATCATGATAAACAATATAATTAACTTGTGTTTAGTGTCACTTTGGATTTCAGAAATGCACACTGCAGAGTTAAAATGACTACATTTGTGCAATGTGGGCAGAATGTTTTAAAAAAAGACATTTAATCCAGCAAACAGTCTACACTCAATGTGAGTGTACATACTGTGTCAGTGTTGCGCTTCCCCAATCCAAACTTCAGTTCGCCAAAATATAAATTGTGATTGTAATGTTTATGCACTTTTTGCATAATTGTTTAACCTAATTATCTTTTTATAGGAAATGGAATTTCAACAAATGGCCACTGAATTGATTGCGAACCTTAACCAAGAAACACAAAGTACACGTGTCTCAGTATCTGCAAGAATAGTGGTTCAACAATGCCGTGATGTGGTCCAATTTTGGTCGCAAACTCTTTCACCAACAAAGTGACATCAACAATGTTGTGGAGAGGTGGGACTGTGTGTACAAATGTGAGACCGGAGGGTGCTATTTAGTCCCTCCAAGATTCCGCGATAGCGGAAAAAATCACGGAATTTGTTCTCTCTCGCAGAATTTTTTGTAAAAAAAACAAAAACTCAAACATTTGCTCCCTACTATCACTGTACATGTCACTAGAGCGCATACACGCTTTTTGTATAGTGAAAAGTGTGGCCGGGTTTCAGTGCGAGCTTTAGTTCAGCCATGGAGAGATTCCTAAGGCCATCGGTGAGCTCTGGAAACAAATCTAAATTAGATCCAAATATAATGGCAAAAGATAGGACAAAAATGCAAAATGCAAGTCCAGTATTTCTGACAACTCGCCGTCATAGCTTCTGTTAAAACGGCAGAAGACCGTGACAGCGACCATAGATAGACAAACAGTGGCTACTGAAGAACGAAATAAGGCAAGGTTATTATTATTATTATTATTATTATTATTATTATTATTATTATTATTATTATTATTATTTTACAAAAGGATTTCATAGTTTAGTCGCAAGTTCAAAGCGAAGCGTTGTTCTGTTACTCCTATGTGAAAGGTCAGAGAAAAACAATTAGGACCTTGCTTGTACTGTTGCAGGTCGTGAAAGATGTCATTCTAATTATATATGGAAACACACACGTATTATGTACATAGTGTAGTAACATGAATGCTCAAAAAGGAAGGGGGCGGCTAACTATGTTAGATATTATCCGGATACTTGGGATGACAACATTTTTGTTACTTTTCGATTTGTTTTGTGGTATGTGATGGTAGCACTTTCACATTGTGGCCTTGGTCAAAGAAACAAAAAAGCGAGTTTATCAGCCAATCAGTGTCGCCTCTCACTGTTTCCAAGCGCTTGTCACAGCTTCCAAACTATTTCTATGTGCTGTTGATGTGGATACGTTTTAAAAGTACAACATTTTGGTGAACAACACATGTTTCTAAAAATACCCTGTTACATTTGTACAAAAAAGCTCCAAGCCTAGTACACATTTGTAAAACAGTGCACCAATGCTAATTTTAATCCCAGTGCACTACTACAATCTTATTTTGCTAGGCAAATGTTATTATTACTAATGTGATACAATATAGTCCTATGTTTTGGCCATAACTGTATTTAATTTATTTGTGAAGAATTGTTATGTTTTATGTACATTTAAAAAAAAAATTGGCATCCAATAGTCAGTGCTGTAAGAGTTTAAAAAAAAAAGTGAACTCTCTTTACTTTATTGTATGTGGCAAACGTGTTTGTTCTGGGGTTCCCCCCCCCCCCCCCCCCCCAAATTTTAGTTATGTGATTTAATTTAAAAAAATGAATTTAACTAACATTGACTTACTTTTACTTATTTATTTATACTCATTAACACTGTTTTTCATTAAAAAGTCATTGCTGCAGAAAACACTCTTTTCTCGTTACAAATTTTAGAAACTTTTACCGCGGATTTCCGTGGGGCTATTTATGTCCGTGTAAGCACACTAGACACATGGATGCCTACTCTGATTGTCACTGTGTAGGTTACAAAGTAAGCCAAAGCAATGAAAGAGCAACATTATTTTACATTGGAACTTATTTAGGTCAAAAGTCATATGTCTGTCTTTGTCTGTCCCGAGTCAGCGCAGGGGTGGCAGCTGTGGGATAAAAATAATTGAGCATTTCAAATCAGGGAGAAATCAGTGCATTTTAAAATGATAAAACAAATAGGTGCGGTATTCAAAGTAAAGGTTTGTTTACATCTACGTATTGTGGAGGTGGTGGTTTTCATTATCCAGTGGAACAAAAAGCTATACATATGCATGCTTGCTAATGCAATTACCATGTGATCATGAATTCTGATCCTTGTATTCATAACTGCAAGTTCTATCCCAACCCCAACCCTGCCCAGCAAAAAGCTCAATTGTGCGCAGTCATTTGCAACTGCTATTTAGGATAACCTACAAGTTATGTTACTTTGCTTTTTCTTAGATTTTTCTTTGGCTTGAAGTACAGCTTTCTAAGTGAGTATTCCAATAAAAGGGTTGATGATCTTCTTCTTATCTTTAACAGCCATGCCCTGCAGTATTGCAGGTTAGTAATAGAGTATTGTAAGTAATTTATATGGAAATGTGTGTGACAACAGAATATTGATGACACCACAGACGCTCATGATGAAATCATGAGGTTTGGTTATACTAGTCCTGAATGCCCCTTAAGTACATTGGTGTCCACCACTCCATGCACCATGACTTGCTTCCAAACATTACTACTCATGCCATTTAGTCTAGTCATGACATCTATCTTTAACCTTATGCCAACACACATTCTGTAGTTGGAATGAAAATAATAATAATAATTTACAACGGAACAAAATGTGATGAGTCCACAATTCTCTCCACCCTGCTTGGCTCTTCCTGCAGCATTTTTAAATGACACATTGTTAATCAGGATAATTAGCTAACTTGTGTTAGATAGCCAAGTCTTTTGGATGATCCAAAAATGTTGTTGTGTTACAGGCATTTGGAAGACCTTCAGATAGCAGGCAGGATCGAATGCAACAAGTCACAGGATGTCACCAAAGCTGCCCAAAGGATGACGTCAAAATGTTGTTCACAATTCGGATCGAGTTTATAATGTTGATTTGGTATATATGGCCTGTGACTGTGATTGTGCTTCAAGAGGCAATTTGTGCAAACATACAGAGCTTGCAAAGCTGAAGTCTGCTGACTGTGGCATTGATACCAATGTGATTTATTACGTGCTTTGCAAGGGTATGTCTTGGATGACACAACTTTAATAGTGCATAATAGTGGTCATAATAGTGAGCACAGAGCACTACTCCTGTATTACCAATAGCCTGGGAGAAGTATGTGTGTGTCTATGGGTTTTGAAAGTTATCAACGCTCAAAAGACAACCAATGAAGTGACTGACAACGTGACACAGCCCAGCGATGTTCAGGAAACAACTACTTGCGTGTATTTGTACTGCCTATGTGTACTAGTGCAAGTGTTATAATAGGTGAACCTCGTTGAAACAATAACCTTTAAGGACAAAAGGTCATATATACACATAATTTATTTATTTTTTATTTAGAAGTTGCCAATTGATTTTTACCCTGTTTTTCCTCCCAATTTGAAATAGCCAATTGTATTATTTTAGGCTCAGCTCACCACTACCATCCCTTCGCTGACTTGGGAGTGGCGAAGACAAACACATGCTGTCCTCCGAAATGTGTGCTGTCAGCCGGCAGCTTTCTTTCACTCTGCAGGCCCGCCACGCAGCCAACCCAGAGCTACAGCATCAGAGGACAACGCAGCTCTGGGCAGCTCACAGGCAAGCCCACAGGTGCCTGGCCAGTCTACAGGGGTTGCTGGTGCATGGTGAGCTGAGGATGCCCTGGCCAACCTAAGCCCTCCCCTCCCAGGTGATACTTGACCAATTGTGTGCTGCCCTTGGGGGCTCTTGTCCATGGTCAGCAGTGGAATAGCCTGGACTTGAACCAGCGACCTCCAGGCTATAGGGCGCATCCTGTGCTCCACGCGGAGCACCTTTATCGGATACGCCACTCGGGAGCCTCCTTTAAGTATGTTTTAAATCTCAACAGGTAATGTCTAAAGTTAAAGTTTACAATTTCAGAAAGACAGACTACAAAGAAATGAGACAGAGTTTAAGCAAAGTAGATTATGGTAAAATAAATATGGATTCAGTTGAAAAGGGATGATTACTTTTCAAAAATACAGAGTTATAGAATAAATTAAGCAAATCAAAGTAGAAAACAGGCCTAAATGGTTTAAAGGATTAATTAAAACCCTTTTAGGAAAAG
Organism: Acipenser ruthenus; assembly: GCF_902713425.1. Taxonomy (NCBI): domain Eukaryota; kingdom Metazoa; phylum Chordata; class Actinopteri; order Acipenseriformes; family Acipenseridae; genus Acipenser; species Acipenser ruthenus. The sequence goes on along the minus strand of NC_081210.1, from coordinate 12,383,934 downwards.
GGTAATGTATAGAGTATACAAAAGACATCAAGACCCGATTAAACATAGAGTATACTGAGCTGCAAGTACAAGTGAAAACATGTCTCAGTTATCACAGTGGAGTAAGGAGGAACACAGGGAGCAGCAGGAAGAAAGATTGGAGTGGAGAGTAGATCTCAGATTTGGTTGTTCATTTATTACTGCTAAAGCAATGTACCTGAAGATATGCTATTTTGTGTTGAAGCATTGCTTTATTTCAAAGCTTTCAAAGTGACTCACTAGACAACCTCAGAACCTTGGGTTATAGTCTTTATTATTCTGTTTATAAATTGGTAATAAGAAAAGGCACAGCCACCCAAATGTTGCTTGTTGCGACCTGGGTGAAGAGGTCATCGTGAATGAAATAGAAAACCAATATAAATGGAATGATTAGGTACAAAAGGATATAAACTGTTGTGTACACGAAACAAATACAATTATAATAGTGAAGCCTTCAGGTGGAACACTCAAAAGAAAATATAGAAAACAAAGTGACATCAATGTAGGAACACATATACACGCAATAACTGCAGTGATGGAATGTGGTACATTAATTGTCCTTGCTAACTTGTGATGTTAGTACTTCTTCCTGATAATTAACATATCCAAGAAGTATATTGGTTGAATGAGCCAATATTTTGGAACCCAGCCCATGAGTTACACAATCAAAGTTGTCCATGCATGGAATAAGGGATTTGCAAGCTTCATCCAAATAAAGTAGGAAAAAATGAAAAGTGAATATATTTAATGAGAATAACAATACTGGCTAAGACATTTTTGACTGTCCTTGTGTTTTCATAGTAAACTAATATTGTAGTGATTGGAAGGTATTGTCTGGAACATTGAAAACACATTAAAACAGAGCGGTGTGCATAGTTTAGGATCTCATGCAAACAGAAGAGAGAATAAAATAAGTGTTTTTGTTGTGATTTGAACCATGGACAATCCAAATGCAATTCTGGTTGTTCAGGAAAAAAAATACAATTGAGCGTTGTGCGTCCAGATGGATGCAGCCCCAAGGAAACAGGAAATCTCTAATTAATGTGCCAGTTTGTCTCGTGAATTCAGTTTTCACTTGCCTTAGTGGCGCAGCTGGTAGCGATACTGTTACTGATTCATGTCGTTCTAGGTGTAAGTCCTGGTTCATGACGTTCTAGATGTAAGTCCTGATTCATGATGTTCTAGGTGTAAGTCCTGGTTCATGACGTTCTAGGTGTAACTCCTGGTTCATGACGTTCTAGATGTAAGTCCTGATTCATGATGTTCTAGGTGTAAGTCCTGGTTCATGACGTTCTAGGTGTAACTCCTGGTTCGTGACATTCTAGGTGTAAGTCCTGGTTTGTGACGTTCTAGGTTGAAGTCCTGGTTTGTGATGTTCTAGGTGTAAGTCCTATGTAAGGCACTTGTTCCTTTTCATATATTTTACATTGGAATAGGGAATACTTTAAGCAAATTTGGAAAACATGCGCCAAAGGAGACCAAAAAGCATAAATAAAATAACATGTGGAACATTGTTACAAAGGAAAATGAAGTAATGACTGAGTCAGACTGCAGACACACACATACACACACACAGCCTAGAGTTACTAGTGAATTTCTCATAATCAGGGATGAAGGAACACCAAAAAACCTTAAATCACACCCTCAGAGATAGCATTACCCATGATTAGAGTTAGGTTACCTTATTTAATATCACCCTAAGGGGCCACATACTGCCTTAGGGTGATATGGCACTGAAAAGTTAGGTTACATTTAGGTAATATCACTCTGAGGGGCCATTTGGACCCTTAGAGTGATAAGGCACTCAGGAGCTGACTGCCTTTATTAATATATACGAAAAAAGGAGCTGAAGGTTTACTTATACCGGTATACTGACTGAAGTGTTTTGGCCTTCAATAATTAGTCTCTGGATGTGAACTTTGCACATTCATTAAAATTGATGTACCGACTTGATAATCTGCCATGGTCTTTGGCAAAATCTCCAATCTCACCTATAAACAAACATTCATACAATTATGTGTGGCAGCTCAAGAGACATTGCACATTCAAGCAAGTTATTTATAATGAGTAAACTTTAAATAAGGAATTCAATAAAAAAAAGGTGGTATGTGCATATTTTAGGGTGCAGAAAAATAGCAACTATGACAGCTAACCATGCGCACAGTCATAGTCAAACAGACCCTGTTCATGGGAAAACCAAACATTTGCGAAATATTGTAAAACACTGATGACAGGGAAATATGCTGTACAGCCTTTTCCGAGCGCCACAAAAGTTCTTGATATATATATATATATATGTGTGTGTGTGTGTGTGTGCGTGTGCGTGTGTTACGGTTCATGTGTAAAATTGGTAAATCTATAGATTAACCAGCTCACTGATCGATCTATAGAATAACCGGTATATGTGTAGATTTAACAGCTCAGCAGTCAATATATAAAATAATTAAGGAGATGGTAGTTCAGCATCTGCACAGTAGGAACTTCATTTGTAAAGCTAGTTTTTATGCTATGCCTATGAGAACGTGCCATTAAAGGAGAATTCGCTATTTATTAAAGTATTTGTTCTTACTTTTTAAGAACATTTTAAATAACATTTAACATTATAAATAAGGGGGTTTCAAACTATCAGCCTTTCAATTCATTGTGCAATGTCTACACTATACTTCAATAAGATTCACTCAGTTGTCTTGCATTGTTATTCACTTCATTAATAATTATATTTTAAAAACGTATTAAGGTATAGTGCACTATTGAGTAGTGTGCATTATTTAGGTAGAGCATAAAAGTTGCACGGGCGGCACGGTGGCACGGTGGTTAGCTCTGCTGCCTCACAGTGCCAGGGTCCTGGGTTTGATTCCAGCTTCAGGGGTCTGTCTGTGGGGAGTGCATATTCTCCCAGTGTTCGCGTGGGTTTCCTCCCACAGTCCAAAGACATGCTGGCTAGGTGGATTGGCCTCTCTAAATTGTCCCCTAGTTCCCCTACGATGGACTGGCGTCCCATCCAGGGTGTAGTCCCACCTTGCACCCCTATGTCTGCCAGGTTAGGCTCCGGCTCACCGCGACCCTCAATAGGATTAAGCGGTTACAGATAATGGATGGATAAAAGTTGCATTTATTTAGTTTTGTGCGATATGAAACAAGCGGTATGGAGTAATATTATTTTCTTTAGTGCAGAGAAACTATCTGAAAAAATCCACGTCTAGTAAAATGGCAAGTGATGTGTGGGATTAACATAAAAAACAAAATCAACAAAGTGGTGCTTCAGATTTGGCAAGTGAGTCAGAATTGGGGGATACAGATGTAGGTGTACATCACTCGAAAATGCTACACACTTTCCAGACACAAACTTGCAAAGTAAATGTTATAGTGATCAACGTTTTGTTTTGTTGTGATTCTATTTTCTGTTATGAGGAGAGTAATAAACGAAAACCAAAATGGTGTATTTTTTTTCTTTGAACAACGCCTCTTTTCCACATTTATTTTTTGAAGAATTTATTTAAGTTAAACTTGACAGTTTTCACTTGCGTACACAGCTTTTACTAACAAGATAATCCCAGGAAATCTGAACCAATATATATTGCTATCATTTCTCAGATTTTCCTATATAAAAAAGCACACATTATGGTAAATTCTATTTTTTAATGGTCATTTATTTGAAGCTGTTAGAGAATAATATTTATCAAACGCTCCTTGCAGATAATTCAGTGTACTTCTGGTCAACTTCCTAATGTTGCATGAAAGAGCTGAAAAAACACCAGTCATGGAAAAAGTACACTAATGCAAGTGAGTCTAGCTTCTGGGAGTTCTTTTAAAAAAAAATACATGGCAAACATTTAGAATGATTTTTTGTTGTTGTTGTTATATTATTGTTTACAAATGCTATGAAAAAGATTCCATTAAAAATCAAATACATGTTAAACATAATGTGTGCCTGTTTCATAGACTAAAAAGTGACAACTACAAAATGATGGTAATACATATGATAAGATTTACTGGAATTATGTTGTTAGCTATATGTACTTTAAGATAACTGTGATATTTCACTTCTATGCCAAGTTTTTATTTAATACCAGCACTAAAGACCATAAAAACACAGTAGTTAGAGGAACATGTTAAATGAGCTTAAATAAGGCAGTGCTCAGATCCCCTGCTGTGGACTATTGAAACAGTTCAGTGTTAATATTGTACTGCTCAGTGTTGAAAAACAGATAGGGGATAACGGAATCACAAGCTTTAAATGATATGCTATTTAAACTGCGTGAAAATTATAGTTCATATTTTGCATAAACAACAGCATTTGTTTATAAACAAGTTTCTGTTCATCCTTAGAATGCATAGTTAACCTTGCCTCAGCTTGACCTAGCCCTTGTCTCAGCGTGACCTAGCCCTGAAGATCGTAGTTTATGGCACACATAACAACAGGCATGGAGGGGATCTGTCAGAGCACAGGAGCCTGCATCTGTCCATTCCCACAATGTCAATTCCCCCAGGCTGTGGGCTGCAAAAAGGGGAACATGTTGTTGTTGCATTTGCATTGTAGAAATTAAACTGCAAACTAAAAATGTTTTACTGATATTTTTTTTTTTTTTTGGTGAACCACTACATCTGCTGTTAATAAGGACAAGATTTTGCCCTGGAAATATACAGTGTCGTGAAAAAGTATTTGCCCCATCTGATTTTTGCATTTTTGCACATTTTTCACATTGTATTTGGTCAGATTTTTTTGTGGGTTGTAGTAGTATATAGAGGGAGTCTGAGAGAAAAAATGACACCAAAGTTTGGTGCTTCTTTCATTTGTTTGGTGTGCAAGGTAATCAAACATGCAATCTTCAGGTGTGAAAGAGTTATTGCCCGCCTAGTTAACTCAACCCAATTAAAGGGATAATTAGGGTCAGCTGTTTGAGTACTTTGGTTAACAACCAGGCCTGATTTGGGCCAGGTCTGCCCAATATAAATATGACTAACTTTGGCCCTTACCATCAGAGTGAAGTTGTCAGCACACAGGTTCTAGAGGCACATCATGCCACGAACAAAAGAAATTCCTGAAGACCTCCGGAAAAAAGTTGTTGATGCCTATCTGTCTAGAAAGGGTTACAAAGCCATTCCTAAGGCTCTGGGGCTCCAGCGAACCACAGTCAGAGCCATATTGTCCAAATTGAGAAAGTTTGGGACAGTAGTGAATCTTCCCAGGAGTGGCCATCCTGCCAAAATCTCTCCAAGAGCAAGGCGTAAAATCGTCCAGGAAGTCACAAAGAACCCTAGAACAAAATCCAGGGATCTGCAGGCCTCTCTCGCCTCGGCTAAGGTCAGTGTTCATGACTCCTTGTCACAAAGACGGCCAAAGTGGGTGGCGTCAGACCAGAAAAGGAATACACAGACGGTGGTGATGATGAGCTGAGTGCAATGGCTGCACTCAGCGTTTATTAACAAATAAAAGGTTTGAACAATGGAATACAAAACAGGACACGGCACTACACGCCAAAATAAAAAGACAAACAAAACGGACAGACACTAACAAACAGGGACGAACAAACACGGTGAGTGAAAACACTTATCTTTACGCTTTTGCTTTCTTTTACTTTCTCCTTCTCTCTCTCCCGTTCTCCACTCACCGAACACCAACCCTGAGTGCAAGAAATGTGCGTCTATATATACTATTGTGCTGGGATTCAATTACTAATTAATTATTCACTTGAATCCCAGCACGTGAATTAATTCTGTGCAACCCCGTGCTCACATATTACATTTAACCAGCACGTGAAGTGATTTGTGCTCTCCTCGTGCCTAAATACAAATCTACACTTTTTAAATACACGTGAAACACAGACCCGTTTATATCCCGTGTACCAATTGTGACAGTCTGGCTCGCAGTGGTGTGGTGGATGACGTCACAGACCAGGAAGTAACTGACTCCAAACAGTGGATGGGCGGGTGAAACTGAGTGCAAAAGCACTCAGCGTATTTAATAACAAACAAACAAAATATTTAAACAAAATACAAACAAAAGGGCACGAGGGCCAAACGAATAAATAAACAAACAAGTAAGTGCCGTGCTGGATTATCCAGCACGTATTAGCAATTGTTTTTTAAATATTATTCCTTCTCTCCGCTCCCCGTACTCTCTACTCCAACACCCCAACATCAAGTGCAGAGAGCTGCAGGTTTATATACTCTGGCCGAGGGATTTAACTAGTTGGTAATTATCTTATTATCCCCCGGCCAGAGTCTGCACGCGTTTGGTAAGGATGCATGACTGTCAGCTAGTTAAATAATCAGTAGCTGATCAGCCATGCATCCTCACGAGGTTTTTAAATATAACAATAAAAGACGCGGCGCTTTTACCCGCGCCGCAAACAAAAATACAAATAATAATAAATAGGGGCGGGACACTCCGCCACACATGCCCCCCCTTGTGCGCAGCACACATGGCCTTTTCGGCCACCTCCCCCCTTAGTCCCCAAAGTCCCGGTTAGCAGTCCCGGCGCAGGAACAGGGGCAGCAGCGGACCAAAGGTGGCGGCCACGGTGGGATGTCCTCCTCCCACCCAAACAGCCGTAGCGTTCCAATGGCCCGCGCACCGGCCGGCTCCTTTGGCCAAAAAAATTTTGGGGGTGGTCTCCAGACCTGCCCCCCCTTCTTCATGGCCGGCCACCCTTTCTCCTGCAGCGAAATTGCTGCGGGGGAAGCTGGTCTCCTGACCTCCCCCCCCTTCTTCATGGCTGGCAGCTGCCCTTCATGGGGCTCCAGCCACAGTATTTCCTGCCGCGAAAGTGCGGCTGGGGGAGCTGGTCTCCTGACCTCCCCCCTCCTCTTCACGGCCAGCAGTTCCCCTCCGTGGGGCTCTGACCACATGATCTCCGGCCGCGAAAGTGCGGCTGGGGGAGCTGGTCTCCTGACCTTCCCCTTCCTCTTCATGGCCAGCAGTTCCCCTCCGTGGGGCTCTGACCACCCAAACTCCTGCCGCGAAAGTGCGGCTGGGGGAGCTGGTCTCCTGACCTCCCCCCTCCTCTTCACGGCCAGCAGTTCCCCTCCGTGGGGCTCTGACCACATGATCTCCGGCCGCGAAAGTGCGGCTGGGGGAGCTGGTCTCCTGACCTCCCCCCCTTTCTTCATGGCCGGCAGCTCCCCTCCGTGGGGCTCCGACCACAGTGTAGTGACCCCAGGCGAAGCAGGATCCCTGGCGACCCCAGGCGACTGCAGCGGCAGCGGACCCTCGGGAGGTGAACTCGGGAGGGGAGCCCCTGGCCATGGAGGCGGCAGCGGGAGCTCCACTTCTCCCTCGTTCTCTGTAGCTGGTGGCTCTCCAGGTGATGCGGAGCAACAGGCAGCCCCAGGCGATGCGAAGCAGGCATCCCTGGGTGGTGCGAGGCAGGGCAGGAGCAGTCCTTCCCATGACGGTGGATGTGGAACCAGCAGGTATTCACCCTCTGCTGGTGGAGGTGGGAGGGGAAAGCAGTCCTCCCACGGCGGCTGAGGCGGAACCAGCAGGTATTCACCCTCTGCTGGTGGAGGTGGGAGGGGCAAGCAGTCCTCCCATGGCGGTTGAGGCAGAACCAGCAGGCATTCACCCTCTGCTGGTGGAGGTGGGAGGGGCAAGCAGTCCTCCCACGACGGTGGAGGCGGAACCAGCAGGCATTCACCCTCTGCTGGTGGAGGTGGGAGGGGCAAGCAGTCCTCCCACGGCGGTTGAGGCAGAACCAGCAGGCATTCACCCTCTGCTGGTGGAGGTGGGAGGGGCAAGCAGTCCTCCCACGACGGTGGAGGCGGAACCAGCAGGCATTCACCCTCTGCTGGTGGAGGTGGGAGGGGCAAGCAGTCCTCCCACGGCGGTTGAGGCAGAACCAGCAGGCATTCACCCTCTGCTGGTGGAGGTGGGAGGGGCAAGCAGTCATCCCACGACGGTGGAGGCGGAACCAGCAGGCATTCACCCTCTGCTGGTGGAGGTGGGAGGGGCAAGCAGTCCTCCCACGACGGTGGATGTGGAACCAGCAGGCATTCACCCTCTGCTGGTGGAGGTGGCGGAGGCAGAGGCAGCTCTTGCTGCTCTGCTCCTGGTGATGGTGGAGACAGAAGCAGCTCCTGCTGCTCTGCTCCTGGTGGTGGTGGAGACAGAGGCAGCTCCTGCTGCTCTGCTCCTGGTGGTGGTGGAGACAGAGGCAGCTCCTGCTGCTCTGCTCCTGGTGGTGGTGGAGGCAGAGGCGATGGGGCGGATGCTGGCCACTCAGAGGGAGGCTGTGGCGGTGCTGGCTCCCTCTGCTGTGGCGGCTGGGCTGGTGTGTGCCGTGCTCCCTTCAGCAGCATAAATAGAGGCTGCTGGGGAACACCAGCATCCTGCCCTTCTCCCCCCCAGAAAAATTCAGGGGGTTGAGCCTGTAACTCTTCCCCTTCTGGCTCTTGGGACTGCAGCTTGGGTCCTAGGGCTGTGGAAGCCCCGACTTCCCTCTCTTCGGGCCGTGGACACACCGACTCCTCCCTTTTGGGCTGTGGACGCACCGACTCCTCCCTTTTGGGCTGTGGATGCACCGACTCCCCCCTCTTGGGCTTAGGACGTTCGGGCTCCTCCCACTCAGGCGCAGGACGTTCGGGCTCCTCCCACTCAGGCGCAGGACGTGCGGGCTTCTTTGCCTTCTTAGCACCGCCCCTCCTTCCCTTCTTCGGGACCAGCAGTTCCACCTCCTGCCATGGAGGGGGTTGGTCGGGTGCTTTGTGCCCGACCTTGCCGACGGCAAAGCACCACTCCTCCCCTTTGAGGCAGGTGAGGCAGGTTTCCTGATCCACCTGCGGCGATGGTATGGCCTTCAGGTGGATCCACTCCTCCGCAGTCTCCACCTCACCTCGATCAAAGGCCTGCACAAAGAGGGGGTCTTCATATGGGCACACCTCAGGGAGGTGCCCATACTCCAGGCAGGCGAGGCACCATGTAGCCCCTCCTTCCTTCAACTCCCTCTGATGCGCATGCCACCTCTCCATATAGGCGTCCACTTCATCCATTTTTTTTTTTTTTTTCAAACACAAAAAACACTATTTGAAAAAACGAACACGAAAAAAACTTCCTTTGCTGTTCCTGGTCCGGCTGTTGGAGGCGTTGTTTATCCCACTTCTGACACCATATGTGACAGTCTGGCTCGCAGTGGTGTGGTGGATGACGTCACAGACCAGGAAGTAACTGACTCCAAACAGTGGATGGGCGGGTGAAACTGAGTGCAAAAGCACTCAGCGTATTTAATAACAAACAAACAAAATATTTAAACAAAATACAAACAAAAGGGCACGAGGGCCAAACGAATAAATAAACAAACAAGTAAGTGCCGTGCTGGATTATCCAGCACGTATTAGCAATTGTTTTTTAAATATTATTCCTTCTCTCCGCTCCCCGTACTCTCTACTCCAACACCCCAACATCAAGTGCAGAGAGCTGCAGGTTTATATACTCTGGCCGAGGGATTTAACTAGTTGGTAATTATCTTATTATCCCCCGGCCAGAGTCTGCACGCGTTTGGTAAGGATGCATGACTGTCAGCTAGTTAAATAATCAGTAGCTGATCAGCCATGCATCCTCACGAGGTTTTTAAATATAACAATAAAAGACGCGGCGCTTTTACCCGCGCCGCAAACAAAAATACAAATAATAATAAATAGGGGCGGGACACTCCGCCACACAATCTATACACCAACATTTACACACGCACCCATACATACATACATACACAGAACACACAAATGCACACAGGGGCGGGGCACTTTGCCACATATACCCCCCCTTGTGCGCAGCACACATGGCCTCCCCCCTTAAATACCCAGCAGTCCAGGCCAAAGTCTCGGGCTGGGAAGGGAGGCTTCAGTGGGCCCATGGCTGGAAATGCTGTCAGCTCCCCTGCCGGTAGTGGCACGGCTGACAGCATGCTGGTCCCGTCCTGCAGCGAAAAAGCTGCGGGGGCAGGTGGACCCCCGACCTCCCCCTTCTTCATAGCCGGCAGCTCCCTCCTGTGGGGCTCCGGCCACAAGAACTCCTGCAGCGAAACTGCTGCTGGGGAAAGTGGTCTCCAGACCTCGTCCCCCTTCTTCGTGGCCGGCAGCTCCCCTTTCTGGGGCTCCGGCCACCGTACTCCCTGCGGAGGTACAGGCAGCAGAGGCAGCTCCAGCTCCTCTGCTCCTGGCGGTGGTGGAGGCAGAGGCAGCTCCAGCTCCTCTGCTCCTGGCGGTGGTGGAGGCAGAGGCAGCTCCAGCTCCTCTGCTCCTTGCGGTGGTGGTGGCGGAGGCAGAGGCAGCTCCTGCTCCTCTGCTCCTTGCGGTGGTGGTGGCGGAGGCAGAGGCAGCTCCTGCTCCTCTGCTCCTTGCGGTGGTGGTGGCGGAGGCAGAGGCAGCTCCTGCTCCTCTGCTCCTTGCGGTGGTGGTGGCGGAGGCAGAGGCAGCTCCTGCTCCTCTGCTCCTGGAGGTGGTGGAGGCAGAGGCAGCTCCTGCTCCTCTGCTCCTTGCGGTGGTGGTGGCGGAGGCAGAGGCAGCTCCTGCTCCTCTGCTCCTGGAGGTGGTGGAGGCAGAGGCAGCTCCTGCTCCTCTGCTCCTGGAGGTGGTGGAGGCAGAGGCAGCTCCAGCTCCTCTGCTCCTGGCGGTGCTGGCTCCCTCTGCTGTGGCGGCTGGGCATGTGCGCGCCGTGCTGCCTTCAGCAGCATAGCGAGAGGCTGCTGGGGGACACCAGCATCCTGCCCTTCTCCCCCCCAAAAATTTTCAGGGGGTTGAGCCTGTAACCCCTCCCCTTCCGGCTCTTGGGGCTGAACCAGCAGGCATTTTCCCTCTGCTGGTGGCTTGGGTCCCAGGGCTGTGGAAGCCCCGACTTGCCTCCCTTTGGGCTGTGGACGCACCGACTCCTCCCTTTTGGGCTGTGGACGCACAGACTCCTCCCTTTTGGGCTGTGGACGCACCGACTCCTCCCTTTTGGGCTGTGGACGCACCGACTCCCCCCTCTTGGGCTGTGGACGTTCGGGCTCCCCCCACTCAGGCGTAGGACGTTCGGGCTCCTCCCACTCAGGCGTAGGACGTTCGGGCTCCTCCCACTCAGGCGTAGGACGTTCGGGCTCCTCCCACTCAGGCGTAGGATGTTCGGGCTCCTCCCACTCAGGCGTAGGATGTTCGGGCTCCTTCCACTCAGGCGTAGGACGTTCAGGCTCCTCCCATTTGGGCTGTGAAGGCAAAACCAGCAGGCATTCACCCTCTGCCGGTGGAGATGGGGACAGCAGGTACTCACCCTCTGCTGGTGGAGATGGGGACAGCAGGTACTCCTCTGCTGGTGGTCCTGCTACTGGGCTGCTGTTCCATTTATGGTTGCCTCCAGGTAGCTGAGGACAAACTCCACACCTTCCTCCAAGGTGTTTGGGGTGTGTTCCTCCTGATAGGCCTCCCATCTCTCACTGTCCATCATCCACAGGGCCCGGACGACTATGGGCAGAGACTGGGCCTCCAGCCCAGCATTCTCTAGGAACCAGCCCCGCCATTTTGTGGCGTCTTCTGCCATTATATATATATATATATATATATATTTTTTTTTTTTTAAACAAAACCCCTCCTGGTCTGACGCTTGGAGGCGCGGCTATCCCACGATGACACCACGTGTCACAAAGACGGCCAAAGTGGGTGGCGTCAGACCAGAAAAGGAATACACAGACGGTGGTGATGATGAGCTGAGTGCAATGGCTGCACTCAGCGTTTATTAACAAATAAAAGGTTTGAACAATGGAATACAAAACAGGACACGGCACTACACGCCAAAATAAAAAGACAAACAAAACGGACAGACACTAACAAACAGGGACGAACAAACACGGTGAGTGAAAACACTTATCTTTACGCTTTTGCTTTCTTTTACTTTCTCCTTCTCTCTCTCCCGTTCTCCACTCACCGAACACCAACCCTGAGTGCAAGAAATGTGCGTCTATATATACTATTGTGCTGGGATTCAATTACTAATTAATTATTCACTTGAATCCCAGCACGTGAATTAATTCTGTGCAACCCCGTGCTCACATATTACATTTAACCAGCACGTGAAGTGATTTGTGCTCTCCTCGTGCCTAAATACAAATCTACACTTTTTAAATACACGTGAAACACAGACCCGTTTATATCCCGTGTACCAATCTATACACCAACATTTACACACGCACCCATACATACATACACAGAACACACAAATGCACACAGGGGCGGGGCACTTTGCCACACTCCTCCATCAGAAAGACACTGGGCAAAAATGGGATTCATGGCAGAGTAGCAAGGCGGAAACTATTGCTCACTAAGAAGACCATAAACGCTTGTCTCAATTGCCAAAAAGCACCTGGATGATCCTCAAGAGTTCTGGAACAATGTTCTATGGACAGATGAGTCAAAAGTGGAACTTTTTGGCTGACATGGGCCCCGTTATGTCTGGTGAAAACCAAACACTTCATTCCACAGTAAGACCAACCAATGGTCAAGCATGGTAGTGGTAGTGTCATGGTTTGGGGATGCTTTGCTGCATCAGGACCTGGACGCCTTGTCCTCATTGAAGGAACCATGAATTCTGCTCTGTATCAGAGAATTCTACAGGAGAATGTCAGGCCATCCGTCCGTGAGCTGAAGCTGAAGCGCAGCTGGGTCATGCAGCAAGACAATGATCTGAAACACACAAGCAAGTCTACATCAGAATGGTTGAGAGACTGTGAGAGACTAATCAATAACTACAGGAAGCGTTTGGTTGCAGTTATTGCTGCTAAAGGTGGCGTAACCAGTTATTGAGTCTAAGGGGGCGATTACTTTTTCACATGGAGGCATTTATTTTAACAAATAAATGAAATATGTATCAAATGTTTGTGTTATTTGTTCACTCAAGCTCTCTTTTATCTAATATTAGGTTTTGGTTGAAGATCTGATAACATTCAGTGTCAAAAATATGCAAAAATGCAGAAAATACTTTTTCACAGCACTGTAGTTGAAGAATAGGTCCCTCAACATGGACTGTAAAGTTAGTATTTGAATTAAAGCTTGAGGTACTACAGCTGTATTTTCCACTTGTGTGAGCATATGACTGTGTTTTGGAAACATGTTTTTTTATGAATAAAAAGGGCAATTTGGGGATAATTATGATGTTTAATATTTCACACACAGAGCCAGCTTCTATTCAAATGAAACTTACTTGTATAGTTTTGCATTGACGTGATTATAGCTAGTACAATAAATCCAAAACTCTTGCAGGTTCTGCGCTCCCATTCATTATGTAAGTCTCAAATAAACACGTTATTATTATTAAAACATGATCTCTGGTACTGCACTTGGTTAAAGAAATCTCTGCTTGCAAGCTATGCTTTCAGTTAGTGTTGCACTTGCTTGGTCATTTCATGTGGAGGGTGAAACTGAGCCCACCCCTTCACTGGCTTCTTTCCTGTCACTATCCAGCCAGCTGTTTCCCCTCTTGACTGACCTGCTTTTAGCCAGTAACATGACCAGAAAGACACTGCTGAGGTGAAATAACCCAGGAAGTGTATGTGCAAACAGATTACCTGAGAATAAGGCATAGCAATCGAGAGCTTCCTTTACCCTAAAGCAGTAGCAGGAAACACACGTGTACTATAACATTCAACAATCCAAGACCGCACTTTTGAGACCTGTATTTTGAATGGAAGTGCAAACCAGGTTTATTGAGGTGGGGGGGGGGGGGTTCCAGGAAATCAGGAAACAAGAGGTACACTTCGAGAGGAACAGATCACACAAGGACACAACAGTAAGTAGTGAATTTATTGAAAAAGAAAATTAAACATTATAAAGACTGGTGTTGCACATGGCACGGACACAGAAAAAGCAAGTACTTTGCAATCCTTTGCTTAGTTTTTCCTATCCCCTTAACTGAGTTCTTCTTATTGCAATATTTCAAATCCTGTATTTTCATTATTTTTGAGGCGTCATTGTTAGGTGCTTTTACTTGAGTTCGGGGGCTACTCTTCAGAACTAGGTGCTGCCATAGACAGATGTTGATCAGCTGTAAGAGACATCCTCCTCTAGTACAAAGCTATACAAGTGTCTTTATTGACCAGCATATCATTTGTTTCACTCAATGGTGCTGGTTCTTACTTCTATAAAGACACTTTGGCTGATCTGACCTCTGCTACTTACATCTATGGCAGGCTGAACTCAGGTGAAAGCACCTTAAAGAGTAAGTAGCAGGGTTCCCCTGGTTACACGTCCCCACGTGCTGCTACAACTGTTTAAATAAAGTACCTGTCATTTTTCTTTTCATTGTTAACAACCTGACAACTTTTTACACTTATAACTTCAAAGTCTGTTTCAAAGCTCTTTTTAAAATGTCCTTGTATTATTTACTGTGATCTTTTGACAACTTTAGTATGTTTAGCATTTTTGCAAAAACCCCATCTTAATAATGATTTGCACGGGACTACAAACCTGTCCAAGGTGTCCTCAGAGTTGGTCAAAAGCAGAGGACGTCTAGTAATCTCCAATCACAGTGGGAGCAGGGTGAGCTGTGGAAAGGTATATAACAGTTGCCTCGGCAACTGGTGTGCCAAGACAGCTATCGCTAGCGGGTCCCCGCCTCCTGTTATGGAGAACCAAAGGGGACTGTGGGTTGATTCCTTGGAAGCAAAAAGATCTCTCTCTGCTCTCCCGAATCTCACACAAATAAGGCTCACCACCTTGGGGTGAAGCCTCCACTCTGAGGTGCTGGGAATTCCCCTCGAGAGGAGGTCTGCCGCCCAGTTTGTCACCCCGGGCAGATGTACTGCCCGCAGTGAGAGGAGGTTCACGTGCACCCAGAGCAAAAACTTGCGGACCGTGCAATGGAGACTGGGAGACCTGAGGCCACCCTGGTGGTTTATATAGACCACCACTGTTATGTTGACCTGCAGGTTCCACACCCCCTATGCCCTCCTGCCATTCCACACAGCGCCCCTGCCCTGGTGACACTGCCCAACGCTACACCGAGGCATAGATTGGCAAGCTGTTTCCACCGGGCTAAAATACCCTGCTGTTGAACCAGGATTGCAGAGGGTGCATGCGCAGGAGACCCAAAGGTAGGTTTTGAGAAGCTGCTGCCATCAAGCCCAGAAGTTTCTGGAATGTCACTACTGTCACTCTGTTGAGATGAAAGAGCTCTAAACAGATGGCTATTCTCAGCACTCTGCCATCCAACAGAGTGGACAGCATGGACCTGGAGTCCAAACACACACCTAGATAGAAGGCATAAGCTGGCTCTTCGCATGACCCAACTGTTGATGGTGGCCGGTAACAAGTTCAGTTTGAGCGTCTGCCTGAGCCCGGAGACTGGGCACAAATGAGCCAGTCATCCAAATAATTGAGAACTCTGATACCTTTGAGTCTCAATGGAGCCAGGATAGCTTCCATGCACTTTGAAAAGGCACGGGGAACTAGAGAGAGGCCAAACAGCAAGACCCGAAACCCCTACACTGTTCCTTGGAAGGCGAATTGCAGGTACTTCCTGTGCGCTGGTTTTATGGGGATGTGGAAATAGGCGTCTTTGAGGCCCACTGTAGTGAACCAGTCGCCTAGCCTGATTGACTGCAACACCTGTTGCATCGTCAACATTTTGAACTGCCAGGTTTCTACCTACTGCCGGCCCATTCAGTTTAGACAGAAGGAGCAGGTTCTCATTGATCAGGCGCACCTCATCCAGTTGTTGTGGTGATGGCCTGTGTCTGTCAGAGAGGGACTGCAGCAAATGTGACCGATAGGCTAAAAGAATGCTGTTAAAGATGCCCAGCCGTCTGAGACCCGACACTGCTTAATTGGGGCAGATAGTGTCCTTGGACAGGAGCGCTAAATTAGGCACCTGTACCAACACAGCAATAGAAGCCACCACTGTGGAAACTGGGCCAGGCACAGCTTCTCTGCATCCTGCACTCTATATAGGGTGCCCATACACCAGGAAACAGCAGGAGCTGTAGCCAGGTGATCCCAGGCGGTGCCGAACGTTCACGCAGCTACTCTGTGAGGACAGTTCCTTGGTGGGAAACAGATGCTGTGGGAGGGATTCCCGAAGCAACCTCTTGGCCCAGCAGCTGCTCTTACTACACGTGTGCCACAGCACACAATGCAGCCTGTGCGTAGTCTCCGTGAAAACAGAAAAATATAATGAGAAAAGAAAAGATTCTCTATAATAAAATTACTTAAATTATACAAACTGTCTTGTTATATTGGCCGAAGCCAAAACTAGAAATAAAATACCTCCAGCCGGAGATATTGCAGCCTGGGGGGGGGGGGGGGGTTGGGGGGGGAAGCACAAAGTCAGCCGACTTATGTTGCTTGATCCCTGGGAAGGGAGACTCAAGCCGCCAACTTCACGCGGGGCACAAGGCCACAGCGGGATGTAACAAACAACAGGCTGTAGTGCACAAATACGTGTAATTAGTAAAACTAATACAGAGATTATTTGTAATATCACATATAATTTGTGTAAAACACAATAAATATGAACATTTATAACAAAAAAGGTAACAAGTACTTATCTGAATAGGCTCAGTTCTTGAAAAGGAATATGACGCTGAGATCTGTGCGTGCAGCCCTTTATACCCTCAGGGACAGGCATGACTGCGTCACAGAGGCTTGGCTGAGGGTACATTGCCAGAAAAACATTGCAGTGTATGCAGTTCATGCACCCTCCTGTAACAACGCTGGTGATTAAAATAAGTGGCATATTGTGTGAACAGAAAACCAGCATTGTTGCAGGAGGGAGCGTGATCTGGATACACTGCGATCATTGTAAGAGAAATTATTTCTCCTGGTGAACACTCACAAATAAATGCAGAGAAACGTATTACCAGTTGATTTATGACCCATGAAGCGTGAATACACATTTCCAGAGTCGGCAATGTTTGAAAATATAACCCTGTAATACGTACAATGCGAGGCACAGTGAAGGGAACGTAGTGCGTTTCTTGTAAACACTGCAGGGCTTCTGCATTTTATAACTATAAAAAAAGAAAAATCATGACATTTGTAAAAAGCTCTGCGTTACACCCTAAAATTACAGTACTTACACCTGTTATTTTTTCTATATTAAACATATGTATTTGTAATCACTAAGGCAATCAATGTACGTTTCAGAGAGTAAATGTTTAACCCTATTGTGGACTCTACTGTTAAACTATAACATTCAAATACAAAAAAAAAAACAAAACACCTACACTTGACAATTTTACTTTTGTATTTATTTAAAATTGTACATTCATTTTCACAAACAGTAAGGTACAGTGGTATGCAATATATTAAGATACAGTAAATGACACTGAAGAAGAACTTGTGAAATTCATGATACAGTAAATATTCGGTTAAATATTTGGTAAAAAAAGAAGAAAAAAATTTGGTTTACCATTTATATTTCTACTTCTTATAACTGATGCCAATTTTGTCCATTTCCTTTTAACAATGTTCCCAGAGAACACAGAGTGGTGTTGGCTTGGACTTGCTCTTGAAGAAGTGGGCATTATCCAAAATTACAAAAATGCATAACTTCCAACTATGAAGCTCATCAAAACTGAACAGGGCGATTTGAACACTCAGCAACAAGGTCTTCATGGTTTTATTGTGCTATCGGTAGGGTTATGAGCATAGCTTGGCTGGTGTCCCCTACCTAGCATTACCCTCAAAAGTAAATTAAACCAGGATTGAGCAAGTTATAGTTGAAAAACAAACAAACATGTTTTCCATTTCACATCCGGTATGGCTGCACTGACTGGTCTGGCTCAAGTCCTGTGAGCTTGAGAATTATTCTGAATTCCGCTAGTAAACCCTTTTTATTTGCATGCAACTCATTTCTCTTTTTTCATTTTATCAGCAACTTCAATTACAGCTCCTGGCGTGATTTTACTGTTTCATCGCTTTAAAAAACAAATACAAATGCTGTCTTCATGAAAATTGCTTGGCTATGCATAACTGACCAAATCAACCGGGCTAAAATAAGATACACCAACACAAATATTTGAATGTACACACAGAACATCAGTTGTATATAAAAAAAAATAGTATATTGTCAAAAGGCTTCAAAGCTTGAAAATCACCAGCAGTTTCATTGAAGTCTGGGCTTGAGTTCTCCTGGAATCAGAGGATCTAGCAGATATTCTGGCTCTGCCATACTGTACTTACTCCACTGCGTTGAACAACAAGCCTTACACCCTTATTACACTAAACAATAGAAAAACCCTGAATCTGTGGGCTGATGGATGCTCCAGGTCTGCTTCTTTGTGTTTAATTCCTAAAGTTTCCAGAATTCACACACACTGAACAGACACATGCTGCTCTTGAGAAGATCCCAGTACACCCATTCCGCATCACACCCCAATTGCATTCTATTCAAATGCGTGTGTGTGTGTGTGTGTTTGCGACTTCTTAAGGCAAACTGATCTCAATAAAGAGGGTTAAATCAGTTCCTCTTCAGGAAGTGACATCTGATTGACTGGAGAACCTTTCCTTTGCACTGTGATAATAAGGCCTAGGGTCAAGTTGGAAATATGGCCTTTCAGAGCGCTGCCAAGGACAGATGGATACAATTTTGTTCTTTACTGTAAACTCTATTAAATATTGAATTGAGACTGTTAGATGACTGGTAATGGAGGAACTTGCATCTACAAGCCCTGCAGTGGGTTCTTACAGCTACAGCCCTTTAAAGGATCTTCGGGTTTCTTTATTTCCAAGTTAAACTTGTCTGCATGTATTCCTCGAATCACTCCCGCAAAGCTCAATCATGGATCAGCGTCGGCATCTGAACCAAGACATGCAAGCATAGCTCAAAGGAATTGATAAATAAATAGGGTGTGGGTTTCCCATGCTCCATGAATACACTATACTCCAACCCCAACCCCAACCCCCGCACCACTGTATCAATGGAAAACACGCTCCAGGTATTGAGGCTGTGGGTTCTCCTTCACAAACTTCTGAATATACCAGCAGGTTAGGTGAGCCTTCAGGTCTTCTTCAACTACAAAATCCATGGCTGCCTAAACAAGAAGAGAACAAAACAGTACTTAGGCTTCATCCATAACTATTAAACACTCAATGGTGCGGAATTTAAAATTCTAAAAGAAACGGAATTAAATATTGATCTTTTTCAGCGTCTTCGAAATTAACCTAGGTTGGTGTTTTCATATTAGAATATCCTTTTAAAATTCAAATGAATAGAAAATTAATTTTAAGATAGAGAAAATCTAAATAATTTCTCTCAATTCATTTTTATCACATTAACAGCAGTGAGCAATATAACTGTGGCAAGGGGCCAGTCCGCACTGTTTGGACTACAGGCGTGAAGTGTGTAATAACAAATCTGTTCAGCAAAGACACAAGATGCTCCATGACATCTTTCTATCGGGAGAACAGAATTCCTTTTATATTCCAGTACTGTACCTGATCGTGCCAAGACATCCTAAGATACTTATTCAATTCAAATGTTACATTAATATCTGACTCATAGAAGATAGTCATTTAAAGCACAACAACAACAACAATTTGACAAAAGTAAAGAAGAGCCAGCTGCTGGATTTCTTTGGGTGTGGAGGGATATTAAGAAATTCACCTGCACTTACACAACAACAAACATGTCTGACCCGGTTTGATGACAGGGCAACGCCTTTAATGTTGATGAGAAAACTCAGACAGGAGCAATCTGCCTTTGCCTTGAAATGCAATTCTGATGACAAAACCCTTGTACCATATGAGCATATGAGCAGTGCTTAACTTGTAAAGAAAGAGGTGCCGTTTGCAAAATCAATAATATCGTTCTTAAGAAGCGCACATTCAAAATCAGCACACATTTACTTGAAAGAGTATTGTATGTACCACATGTTCTACATCAGTGTTTCCCAAACGTTTTGATTGGCGACCCAAATGAACACCGGAATAATGAACCCACGACCCCAAATTATTCACTATACGGTATTTGAACTGAAATACTTATTAACCAATCAAAAAGCGATGTTTAATTTATTTGTAAATGCACTATACTATATAAGCATTCAGGCTTTGATAGTTTTAATTCTACTGACATTTTACGAAGGGTCCCCTTCACGACAGATCATTAATGGACAATATGGGTGCATGGAGATAATGGATGGAGGAACGAGAATGCATGCCTGTGATGTGGGGAGCGCGCACGACAGAGCGAAATGTAAGCCTGGAGAGGGAGAGGCTGGGTGAAGAGTTTCGGAGCTGTGGGAGAACCTGCTGGGTTTTTTTTTTTTTTAATTACTGAGTCAGACACGCAGAGTGTTAGCTTTGTGTGTGTGTTACCTGACTGTTTATTAAACCCTTTTATTTATCCTGTGTTCGTTATTGGGTATTGCATTTCAGTGGCGGCTCGTGACTTTGACAGGTGAGGCACAAATCACAAAATAGATATTACCACCTCCACTCAATGGCAAACGTACTAAAAGTAAATGTACTTTGTTCAGCTGATTTGCCTCTGCTGAGACCATTTTAATGCATTCAAATAATAGACTACAGTCGCTATGTAAAATATAGCCCTATCAATTAAAAAACATTAGCACTGTGAAGAACACACAATTTACAGAATTGCGGATATACATTTTTATAATCAATTGGCAAATCAGAAACTTAAAACCACGTAGTATTTATTGGTGTCATTATGTGACACCAGCATGGCACATTCGCTATAATGACACAAATACAATATCACAAAATCATTAATTCAAAACGAACAAGGCAGCTTGTCATGTCGTGGCAAGAAATTGACAGTTTTACTCCATTAAAAGAGATGTAACCATGTCTTATTGAGTTGAAAGAAGCAAAAATGGCCAACAATAGTTTCTTCACAGCGCTGCCTTCCATATTATGAACTATCCGCGTTCGTTTCCCATCTTTCTTCAAAATCTCCAGTGCTAGTGTTATTCTTCCGTCCTTACAACTGAACGTCTGTCTTCTTGTGATCTTACTGTAAAACGTATTTTCCACAGGTCGCATATAATATCAGATTCAACTAAAGCCATTTCTGAACAAATTAAAATCGCACAAATTCTTACTGCTCCAAATCCAGTAGGTGCCTCATCAAGCTGTGGTTACCATAGCAACTCCTTTAGAAAGGGACTCCCCAGCGTGGTGAGTTGCCATGGTAACAAGCAGCTTTGTGAGGCACTCAAGGTTTGTGCGTCCCACGGCAGCACTACATTGTTTCAGCTTTCTGGCATTGTGCTTTCGCTGCTGGTAAAAGCGAGTTGAGACTTTTAAATACTGTGGACTTAAATTTATTTAATATGCGTAAATGTGTTTATATTTCTCAATTAAATAATACAAATATGCAAAATGTTTTTTTAGCCTTTGGAAATTATTGGTGAGGCCATGCCCCACTTGCTGTGCATTTGAGACCAGAATACTTGCCTGGATTGCTTTCTTTACCTCCACGTTACAATATCAATTGTGTTACAACATAATGAAAACCAGTTTTAATTTTCAATTCAACATCAAGCATTGCAAACATACCGACAACAGTCAGTTGTGCAGTTTTTTGATTGTTTTTGCAGTATGCATTGTAACCAGGTAGGATACATTCATCCCCTTCTCTGAGACAGTGACTGATTTTTTAAGAACGTCTTGCTGTTTAGCTAATTGATCTTCTGGAAAAACTTGTTTTGTTTCCCAACGCAATCTGGATGCCGTTTCTCAAGATGTCGACGCTTTGGCTTTTGTGAGCCAGTACTTCACAACAAATGACACACGAGGCCGCGGATCACACTCATCACCAATGCAAGAAAAACTGAGTCAATATAAAATGGTAATTGCAAGTTTTTTGTTTGTTTGTTTGTTTGTTTCTTTGAGCTGCAACAGGATTAGACATTTTTTTCGTTTTGCATCTATTTTAACAACTGTTTTCAAAATCCCAAGTAACCGCACATAAATATTATACTTTATTTTTTTGGTTCATATTTAAAGCAGATGAATTGTTTGCATTGTTTACATAATTACTGCTAATGATGTGTATGCAAATTATATTTATTTTGAATATAAGCCTAAGGAGTTGTATAGTGAAAATACATCTTAACAGTGTGTACTGTACGTCATATTTTGTAGATTGTTTGGCGACCCATATTTTGGTCGTGACCCCCACTTTGGGCAACTCTGCTCTACATCATATACAAAGTAGTAGTATGTGCAGCAAAACAAATTAAAGGCAATCACAGGACACACACACACACACAAAACAATACAATACAATACAGCGTAGCCGTCCTTTGCATTGGGTATATAACCAAGATCTGCTTTTCCTGATGAGATATATACCATGTTTCAAACCTCAGGCTTCTGAGTGGGAGCACCACTAAAGCTGCATTTCTTTGGGATCCACTTTTACTGGCAAAGCTGTTGTTCAGAGGGCAGGATATACAGTTATGCAAGACTTCAGTAACTCACTCTCTCTCTCTCTCTCTCTCTCTCTCATTGTTATTTTTTATAATACATGGATACCCTTGTGATGCCAATATTAAAGAAGGAGGTTCAGCAGTACAGTTGGGGTTTTTTAAACGTAGTGTTTCAGTGCTGCACAGACGTTCTATGTCGTTATCTGTTTCTCCAGTTTCTGAGATAGGTATTCTCTTTTTATTGATCATTAATGAACATTTCTGTACTATGGGTGTTGTCGAGTGCCATATAAAGTCTGAAAAACAGCGCTCCCTTTGTCTGCCTTCATACTCACGTGTTAACCCATCTATTTACATGTTTAAGTAAAATAAGTCTAATCTTTAACACATTGTAAGTATCACCCTCTGAAACCATCTACATGCAAACTGATGCTTAACAGTGGGGCTACATTTAAATGTTCTGCTATTGAGCTTATTATTACCTGTTAAGCAGTCTTTTGGAACATCTGTATAATATGAGACTGACATATTATGAAAAAGCACAGTATATCGCCATGATCCAATAGTGCATGTAAAAATGTTCCATATGTACAGCACTCAGTATAACCCAACTTGTGAGCTAAAGAATGTCCTTACCAAGTTTCATCTCACTTGCATAAGCAGTTAGTAAAGTTCTAAAAGGGTGACATACTGTATGCACAGAAGAATACATTCAATGACAAATGTTTCAGCTATAGTTTAGGATAATGCAAGACAGGCTAATGTTCCTTTCAGTGTGTTAATGCATGTGTTGGTTTCTTTTCATGTTTGCAGATTTAAGAACTGTGTAGCTATTGGAAGTTCCAAACAGATGAGATTCATGGAATTACTTTGTGAGTTACAACCCTACAAACATTTTACTAGTAATGACTTTTTTTCTCTGTTGATTTCAAAATAATGAACTACCTGTTAGGCAAATAAAACATGACTCATCGCCAAACATTTAGCAGCTTGCCTGAGTGGAGATTACTGCACAGAGCTGCACTGGTTGGTCCAGGCTTGCTTGTTAGCTGTGATGAGGCTCTGCTCCCATGCTGGAGTAGAGCAGGGAATCTTCCGGGAGGCCCCCTGGGTCATTCGCCCTACTTCTCCTTAGTGGCTGCAGGATTGTTCACATTGACAGGTTCTTCTGAGTTACAAAACGAGCAGCAACATGGCTGGAAAGCTTGTACTGGATACACTGAAGCTTCCCTGGTTCGTGCCCCGTTTCTATAATTCAGTTTCTGCTTTTGAATTGCTTACAGGCATACAGTTTCTCTCTCCGGGCTGAGAAATTAAATTGTAGCTATAATAAGAATTAAATAAATCTTACCAATTTTGCACTTACATTAGGGGTAGTCCAAAACTATCATCACATACAGCAATTGTACACAGCAGGCTCTTTTTCAAGATCCCTTTTTCAAGCTTTCTTTAACCTAGTATAGTACCTGTGGCAGAATGGGGGGAGGAAAGAGGAAAGTAGTCCTTGAGGTTCAGGACTACATCCCCCAGAATGCCATGAGGTTGAAATTAGCCAGAAGTGGGATCACCTGGCCAGAATTGAATGAGGGTCACCTGCAGGTAGGTGTCAAAAAGCAGGTCAATGTCTCTGTTAGCTGTCTGTGTTAAGGCTAAGGCCTGGGGAAGGACCTGTGGGGAACCTTAAGAGAAGGTACAGTGTTTAATACTTGTAAAAGTGTATGTGTTTTGTGACCAGTAAATAATGTAGTTGTCCTGTAGTAGTTAAAAACTGAGCAAAGTTTAGTTTAGCACTCCTGGAAGGAGTATAATGATTGGATTGGATGTGCAATTACTTGAAGTGAGACTTACTCATTCTAGGATTTGCTGTCAGTAAAAGTCTCCTAAAAGTAAAGAAATGACAATGCATTTTAAGACTATTCCCAAATCTCTCATTTTTTTCATATGTCACTCAATGTTTAAACATCTTCTGCAACTAACCCTCTGCATTGGAGTTAATCATCTTGTTCATGGACCATCGCAAAGCTTACTGCTCTAAGTAATAAACATGGACATCAGCAATGTTTGTCCTCTTACTGCCCAAATAATAAACATGGACGTCATAATGCTTGTCCTCTTACTGCTCAAGTAATAAACATGGACGTCAGTAATGCCTGTCCACTTTATGCTCTAAGTAAAAGGGCATTTTTTGTCTTGTATAAAAAGGAGAGAAATCTCCCCATAAGCGTTAGTCAAACTTCTGTTTGTTCACATTATAATCCTTGCCTTGCCTCAAGGCCGTTGTCTCCTCCTTAATGGTTACATGCTGATACTTGGCAACACTCTTTTGATACTTCAGGAGCGCTAATGAATGGGTTTTACAGCCTGTCTGCTCTCATCAGATCTCAGAGGTAGGGCCTGACCAGCACTTAGGTGACTTGGGGATGCATTCAGATAACCCTGCAAATCCCACGTATGTGGCTACATTTCCATCAGTTACTTTCATGTTACGTCATGTTAGAGATCTTTTCATTGCGACGTACTGCAACACAAATATATTCTATTGCTAAGCATACTGCGTATCATTTAAAACAAACATGGGAAGTAAACTTTGATCTACATTTTGATATAGATGACTAACTCAGGGATTTTCAGAAAGACTTTACAAAATCCCAGGTGTGAAGAATACTCTTCTCTCCTCCCAGCTCACCTGCATGAAGGAACAAGCTCTATACTGCCTTCTCAAAAGTAATAGATTACATTACAGTACCTTCAAATCTCTTATTGATATCCTAATTATAGAAAATGTAAACATTCAGGGTGTAAGGTTTTATATACATTTTAAATATGTATATGTGCCCTTTTAAATCTTGAATGGTAAACATTGATATTTGTTTGTGTTTAAAATGCCTTGGGTTTCTAATCTCCACCTGTCTGTGAACCATGATCTGCTTTGCAGCTTGTGTGAAGGAGGAGGTAGAGGATGGGTTTGAATTATAGGACAGTTAGATCTTAAGTAAAGTAAAGCATAGAGTACAGAGATGGGCAATGCATTCTTGGTTAACTGAAAGGAGACAGGAGGAAGATGAGAAAAAGGGGGGTGGGTTATAGTTTTGGGTTTAATTGAACAGATGTGTTTCTTGTCACGTATGCGGAGTGCTTGTAAAACATTGTTTTAGCTGAGCTTTACAAACTGTGTGTAACTGTGACTCTGTGCGCAGAGAAAATAGAACATCTGATGCCATGAGGGCTCAGAACACCATCAAGCAAGCTCCTAGACTGCTGCAGGCGAAAATACCATGTACAGCAGCACAGAGAAACATCTACTCTGAAGCCATGGCTGCTGAAGCTACTGAATGATGATCTCCGTTGCTGTATCCAATATTAATCTGTTCTCTGCTGCTTCCACAATAAAGATTTTGTTAGTTTTGACAATCTTTGTCCAGACTATTTTATTGTTAAGAAAACAAACCTTACAGTGGCATGAACAAGATAAGACAATGAAAACCATGATAGACAGTATTTATGTCATGGACGGTAAGTAGTGGAAGGACAACAACCTTGCCCAGAGGCTTGTTTGCTATCGATGCATCCGCCCATGAAATGAAATACGGCAAGTCGTGTTTTTTCATGACATACCCTCTCTGTGTGTTTCCCTGTCTCGCTGCCTGCATTTCACCTGGGATGTTCTTGTATGCAGTTGCTACTCATCTCAATGGACCTCTCCCAGTAAACATATTCAATTAGATTTGTTTAACTGGTAAACGGGGACAGCAGAAGCACATCTCCGCTGTGTGCCTCTCTTGATCACTATTTTTTTCGACGACTCTCTCCCATACCTTTGCCAGATGCTTTGCGATCCCTCGACCTCTATAGGCATCAGGGACCTCGGTGTGCTGGAGATCCACGGTCTTCTTTCCGATGTATTCATACAACAACACAGCACGATCATGGGAGCCTAAAAGAGAAGACGCAATACTGTTAGTGTAGCTCCCCTATAAACATGCAAGTGGAACAGAGTGAGTCTAGGCAGCGCTGGTCCTGAAGTGCCATTCCACTGCAGACTTGGTACCTGCATCACTGCAGAGGTTACACTGCTTCATTTTATTTATTTGGAATGAACATTATTCATTATTATTACTTAGTCATTTTAGCAGACACTTTATCCAAAGCGACATTTCCTAAACAACTGTTCATTTTAAGCTACTTTTTTTACACAACAGTATTCACACGTTTGGTAACCATCACAACTGTTGCAAGAAACTGGGGTTCATGTATTCTGCTGTTGTTAATATACCTGATGAAGACACGTTAGTGTCGAAAAGCATTGTTTGTTTTACAACTATCTCCTTTTTTTAAATCAATAAAGAGATTTTGATGAAGAATATAAAACGAGCGAGTATTTAAACCTCTTTGAAGCAAAATGATGACTTTTGTTTGGTAAGCCATTGAAATAGTTTGGCTGAAAGAAATTTGAAAGTGTGCATTGCCAGAGAATCTACTTTCATTGTGTGTGTGTGTGTATATATATATATATATATATATATATATATATATATATATATATATATATATATATATATATAGATAGACAGATAGATATATGACCAATGTCATCTTGCATTTGTAAATATTGACACTTGCTTTTAAAGGGAGATGCAGAATTTTTGTCCCTAACTCCTGAAAAAGTTGTCAATGTGCTTTTTTTTTTGTTTGCATTTCTAACCATTTTAAGAACAGTCTGGAGCTCTACATTATAATTTAATTGGTAGCAGTAATGTTATCACTACTACTTGTCATTGCTGTTGTATTGTTGTCACCTTTTTACATTTAAGGTTTACTTCTATTAATGATGCTTTTGGAGCTATAAGAATAGTGGTATATACTCTGAACTAGTGCCCTGTGTAATGCACTACATGTTTTATCTAAAGCTGTTGTGGGTTTGTCAGCATTTTTTCTGGTGAAATGCTAGGGTAGGATGGATGGGTGGGGGCTCTGTCTCTTGCCTCTTTCTATCTCTATCTCTTTTTCTCTATCTTATGTTTGAGTCACATAAAACTGTTCCCTTTATACCATCGCGGTTGCAATCACCCCCCCCCCCCCCCAATGTGCTAATGTTTATGCCCCTAAATGGGATGACAGTCAGTTTATTAATAATTTCCTTTCCTACTTACCCAATTTACATTCCCATCATTTCATTTTGGGTGGGGACTTTCCCAGCCACTCATTCCTAGATATATTTAAGGTTGTTGACCCATGGCGCTTTCATTTTCCCACCTCAAGACTTTTTTCAAGTACTTTTTTTTTTTTTCCCCCACTGCATCATACTTTTTCTCATATTGATTATTTCTTTCTTGAGAGTAAACTACTTCCATCAGTTAGAAACTGTACTTATGATAGTATAATAATATCGGATCATGCTCCCCTAGTACTTGAACTTGCTTTTCCCAACCAAGACATGCCTCGTCCCTGGCGTTTTAACAATGCTTTGCTTTCTAGTCAGGACTTTGTTGAGTTCATGAAATCCAAGATCAAGTTTTTTTAGACACTAATAGCACTCTCGATGTGTCCCATTCCATGCTATGGGAAGCGTTAAAAGCTTATATCCGGGGTCAGATTATCTCTTGCACCTCACAAATTACTAAACAACGCACAAAACGCCCCTCTGAGCTACTGAACTTATTTTACAGCTGGACCACAATTATGCAAACTCTCCTACACCAGATTTATACAAACAAAGGATAACTCTCCAAACTGAATTTGACCTTCTTGCCACATCTCAAGCAGAACAGCTACTAATGAAATCTCAGCATAGGACCTACGAACATGGAGACAAGGCTGGTAAAGCTCTAGCTCATCAGCTTCGGCATTCAGCTGCATCTCGATTGATTACACAGATTCACAATCATCCAGGTTCCACAACGACTGACCAACAGGAGATTAACAATGAGTTAAAAAATGTCTGCTCTACTCTTTATTCCTTTGAATAAACCGGAAATCCCTTGAGGAACTCACACAGGTAATTAGGTCGATGCAAAGTTCTAAAGCTCCGGGACCCGATGGGTTTACTACAGAATACTATAAGAAATTCTGCTCACAACTTTTCCCTTTACTAAAATCTGTATTTCATAACTCTTAACTCTGTCTCTCCCTCCAACTTTCTATCAAGCATCTATATCCCTGATTTTGAAGAAAAAAACAAAAAACTTGATTGTCCCTCTTATCGTCTTGTCTTCCTTTTAAATGTGGACGCAAAAGTCTTAGCCAATGCCCTGGCGTCTCGACTTGAATGCGTCTTGCCATCAATAATATCCCCAGATCAGACTGGCTTTATCAAGGGTAGGCATTCATTTTTTAACCTTTGACGCCTTTTTAACATAATTTATATCTCCGACTCCTCATCACTCCTTCCTGAAGTACTGATTTCCCTTGATGCAGAAAAGGCTTTTGACCGCGTGGAGTGGGACTATCATTTTGCTACATTGGACAAATTTGGCTTTGGCCCCAATTTCATATCTTGGGGGAAATTACTGTATTCTTCCCCTCTAGCGTCTGTTTACACTAATAATAGATGATCTAACTACTTCCCGCTCCATTGTGGCATGAGACGGCTGTCCCCTTCCCCCTCTGCTGTTTGCTATAGCAATCAAACCTCCAGCGATTTCTACAAGAATGGACTGGGACATCCACGGTATTGTTTGTGGAGGAAAGGAACAAAAGGTTTCCCTTTATCCAGTTGACTTACTTCTGTATATTACCGATCCGACTATCTCCCTGCCACGTGTTATGTCAATTTTGGAACAATTTGGCAAGATTTCTGGATATAAGCTTAATTTATTTCCTACCAATACATCTGTTCCACAGTATTCTTTTAACCCTTTAAGGACCGGGATCGTGTTAACACGATCATACTGAAATGGGTTTCTAGGACCGCGATCGTGTAAACACGATTAAATTAGCACTTCGTTTTTTAGACTTACAGGGCCACCACACTTTGCAGTACAGGCTTGAAACACACATCCATGGATAGAGGAGGGACTGATGTTCACTTCCTATGTGACTTATAATTATATTAGAACGTTTATTCTGTCATGTGTTTTAATATATATGTTTTTACAAAATTTATAAATATCAAGAAACTAGTGGATATACCGTATTTTCTCAAGTATAAGTCGAAAAATTTAACCCCAAAACACAGGGGTCGACTAATACACTCGTAAAAAAAAAACCTTGTCAGCAAACCTTTAATGTCTGCAAAAGTCGGTGTGTGGTTACTACAATCCCCGTCTGTACCTAGCAGTGTTTAGGACCCAGGGGAGCCCTGTGCGGGCATGCATTCAGTGCGCGAGGCAAGTTCACAAACAGTACTTGGCAAAGCATCTGCAGGTCTGCAGGGAGGGACTGCCTAGCTTTGAGGCTTGCTCACTGCCACTTGTTTGTTATTTTTCTTTATTAATAGCTTGTATTAGCACTTGAAAAGAAAGAAGGTTTGGTTAAGATCAGGTTAACTTAGTTCAGAGAGAACAGACTCGTTCTGTTTTACTGAACATGCTTTCATGATTTACTACACTGCCGCTGTGTTGCCTGTCTTTCCCTTGTGGATTACAAACTAATGAAAAATGAAGATTTAATCTGGACGCTAAAACTCAGATCTCATTGCTACACTTCTCTCAAATGGGCGAGATAAACACAGTTTAATCATTTTTTTCTTGCTGGACGGCTAACGGATATTATTTTTTAAATGCGCAGCTTTTTTGCTACTGAGCTTGTAGCCCACATCTTGTATTTTTTTGTTTTTGTTTTTACTGGACGATTTTAAACAAACGGAACATTGCAACCTTACGGTCAATTCATTCACCGGGGATGAAGTTTAAATGTACGCTCTCCAGTTAATATTATTCATTCTTAATGAATTGTTTGTTGTGGTTGTTGCATTGAATTGCACACACTTGCTGCATTTGTTTTTTTTTCCAAGCTTGATTTCATGTCCTTATCGGAGTGCAAATAGTTTTTCTTGTGTTAAGCAAGTTATGTGTTTTTTTTCGCTGTCAATCAATCCTTCTGTACTTCAATATTTTAGATATTCTTACAATGAACACTCCCCAAATTTCTATATCTATTTCAGTGTATCCTAATACTTATTAAAAAGTGTTTTTTCAACTCAATGGATAAAATAACTTCTTCTTTTTGGAAGAAAAAAATATCCAGGATCCATAAAGATTTTCTACAAAGATCCAAGCTGGCAGGAGGTATGGCATTGTGTAACTTTCAGTTTTATTACTGGTCTTGTAATATTCAAACCCTTTCTTTCTGGTTGCCCTCCCATTTGCAGGAGGATCCCCCTGCCTGGTTGCACATGGAAGCGGCTTCCTGCCAGCCCACTTCACTGCCTACTCTACTATGCTCCCCCCTTCCTTTTTCAAAAACTCACTTTAACTCTAACCCAGTGGTTATACCGTCGCTATCTATTTGGGCACAGATTCGATGACATTTTGGTTGGCAATCTAGTTCAATCTTGGCCCCTATTGATGCAAATCATATGTTCCCACCTTCATTAACAGATAACTCCTTTTGAATCTGGCATAGAAATGGCATTAAAACTTTAAAAGATCTATATCTTAATGATATCTTTCAAACAGTTGAGTTCTAAATTTAATTTAACACAATCACATTTTTTTCTACCTTCAAATACGTGACTTTGTGCGCAGAAAAACAAGCTCTTTCCCTGCTTTACCTTGCCAAACCCCAATTGACAGTATTTGCTGAAAATCCATCCCATAAGGGTACGGTTTCCAGAATTCTTAGCAATATGTCTGCCCAACAGTGCACCTCACTAAGCACTGAAAGCTGCATGGGACAGTGATTTTGGATTAGTTTTATCCGATGTTGAATGGGAGACTGCACTTTCTTGAGTGCGTTCCTTCTCGGTCTGTGCTAGACATGGACTTATACAATTTAAAGTGTTACATTGCCTTCACCTGTCCAAAACAAAAATTTCAAAAATGTATCCCATGATAGATCCGACATGTGACAGGTGTAGTCAAGCCCCAGCTTCTCTAATTCATATGTTTTGGTCTTGTCCTAAGCGGATTAACTTTAGACCTCTGTTTTCAGACACTCACACATGTCCTAGAAAGACCCTTTGATCCCAATCCTTTAACTGCTATCCTTGGCATCCAACCCAATAACATATCTTTGCCCAAATTACAGTAGGATTCTATTGCCTTTGCTACGCTACTGGCTAGGAGATTGATTTTATCAAATTGGAGGCAGGCTGCCTCATCCACCCATACACACTGGATGAGAGATGTTATGCAGCACTTGCAATTGGAGAAAATAAAATGTATTTTACGTGGCTCCACTGACAAATTGTTTACTGTGTGGCACCCCTTTATTTCTTAATTTAATAGTCTTTTATAGTCTGAATTCCAAGTGACTCAACTGTGACTCTAACTATCCTCTGTCCTGTCTTCTCTCTTTTTAATCTTTCCGTTTATTACATTGATTGTGAACTGTACACGTGAACAGGGATTATAAATGTCTAAATGTGTAAAATCCAATAAACAGAACTGAAAAAAAAGAAAATACAAGTCTGCTAAAACATCTTCACATGTGCGACGTATGTATCTAATGGAAATGCAAAATGGTTACGATTAAAGGAATTATTTTGCTTTAACAACTCATTGGTTTAGTACTGAAGTTTTATTTCTAATGTACAGTGCCCTCTCCACTGACAAGAGAGACCCCACAATAGAAGTGTCTTCATTCCCCGCTTCAGAGAAATTACCAGATGATGTAAACAAGTGGTTCAGGTAAGTCAGCAAGGTATATCAATGCACAAAGAAACTAAACAATGTCAAGAAAATACATCCCCTGCCATGACTGTGAATTCAAAATTAGAGCCATCAGTATGACACTGATGTCTGACATACATCCCATAATCTGATACTCATTACAACTTAAATATGGCAATACCAAGTCTCACCACAACCCAACAAGCGGTTTTTACATACCGTATATGGAAAAATGTAAAGTATGACATACATACGTATGACCAACTGCCTCTACTCTCCCTTTTGGTTTACGAATGTTAGGTAGGAAGAATCCTCGAGGCTGTGGGGACGCATATTAGCGTTGCACTGTGCACTGAAGCATAAAGGAAACACACTTTAACCTTGAGTAGTCTTTTATTCAAACAAGGACTAAGCAGACATGACAGTCAGTATTTACAGCTGTTGTATTAGACATGACAGACTGCTCAGGATCTTTCAGCCAATCAGGGGGTACGTTTTGCCTGCTGTATTCCATGACACATCACAGAGAAACTCTATTCATGACATCAACGTGCCACTTTCAGTTTTCACTGTGCGGTACTTTCCACATCAGTACAGTTGATGCCACCAGTTTTAAAAACAATCAACTGCAAAGTCTGTTAAACGGTGATATCACAATCGGCTGCACAGTAAATAACAATAAAGCAGTAGGCCTGTACCTATATAATAGTTACAGTAAGCTGAGCTTCTGTGTATGGTTATATCGGTACTCGTAAAACTTAAACGAACTTTGGCTTTCAAACTCTGTTCACTTCTACTTGTGCTGATATTCTGCCAAACACAGACGTTTGCCATCCCATAACCCTTTTAAAAAGTAATACTATTGGTAGATGAAAGATCATTAGGAATAATCTGTATACAAACTAGGGGTGAGAATTTCAAATAAGAAGAAATTTGAATATGCCAAGAATAAACGTTTCGAATCCTTGACCTCTCAACAGTGACAGGTCCTTAGAATGTATTGGCAGCAAACACACATAGAGACGCATAGATAAATACATCAACAGTAACAGAGAAGAAACATCCTAAGGCATCTAATGTATTCGAAGTAAATATATATATATATATATATATATATATATATATATATATATATATATACATATACACACAGTCAGCTCCAAAATTATTGGCACCCTTGATAAAGATGAGCAAAAAAGACTGTATAAAATAAATAATACCAGTACTGAGCTATATTGTAATTTTCCAACATGTGGAATACATTTGACTTTATTAATGATTCAATGGAATCAACCAAAAGTACACATTGCTCAAATTATACATTTATTTCCAAAAAAAAAAAAAATGAAGTGTCACAATTACTGGCACCCTTGTTTTCAGTACTTTGTGCACCCTCCCCTTGCAAGGATAATGGCACAGAGTCTTTTTCTATAATGTTTAATGAGATTGGAGAACACATTGGGAGGGATCTGTGACCATTCCTCCATACAGAATCTTTCCAGATCCTTGATATCCTTCGGTATGCGCTTGCCCTCTTCAATTGAAACCACAGGTTTTCAATGGGGTTCAAGTACGGAGACTGAGATGGCCATTGCAAAATGTTGATTTTGTGGTCAATTAACCATTTCTTTGTGGATTTTGATGTGTGCTTGGGGTCATTGTCTTGCTGGAAGATCCACTTCCGGCCAAGTTTCAGCCTCCTGGCAGAGGCAACCAGGTTTTTGGCTAAAATGTCCTGGTACTGGGTAGAGTTCATGATGCCGCTGACCTTAACAAGGGCCCCAGGACCAGTGGAAGCAAAACAGCCCCTTAACATCAAAGATCCACCACCATATTTTACAGTAGGTATGAGGTTCTTTTCTGTACACACATCCTTCTTTCGACGCCAAACCCACCGCTGGTGTGCGTGGCCAAAGAGCTCTATTTTCATCTCATCTGACCATAGCACCTGGTTCCAATCGAAGTGCCAATGCTGTTTAGCAAACTCCAGGCGCTTACGTTTGTTGGTTGCTCTCAATAAAAAGGCTTTTTTCTGGCAACCCTTTCAAATAGCCTATTGGCATGGAGGTGGCGTCTAATTGTAGATTTGGAAACTTGGTGACCCCAAGATGCAACCTAGTTCCGTAATTCTCCAACTGTGGCCCTTGGATTTCCCTTTGCCTCCCGAACCATCTGCCTCACTGTGCGTG
The DNA here is from genome assembly GCF_902713425.1 of Acipenser ruthenus. Taxonomy (NCBI): domain Eukaryota; kingdom Metazoa; phylum Chordata; class Actinopteri; order Acipenseriformes; family Acipenseridae; genus Acipenser; species Acipenser ruthenus. The sequence continues at coordinate 12,349,599 of NC_081210.1, read as the reverse complement.
GGGGCAAGATACACTTGCGTCCTCTACCAGGCAAGTTTACCACTGTTCCAGTGGCTTTGAACTTCTTAATTATTGCCCTAATAGTGGTATATTTTGTTTTCTAGCTATTGTTTTGTACCCATTGCCTGATTTATGAAGGTCAACAACCATTTGTCTCTCTTCATTTGTGAGTTCTTTGCCTTTCCCCATGGTGATGGATGACAAATGGATTTCATATGCGTGTTACCTCATTTTTATACCCCAGTGAAACAGGAAGCCATGGAATGCCACAATACAGTTCCTTAAAACTGAGATGAACTTAAAGAAGTACAATGTTAATGCAGATTTAATTTGGTTTAATTTTATTTATAAGAATCTTTAAGGGTGCCAATAATTCTGACACCTATCTTTTTGAGAAAAAAATGTTATTAATTGTTAATAAAAAAAACTTCTCTGAGCAATTGTATTAGAATAAAATATGGTTTTCCCATATATTTGAGCATAAGATATAGCTCATTACCTGTGTTGTTTATTTTATACAGAATTTTTTGCTCATCTTTATCGAGGGTGCCAAGGGCGTGTATATAAGTAAGAAATAAGAATACACAACAGAGGGGTTTTAACTATAAAACGCATAACTTTATAAAAAGGCCATTCAAAACTTGCAACTGCATTTTTAACACCCTTGACGACTCATATAAAACACACAACACGACTGCTTACTAAAGCACAACAAAATAGGTTTGCTCAGTGACATCTATGCAATACTATAGAACATAAAAATTAGATGTACCATACCCGTATTTGATGATTCCATAATATATCATTTAAAATAGTCTGATTCCGGAATCAATCCGATATCCGTAGGAGACAGCAGAACTCAAACAACAAAGGCTTAACATCGCCCGGGGAGTTTGCAGTCAAAATCCAAATTAAAGTTAACTTTTAACAACAACAAAAAATTATGCCTTTTTTTCAGTCCGAGATGCATCACATTGCCGACCACTGCACACAGTAAAAGATGCAATGATTGTTTGTTTAGCCGCATGCTGTGTATTCTTCCAAAGTAACAGATGGGTGCTTGCATTTTTGATGGTTGAGCATTTAACTCGTTGATTTACAATACGAAATAGAATACGTGTGCTGCAGAGATTACATTGCACGTGGTCTCGTTTAACTTTTTTCAAAATAATTCCATGCGTTGCTGCTTTTTTTTTTTTTTTTAAGATGCCATTTTCACCGCTCATATGTACTTCCTTAGCCAACAGCAGAGCTATGTAACGAAGGGCGTCTGTCTCCATGTCAATTAGTGAGGTGACAATTGTTGTGGCTGATCACTTTTAACTTCCTCCTCTCTTAAAAATACCGTGCCAAATTTTTCCAGGATGTAATTGCGCATTTTTCCATCATTTGTTTTAGAAATAAAGGAGTATTCGAAACTTGATCAAAGTATTCGAGTAGTAATTTGATTTAGTAATTTGAATACTCGAATATTCGGACTCACCCCTAATGCTAACATGCAGTACATTTAGGAGTGACCCAGTAAAATATCTGGTTTCAGACTGGACAGTAAAGTGCACTTGATGCAGAATAGTTACACAGGCAAATCTTTTTCTAAGATGATGTATTATCTGCAATTCCATGTAACACTCTACGTCTAGCAACCTGCAGAGATAACTATTGTTATTCAGGATCAGATCATCATGCTGCAGAGAACTACAGGGGTTGGGCTAGAGACTATACAACCCCTGCAAACACTTTGTGTAAATGGACTCACATGCCTGATTCATTTGTTAATCTAAGCAAATGGAACACCTAACATTTCAGTCACTATGTGCAGATTTCCCCTCCCAACAGCCCATTTACAATGCTATGGCAGGGCTATGGTACAAAACCGGTCACATTTAACTTGTAAGGTTAGTTTAAAGACATGTTTCTCATTTTATCAAACATTTTCTCACACACAACTTACAATACAAAATTATCTTTGGCATAATGTCCTTAATTAGTTCTGAGAGTTAATCTTTCTCACGTCTATATAAAAAATATTTTTTAAAAAAACAAGTCCTGGCATTCTCATTGTAACCCTTTTCAAATATATAACTTTATTCCTTTCCCAAGCCCAATCTATCGTCCTATGCGTCGCTTGCATCTTCCTGTTGTCCAATGACCTCATCAGACTAGCCTTGCTTTGTGTCAGACAGCTTAAGTTGTAATTGCCAATATTACCCAAACGTATTTCCAACTTTGACAACATTAATATAAATTAGGAAATGACTGAGAATAAATACGAATTAAATTAATTACTTATTTACATAGTAAATTAAGTGACACACGTATAGGAAAAGACTTGTAGTTGACACTATTTAAGTTTCTTTTTAGTATTTTTAAATGTAACACTCTTTACAATGGAAAATTAAGAAACAAGGATTTTTAAAAATTTTGTTAATTCAACTTCTTAACTCGACGGAACTTTTGCTAGACACCCTGAACATGCAGTGGAGCAATCTATTTTAATCTCGAATGAGCCCGTGCACAACTCAGGCCTGCCGCTGCGTCCCATGTTGGGATCTCTACTTGCTTAAAATCTATTCACGTCTCAGCCCTTTCTCTCACTTTTCCACAGTCCAAGTCCCCGGGGCTGATGACAATGCGAGGCTCTTCGTCTTATTTTCTGTTTTGCACTGTGCCATTACAACCACGGCTTGCTGTGTTAGTTGTATAAAAACTAAACAAAACATGTAAAACATATACTAGAAAATAACAATCTAGTGTGATTAAAATGCACTATTGTATAGCAAAGGTGGGTTTAACGTTGCAATTTAACGAGGTTCGGTACTCCCAAAAGACCGTAAAATAAAGGATTGCGGTCTACCCCCTCCCCCTTCGCGGTTTGCAAAACATAAATCATACATACATGTTAAAAAAAAAAATACTTGCACTACAAACAGCGGACGCTAATTCAGATATACAAATTTACACAAACACTGATAAAAACTGAAATCGAGTTAGAGGGCAATCATCTCACTGCTGCTATTTTTTAGACAAAAGGTGGAAAAAACTGCAGAAAAGTAGATTTAAAAGCCCATCCCTCGGTACTTTACCGTTTAATCTTACAGTAAACTGCCGCCGTTTCCTGTCGTGTTCCACATTGATGGGGCAGTTGAGCTCCAGGGCGCTGATCTGAGATGCCTGAGCCATAGCTTACCAAAATGTTAGGTTTGATGATCAGTGGGTCATTATCCCACACAGAACACAAAACACATACATACAGTACGTACACTCACTCACTCACTCACTCACTCAACCCAAGGAAATCAGCTGTAGGATCACATGCAACGTGGGAACCAATAAGAATCAGTAGTAAGTGTTTTGATGCACGTCTTTCTCGTTTTAAAGAAACAGTACTGCATATGTGCTCTTTGTGTACAATGGTGGCGGATTGCCACAGCGGATGTTAAAGTGGCTGACAAAAAACACATAAAAAAAAAACACATAAAAAAAACATATTTGTGCAGGAAGGGTGTTTAGTCATCCGTGCAGCGAGACACTGATTTGACTTGTCGGTTGCGCGTGTGTTCAGTGAGTGACGTCCACAGATTTATGGGTGCGTTCACGAGAGGCACGTTACTAAGTCTGCGCAGATTCTGCAAAGTTTCTGAAAATTCATTGGCTACTTGCTCCGATTCTGTGCAGATTCTGCGCAGAATGACGAAAGTCTGCGTGTCGTGAACGCAGCCTATCTGTTTTACGTATTCATTCTGAAGTGGGGGCTTCAAATCTACGGTGGCCCCGATGTGCAAAACAAAAACAAAGTATGGCAAAAAAATATATAGTGTCTTCTAAATAGCGTGCATTTTTTGTTTAAAGTGTGAATCTTTCTAAAATCATTGTTGCATTGTCTCATACTTACTTTACACTGATAGAATTAATGCCAGTGTTTTATACCTAATAATATGGGCTCGGGACCACTCTAACAGTTGCCATTCACTGCCCTGTGTACTGCGCAGTGGTCTCCACTCGGGGCTATTTAATAGTGTGTTTGGAGAACTGATTTTTCAGTTGTACTGTCAGAAGTGTTCTTTTTTTCCTTTTTTTTTGTAAACAAAACCTAACTTTCCATCACGAAAGCTAATAATAATAATAATAATAATAATAATAATAATAATAATAATAATAATAATGTTTAATATAGACGTGAAAGGTTGGCTTTAATGGGTTTATATCATCAGCCTTAAATACAAAATAATAAGAATAATAATGCTGCACCAAATTCCCTGTAGAGTTTTATAGAGATATAGTTGTCAAAGAGATATTAACCATACGTCTATTAATGAATGGTTCATTGTTACTTTGATATTTAATATTATAAAAATAGTTTTGGGGTGATTGTGGCTGAATGGTTCCTGTATAATTATATATTGCTGATAATTCCATCCATGCATGTCTTCTATATTTTTTTTTACTTTGAAAGTAAAAAGTCTGGACTTATCTGAAAGAACAGATCAAGCCTTAGTATTCTATATAGCTTGTTTTTAAATCAATATACAAACCTCTCACACTTATGAATATTTGTTGAAAAGTAATTTACATAAAATCTGTGATTTAAAAAAACAACAAAACACAAACATGTTAAGAATTCCTGGAAAATGTAAGAGAATGGAAAACGAATGGTCAATATTGTGGTTGCACAGTTGTGTTGTCTTGCAGGGATTAACCAGAGTCCCACCCATATAAAACAAACCAAATGTATTTAATTTCCTTTAATGCTTACTATTCTGTCTTTTACAACTGTTTTATGCATTGTTCAGTTATGTGACAGTATACAGTATGTTAATTGTAGCATGTCACTTATAATGTGCTGTGATATCCCCCTCACCAATAAAGACAACACAGCTCAGCACAATTTTTATTTGATGAAATCAAATTAAATTAACATAAACCCTAAAACTCAACTATATACAGAAATACAACGATATATTGTTTTACCATATACCAGTGAAGCAGCTTCAGCCTTGTAGTTCAGCTGCCTCATTTCACCACCTTGCAGTGCACTATGGTCTGAAATAAATGATTGTGCATGGCACTGATATAGCTGTAATGGATGAGGTGGTGACATCATTTTCATTTACTCCAGTCCTAGCTGTCATGCCAAATATGCATGCTGCTGTATTAACCACATACTTGCCTTCCATCTTGCATAAGGCCCATGAAATCGTAGACTAGGTTATAGAAAGGTACTGCACCAACTAATAAACATTTGCATTAATTATAAGTATGAGAAAATGAAACAATAATGAGCCAAAAATGAATATTAAGTAAAGCTCACAATAAATACAGGGAATATCCAGGTGTAAACATCAGTTGGTCTGTTCAATCAGGCACACAGCCGCACGTGATTAATTCATTTTATCTTTATTTTAACTGGCAGGATGGCTGCACCGTAGCCCCTCTGCTAACAGGCTGTAATAATAGAAAATAATTAGTTTACTAGAACGACGATTCACGCGACAATTCTTTTTTTCTCACTAATTAGTGTCTTTATTTTCAGCACATCAGTTCTCTCACACAGCGGGCAAAAACAAACCAACATTTAAGTGCACTCCAAAAACAAATGTGAAAGAGAACTTTTTATTGTTATATACATACTTTTAAACATATAAAATAACACTTAAATAATACAATAAAAAAAATAGCCTGTCTGTGTAATGGATTAGCCACCCCGTGTGACATTGGTCTGAGTGGTCCCATGGGGTGGTCCGGACCACTGTGACGTCACAGCGCCTGTGTGGTCCCAGTGGAAATTTGGTACAGCATTATTATTATTATTATTATTATTATTATTATTAGACTTTATTATTAAAAATAATAATATCATAATACATATATGATAAACCCATTGAATCCAATATTTCTCTTGATATTACTAATATTATTAGCTTTTGTGATGGAATTATGACCCTTTTATAACCAACAAGTTAGGTTTTTAAAAACGGAAATATTTCCCCAAAGGAAAAAAAGAACACTTCTACCAGTACAACTGAAAAATCAGTTCTCCAGACCATGTAACATCACAGCGCTGAGTGGTCACAGGCCACAGAATGCTACAACCCCTTCTCGCATTTGTTCTATAAAGCGTGCACCTTTTTAAAAGCATGCCAAAAACGTTGTGTGCGTTTTTTTTAAAGCACACATCTTTTTTAAAAGCATACAAAAAAAAAATTAGTGTCTTCAAAAACGTAGCATGCATCTTTTAAAATACATGCCAAGAAAAATGTGTGCCAGAAATAAGAAATAAGGCAAATAAGACACGGTCCCTTGGACCAAACTCGTGGTCAAAAAAATCTAAATGCAAATTCAGGTAATACTTTAAGTCTGATGGAGCATTTTATTTTGAAAATTAGTACTTTCAGTTAAACTCAGCACCTTATTAATCACAAAAAATTGTGATTCTTTAGCAGTTAGTTGTGGATGAGATTAAGTCATAAACAGTGTATATATGGACACCTTGATTTACAGGAATGCTCTGAATGAAGGTCAAAATTTGAATTAGGGATTACTTTTTTTTTTTTTTTTTAACTTGGAAAGCCATAAGGGCTGCAGCGAAATATTTGTATTAAGCCTGACCTGTTTTTGGAGAGAGATGACCGTTCTCCAGTGGATGTGGAAAAAACCATGATGTTTTTACCAAAAAGTAATGAAAATTAGTCTTCTGTAGCTTCTGAAGAAGGTGTTTGTTGTGCTTTTGCTTTATCATTCAGGCATTAACACATACATTGTTAAACCATAAGGGCTACTTTAATCTGTTTGTGAATTGTAGGTTTTGCAGGCATCCCTACACCTTCGCCGAAATTTGAAACTTGAAAGGAATTTTTAAAATTGTGACCGAAAGAGGGATAAAAGGAACCTATATTGTAACAGAAAAACAGAAGCAAAAGGAAGATCTTGTCACGGTACCTAGTTTTTGCATGGTTTTTTTTTTTTTTAATTTAGTAGTCGCCAATTGTTTTTATCATTTTCTCCCCAATTTGGAATAGCTAATTATTTTTAGGCTCAGTTCACTGCTATCACCCCTGCGCTGACTTGGGAGCGGCAAAGACGAACACACGCTGTCCTCCAAAGCGTGTGCCGTCAGCTGACCGCTTCTATTACACACTGCAGGCCCACCGTGCAGCCACCTCAGAGCTACAGTGTCGGAGGACAACGCAGCTCTGGGCAGCTTACAGGCAAGCCCGCAGGTGTCCGGCCAGACCTGGCCGACCTAAGCCCCCCCCCGGTCGGCGCTCAGCCAAATGTACGCTGCCCCCTGGGAGCTCCTGTCCACGACTGGCAGTGGAATAGCCTGGACTCGAACTGGCGAAATCCAGGCTATAGGGCGCATCCTGCACTCCTACTCATACTGCATGTATGTTTTTAAATTACAGTTGTTGAGCATCACATTTATTAGTGGCTTATATTCACTGATTAGTATTTTCTTCAATTATCACATATTAAGTGTAGAATGCCAGTGTTTATCTGTGACTGTTTTCATAATGTATAAAAAAAAATCTGCCAATAGTTTTTATCCAGTTCCTCTCTTTCCATCTCATTAGTAAATATATATATTCTGTTAAAGATTGTGTTTTTAGGATTTTGACTATGGGCAACAGGAAAACAAAGCATCCACAAAACAGTATTAACTGTAGTCGTGTGTGTGTGTGTGTGCGTGTGCTTGTGCGTGTGTGTATGTGTGTATCCTTTTGAACAAAGCAAAGTGTCTGTTCCATGTTACCAGCTAATATCATTCAATTACCTTTATTAAGTCAGAATAACGGGATCTTGACTGCTGAAACCTTGTGAGCCACAAGCACGATTCCTGCTCCGGTTTACATGGGTTTTTACAGCTATTTTTATCATGACTGTAGAGTCGATTTTCAAGTGCATATAAACCGAGACAATGTCTACCATCTGCAGCCATATTTTAACACTAAGTTGTCCTTCACTAAATATATAAAAAACTTCATGGGAACAGGATATTTTGTCTGACATCTCGGACAGCATGTGGGAATTTATTCTGTCCAGAGTGCATTCTTCCTCATTCTATGCTCGTCATGGGCTAATCCAATTTAAAGTTTTACACCGTCTTCACTTTTCTAAAACTAAATTAGCCAGAATCTACCCTGGAGTGGACCCTACTTGTGACAGATGCAAACAAGCACCTGCCTCTCTCTTTCATATGTTTTGGTCCCGTCCCGAGCTGACACCTTTCTTGTCTTCCATTTTAGACACTTTTTCTAAAGTGTTAGACACACCCATTGATCCCTCACCAATTGTTGCACTCTTTGGAGTTGTACCCGAATTGAAGTGCTACATCAAAAGCCTATTTAGCAAAACACAATGAACAAAAGTATTTGACCTAACAGCTGCTTTTGACACCATAGATCATGGCATTCTTCTTGACCACCTTCAGAAGTATGCTGGGATCTCCGGAACCTATCTCTACTGGATGTCCTCTTACCTATCTGGACGCATGCAGTCTGTCTTCTATGATGGAAGCAGTGGTGTTGCAAACCCGGTCACTTGTGGTGTCCCCCAAGGATCTGTTCTTAGGCCCCTTCTCTTCAATATCTACATGCTTCCCTTGGGTCACCTCATCCGCCAACACAGTCTCATGTTTCACTCCTATGCTGACGACACCCAGCTCTACTTAAAACTCGACCCTGGAAGTCCCTCTGCCATGGTCCGGCACTCGGCTTGCATTCAAGACATCGAGGCCTGGATGTCTGCCAGTTTTCTTCAACTAAACACTAGCAAATGGTAGGATCTAAAACTCAAATTAAGAATCTAAATATAGCTGCCCTGAACCTCGGAAACTGTCTGCTGCTGCCTTCCCCCACAGTACAAAGCCTTGGTGTATTTCTTGATGACAACCTCACCTTTGATGCCCACATCTCCTCCATAGTCAAATCTTCCTTCTACCATCTTCGAAACATCTCCAAAGTCCGTCCCTACCTTTCCCTCCCAGATGCAGAGATGCTTTGTCATGCATTTGTCTCCTCTCGACTCGACTACTGCAACTCTCTATATGGTGGTCTCCCGGCACGCACCATAAACCAACTGCAGCTAGTCCAGAATGCCGCTGCCAGGATCCTTACCAGATCACATCATCCCCCGTCTTGCCCAGCTGCACTGGCTACCTGTAAAGTTCAGGATTATTTTCAAAACTCTCCTCTTCACTTACAATGCCCTTCATCACACAGGTCCTGAGTACCTCCTCAACCTGCTGACCCACTATGTCCCTGCCCGCAAGCTGAAGTCCTCTGACTCTGGCCTGCTTGTTATCCCCAAGCAAAAGTGCACCACACTTGGAGAACGCTCGTTTAGCTTCATGGCTCCGACTCTCTGGAACTCTCTCCCAGCTTTGGTGCGTGATGCTCCTACTGTCGCTCGCTTTAAATCAACTCTTTGATTGATCGATTGATTGACCCAGAGAGTGTTGAAAATGTGGATTTGTCTTGTTCCCTTTCAAGTATGAAATGTAGCCATTACCGAATGGGTATTAACCTCTTTTGACCCGAAAGCTGAATAAGATACAACAGAGCTGCTCTGTTGAGCCTCTGTGACGCAGTCATGCCCATCTCCGAGGGTATAAAGGACTGCACGCACAGATCTCAGGGTCATTTTCAAGAATTGAACCTATTCAGATAAGTACTTGTTACTTTTTTCTGTTTATAAATTATTTATAAAGATATTACAAATAATCGCTGTATTAGTTTTACTAATTACACATATTTTGTGCACTACAGCCTGTTGTTTGTTACATCCCGCTGCGGCCTTGTGCCCCGTGTGAAGCTGGCGGCTTGAGTTGCCCCTTCCTAGGGATCAAGCAACGTAAGTTGGCTGACTTTGTGCTCTCCCCCCAGGCTGCAGTAGCTCCAGCTGGAGTTATTTTATTCTCGTTTTGGCTTTGGCCAGTATTACGAGATGGTTTGTATAATTTAAGTAATTTTATTACTGTGTTGTATGAGAGAAATCTTTTCTTTTCTCATATTTTTCTGTTTTCACAGATACTACACACAGGCTTGTCTGCATTGAGGCAGGCAGCTTTGGCTTTCCCAGGCATGCATGCCTGATAGAGACAAAGCACCGCTGTTGGATGCCTCTATTACACCGCGGGGTCTGAAGGAGCTGGTGCACTTGCTTCCAAAAAAGCAATCACTCCCAGTGCGCTAACCAGCAGCAAGGAAGATATAATAAGTTCCGCTGCCCGGCGCAGAGACAAAAACCTCAGACCAAACCACAAGGCGAGCAGCATTCCTAGGGGTTTGCTGCCACAGGCCCAGGGCCCCTTCTCAGGGAGCTATCTGGAGTATTGGGGTCAGTGCACCATGGACATCTGGGTGCTTACTACCGTTCAAACCTGCTACTCTCTGCAGTTCAAGCATGGTCCCCCTCCCTTTCGGGGTGTGACGCCAACATCAATCACGGACCCGCAAGACACCGCAGTCATGTCTCAGGAGGTAGCAGCTGCAAAAACGGGCTATTCGTATGGTAGACCCCCTCCAGTTGGAGGAAGGGTTCTACTCCAGGTACTTCCTGGTGCCCAAGCAGGATGGTGGCCTCAGACAGAACCTTGACCTCAGACAGGTCATCCTGTATCTGAGCTGAAGGAGGTTCAAAATGTTGACGATGCAACAGCTGTTGCAGTCAATCAGGCCGGATGACTGGTTCACCACAATGGACCTCAAAGACACCTATTTCCACATCCCCATAAAACCAGCGCACAGGAAGTACCTGCGATTCGTCCCTCAGGGAACAGTGTATGAGTTCCGGGTCTTGCCGTTTGGCCTCTCTCTAGCTCCCCATGCCTTTTCAAAGTGCATAGAAGCTATCCTGGCGCCACTGAGACTCAAAGGCATCAGAGTTCTCAATTATGTGGACGACTGGCTCATTTGTGCCCAATCTCCAGCTGAGGCAGACACTCACACAGAACTTGTCACCGGCCACCTTCAACGGTTGGGCCTTATAATGAATCATGCGAATATCCAGCTCACGCCTTCTCAGACAGCCTCCTATATAGGAGTGTGCTTGGGCTCCAGGTCCATGCTGTCCACTCTGTGACTGCAGAGTACAGAGAATAGCCGCCTGTTTAGAGTTCTTTCAGCTCAACGGAGTGCTCATAGTAATGATGTTCCAGAAACTTCTGGGCTTGATGGCAGCAGTTTCTCAGACCCTACCTTTGGGTTTCTTGTGCATGCGCCCTCTGCAAGCTGCAGGGTTTTTCAGCCTGCATTGAACCACAACCGCCTATTGACAGTGTCTCGTCACCAGCTAAAGGCACTCTCTTGGTGGAAACAGCCGGCCCATCTACTCTTCGGTGTGGCGCTGGGCAGTATCACCAGAAGGGAGGTCGTCAGCACGGATGTGTCCAGCATGGGCTGTGGTGCTGTGTGGAATGGCAGGGCGGCACAGGGGGTGTGGAACCCACTTGGCAGGGTCTCCACATCAATATTTTGGAGCTGTAGGCAATTTACCTGGCCTTGCAGAAATTTTTCCAGGAGGTTCGAAAGAGACAAAACAACAGTGGTGGCTTACATCAACCACCAGGGCGCCTCAGGTCTCCCAGTCTCCATTACGTGGCCCACAAGCTTTTGCTCTGGATGCACGAGAACCTCCTGTCACTGGGGGCAGTACACCTGCCCGGGGTGATAAACTGCACGATGGACCTCCTCTCAAGGGCAGTTCCCAGCACCTCAAAGTGGAAGCTTCACCCTGACGTGGTGAGCCTCATTTGGGGGAGAATCGACCCACAGTCCCCTTTGGTTCTCCAGAACAGGAGGATAGATGCCTTGGCACACCAGTGGTCGACACAACTGTGATTTTCCTTCCCACCGCTCGCCGTGCTCCCACTATGTCTGGAGAAAATCAGGCAGGACCAGGCAAGGGTGTTCTTAGTAGCCCCTTATTGGCACAGGAGACTGGTTTTCAGTCCTGATGCAGCTCCTGAGCAACCAGCCGTGGAGACTGCCCATACGCCATGACCTGCTCAGTCAGGCACGGGGGACCTTATGGCATCACGACCCAGAGCCTGCAGCTCTGGGTCTGGCCCCTGAATGGCTACATTTGAGCCACCTGGGGCTTTCTAATAGGGTCATTGACACCCTGCAGAATGCCATAACACTGTGCATGTGTTCCCAGTATGGGTACGTGGTGTCTGCCGCATGGGTTCGACCCCACGACTTGTCCCATGGCAGTTATACTGCACTTTCTGCAGGATCTTTTTGATAAAGGGAAATCCCCCTCCATGTTAAAGGTCTGTCTGGCAGCCATTTCAGCTTGCCATGTTAAAATTGACTCCCCAGGAGCTCAGTTCCTGGCGGGGCAATTTTGGAAAGGGGCTCGGCAGCTTTGGCCGCCTATGAAGGATATTGTTCCTCGCTGGAGGCTAAACGTGGTGCTTGAAACACTTGTGAAGCCTCCATTTGAGCCCTTGCATTTAGCTGAGCTTAAAGCGGCTTTCTTGTTTGCAATCACCTCCACAAAGCAGGTGAGTGAGATGCAGGCATTCTTAATTTTTGTAGAAGCCAGGACAAAGGTTACGCTCCGTACTAATCCTGCCTTTTTGCCGAAAACTATCTCGGTATGTCACGTCAACCAGTCTGTGGAATTGGAAGCTTTCCATCCACCTCCTTTCCAGTCTGACAGAGAGCAGCAGCTCCATATGCTCTGTGCTATGCGGGCACTAGCTTATTATGTTGACAGGACAGAAAGTAAATTGTATTGCTATAGAAAGAAAGGTGTTACATTCCCAGGTTTAGATTCACAAATTACTATAAAGAAAATAAAAATGTTTTATAAACCAGTGCTGACTGTGTTCTAAATCGTTTCTTAGGCCATTTGGTCAAGTACTTCAATTCATTATAATGTTTCAAACTAGTTAAGCTTCAGGTAACCAAACTGATATATTGTTTCATGTCTGCTGATAGTAGTGACATATTTCACTCATGTAAACAAAGCAAATACATTGTGTGAAGTTTGTGGATGTGGAAAAAAGGTTACAAGAAATAGATGTCTACAATTATTTATTTAAGCAATTTTTTTTGCAAAACTCAAAAAATGCAAATTCAAAAGTATTCATACCCTTTGATGCTATGATAGTATTGTCTACAAGGTGCTAGAAATTTCAATATGATAATGCAGAACCTAATTCTAGAAAAGTCTAGATTGTAGGTGAGCATTCTTAGAGAGTATAAAAGGGTTAGGCATAGGATGATTGCTGTCATTACCAATAAGTTAATATGGGAAAAAGTAAAGAGCTATCTGAAGACCTTAGGCAGAAAATGATTTATTGTCATAAAGCTGGAGAAGGATACAAGAAGATTTCCAAGCATTTGAGTATCCCAATTTCAACCATTGTTTCTATTATCAAGAAGTACAAGACTCATGGTACTGTCACAATGCTCCCTCGGTCTGGAAGAAAGAAGGGTTTTCACCAAGAGCAAGTAGAAGAATTGTGAGGAAGGTTAATAACAATCTGAGATTGACTGCCAAAGATATTGAAAGTGAATTGGCTACAAGTGGGACTGGGGTTTCCATTTCAACCATTGCATGGTGAAGGTCTCAATGGTCGCAGGCCAAGGAAAAAGCCACTCTTAGGAAAACGTCACAAGGACAATCGCTTAAAGTTTGCAAAACAGCATTTGAATGATGGATATGAGTTCTGGTCAAAGGCTTTGTGGAGTGATGTAACAAAAATCGAGCTAAAAAAATGGTGTGTAATTAGTCACTATCCTGGGGTGGCTAAACCGTTCTTGAAGTGGCTAAAACTACTTAACACAGATTGGATTTCTTTTTCTCTATGTATAGAGTGAGTAGTTACTGGAGTGGCTAAAACTACTTAATAGTGTCTGATCTAGTTTCTTCATGTTAACTGAAACCTCTGAAAAAGCAACCTGCAAATCTTAAATCGATTGGTATCTCCTTGCACACTAACTGTTAAAATGAAAAAGCAATCGGCAAATCTGAAATTGATTTGTTTAGACTTGTACACTGAACTGTTTGTAAATGAAAAAGCAATCGGCAATCTGTACTCTGCAATCGGCAACTAACTTTACGTCCCTGGCAGAGTTGCCAAATCTGTGTATAATAAGCGGGATTGGGCTTGTTTTCTTGAGAACCGCGGGTTTTAACTTGCACAAACGCCCATATTCTAACATGGGTTGCGCTTTTTTTGGCTTGTTTTGAAGAACGAGGTCGCTATTTTTCTCAGAAATTGGCAACCCTGGTCCCTGGTATTCTTGTCAAAACATTTATGCAACAGAGCACAGCTACACGCTTTTAGAAGTTCATATAGAGGTTAATACACAGTCACAACACGAGGGTTTACAATCTATTTATTTTTGTTACTCACCTGTTTAAAAAAGGCAGACGTTTTTTGTTATTTAATAGGTGCGGGTTTAACTATAGCGTACTAATTTTCAAAATAATATGCTCCATGAAACTTAAAAAAAGTTTAACCTGAATTTGTTAGTGACAACTTGTTTTTTTATTATTACACGAGTTTGGTCGAAGGGACTGCTCACATCCGTTTTGAAAGTCTGGCACACATTGTTCTTGGCATGCATTTTAAAAGTGCTACATTTCTCAGGTGTTTCCTTGCAGATGCAGATGCACATTGCATGTTTAATACCGACACCACTGCTAAGAAATATAAGGAATTTCATGGTGTGTGACACACCGTGAATCAAGCCTATTCATTAAATGCATTGAAGGTTTTGGTGCAGTTTACACTATTTCTTAAAGCTAAACCCTGCTGCTTTATTCGCATGTACCTTGTTTCAACACTTTGTAGTTGCAGAAAACTTTTATGTGGATTTGTTTTGAAAATAGCTTTGTTTCCATGGAAACCTGCCTGAGGTTATCAATTAGGTGATGAGGGATGGAGTGGTGACTTCACTTGATTAGTATACTGTAACTGTGTTATGAGCAATGACACGGACCATTTAAACAGAAACACTCTAGAAGCTTTTATCATATTACAGGAAATCAGAATTCAGAAACGTATTGGTGCCTAATATGATTAGCAGCTTTATAATAATCATCATAATCGTCATTATCGTCCTCATCATCATCATTTTTGTATTAAAACATATTTCTTAGCCAAGTATATAAATACAGTTTTACTCATCTCAAAACCATGTACTGCATACACACCTAAAAAACACTAACTAGTGAATGTGTTAAATTAGAAGATCCCTTTTTTGCATTGTATGTGGTCATGTGATGTGTCATGTGCTTCACTAGACCTATTTCATCTGTGTGAGAGTTGTGTGCAACTATTCAGCAATGATCATGGGAAAGCAGAAGGACCTCAGTGACTTCACAAGTAGTATTTCATTTTAAATATTGATATCTGATACATCACATGACCTTTCAGACTAGGGGAATTTCTAATTTTACTTACATTCTCCCATTTTTTTGTCCAGTTAGTATTGTATTGTACTGTACTGTACTGTACATTGTCAAATGCAGTTGCTTTTTCGTCCACTAGGTGTCTCAAGCTAAAACTGCAGGGACAGCTAAATCTGAAAGTGCTACTTAAATTGCAGCAGCCTGGGTAAGTTTTGCACAGACTGTTTCAGTACTTTTAAAGCTGACAGCATTCAATTCCACAGCAAAGATAACCCTTTAAAAGCTGCATGCAGTATATGTGATAGTACAGAACACAGTGCTATGGAGGAATGCAGTCACAATGGAAATAATTATGGAACACAACAGCTTTCAATTATTCAGATTTTGTATTTTTTATATAGTAGCTTAAAAATTAATTTTCTTACCGTGACAATACCTTGGTGATGTGTGCCATCATTGTGAGTGGTTCTTACCTAGGTCTTATTTTCATTAACCTGGTCTACATTAGAAATGTCTGTGACAGGTAACTAGAAGAGGAGCTCCTGAACCCCCAGACAGTAGTCCTTGTAAGAAGAACCACCGAGAGTGATTGCAAACAGCATACAAAGCATAGCAAGGAACCTACTCCTTAAAGGGCACATTGAAATATAATTTATATAAAAAGCATGCTGCTTAGTAAATAGTCTTTAATACACAGGTCAGCCAATCAAAGAAGCAAAGGTGGAATTGAAACACGACCCTTAAATCAGGAGCTCTGTTCTAGAACTGTAGCCTGCTCTTTTTATGTTGCAGCAGTGATTGCTCGGTGGAAAATCTCATCACGGGGTTGCCCATCCTATATTCAATTAGCATTACAAAGGAGTCAATAGAAACGCAAACTCTTTGTCACCTCCTCTGATACTTTCATCAATAGACATTTTACCAGACTTAGTATAGAAGACTATCTGGTGGAAAATGAAAGGTGTATGTCTTATGACATATGGCAGCTGAATGGAAAACACCTTGTTTGAAATGTTCTCTCTTGCTAAATCTGAAGTTGCCACCGGCTCTAGCCGCCCGAACAGCGCGCTACGAAGCAAACAGGGTCTTTGAGTGCGTGCCTCAATCATTGATTGAGAAAACAGTAAGCCCACAGTCGCACCCCCGCAACATTCCATTGGCTCCTGTTTATTCCAGTTCCGTTTGGATTGGTCTAGAATAAATGACGTCACTGATTAAAGCTTGCAGTCACCGAGGAGCGAGGAAAGTCTTGCAGCTTCCTGCGAACTCTTCTCTCGTTATTTAATATTATTCGGTATTTTTTGTTTTGTTAAATTAATTATTTTAAACAATCGCATCAAGCAACAGGACTCCCAAGCGCTACACGGTCTGATCACACAGCTGTGTATACGTGCAGTCAGATCTCCTGCCGTTTGTTATTTACTGGATCCTACAGTCAGGGATTATTGTAAATCCTACAGTTTTTTTTTGTTTGTTTGTTTTTTTGGCTGCAACATTGTGAACATCGTGCACGAAGTGTTCAGCAGAGGCCTGTGCAGTTACTAATCGGGAATCAATATGTCACTGCCTAATAAAGTCACTGGTAAGTTATATCACGATTTCCTTACATGGTGAACAGGATTGCTTGCTTGAATAAGGACCACGTTTGTTTTACTCGTACCTGTAATATGCTGATGTACTCCATCCTAATCAAATAGGAAGTGATCCAGTCTTTGCGAAGTACCAAATCAAAATACGTGTGAGAGTGTTTGTTTTTTTCAGTTGCAGTACAGCAGGAGTAGTTTTTCTGTTGTTCAAACCCACCACAATTTCCCGTCTATTTCGATTACGCAAACCATTTCCAGGATGAACCATCCTACCGGCTACTTTGTGAGCATGTGGAAATTTAAAACAACTGAAAATTCAATTTGACTCGGACTGGGTGACGACGATAGCTTGTGCTTAATGTCGATTCCAAATGAGTGTTCTGATACGCACTCATGCTTTTGAAGTTGTGTTTTTAAATTGTAATTTACAATATATTGTGCTATTCAAAAATGAAAGGTATGACTGAGCAGCCCTCTCAAGAAAACATTTGATTTGCATTGACAATCGGTGCCCCACGAGTCGACACTTTCACGTGTCATCATGCACAGCATACACTTAGTATTTTATATATACTGTATAGACATGTGTGTACACAGACAATGAGGGTTGATCCACCAATTCCAGACACAGTAACCGAAACCAGTATAGTCGATTCGCACATGTTTTCTTGTTTCTATGTGACACCAAGTTCACACTAGAATTATAAGATCTCCATTGCAGGGATGTAGTTTATGATGCGGTAATACAATCCGTTTATTACGGGGAAGCAAGTTGAGAACTAGGGCGAGCTGGGGTCAGCTGCTTCCACTCAGTGTCCGTTTTGAACAAGAACGCTGCGTCTTACATCCCTGCTCGAGTTGTTTTTTAAGTATTTTTTAATTTGTTTTCGTTTCCTGTTGATCGTGCTCCTGTACTGTAGTTAGGGGGTGAATCACTAGGAGTTTGATACTTGTGAACGGGGCGGCTAATTGAGCTCTCAGTATGATGTCACCATGAGCAGAAATGTGTGGGAGGTTTGCTGACACTGGTGAAGGGTGCACCCATGAGCAGCTATAAAGGAGTTTCCATTAACCACAGCGTCACTTTGGAAACCATTCCACAGAACCTACCCGACTTTTTTTTCCAAACGAACTAACTGGGTACATTTTAGAATTGAGTCCTACGTGTGATGAGACAAATGAGACAAAGCTGTGCGGGTAATAAGTCATGCCTTGTCTGTGTGTCTGAATTGAATGTCAGGAGTCAAGCCATATCCACACTGGACGCGAGCGAATAATTTATAAGTCACTGCAGTCAAATGACAGTATCCACACCAGCAGCGAGCGACATCACTTTGAGAATTTCACGTAGAACCTGTTTCTATTTTTTTTCGTCGCGCGACTGGAATGAAACTGACCAATCAGAAGCAAGGTTGACACACGTCAAACACGCCTCAAAACAAGTCACGCCTCAAAACAAGTCACGCCTCAAAACAGGTTATTCATGTACGACGAAAAGTTAATTTGAGGTGCAGCAGTATCCATTATTATATGATTGCAAATTGAACAACTACAAAGACATGCAGAAGAATGATAATGTCTGGGTGGCGGTGCATTTAATTTAGCAGCACTGAGACATTTTCTTTCAGATTAAGGTTTATTAATAAGCAAAAATAAACGGGATCATACATAGTCTACATATACAGCATTTAAATGAAAAATGTGCACTTTTGCAGGCATTTAAAAATGACCTAATTTTAAGGTATGGCTTTTTTTGGTGTGTGTGTGTGTTGTTTTTTTTTTTGTTTGTTTGTTTTGTTTTAATAATGATAAATGACGTTTTGTTCACTAAATTGTTCTCTGGCACAAATCCGTGACAAGAAGACGGCCTTAACATACGCATGAAGTGAAGTCTTGTGGAGATTCACCAAACAAACAAAAATATTATCGAGGTCCTACTATTCTATATGTTGTAAAACAAAGCCAGCAATACGTTTGTATTCTATGTGACACATCCCAACATTACCAAGCTCATACATAGTGTTGAAGATTATGAGCCATATTTAGAAAGCATGTTCTGTCATGTTCACCGGACTGCTTTAAAAGGAAAAACTAAATACAAGTAAATAATAATACAAGGTAAGTGGTGACCTGCGCATAGTAACATGGATAATAATAATAATGGTGATTATGTATTACACAACAACAACAACAACATTATTATTATTATTATTATTATTATTATTATTATTATTATTATAATAATGTTGCACTTTAAAATACTAAAAGTTAATAAACAAAAAGGATCAAAGACGGAATTTGTAAAGAAAAACATTTGCGATTGCAGGAAATTGTATATATAAATGTATAACAATAAAATAATTTTGTTAAATATCAGTTAAATATTGCTATTGTCCAGCTGTCTTCAAATCAGCCTTTATTTTACAAGAGTTGCCGGAGGTCACGATGGTAACCTTTTATCAAAATATGACCTGTTTTGTAATGGGACAGCCCATCTCTAGTATGTCCAATAGGATTGTACGGACGGGGTCATGTATTTATTTCCAGTCTTTTGGACCGTTTCCAAGTCGTGTCTGGTGTGGATTTACATTCGGCGACTTTGCTCGTGTCGATCTGTCCAGTGTGGATGCAGCTTCAGGTTAGACGTGCAAACCATTCCAAAGGAATACTGTACTGCTGCAGTAGCATTCATCTCTGAGAAATAGTGGGGCAGCCAACACTAAAAAGAAGACGGATTTAAATGAAGGTTAACTACCAGTATTTATTTGTTTAGTTGATGGAAGTCCACAATGTGTGGTAAAGTGCATATTAGTATAGTGCTTTACTGAATGTAGACATGTTTAATCACACAGTTCCTGAATTATAGTTTGTTTTTGTTTGTTTGTTTTATTGTACGAAGTGGTCCCACAATATACATTTTGTTTTTGTAAATCTTTATTACACAAAAAAGTGAACATAACGGCCACTGCCACTGCACAGTTAGATCACTATTATGGTTGGAGTTGGGAAACACTTGTATTCTGTCTGCAGTATATTTTCTTCTAAGACATGTTGGTTTGGATTCCACAAAGCTTCTTCAATATGTGCACAAGAGTTGTTTCTAATTGCCCTAGGAATCATATGGGGCATGTACCCATTTAACAGTGCTGTGGGCGACTCTAAACAGAGTGGACTCTTTAGGTGCCTGGCACAACACATTAAAGGGTTGAGTGCTTCACTGGTAAAACACAGAAACAACCCCCTAGGCTACAAGGTAGACCTTCACAATCGTGGCCGTCATACAGTAGATTTCTAAACCACTTTCTTAGCGTATCTTATTGTAGTGTTCTACACTGCAGTTTTCATTCCGTGCATTTGAATTTAACCTCCATATAAAATAATAAAATAACTATGCAACTCCCTGTTCGCTGTCTGTTTCCAGTCTCTTGTTTCAAAGTCAGACTGTGAGAAAGGGGCAGCACATTTGTCTTTTGCTACATTTCCACAGTGCATTTTTTGTGTACAATAAAAAACTAGTTTTATATTTAAAAAGTTAATAAAACAGTTTTCACAGAACCTGCAGTTTTGGACTATCTTGTCTATGGTATAATTAGGTTAGTGCTGTTTTGGGTCTGTGCACCCAGACCTAAACATGCACTCAAACTAATTGTGTATCATTCTACTTCCAGCAGTATCCACTACAAGCCTGCTGGAAGTAAGAGTGAAGGTTAAGAGGTAAGCGCTGTATCTTTTGCACTGCACAGTGCAGCAGGTTTAGCAGGGCTAGAAGTTAACTTTTTTAAGGCAGTAGTGAGGCTTTGCTAACGGCCTGGAAAGTAGGAAGCAAAATGGTCTTATTCGGTAGCGGTTTATTCGACTAATAATTATATATAAAAATAATTTAAAAAAATAAACACCTACCTACTGTTTTAAGTAGACTGAATATCCCAAACTCACACAGTAGGCCTATATTTACATTAGAAAATATTTATTGAAACCGGCTTGTGCGCCACTAAGTAATGGAACTAATGCAATTCCTTGTTGAAATGTATTTTGTTTTATCCTTAAGTTCTACAAGAATTCACCCATATCTGTCATCTAAGCATCTGGTATGCCATCAACACTGTTAACCAGGTTATGTTTCATCAGTGCAAATTAAGTGTTACAAAATACTTGTCTTCAGTTGTTGACTGGGAGTTCGGTAACTAACAAATCCTATACACCTATAAAGGCAGCGATTTAAAAAAAAAAAAGTAACATGTGCCACATTATCGTTGAATCCTGCATTGTATGACTTTGTGATAGGGTGGCTGAGTGGTGATGTCAGGCCAGAAACAGGAACTTAAAAAACAGACAGGTACTCGCGTGCAAAGCGCACTGCGGTGCCGTTTTTATTTTGAAACCAAAAATAAAATATTGGAACACAAAGCGAAAATAAATATTTAAACAAAGCAAATCTTGGACACACAACTAAACTAGACCTGAGGTCAGGCTGATAATGCATGTTGTTTTTAGCAATAATGAAATACAATAGTTTCATGTGGTGCCATTTAATTAAAAAAAAAATATATTTACAGTGATAGTTGAGTACTGTATATGATACAAATAGTTTAAAACAATTACAAAAAAATAAAATAAAATTCTCGTTTTTATTTTACCTTCTTTAAAAAATACATTAGAGGCAGGATACATCTCTTTTTAATTTGGTGACCCCTTATTTCTATTTCTGTGTTAAATGTATTATAGAAGAAGTATATTTTTATCCTGCAAGATTTAAGAAAATAGAGACAAAGATTAATGTTATCTGTTGCATATGTGTGATAACTATATAAGGTATTTTATTTTACTTTATCACAGCTATTAGTTTAATAAAACAAAACAAAAATGTTCTCCAAATTTGTTCTATTTCCAAATTTCCTTTTTAACATGTATTAAGCCAACAGGTATCACTTAAAACAGAAAGGAATCTGTTAAAACATGTTAATTGCATGATGACATTTCCTGCCTTGTCTATTCAGTTTTTCTGTACTAATCGGTGATAATGAGAAAGCATCTCCTGACAATCTGAAGGCTTCTCTGTGCATTTTACATAGGCTAATGTTTTTGATTACATTAAGGAAGAATAAATAGTATTCCTTTCGTAAGTATAGATGTAATCTTGTTACACCTTGATCCGTGGCTATACTGCTGACATCAGCAAAGATCAAGATCAGCAAAGAAATGAGCCTTCGTAAAATGTGTAGTTATCTAATTCAGGTTGTCAGAAGACGCTCTCTCATGATCATTGACTGGTACCGAAAAACTGCGTAGATTGAAAATAATGGAATAGGCAGGAAATTTCATCATGCAATTAAGAAGTTTAACCGGTTCCTTTCTGTTTTTAAGTGACACCTGTCAGCTTACAGCATGTTAGAGGGGATTTGGAAATACAACTATTCAGAGAAATGTAAAGGGTTTGCCTACGTGGATTACTATTTACTATACTAAATAACTTCTTCAGAAGGAAATTCCTGTTTCAACAACCAGGGCAGCTTCTACACAAAACTAAGAAAGCTGATTATCTGTGAAAAGATGGGGAAGCTTATGGGGGATGATGCAGTGGGCTTCAGTTTTTTCACACAGTCAAAAGATAGGACATTTAACACATTTCATCACTTTTAATTAGTAACAGTTTAATAGTATAAAGTGGCTGAAAAAAGAGAGTGAAAGATGGAAAGTGGAAATCAGAGAGGAAGATGCAGTTTCTTAGGCAGAAAAGGGACTAAATTTGCAGAAGTAGCAGCAATTAAACAGATTTTTGTGAATTGAGAAGCTCAGACTTTTATATTATTGATTGCTACTGTCTAATGAAATTACAAAGACAATCAGGTAATTTAGTCACAAAAAGTTTTTGAAAGTAAACGATTCCACTCTGAATATCACTACGAGTCTCTGCATTAACTTTCAATATGATATTAGATCAAACATTGCCAAAGTGAAAATAAAAACCCCAGACCCCCATAGTTTGGAAGTTGGAAGTTAAAGCACACGTTTCACTAGTTAAACAGGAGAAGTACGCAAGGTAGTGATAATCTATTATAAAAAGAAAACAGATAAATTAATGCACCTCAAGATTGTATTTCGTCTATTATTCGTACCGATAAAACAAGGAAGCCATTACTTGTGTCAGAATTTTGATAAAGTAATAATGATCTACCTATTGTTTGTTCATTTTTAGCGTGGGTGAAACCAGGGTAAACATTATAACAAAACCCAGAGCCGCCATTCCCCATGACAGATTAAATTACCATTTTATAGACACTGAATAAACGTAATATCCTGTTAGGTCATTGCCTGTTATCTTATAAAATCGTAATGTTTTTAATAGTTATTTAATTGTACTTTTGGTCTATAAAATATACTTCATACCTTTAAATTGTATCAGTGTTGTTCTGTACTGTAGGTATTTGTACTCCACTGTCCAATACGATTTGCATTGTGGGCCTCGTGCGTATCTACAAACCTCAGTCATCTATCAGGAAGCTCTATTAGCAATGGTTTCCCACGTTATGAAAGATACTAATAATGTACATGTTTAAAAAAACTAAAACCTGTAATTGTGTACGTGTTCACTCCGGGTCGGTCATATACAGCAGCGTAAGGTATCAGAAAAATGCTACTGCATAAAAAAACTAGTAGCAAATTATGAGTTTTGGGTAGCAACATGCTACCAAATATACATTAACTTTGAGCCTTGGGTTTAGGAAGAAAGGGGAAATGAGCCATGATAATTTCTCTATGCACAGCCTCCTTACAGCTCTGTGAATGGAGTGCACTAAATAAAGTGATTTCAGCTTCTAGTGCAGCCTTGGTTAAAAGGATATTAAAAGGACTTCAAGAATGCTTATTGCAAATGTTAAATGTTCTGTAACTAGCACTCACATACCCAGCTAGTTATTGAGTGCTTTATGTGTAGTAAAAGACTCTTCTTGTCATTTTCAATTTGAGTGCAAAGATAGTGCCGGTTTTTATAGGGGAATAACTATTGTGTAATTGTTAGCGAGCTTCTGTATTTTCATCGCCTTGTTTCTTATCAAGCTCAGTATTTATTCATTAAAATAGGTTGCTGTGGTGAAAAGTGTTATTCCTCTATCCTGCCGTTGCATTCTGAAAGATTCAAGATTGTACAGTGCATTGGGGCCGCTACAGGTAATGTATCAGTGCTTCACACTGGGATATATTTAAGGACTAATGTGTTTTATCAATGAAAATATTGTCAATAAATATCAATAAAATATTATGAAAAAGTTTTCTTAGTAACAGAAATCTGAAATTTAATATTACTGTAATAACCAGTAGTGGTGCAATCAGCAACCTCATTTCTTAATCGATTATCACATACGCATTTATCCACAATAACCAATGCATAATTCAAAATCTAGAACAAACATTTTTATCAGAAGATCCAATGACTAAAAATCGACTTATACAGCGGTTTTTACGGTAAGTAGCGGGGTTTTGAAAAATATAGCTTTATATTTCCCCACATGGTGCTACAACTGAAGTACCTGTAATTTTTCTTTTCATTGTAAAACGGCTTCTCTCGGCTCCTATCGGTCTCACTCGGCCATTGAATGGTTTTCTCGGCTTTTTCCAGAGAAAAAACAACTAGAGACCTGTCCTGGGTGTCGGGCGCTATGAATTGCACATGCCTGGTCATGCACAAATGTCAAAGCGACAGTACAAAAATAATCTGTTTGAGTGCACAGAAGGCTGCACTGTAGTAACCAGACAACAAGGAATTGTGTCTTCATCATTGATGGGACGCTTCTGTTTTAAGCATGCAGTATGACCTCACAGAACAGCGGACAGCTGACATCCACATTCAGTCTGCAAGAGTTGAAGTCCACCTTTTTCATATTTACTTCTTATCTCTTACCACAGATGAAACCCCCTGCAAAGGGGGTGTAATGGAGGCAATGACTGCGTATACAGTATCTGGAGAACATTTCTCTTGTTGCTCTTGTCAAGCTGTGTCATTGCACTAGTGCAGTATTGTCAGAAACTACAAGCAGCCCACTACTAGTCGTACAGAGCACGCTTTCATATGCAGACTGCACAGAGCAAAACTTAAGTTCAAAACAAAACAGAACATAATGCAATACTGTAGGTTTGATCCTCCACGACTCCCCAATCGACAAGTCTCCAATACTAGTCTGAATGAAAGTGAGCTGAGCTGAGCGCAACTTGATTAAGTAGCCATTGACCTCAGCCCCCATCCTTCTTTCTCTTTGTGGGTTCAGTCACCCCGGGCACCCCGTGGAGGGTATCGTGTGCGTGTCGTAAAGAAAACTGGTTCTGGCTCACACTGCCTAAGATGGTGTTACGTTGGTGTGGCCCTTTGTTCTTTTGTGCTTATATGTTGTCTCTTGAGTGCATCGGTTCCTGTATTCCAAGCTTTCCCTAATAATAATAATAATAATAATAATATAAATCAGAATTTTTTTAAATCTGTGATTTTAAAGTAAATAAGATCCCCAGCCTCAGATAAGCGAGAAATGTGTTTAAACAGTGATTAACACAGAGTGCCATTGATGGAATAACCGCCTGGTTTATGAACTTCTGTATGCCAGAAGCAGTTGTTTGTAAACCATATACAATTCACTGGTATTGATAGTTGTAAAAGAAGAAACATTTTCTGACAAGATAGAAAATCTTGGCCACTTTGACGAATCAAAGAAATTCCTAACACTTTTGTTAACATGAACACGAATAATCTTCAGGTTGTCTTGCCAGCAGACCTACACAAAGCATTGCTGTTCTACGGAACCTCTGCATAGCAGCAACACACAGAGCCCTCTAGTGACATGTGGTTATTTATTTGGAACACTAAATACTATACACTAAAACTTGCTGACATTTCCAAATAAACTGATGAATTGTGGGCTGAATGCATACACTGGAACAATTCATGTACGGTATTTATTCAGTACTTTTTAAATAGTCATTGTACAAGACAGTTCTTTTTTTGTACAAAGTCTATGCGTTTATCATGTCAGATATAACGTATGGTGTGTGATTCCTTGTGTGAATTCAGTGACTGATGAAACATCCTGTATTGGGAAACAATGACCCAGAGCTTAAAATTAATTTTGTAAATAGCCTACCTCAGTGGCCTCCTGAGTTGGCATCTGCTTTCCAACTTCCTGTGACTGACGTCAGACCAGAGTACCTCCCTCTGGGCTTGAGATTCATTGCCAGTCACAAGTGAAACAAGTTGAAACCTAAGAAAGGTGCCTGGAACAAAGCTCTTTGCAGATGAGCCCTACTACTGGAAAAGCTGATAGCGGTGTGCACTGTGCATGAAAAACACGATTGTTTATCTTCTATCAGAAAGGCCTGTGCATTTGTGCAAGGTCTTTGAGTTTCTTGCACTTCTAACTTCCTCTTGAAGGTGTGTCACGTCTGTTTGTATAATTTCTGGGAACTCATGGACAAGAGGGCAGGTAAATGAGCCATTTTGACATGTGCATTGCTACAGACTTTGTTACAAAGTTGCATTCAAAGTAGATGTATGCATTAATGAAGATTTATTTATTGCTTTTTGTAGTTTTAATATAATATAGTGCAATGTGTGATATAGTTTTATGATGGTTAGGGTCACACGCTAGGGTGTATGGGTGTACGCATCAGCTGCAGAGTCACTTACAATTACGTTTCACCCGAAAGACGGAGCACAAGGAGGTTAAGTAACTTGCTCAGGGTCACACAATGAGTCAGTGGCTGAGGTGGGATTTGAACCAGGGACCTTCTGGTTACAAGCCCTTTTCTTTAACCACTGGACCACATTTGCCTGTGCTTGTAGACACATTTCAGTTTATGAAATGGCAGCTAATGGGGTTCTATTGACTGAAATGTTGCTTCTAATGTGGGCATGCATATGATTTTAATTAAAACGTGCACTGAATATAAATGTAATTGTGAATGAACTGTAAAATGCATTAATGCAGTAGAAGTAATAACTTGAACACTGAGTATCTTCACTTTTCCTGTAAGACTGCCCTTTCATTTGGACTGTTTTGTTCTGTTGCTCAATCCTGAATGCTTCATGAAGATCATCAGAAACAGCAACATCATTGAACTAACTGGCATTGACATGACTCAGATCTGTCGCCAGTTTAAGGCAGTCTGCAGTGTTGTGTACTTTCCCTTTGATTTTATTAAGCTCTGTCTGCACTTGCAATCGGAGGTTGTTGACAACAGCTAACAAGCATGATATTTAAAGTGACAGGGTGATTTAGTTTAAGGCCCTGTCCACACTACATAAACAATCTCAGGAAGCATATGCAAAAACTTTTTAATAAATCCAGCTCAAAGCGTCCACACTAAAGTACTATTTCATGTTTAGTAGGGTTTAATAAGAATATACCCTATTAAAGTAGTTCGGTTACAGTTCTTAGCAGCCAAATGGACTGTGGGACTTAATATAACATTATCCCATCATGCACTGTTTTTTATGTTTACAAACTGGCAAATATGGAGCCCGTGCCCATGGAAGATATAGTGCTTCTTAGCATGAACTAAGACCAGGCTAGCATGAACTAAGGGTCAGGCTAACGTACCACAGAGTCCTAACCGAACTGGCGTTATTCTTCAATTTTACATTGTCTGGGGTTAGATCTAGAGTAAAAAGTGACAGGATGTGCTTCCAGTGGCACTAGCTTGGAGCTGAGGGTCATGAACTTGCGTGTGGAACAGTGACACATTTTGAAACTACCAAAACCCCCAAAGTACGGAACTCCGTATGGTGACAGTGTTGAAAGGTGCAGTTGTCCATGAGGGTCTATAAGTTGGTTGCGTCTACAAGTTGGTGACTGGGTGAAGGTGCTGTATGACAATAGAAATGTTCCCTGGAGAAGTTGAGAACATCTCTGATCATGGAGCACAAGTGAAGTTTATACATCCTGCTGGACTGAGCACCTTCAAGTGGCCCTTCCCTGAGGACAGACTGCATGCAACTTTTAAAATGTTTAAGATCCTTTCCTTTTTGCGTAGTTATATACTTGTCATAAGAACTGAGATTTTTAGTTTGATTCCAGTAGGAGTAGACGTGAATTTCTAGTAATGCTGGAAGTTGTTAACCAAGTTTAGGCCGAAATAACTCATGTGGGGGGCTCCAAAAAATCAGCCAACTAATATGGTTTAAAGGCATACATGTCGTGTGGACAGGGCCTAAATTTAAGCCCCTATCAATTTGATCCATGTTAATAGATGTTTTATACACATTATCTTCAATGGAAAAAGCCTTGCAAAGTCTTCCTTTCCAGTTATGCTAACTTTTATTGTTAATTATAAGTTACGTCCCACTTCGATACTGTTTGCAGCAGCTACACTATGATATTGCTGAGAGTGCAGATATCATAATGTCAATGACAAAGCATTTGAAATGTTAAAACAACAATTGCTTCTATATATATATATATATATATATATATATATATATATATATATATATATATATATATATATATATATAAAACATTGTGTTTGTCAGGTTTTCAGCTGTGTTTTTATTTGCATTTAATGACTTGCAGTAAGTGTTTGGTGGCGACCTCTAAAGTTAAGAGTGTACTTTCTCTTGCACTCTTTGTATGCAGAGGCATGACACAGCAAAGAAATGCCTTGATGAGAGGTAGCCACTGAACACTTACTGTGCATACAATGTAAGCACCTATTCTCTCCCTCTTGCAGCCAGGAAGGATTTTGCATTGCTTGGGAAAGAAAGCAGTACCCCACTTACTGCAGTGTAACATGCACTAGGTTGCAGAACGTTTTGTACTTGTTTGGACCTATCTGTTTCCATAGCAGGTAGCTATTTGTGGCTGCAGCAGTTCGTTCTCTGGCTGCCCACAACTCAGCCGTTTGCTATTCTATATGCTGTGTACTGTGCATTGCAGCGGTTATATATTTAATGGAATAATTGCATCACCTGTTGTGCTTTTGCTATACATGGGTGTTTTGAAAGAAACACATTACTTAATTTGTAATTTCTAATTATCAATTGTATGATGTTATATACCAACTGTAATGTCTTGTATACAATAGTAAAGCACCACAAACTAATTAATAGGACATGGTTATTAGATGGAATTGCTATAAACATAGACTAACTGGAAATTGTTAAGGAACAGCAGTACATTAATAATATATGGCTTATTTGAGGAAGGTCCAATTGTTGTTGATTTCCCCTGCTGATTTCCTTCAGTGGCAGACTGAAACCCGGCTCTCAAGCACAGTAACAGAAAATCATTTCTGCAGCATTTGATCCAATCTGTGGAATGCAAATAAACTGTCTGCTTCAGACAATAAGAACCATTCCCTTTTGCTTAAAATCAGAATGTGCTGTACAAGTTTCTACATGAGCTGCAGTGCAGTTGTCCAACAAAAGGTGCTTTGATGGGAAATCAAAATTTCACAGCTTCTGCAGTGTAAAAGCCTCAAGGATATAGGAAGCATCCCAACTCCCTATCCGCTCTTCCAGTCTGTATATTTGAATTTAACTCAAGCTCAAAGCTATGGACTACTATAGAGATATATGAACAAAATCTGTTCTGGAGAAACTAATCTGAAACAATGATCTCAAGCATCAAGATAATATAATTGCACACTATAACCTTTAGTTATTTTATACTAAGAGTAGCTATATTTTGTAGGTGTACACTATATGGATCAATGTTTATTTGATAGAACTGAAGTTATAAATCAGGACTTTTAAGGTTTAGTCAGAATTGCAGCACACCTTAAAATTTTAAATTGTAGATCTTGAGCACAGTCTTCGTTTTTGTAATGCATTGTGTGTCGGGTGTCTTATATAACAAATTAAAACAATAAGAGACACACGATGTATTATCTTATAATACAATTAGTGTTTGAAATCTCAGTATCTTCACAACCTGAAATGAAATGAATTAGTACACTTATCAGGAATGTAACCAAAACCAGTGTGGGTGACTCCCCAGGCCATGTGCTTCTTGGCTGTTAGGGAAGGTGTGTGCGTGTGCGTGTCTGTGTGTGTCCAAGGTTGCAAGACTTTCCCAGCTTCGGTAGATGAAAGGGTCTGTTTCTGCACAGATAGGAAACCAAAAAACAAATGTCAAAAGAAATGTATGTAGAACTGCGTCTTCATTGTGATACAAATCGGTATGTTATGGGAATTGGCATTCATTAATCGATATTTTATTGATCGTGTTAATAATCGATTCAAGCCCTATTTGCAGCCTTGACGTCCTGGCGCGTTGCTCGACTTGGCCCTTCCGTTTTGCATTTGTTTTGTGTTGAGAAACGGGAGAACCTATTGAAAGGTCTCCTTGCATTTTAACAATACAGCTTTCTTAATGTGTATATACAGTAGTACTTCATATAATAATGTGCACTATATCTAGTTTTCAGTTACACATTGTTTTGTGTTTCTTTTGATTACTAAAGTGTTCACAAAGCATTATTAATGAGTGTATCAGATATTCAATTAGGAAAATGGTTGCAGATTGCACCTCTACTGGTCTGCCTTTTCTCTAACTTCAAGTGCAATTGTGCCTCAGTAGTGTTTTTTAAGTGAAACTATGCTTATTGTCAGATAGCCATCAACTGGCATAGGGCACCTGGAGTCATTAACACAATATTAATATATAACTTGAAACAGAAACCTAAAAAAAGATTTAGCCTTCCTGTTATGATTTCGATCACTGGGAGAAAGGAAGCTGCAGGTTCTCAGAAGTGGCCAGTCTGTCTGTTACAATTGTGATTCATTCCCTTCTCAGAATACTCTTTTAAAATCCACCCATGTTCAGTTTTATATTGCCCTATCCTAATTGTTCTATTGAAAGATATAAATGAAATATCCAGCTTTATAATTAAACAACACATTATTACATAACATGCATAAAATGAAAAATAACATGCACATTTGGGCAATTAGCATATTTTGTATGAAACCCATTTGTTGCTAATTATTATTAACAATTATCATGATTGAAAAACAGCACCTAGATAATTATAGAATAAATAAATACATAATCATCAAGTGCTGAAAAATACATTGGTAATTTGTGATTTCAAAAAAGCAACAAAAATGGTTAAAACTAAAAAGTACAGCTAAAATAGCAGAAAGACTTGGTTTACCAAAAAGCACTGTGTGGGCTATTATTGACAAACCACAGGAGAACAGAAACTACTGCAACTAGCTCCAGGTGTGGATCACCAAGAAAGATTTCGGCAAAATCTGGAAGAATCATCGTTTAAACAGCCCTGAAAAATTCTTGGATTACTGCAAAAGATTTGACACAAAAATTGAGAGAAGATGGTCAAGAAATTCACAAGCAAACAATTCAAGATGAATGTCCATGGGTGAAAACCAAGATGCAAACCTTTGTTAAAAATAATACACAAAAGAAAGCAATTAGAGTTTACCATTGTATACTTGAAGAAGCCTGATGATTTCTTCAAACACATTTTTATGGTCAAACAAATCCAAAATATAACGCTTTTCACCAAGAAAGCCACAATATGTTTGGATGAAGAGAGCTGCAACGAAGGTTCATAACACATTACCGAAGGAAGGTTCGAACCTTCAGTGGTGCTAATTTGCATAATTTACTGGCGACGTCACCATAGCTACTAGCTTACATTTGATTGATAATACTATTATTGTATAGTTTAAATATATGTTAGATAAAACAGTAATCATGTTTTTGTCATTTAATTAAAAATAAAAATACACGTTGTTTATGTACACGAAACTGATGCTGCTTGCGATACTCATACATACACTGTAGTGTTGGACGATAATACAGTTATCAATTATCGACTGAATAAATAATATATATATACAACATTTCTTGTAATCTGTCATATTATTGCTAACATGTTTTCTGGTTCTCAGCTGTTGAAAAGTGTCACATATTTCTCTCTTTTCTTAAACCAACAGTATTTGAATCTTTATCCGATTCGCTGCTTGACATTCTCCGTGGAAGTCTAAACAAAGAAGTAGGAGTAGCAGTTTTATAGCCGCATGACTTCCAGAATTAACATCATGTACACAACATATCAAAGTATATGTGCAAACCAGAGACATGCTCGGCAGAGCACACATCACCACCCTGCCGAAGGTCCTAAAGAGACTATGTTTTATGAAATCTGATTTGGTGAACTCCTCTAGCAGTGTCACTTTCATCTTGTCTCTTTCAAATGGGTCAGACTGGGGAAGCTGCACACTTAATTTATTGGGGTTTTTGTGGACTCTTCACATTTTCACTTTTCTGCTTTGCACATTCCAGACAAACTGTTAATACATATATAGAGAGGTAACATGTTTACAGGCCAGTGTTTCTCTCTACTTTTGATGTACATCCACCAAATTTAAATGGTTTCTTCCATGGCAATGGTATGACCTTTCCAACACTTGGTCAAAAACTTGCTTATGTACCAACAATACAATACTTATAAGAGTCCACGTTGCCTGCAGGTAACAGAAAAATAAAACCTAAACCTACAAACTTATGCCTCTTTCTTCCAGCTCCAATTGGCTAGTCCATGTCTGGATGGGTCTTGCAATCTTGATTCATTATCATAATTTATACATAACTTTTGCTGAATCATTCTGATTTTATTCTGAATTCCCGTTATTTTTACCATAAGAAATAATGTCGGGTTGTGACTTTGGTTAGACATCACAAACAGTTTCACTTTACATAGGGTTTTTCTACCTGCGTTATTTGCGCTTGTCAGGCGATTTAAGAATAAAAACGCTTGCATCTTGTACTCGTAGTGATTTTAAAATCAATATGATGTGAAATTGTCTTAAAGCTAATCTTCAAGCTAATTAAAGAGGTAGTTTTTCTCTTTCTTGCAGGCTTTGTGCTAAACCCTCCTTCCCACCAGACACACACTCAGGAGCCTTTTGTTTCCTGAGTGTCTATTCACAGTGTTAGATATCACCAGGCAAAGCTAGATTAGATTTATCAATGTAGTTTTCTGTTAAAATATATAATATCCATGGCATTTGCAATATGTGATGACAAAGACTATGCCAGTTCTGGCCCGATGTCGCTGGCTGTCTGGGTTAATGTCTGTACTCACTTGTTTGTTGCCTCATTCTGCTGAATGGTTAATCTATGCAGCTGATGACTCCAATGAACTCAGCATGCAGGGCTTGAATTTCAGCGCAAGATTGCGGGAATCGCGCATTTTCCAAGTTGCTCCCGCATATCTGCAACGTTCAGTGTGGGAAAATCCTGCAGAAATATTTTAAGACACCAGGCTACTGTATTTTTCACCCAATTTAGAATGCCTTACACGCTACAACAATCTCTAAGGACGTGGGTGAGGAAAGCACTATGAGCTGCAGTGGTTTAAATAAATAAATAAGTAAAAGTAGTGCTGGATAATTTAAGTGCCACAAGACTTTATTCTCTCCGAGATTCTTGGCCGCTATCTTTAAGCATTATAGAAACTCAGTACACTGCAATGAGTAAACAGTTTTGAAAAAAGAAATACGTTACTAAGTCTATTAAGGTGTTGTTTTGCAAGCGGTGACTTTTGCTTTAACTGTTAAAACTCAGCCCCATTCATTTTGGGGCGCAAGGGCACTGAAGGTTATGCACATATTAATCAGGCACGTAAAAGCCACCTACGACTGCCTGAAGTTAAGCCTCTCATTGTGTCAGAGTTCACAGCTTAGGTTTTCGTTTTGAGTCTGTTTGCTCTGTCATTGTAGCAGCTGGACTGAAATAACATTCCCTGTTTTATTACAAACTTACATTGGCAATGCCTTATCAAACATGGATCAGACCTGGCAAAAACTACAATGCATTAAAAACAAATGTACACCCCAAAAAATAATTGATAAGTGATGTAGTTTTGAAAGCCAATTTTATAGAATCCATTCATACTATAAGGCTTTATAGTAATTTGTAGGGATGCAAGTCGGTTCAGTTTTTTTATCAACTCTTTCAGCTGTTTTTGACATCCAATCGGTTTTCGGTAAAATCGAAAAAACGAACTGCATTTGTGCAGCCATGGGAATGGGACCATTAATACACAGATGTTGTTTTTTTAACTGTGACAAATAAGCTCAATACATTGTTATTATACTAATGTATTATACAATTTGACACAATGTAGAAAGAATAAAATAACATATTAATAGACATTTATTTATTATTTTCCTGGTACCCCCATTATCGCTCCGGTTGGTTGTAAGTGGCAATCCTATGCTAGTAGAAGTGCAGCTTATGAGATATACTGGACGACCTTACACTTGATTGCATTGAATCAATATGCCGAAAGAATGCAGCAAAAAAGTAATCTGACAAACTAGTTTCCATACATACACAGTAAATGAAACTCCCTTAATAAAAATAAACTGACCTGCTCTCAGAAGTGTCGTTCAGTTTGGAATTTGCCTGTGTGTACCTGTCTCACAATAGGCCTGAATCAGCATCAACAACATGACTAGATAAGCCATTCCACACCCTCACTACTCTCTGTGTGAAGAAGTGTGTCCGTCCCTCTGTTACAGAAGGTAAGTCTATCTTCACTTAATTCCTGACCAATGTGTCCTCTGATCCTGGTTTTAACACATTGGTTATGGGTATCGGTGCACATATTGACTTCTTATGAAGTTGAACGAAAAGCAGCAAATACATACCTTATATGGGTTCATACTGTCAGCTGTTGGATTATTATGCACGAGAAAGACTGCACTTATGTCAATAACAGTTTTGATTGACTCGCGATACAGACAGTATCACACTTCAGCTGAATTTTCTTCTTTGTGTTTTCCAGGGAAAGTGAGGAAGAAAGTTGCTATCAAAATTAAATTGGAAGACGTCAGACAGAAGGAACACAACCCAACGTAGGTCAAATCAGCACACTTCTCTCGGCAAGATAATGACAATAAAACCACAAAAGTCCACTGACATTGTTTTAAACCAAAAACTCCTCAATATTGAAAATGTTAACTTTTCATGTCCAGCACTGAACAGCAAAAAAGTAGTCCAGAAATCACATGTTTTAATCAGTAAAAATGTTATAACATGCATATTGATAATACGATGTTGTGATCGGGGGTGTGGGTGATTCACTGACACAGGGAGAGACATGCAGGTGACATTGAGGCGCGCAGGATTAGGGTTAGGATTAGGGTTAGGGTGTGGGTTATCCACTGACAGACAGGGAGAGACACGCAGGTGACATTGACACTCCTATACTGATGGGATATGAAATCCCTAAACAAATCCCTTTTTTCCAGTAATAATAAACCTGGCTCCGGCTCCACACGATTGTTGCCATGGCGCTCCGACCCCGGTTAAACACACGGTGATCGGAGGATTCTGGCTTTTAAAGGATCATTCAGCCCTGCCGCAGATGTGCTTAAACTATTCACTTTCCATACCTTTGATATTAAACAAAAAATGTCCAGGTTGCTGTACATTTAAATCATCGTTAAAATGAGCATCCAGTATTGTTCATCTAAAAGTGATCTTCAGCTACAGTAATGTTTCCAGGGTTATCTGTGTTGTATTTAACTCTGTTAACACTGCTGGTGTGCTCCTCATGAGTGATTTTAATCAGCCCTCCATATTCTTAGTAACTACTGGGTTAGGAACTCAGTCATGCACCCAGTTTGCTTCAGTACATGGCAATCATTCAGACCCCTGATCAGTCTACTCTGGATTTATCACAGCACAAATAAAGTTGACCTGAGTGTAGGTTTACTGATGGGAGTTGTTTATTTAGCTATAGTGGAGGAATATATACAGAATTGAGGGTAGTTATGTAAGCCAGGGCTGGTTGCAGGGCTCGTATGAGTTGTAAATGCAATACAAATTGACAGAGGTCACTGACTGCAAGAGTTGTTAGTAATAATCATTTTTTTATTTCTGTTTTAGACCACCTCGAAACCTGGACTCCAGGACTTTTATTACTATTGGAGACAAAGTAAGTGTCTGTGTTCTGATGTCGTTGCAGGTGCTGGTTATTGATCAGAGACATGTCCTCAGCTCCACCTGACTCTTAATGCACATCATAACATCATTGAGAACTCTGCAGGCACTGATATATCCAGTTACAAATGAAAGGGTTTAATGACTTGGGTACTTCTTCATAAATCTTAGCAGATGTTCGAGTCGTGTGCTAAACTTGTAGAAAATGTCACATTCCTCTTCGAACTGCAAAAGGCTTGCAGCAAGATTACTGAAAGTGGCTACTTCCTCAAGCAAGCTCCCTCCCCCACACAGTGTACCGTACATTACAAAATGAATTGTACAAGTGTACAAGTTTCAAGACTATATACAACTACTGCATCTAGGGTCAGTGTTTCTGAAAATACATTATTTCTAAACCAATCTATATCCCATAGTTTTAAAGTTTATTTATTTATTTATTTATTTATTTATTTTCATTTTTACTTCCAAAATGTTTTAAATGTTTTATCTGCTTCTATTCGCTACACAAATAGTCTTTGTCAGTGTTCAAACAAAAAATGCAAAACAAAGATCCGATCATTTCTATAATACAATGAAATGATTAGACCCCCTGTAGCTGTGTGGTGTCTTACAGGGGATTCCACAGGGAGCGTAGCACTGGCTCTGGCGCTGCCATGGGTTAGGGTTAGGGTTAGGGTTAATGATTGGGCCACCGTAGCTGCATGGTGTCATACAGGGCAGTGCGCAGTGATCTGTTCCTGGGATTCCATAGGGAGCGTAGCATTGGCTGTGGCACTGCCATGGGTTAGGAAGGCAAAATCATCAGGAATTGTTTCTCCTCATCATGTTCCAGCGAACACTAGTGGCCAGGCGCCTGGTGAGCTCATGTGGACACCTGCAGGGCTGGTCTTTGTCCTCCAGAGGCTGGTAACTCGGCTGTATCTGCTGTGGCGCTTCTGGCTCTAAAGAAGTGTTTGGCTTGATTTATGGAATAGATTCTGCCATTGACATAAAACAACCGAAATGTGGGGCTCCTGAGTGGCGCATCCAGTAAAGGCGCTCCACGTGGATGTCGCGAGTTCGAGTCCAGGCTATTCCTTTGCCGACCGAGGACGGGAGCTTTCAAGGGGCGGCGCTCAATTGGCTGAGCGCCGCCCGGGGGGAGGGAGGGCTAGGTCGGCCCGGGTGTCCTCGGCTCACCGCGCACCAGCGACCCCTGTAGTCTGGCTGGGCGCCTGCGGGCTTGCCTGTAAGCTGCCCGAGAGCTGCATTGTCACTGACGCTGTAGCTCTTGGGTAGCTGCATGGTGAGTCCGCAGTGTGAAAAAAAGCGGTCGACTGACGGCACACGCTTCGGAGGACAGCGTTCATCTTCACCCTCCCGAGTCAGCGCAGGGGTGGTAGCGGTGAGCTGAGCATAATCAAATAATTGGCGATTCCAAATTGGGAGAAAATAATAAAAAATAATTGGCAACGACTAAATTTATAGAAAAAAAAGAAAGAAAAAAAAAAAAAAAAATGTTGCATCACTGTCAAAAACATCACCTTGTAGGCCGTCATTTTGACATTTCCTGTAGACACTGTTTGAAAACCACAGAGGTGGCAGTGTTCAAGTGAAACTCATTACAGCACTTGCTGTTCCTGTCTATCTAACAACATCTCCAAGCCACATCCTTTTTAACCTGACCCCCGATGTTTATATTGTTCAGAATCAGCGGGGCCTTGCAATGACTAGGGGTGTAATGATACCCGAATGTCACAATATATATCCGGATTTGCAGGTTGCGCTTTATAGATCTCACGATACATGTGAGGGATCCTGCTGGGCAACTTGCATGATGCATAATGAGATCAAAGGTAATTTAATGATGGATTATTTCGTGAGAAGACAAACAACCAACTTTTATTCTTCATTTCAAGGATCACTTGGTGAACTACAATGATCTATGTTGTGCTTTTGGTCTTGTATCATGATATATACCTCTGTTACAATGCAGTATATTATGTAAAGAAATGCATAATGAATCGTTACTGACTTTAATGATTTAATTAACAGAGGGGCGGGGAAGTCTGTGCAGGAAAAACAACACAAAAAAACCCTCCCTCTTTGCAATAAGTGTCCCTTTCTGTCACAGCTGATGTGAGGCAGTGATTTGCGATGTAACAAAAGAATCATACTGAACGTGGCATCACCTGTTTATACAGAATATTCTTCTCACTCGTGAAATTTGACTCCTATTACAGGTACTTTTTAAAAAAATATATACGTATATATTTACATATCAGTGAATAAAAACTTTTTTGGTATATTTATGCTGACAGTCTATACATTACCAGGACCTGAAAATGTATTAATTCATCTCAACCTGACAAATACTGTGTTGCCAAAAGAAATAATATAGTCATGTATAATAATGTACACGTGTGTGTGTGTGTGTTTATATGTACGGTTTTTAATGTGGCTTAAATTACATTAAAACACTGAATGCTCATACCTACAGATTGATATAAAACGTTTTTGGATTTGTCAAAGAAAGTGTTTTATTATTATTATTATTATTATTATTATTATTATTATTATTATTATTATTATTATTATTACTATTTATTTCTTAGCAGACGCCCTTATCCAAGGCGACCTAACAGTCGTAAACAAAAATACATTTCAAGAATACATTTTTAATATGCCAGCAATCCAGCACAACAAAATGAAACCGAGAGCAATGTATATGATCTGTCTCATGACTAATATTTTTTTTTATATAAAATAATTATCATTATTGTTATAAACATTCCTATATATATATAGGAAACCTGATGAGAAACTAAGGGATAAGTGGTGATGTCAGGCCAGTTGCAGGAACAAAAATAAACAAAGGCAGTACTGCAGGAAAAAGACGCGTTGTGCGCCGTTTATTTCAAATAATACAAAAATAAATAAAAGGTTCAAACTAAAACACTGTGCTCACAGAGCAAAATAAAAGTTTAAACAAAATAATCATGAACACAAAATTAAACAATACAGGTCAGGCAATTGCTTTCACTGATCCTGTATTACCTTTCTGAATTTCTTTCTCGCTGCTCGCTCACTCTCTCTCTCGTTCCTCCTCTGTACACCCACCCCGAGTGCAGAGAGCTGCAGGCTTTTATTTGCTATGGCCGAGGGGTTAACTATCAATTATCTCATTACCCCTCGGCCACAATCTGCACAAGGTTTTTTAATTATTCCTGGCAGAGGACGAGCACCAACCTCGCCTCTGCCAGAACACGATTTAAATGAACAAAACAAACGCACGGCTATGCCGTCATATAAATACATAATAAATTATAAAACACAAATACAATATAACACAGGGGGGAGGGGGAAACCCTGTTCTAAAAATAAAAAATATGTATTTATTTATTTATTTATTTATTTATTTATTTATTGATTTATTTATTTATTAGCAGACGCCCTTATCCAGGACAATTTACAGTCGTAAACAAAAATACATTTCAAGAATCACAGTACAAGTATTAATACAATTAAGAGCAAGATAAAATACAATGACTTTGGTTCTAGCAAGTACAAGTATATGACAAAATACGATTTAGTAACGGAGCAGATAAGTATCAGAGATAGTTACATCAGGATATAATTAAATACAAAATACTACAGATTAAATAACACTTGTGACAGATTACAGTACTCTAAAGTACAGGATTAAATGCAGTAAAATAGGGAGCAGATAAGAGCAAGTAAAGTGCATTAAGGAAGAGTGATAGTGTCCAGAGGGAAAAGAGGTGCTGTCTGAAGAGGTGAGTCTTGAGGAGGCGCCGGAAGGTGGTCAGGGACTGGGCAGTCCTGACATCTGTAGGAAGGGCATTCCACCACTGCGGTGCGAGGGTGGAGAAGGAGCGGGCTCTGGAGGCAGGGGAGTGTAGAGGAGGTAGAGCCAGTCTTCTAGTGCAGGCGGAGCGGAGAGGTTGGGTGGGGGTCTGGAGCTAGCTGGGTGCAGTCTGGTCAAGGCATCTGTAGGCTAGTACAAGAGTCTTGAACTGGATGCGAGCGGTGATCGGGAGCCAGTGGAGTGAGCAGAGCAGTGGAGTTGCGTGGGAGAAGCGAGGCAGAGAGAACACCAGTCGAGCAGAGGAGTTCTGGATGGGCTGGAGTGGACGGGTGGCGGACGCAGGGAGGCCAGCCAGGAGGGAGTTGCAGTAGTCAAGGCGGGAGAATACCAGGGCCTGGACCAGGAGCTGGGTGGCACAGTTGGTGAGGAAGGGTCGGATTCTTTGTATGTTGCTCAGGAAGAATCGGCAAGTGCGTGCCAGAGTGAAGATGTGCTGTGAATAAGAGAGGCAGGGGTCCAGGGTGACTCCGAGGTTCTCAGCTGAGGAGGAGGGAGAGAGTGTGGTAGATTCCAGAGGAATGGAGATGGAGAGATCAGAGGAGGAGGAGGGAAAAAAAAGGAGGTCAGATTTAGAGAGGTTGAGTTTGAGGTGATGCGAGTGCATCCAGGAGAAGATAGCAGACAGACAGGTAGAGATACAGGAGGGGATGGTGGAGTCAGAGGTGGGGAAGGAGAGGAAAATCTGAGCATCATCAGCATAGAAATGGCCTTGCCTTCAACGTTTAACAGGGAAATAAGGCTAAACTGACTGATACTGACTGAGAATCTTTTTCTTTGTGTATAAAGACCCCACCTGCTCGGAGCCATGCTCTTGGTACAACCTGTTTTTCCCATGCTACTTTCATCAATTTCCACAGGATTCATAGAACACCAGGGGCACTTGTACACTCTGTATGGAACTCCATTAGGCCCAGGAGATTATGACGCCCTTGCCTTTTTCACAGCTTGCTCTACTTCTTTCCACTTAGGTGCGCAGTCCTCCATTTGGTATTCTGGTGGAAGGAATCAACATAGGCTCCTGCCTTTTTGAATCT
Organism: Acipenser ruthenus; assembly: GCF_902713425.1. NCBI lineage: Eukaryota > Metazoa > Chordata > Actinopteri > Acipenseriformes > Acipenseridae > Acipenser > Acipenser ruthenus. The sequence goes on along the minus strand of NC_081210.1, from coordinate 12,308,780 downwards.
GTGTGCGTTTCCTTGAGATGTCTCTCCAGCTCAGACTTAGTTGCTTTTAGTGTGCCATTTTTCTCTCTGGTGAATAACTTCTTTGCAAATTTGAATTGGTCTTTATAAAAGTTAGTTCTCACATGCTTCATTTTTTTGTAGCATTTCCATAGGCGGTCAGCTCTGCGCAGTGTTGCAAGCTTATCTTTTATGACCCTTTGTAACAGATTGAGTGCCTCCTTCTGACTTTGTTTTGCTCTCCTCCCTTGCTTCCTCAGCTGTCTCCTTTCTCTATCTAAGAGCTCAGTCTCCTGTTGCCATCTAGACTTCACAGGAATAGTTTGTACTTTTGCCTTTCTTTTTTCAACTCCAAACCTCTCACTTCCATTTGTGTAGATGGTATCCCCAAATTTATCCAGCTTCTTTTCAACCTGTTCCATCTAACCTTTCCAATGCAAAACAGATATCCGTGTTTACTGTGTCCCACACTGTTTTCTCAGAAGCTCTTGGTCATTTATCTCCAGGCTTGTGCCCGTTGAGGTTCTTTTCTCTCTTACGCTGGTTCAATTGACCGGGTTCACAAGGATCATTAGGTTCATCACTAGTTGTGTTTATGCAAGTCCTCCTCTCATTTGTGACAGGGGTGCTGATATCCTGCAAACTGTGGTTTGCTTCCTGTCACTGGATTTCATTCGACTGACTTGACTGACTTCATCAAAAGTACTGATCAATGCGAGGCCCTTGTCCCTTCTCCCTCAAGCATTTCCTTCTCCCTTGATGAATCTTCAAACCCCTAACGTTGTCACTTTGCTCCAGCCACAGACACAAACCTGGAGCTCCATGTCTTTGATAACTTTAGCTAGTCCTTTGCAAAGTACTCTCCTTTCTCATATCGATTTCCTTTCCTGAGTCGTTAACTGTGTTGTCAGACCTTGAGTCATCTTCCGCCCACACTCTCACAGACTCCAGGGGTATTTTTCTCTTTAATTTCTTAGAAGCCTTGGGCAGGTGTCTCCAGCATCCTGTTCCATTTGAAAACAGAGCTGGATCCTGGCAGCTAGGGTGGCTAACCCCTGCCAACCCCAATGGAGTCAATTGTCTCTCCAGGCTGTCACAAGGTGTTTCCCTCGTCGCCAATAATAATAATAATAGAACAATGTCAATACAATACAAATTTCACTTTACAAAAGAAATATAAAAAACCCTGTGTCTAATATATAATCCAGCTACAAATAAACAGACCCAATCAAATATGTTTTCCAGCAAGATTTAAAAGATTGAATTGTGCTAGTATTCCTGATATGAGTCAGGAGCAAGTTCCAAAGACGGGCATTATAACTAAATGCCTTGGCTCCAACAGAGTTCAAACAAATTTTAGGGACTGTCAGAAGATTAGCATGTTCCGATCTCGGGGAACAACCAGGGACATGATATGGGGTCAGCAGATCTTGAAGATAAGAAGGTCCAAGGCCATGTAAGGCCTTATATGTAATAAGAAAAACTTTATTATTAATAATAATAATAATAATAATAATAATAATAATAATAATAGCATCAGTAATAAAACAAACTAATGACATGGATGCAGTAATTTTATTAATTAAATATGCGATTTAAAACCAAGATTAATGAAGAACAAATTTTAAATGTGTGATTAATCGCAAATCTTTTTTTTAAATTGCTTGACAGCCCTAATTTTAAATATGTGTTTATAGATTATATTAGTAAATAGATCTCAATATAGATACGAATAGTACAGGTAAAGGTAGTAAAGGTAAAAATGTGAACGTTGAATGGACAAGTTAAATATACAGCCAAATGCAATCCGAAACGTATATAGGAGACTATGATAAAAGTCCCAATTTTTTAAAATGAGAATAGCTTTTTTTCCCCTACTCATTAACCACAATTTGAAATCCACGTATGCGACTAGAAATTCCTAAAGGTTGACTATAAACAATAAATGTGATTTATTTTTTAAGCTGAAAAGTATAAAACAAAAGAAAAAAAAGTCAGATCTAATCTCATAGCTCAATCGTAATGTACTCTAGGAATGTAGTTTATTGGTGTCCAGTGCCCAATGTTAATCACACATTAAAAACTACAAATCCCATATCCTGCCAATTTCACTGATTTATCAGTGCGATGGCTACTAGTTTCCAGACAATTTGTCAAACCAAGATGAGGAAAATAACAAATTCATATATGTCAGCGTCTTTACAAGAAATGAGCAATACAGGAATGTCAGAAGATGAAAGCGAACAGGGAGCTTCGAGTTAGTTACAGCGTGTTCACAGTTGTAAAATACAAGCTCAACCAACAGTGGCTAAAAGATTTCCCCTGGCTTAAGTTTGACAATGTTAAAAAGATCCATGTTTTGCACGTTTTATCAGGATGCAGGGGAACTGATGGCAGGCAAGACATGTGCCTAAAAAGTTAGCGTAGAGCGTTTGTTACATTTTTGTTGTTGTTGTGGTTGTTTTGTTTTATTATTGCTATTACGTATTGGACACTATTATATGAAATCCCACTAATAATTGTTGGTCATAGCTTACTGGTGGATCGTGGAGCCCGTTAAGATCCACCAAAATGGATCGCAGTGTTTGGTGTATTGGCCACCACTGATCCAAACAATATGGGGAAGCTATAAAAAAAAAAAGGCCAACAAGATGCTCGGATATATTGTGAAAAGTGTTGCATTTAAATCAAGGGAAGTAATATTAAAACTTTACAATGCCTTAGTAAGACCTTATCTAGAATATTGTGTTCAGTTCTGGTCACCTGGTTACAAAAAGGATATTGCTGCTGTAGAAAGAGTGCAAAGAAGAGCGACCAGAATCATCCCGGGTTTAAAAGGCATGTCGTATGCAGACAGACTAAAATAATTTAATCTATTCACTCTTGAACAAAGAAGACTATGCGGTGGTCTGAGTCAAGCATTTAGAATTCTAAAAGGTATTGACAATGTCAACCCAGGGGACTTTTTCGACCTGAAAAAAGAAACAAGGACCAGGGGTCACAAATGCAGATTAGATAAAGGGGCATTCAGAACAGAAAATAGGAGGCACTTTGTGAGGGTCTGGAACCAACTCCCCAGTAACGTTGCTGAAGCTGACACCCCGGTATCCTTCAGGAAGCTGCTTGACGAGATTCTGGGATCAATAAGCTACTAACAACCAAACAAGCATGTTCTTATGATTTTCGATTTTAACCGATAAAACCCGATAAAATGCCCCTGATACAAAAAAATAAAATAAATAATCGGTGGATAGCCAATAAACACCGGAAAAACTGTGGAAATGGTTAATCAATTCACGTTGACTTTACCCTTTTCCCATTTAAAAAAATAAAATCTACTACAAAATAAATACATTTCCCAGTGCTGCTGCTGCTGGGCAATGTCCCGCCGCCTTGGCTTGTATCTATCATTGATTCGTTCTGAAAACTTTAAACCTGCCCCAACTACCGAGTGACAGCACATTCCTACATTTCTATTGGAGACTGCACTTGCGAGATTTAAAACGAGATTGCAATCAGGATGGAGACTTGTTAGCGGGATTTAAAGCTCTATTACAGTTAAGATACAGAGGATTTAAAACAGAATTTGGCGAAATATACAAAAATTTTTTACATAAAACTCAAATAGCTAAACATAAGCACCGAAAAATACAATTAATAAAACCTGAAAAACAGAAGCCCTATTCATGTATTACTAAAATAAGACTAAACCTAAGGTGTTGCTGTCACTTTCAGTAGTAATGTAAACAAGAAAGGCTACAGTCAATTTGTTTTGTTTATTGCAATTTTTAATTAATCAAAGAATTTAAAAAATTATTTACAAAACCCTGGATGTGAAGAATGCACTTCTCTCCACCCAGCTCAGCTGTATGAAGGGACAATAGATTACTGTACATCACCTTCAATAGATTACTGTACAGCACCTTCAGTAGAATACTGTACAGCACCTTCAATAGAATACTGTACAGAACCTTCAATAGAATACACCTCCAATAGAATACTGTACAGCACCTTCAGTAGATTACTGTACAGCACCTTCAATAGAATACACCTTCAATAGATTACTGTAACTTCAATATATTACTGTACAGCACCTTCAATAGATTACTGTAACTTCAATAGATTACTGTCCAGCACCTTCAATGGATTACTGTACAGCACCTTCAATAGATTACTGTAACTTCAATGGATTACTAAGTACAGCACCGTCAATAGATTACTGTCCAGTAACTTCAATAGAATACACCTTCAATAGATTACTGTCCAGTAACTTCAAATGAGTTTGGGTAGCTACAGTCTTGTTACAGATATTTTATTAATGGAAAAAGGTAAACATTCGTAGCATAAACAAGATATGTCCTAAAAAAAACTATGGCCTGCAGTATCACTTCTTTCTTTATTATTATGTGGTATCTGACCAATGTAAGAGAACTTCTTGACTTTATACTTGACCATGTATTTATATATCTTTAACCTAAAGCCACAAATAGGTAATTTCTGTTATAACTCAGTTCCTATATGAAGGACCCATTTCTGTTTTGTTGTTTAGGTATACTTGAGGTCTTGTATTAATCCTTGTAATTAAGGGCTTCAAGTTGAGGCTGTGTGGTCCAGTGGTTAAAGAAAAGGGCCAGAAGGTCCCCGGTTCAAATCCCACCTCAGCCACTAACTCACTGTGTGACCCTGAGCAAGTCACTTAACCTCCTTGTGCTCCGTCTTTCGGGTGAGACGTTGTTTTAAGTGACTCTGCAGCTGATGCATAGTTCACACACCCTAGTCTCCTGTAAGTCGCCTTGGATAAAGGCGTCTGCTAAATAAACAAATAATATAGATTCTTATTACATTTGTAATGTTCCCTTACCTTTTGATATTTCTGTGGCTCTATTGGAATTAAATATATTTTTGTACATTTTTTGTCTGAATCAAAGTGCTTTTATTAGAGTCCTGGAGCTGCTCCTCACTTCTAGTTACCAGCCATAGACATAAGTAACATAGGCTAGATCAGCCACTTCTTAGAAGTAAGAGCTATCAAATTGTATTGCTGGGGACAGCTGAACACTTGCTGTCGATGGTGCAAACTCATATAAAGGCTCATTATGAAGCAAGATAAGGTTGCAATAAGCTACTCTTAAAACAAGTGCTTTCATTAGCAGGAATGCCCTGAGTTCAGCTCCTTCAGTGCTGTTCTTATTGTGTCCCCAGAACTTTGAGGTGCAGGCGGATGATCTGGTGTCGATCTCTGAGCTGGGACGAGGGGCCTATGGGGTGGTGGAGAGAGTTTGGCATGCACAGAGCGGGACCATAATGGCTGTTAAAGTAAGTTCCTTTTCACACAGTAAGTACCATGTGTACCTTGGCAGACTGGACTGGGCATCCATGCTGACAACTGCTGAAGAGACCACACTTCAGTACATCTGCTCTGGTATAACATTCTCAGAAACATGAAACAGAACTAGACGAGGCTATTATGATCAGTGAATAGAGATCCAGGTGGCTTAGTCTCTACTGTATATATACTGTACAGTGAATATTTGCTATATGTAGAAGTTTAGAAACCCCAACACGGTAGCCATTATGCATCAATGGCTTGTGATAGGGTGTAGTAACAAAATAGTCTATTATGCATCATACAATGATATAGACATACTCAAGTCCCTTTATTTTAGGGCTTCCTTGGAATCAGTATTTGGACATCTGTGAAAGTAATTCATTTGAATGGGCCACATTCTGAGTGAAAATCTGTACATTTACCATTAAAAAAAATCAGTAAACTTAAAATAAAGTGCCTCGCACGGTGTACTGCAGCTCGCTGCCTCCCTGTTTGTGGAGGTCTCACTGTGTACTGCAGCACGCTGCCTTCCTGTTTGTGGAGGTCTCACTGTGTACTGCAGCACGCTGCCTCCCTGTTTGTGGAGGTCTCACTGTGTACTGCAGCGCGCTGCTTCCCTCTTTGTGGAGGTCTCACTGTGTAATGCAGCACGCTGCTTCCCTGTTTGTGGAGGTCTCACTGTGTACTGCAGCGCGCTGCCTCCCTGTTTGTGGAGGTCTCACTGTGTACTGCAGCGCGCTGCCTCCCTGTTTGTGGAGGTCTCACTGTGTACTGCAGCGCGCTGCCTCCCTGTTTGTGGAGGTCTCACTGTGTACTGCAGCGCGCTGCCTCCCTGTTTGTGGAGGTCTCACTGTGTACTGCAGCGCGCTGCCTCCCTGTTTGTGGAGGTCTCACTGTGTACTGCAGCTCGCTGCCTTCCTGTTTGTGGAGGTCTCACTGTGTACTGCAGCTCGCTGCCTCCCTGTTTGTGGAGGTCTCACTGTGTACTGCAGCGCGCTGCCTCCCTGTTTGTGGAGGTCTCACTGTGTACTGCAGCACGCTGCCTCCCTGTTTGTGGAGGTCTCACTGTGTACTGCAGCTCGCTGCCTCCCTGTTAGTGGAGGTCTCACTGTGTACTGCAGCTCGCTGCCTCCCTGTTTGTGGAGGTCTCACTGTGTACTGCAGCACGCTGCCTCCCTGTTTGTGAAGGTCTCACTGTGTACTGCAGCTCGCTGCCTCCCTGTTGGTGGAGGTCTGAATATGTCTGTTGTTCCTTTCTCAGAGAATCAGAGCAACAGTAAACAGCCAGGAACAGAAGAGGCTGCTGATGGACCTGGATATCTCCATGCGGACAGTCGATTGTCCCTACACAGTCACCTTTTATGGAGCTCTTTTCAGAGAGGTACTGCCAAAGCAATTCTGAGCCCTCTAACCAGTATTATTTCTTCAGAATTTAAACAGAGTGACGCCATTGTCTGGAGAAGGCACTGTCATCTCCACATGGAATTCACTTTCCAGTTTATACAGTTTTTCATTTTCTACCCATTTTAGCATGAAAAGTAGTTCACTAACATCAACTGTAATTGCTTTGAAAGCTGTTAACTATCCACGCTATCTGTAAAGCGTGAGATTAATTAACAGTATGTTCAGATACGCACGTGCGTGGGGTGTGTGTGTATAGCTGCCACTAAATTGCCTTACTTTAAGCTTTGCATACACTTATCCTAATTTATTATTAACAAATACATATATCTAATGTAATGTATTGTATTTTCTTAATATAAAGATCTATTTTTATGCACTTCAGTGGTCAAAAATTTGGCTGAAAATATGTGTAAAAATCGGTATAAACTGAAAACGAATGGCCCTACATATATAGTAGTTGTTTGGTGCTCTGAGACATTTCCCCTTACGCACTATAAACAGTAAATAAGTAATACGTATTCCATTTCACACGAGAGGTTCGTAACCTTGTTCTTAAATAAAACGCTACATTTCAAATTAAAACATGTTTTGTGTCCATTGATTTTATAATAAGTTTATATGTACTGTTGATTCTCATCTCGTTTGCCCTTTGTGTGATAGAATCGCTCAGCTCCACTTAACAGTCCTATAGCCCACACAGTGCTGCATGAGGTTTGGGACCTGCTGTTTGATCAACACCATGAACACCTGAGGAGGAGCCGTCCTGCAGTTTATTGTTTGTAAAATGCAACTCTTGTTCCGTAGCTGCCCATTATTAATAATTGTTGCCAATTATATTAATAAATCACCTATTTGATAATGTCTGGTGTTCTATTTGTGAACACTGTTTTGGAATGCACTGTTTTGTGAACTATTTTTGTTTCTTACCTTGTATGATGATCTTCACACACAAAGCGAACTCCCGGTCTCCATGTTATGTGGGTCAGGAGAACAAACCCATCTCTTGCCCAGAGATCATTGTGATATCATCCTTTTTGGCACCTACATAAAACTAGTATTTTGAGTGGTCCACTGTGGCAGACAGACAGATACCATGGACTGGCCAAGCTACAGTGTCAGTTTTGGACTCTCAAATCTACGTTCTCTTACCTCTTAGGGTGACGTGTGGATTTGCATGGAATTGATGGACACCTCCCTGGATAAATTCTACAAGAAGGTGATCGAAAAAGGAAAAAAAATACCAGAAGATATTCTAGGAAAGATGACTGTGTCTGTAAGTATGGATTTATTTTAGTAAAGTGTTTTAAACTGTTGCTGTTATTATAGATCACATTATATGTGTCATTATACTGGATTATAGTACTTCCCATCAAGACACATTTCAGTCCCTTCTTATTCAGTGACATGGAGACCTACTAGACCTGCTTTTATATTCATGAGATAGATTCCACTGTGCATTAAAACCTCTGTTAGCCTAACTGGGGGAGCTCATACAATTATTTTGCTTGGATAATTGTATTCAAATTAAGAAATCTCCTAAATGCCTTTAAATATATAATGTACTGCACATTAAATACCAGCAGTAACGGGCTGATTTAACACAATATTTTTTTTTTAACAAAGATAGAGAATAATGCACACAAAATGTTAACATTTAAAAGTAGGTGTTTTAAATGCCCCTGCAAGGTCTCCTGAGTAAAAGTCTACCATCATTGAACATTTTGCCAAGCATTCTGCTTTCTTCCTTTGCAGATTGTCAAAGCATTAGAGCATTTGCACAGCAAGCTGTCGGTGATTCACAGAGGTATGTTCTCCCCTCTGCTGGGATCAGTGTGTAATGCAATTTAGTGAAGTGTAATAATGCTCTTGTAAAAACAGTAGCTACACCAAACGTGTGTGTGTGCGTGTGTGTGTGCGTGTGCAAGTTTAGGCTTCCTCAGTCCAGAAATGCTAAATGTTTGTAGAAACAAAAATGCTAAATGTTCACTATATGTATATGAAGGACAAACATGTTTTTATAATTATTTCATACTGCTCTTTTCATACTGCAACCCGTTCTCTTGCTAAGCATACTACATATCATGTAAAACAAACTGCATTTACAAAACGTTGATATTCACAAAATATTAAATATTTTAGGATGAATATAAACTTCAATTTTGACAGACGAGGATATTTTAATAGAAATCACTTCTCTTCACCCAGCTAACTTGTATGAAGGGAGGAGCGCTGCACTGCCTGCTCTGTACTACCTTGTAAAAAGTAATTGCCAATTACCGTACATTATTCATCTTCCTTTTCAGATGTAAAGCCTTCAAATGTCCTCATTAACAATGAAGGCCACGTGAAGATGTGTGATTTTGGGATCAGCGGGTACCTGGTAGATTCTGTTGCGAAGACTATGGATGCTGGCTGCAAACCCTACATGGCTGTGAGTATTATCAAGAAAGACAAAAATGGTTTTGCATTTTGTAAACCTGTACGTAGTTTAGGTTTGCATTGCTGCTTTGGTCACCTCACTACAAAAAAAACATTATAGCACTTGAATGTAAAGAGAAACATGTACAACACAATGTACAATGGCCATTCGGCTCATCCAGTTCCTAGTAGCTGATTTAATTCAAAACTTTTTATCCAGCTTAAAGGATCCCAGTGACTGCCAACAACATGACTAGGTAGCCCAGTCCATCCCCTCACCACTCTCCGTGTGAAGAAGTGTCTCCTCCGCTCTGTCCTAAGTCTATCTCCACATAATTTCCAACTGTGTCCTCTGGTCCTGGTTTCTGTGCTGCACTTTAAGTACTGTTAGAGTTAACTCTCTGCCTACTCTCTATTTAAGATTGTAAAGACTTGAGTCAAGTCCCCTGAATTCTTCCTTGTTCTAGACTAAATAGAATGGTAATGGAAAGCAAGGCATGCAAACATATTTCTTTAACCAAGTGTAGTACCAGATATCATGTATGAAAATAAAAATACAAGTTTACTGTAACATGTGCTTCTTTCAAACAGAAAAGTTTAAAACTTCTGTTTTTTTTTAATCTTATTTAGTAATTTAGGATATATTTTTTATTTTTTTGTCTTGCAGCCCGAAAGGATAAATCCAGAGCTTAATCAGAAGGGATACAATGTCAAATCTGACGTCTGGAGTCTGGGAATCACGCTGGTACAGTCTTTAAACAGTCATTTTAAGTCATGTCCCAATTGGAACCTATTAGCTGTAACTACACTTATAATTTCTATTGATCTCGCGCTTTGTCAATGACAAAGAATTAGAAACATTTAAACAACAAAATCTACAATCTAAATCTACAGAAACAGATTTAAATATGTTCATATCAGCTTTTTGTCTTTTATTTAGATTTAATGGCTTGCAGTATGTGTTCGGTGGCTATCTCTAATCAATTTGAGCGTGCATTTTCTCTTGCACTCTTTGTATGACACAGCAAAGGGAAGATGCTAGTGTAGGAACAATGTATGGGAGTGCGGTTGTTCTGATCAGATGAAAAGCAAATGGGGCTTATTAAAGGCTGTCATGAAAAAATAATATTTACCATCCCTGAAGTTATTTTTTTCTATGATTCAATGTGTGTTTGAGGCACCAGAGAACAGAAGTGTTGGATTGTACATTTGAAAAATAACACCCTAAGTAGTTCATCTGGGCCACCTAGATAATGCAATGTACTTGTGTGGCAGTGTGCCCCGCCCCTGTGCGTATCTTTGGGTTTTATGTCGTCTGTTATATGTGGATGTAGTGGTGCACGGGATATAAATGGGTCTGTGTAGCACGAGCGATTTAAAATATATAGTTGTATTTAGGCACAAACACTTCACGTGCAGAGTAAAGTGTGTATTTTAAAATGGATATTTGTATTTCGGCACGGGGATTACACTTTTGTGTAGTGTTTTTTGTTTGTTTAACCTTTTTATATTGTTTATTTAATAAACGAGCAAGCAGCGCATTTAGCATTTCCCCAATGTGCTGTGGATTCCTTTCATTTCACTCCCAGTGCTGTGTGTTTGTTCCGGCTCTGAGCCAGTCACTGTCACTGCTCTGAGCCAATCACGTCACTGGACCAATTAATCAACTAAAGAGTTGATCACAGATAAAACGTTACTCCCTGAGCCATATATATATATATATATAAGCGGGTTATGTGAGACAGCAGGGAGGGGGGTAAAACCTCCCTGCGAGAGAAACATTTGCGGAATGCACCTTTTTGTTAATTGTTTTATTATGTATTATCCCCTGCACCCGGGGGTGATTAAAAATTTGAACCGGGTGCAGGGTATTTAAGACGTGCAGCCAGGCTGCACGAGGCTGCTGAGTAGAAGGAGGCAGAAGAGGTGCTCTGTCTCCAAGCAGTCGGAGAAAGAGTAAGTGCTGTGTAAACCTGTGAGTTTGTAATTGTGTCGGTGCCAGGTAAACGGCTTAGCCATCCTGCAAGTTAGTCAGGGAAATTACCTGTTTAGTTAGTACTCCAAAACGGAGTTAGGTGTTTATTTTTTGTTTTTGTTATTATTATTATTATTATTATTATTATTTATTTCTTAGCAGACGCCCTTATCCAGGGCGACTTACAATCGTAAGCAAAAACATTTCAAGCGTTACAATACAAGTAATACAATAAGAGCAAGAAATACAATAACTTGTTCAAGTAAAGTACAAGTTTGACAAACCACAATTCAATAATACAGCAGGTAATAGTGATAGTTACATCAGGATATGATTAAATAGTGATAGTTACATCAGGATGTGATTAAATACAAAGTACTACAGGTTAAAAATTTGGCAGATTACAGTATTCTGAAGTACAGGATTAAATGCAATATATATATATAAATATGGCTCAGTGTCAGTGTGTGCACTGGGAGTGCCGTGCTTACCTGGCTCAGTGTCAGTGTGTGCATTGGGAGTGCCGTGCTTACCTGGCTCAGTGTCAGTGTGTGCATTGGGAGTGCCGTGCTTACCTGGCTCAGTGTCAGTGTGTGCATTGGGAGTGCCGTGCTTACCTGGCTCAGTGTCAGTGTGTGCATTGGGAGTGCCGAGCTTACCTGGCTCAGTGTCAGTGTGTGCATTGGGAGTGCTGTGCTTACCTGGTTCAGTGTGTGCATTGGGAGTGCTGTGCTTACCTGGCTCAGTGTGTGCATTGGGAGTGCTGTGCTTACCTGGCTCAGTGTCAGTGTGTGCATTGGGAGTGCTGAGCTTACCTGACTCAGTGTTAGTGTGTGCATTGGAAGTGCTGTGCTTACCTGGCTCAGTGTGTGCATTGAGAGTGCCGTGCTTACCTGGCTCAGTGTCAGTGTGTGCATTGGGAGTGCTGTGCTTACCTGGTTCAGTGTGTGCATTGGGAGTGCTGTGCTTACCTGGCTCAGTGTGTGCATTGGGAGTGCTGTGCTTACCTGGCTCAGTGTATGCATTGGGAGTGCCGAGCTTACCTGGCTCAGTGTGTGCATTGGGAGTGCTGTGCTTACCTGGCTCAGTGTGTGCATTGGGAGTGCTGAGCTTACCTGGCACACTGCTGTCTTTGCAGATTGAGTTAGCGATTCTTCGCTTTCCCTACGAGTCCTGGGGGACCCCATTCCAGCAACTGAAGCAGGTGGTGGAAGAGCCTTCCCCGCAGCTCCCAGCGGACCGCTTCTCCAAGGACTTTGTGGATTTCACTGCTCAGTGGTGAGTCTTGGGAATGTATTATTCATCCTACTGTCAGGCTTCCTGAAAAAAATAACATCTTGAAATCACTTACAAAACTTGAACTGATTATTAATCAGCCACGTCGTTTCAAAACACAAACTTCATATACTTTTACTGGCTTAGTCATTAAGTACCCAACTGCAGGAGTCTGACATATATATACTTAAAAGAGATAAATTGAGTCTGATATATATATATACTTAAAAGATACATTTATACAGAAGATCAAGAATGGTATTTTACAAGAAATACAACAATTTTTTAATATATTTTTCAGTTTAAAAAAGAATTCCATGGAAAGAATGAACTACCTTGAGCTTATGGTAAGTATATTTTCATTTTACTAGTAGTTTTACATAACAGTTGTGCAGTATCTGTCATAGGGGTAGAGTCTAATAGGTAAAAAATGGTCGAATTAGTCACCACTTTGAAAAAATATGAATAAGTCATGTATTTGATAATGGCTAGTGCTCTATTTGGGAAAGCACTATATTTTAAAACTGCTATGAATTTAGTTTTTTAATGTTCTAAAATGTCTTATGTGTTAATGGATTGCAATGACTTCACAATCACATGCAATTAGTTGAGTATCTGTAGAAAGGTGACCTCAGAAACTGGTAATTAGTGGACTATTTGGTGCAACCCCTAGTGTATAATTGTGGTCTGTGAGTTCTCAATCTGTGCTCAAGACCAGCCCGGACTAACCTGTCTTTCCCTGTGCAGGAGCACCCCTTCTTCAAACTACACGACACCAAGGAAACAGACGTGGCCTCCTTTGTGAAAGAGATCTTGGCTGAAGACCAGAATTGACCTCTCCTCTCCTGCTCGCTTTTGCAATCTCCAGATCATCATGAAAGGAATACATTGTTTCAGTTGGGTCTTACGGTGGTTTGAGCCAAATAATTTGCAATATTGTAAAGTTAGTTTTTATGTGTATTATAAATAAATAAAATCTATTCAAATGTCAAGCTTAACAACCATGGGGAATTTTATTTAACTGCCATTCTGTTGAATCAGTGCACAGTAAAATGAAACAAGTAGCATTAATTTAATGGTATTTTGTTGTTATTTAGAACTATTTTGAATTCATTTTGCATCCATATTTCAATACTGCAAACCACCATAAGCATTGAACCAGTCTCTTGCTACTGTCATATCTGCACTGTGAACACTGCTGTGATGAAAAAGACAGTGGCTTCTTTCCTGTCAATACCCAATTAGCTGCTTCCCCAATTGGCTGACATGCTTTCAGTAAGTAACATGCTTGGACCCACTGCTGGGGTGAAATGAACATGCATGTGAAGCAGTAACAGAAGGCAAGGCAAACGAACAAGGAATTTTATTTAATCTAGTGTAGCACCAGATATCTGCTTTAAAAGAAAATACATGTTTGATAAAACATGTGTTTCTTTAAGAACTGCACATTTGAGACTGCGTAGCTAATGGAAGTGGAAAATGGGTACGCTTTAATGAATTAATGTGTCGGTTACAATTCCTTTAATACCAGAAGTTTCTTGTTCAGAAATCGTATAGCTTTCCATTGGCATTGTCACATTTCAGCAGCCTTAATGTCTGTGTTCTTACTTTAACACAAGGTCAAATGTTTTGGTTCACATTATTCAGCTTTCCAACGCAATTGGCAATTAAGTGTTTCGAAATTTCTAACTTTTTTTATAAAAAAAAATAAATACATTTTAAAAAAGCCTCAGTAACAGTTTATATGAAAGGCAGTTCACTCACAAGAAAACTCTCCCACAGGAGTGGCTGTTTCTCAGACGGGGTTGTGCAGCAGCAGCAGACCCCTGGTAACCATCAATGGTGATGGTAACTGCAATGTGATGTTCCTGCTGTGCAGCAGCAGAACCCCTCTATTATAAAGTATAGAGTATGCCCCCCATGTACTGTATTATAGCTTGAGAATGACTGTATTAAAGGGAGCCTTGATACATGCTGATGACTCCTTTTGTGTATCAATTGTTTCACATGGTAAATAAAAGGTGTTCTAAGCTTCCTCAATATCACACAAATGCACTTGACACGTCGTTTTTTTTTTTTTTTTTTTTGCATAAAGGCCTTCAAGTATAGATGTAATCAACTCCCTTTTAAGGTTTTAATGTTTACCTTTGGATTTCAAAGTGAGCCAATACTGTAACGCTCCTATCTCTAAACTTCAGTGTTCCTCTTAAAGGAAATGACAGATTTGGTGAGACTGGGGGATTGCAATGGTACTTCTAAAAGTACTTAAAACCAGGAAGTATATATTAAAACTTTATAATTATGACTGTATTGTTTTGTGTGAATATATTGACCTTTCTATAAGATACAAGTAGGTAAAATCGATATCACTTTACATGCCTTACTAACTGTAAGTCTGTTTGTTGACTCAAGTATTTCTTTAGCCTGCTGTTGGTACTTATACTACCTAATAATACTGCTGTACTGAGATGAGTCCCCTCACTGAAGCACTCCCGGTTAACACTAGCTCTAAATATGGTCTATATCACGATACATGTGATAGTCCTGATGAGGTACTTGCATGATGCATAATAGGATCATTTAATGATGGACCGTTATGTTAAAAGACAGACATGAAATAAGATAGAGAGAATATGTATTTATACCAACTATAAGAACATAAGAATGTTTACAAACGAGCGGAGGCCATTCGGCCCATCTTGCTTGTTTGGTTGTTAGTAGCATTGATCCCAGAATCTCATCAAGCAGCTTCTTGAAGGATCCCAGGGTGTCAGCTTCAACAACATTACTGGGGAGTTGGTTCCAGACCCTCAATTCTCTGTGTAAAAAAGTGCCTCCTATTTTCTGTTCTGACTGCCCCTTTATCTAATCTCCATTTGTAACACCTGGTCCTTGTTTCTTTTTTCAGGTTGAAAAAGTCCCCTGGGTCGACGTTGTCAATACCTTTTAGGATTAAAACACACATTCTTCATCCAAGAACCACTTGGTGAACTACAATCAGCTGTCTTGTGCTTTTGGCCTTGTATTTTAAATGATACATACCTCTACTACGATACAAAAAAACTATGTTAAAGAAAATATCGCCCCTAGTAAATACATGTTGTTTGAAACATATCAGCAAACAACTTGCGACCCATAAAACCTACAAAATGACTGCATCCAATATATAACTATAACCCAGAAACTAAGCATTACGTCAGAACCTCTGTGTCTACTATTAAAGGCATGGACCTTGACAAACAGAAAGTACAGACTGACATAAAGAGAGTGGCACCCATTGAGGGTGATTCATCGCCTTTCGTTGTGCAATGCAACTTGGTTTCCATACACATTTCGGGATGCTGCTGCTAACTCCCAAACTTCATTTGGCACAACATATATTTCCATTATTGTTATTACTGTTATTTTAAGAGTCTGTGGAATAGAATAATACCCCTTCATATAGTGATTTAGGAGCTAATTCACACTTGGTTTTGGCAGTTTTTTTCAAATTGAGTGAGGTTTAGTTCAAATGTGATGATCTATCAGCTTAAATCAAACCCAACTGGAAGTGAGTAACTTGGTTATATAGGCTCTGGGCTGTAAATGTGACAGAAGAATTGAACCTATCCACGATTTGTAGAACCTTGGTGTATTTCAGGGAACTGGAGCTGGGGCTCCTCCCTTGTGTCATCCTGCTAAAATTCTTGTCTTGCTTTTGAGTTTCCTCCATACTCCCTTCCTCCTCCACTTTGCTGCGTCACCTCTACAGCGGTCCCCTCTGGTGGCAAGTGAAGCTCACTTTCCAACCTTAGAGGCCGACAATGTCGCCTCGCCCTCTGAGAGGAAGGTTCCCGCTGGTCAAAGGGGACCCCTGGCCAAAAACTTTAACTACATTTCGTTTTCCATTCTCCTGCTTAAATCTATTAATTTGCACCCGTGCCAGTCTACCCCTTTGGAGAGCAAAGCTTGCTCCCAACTTTTGAGCGAGACATTGACTCAACTTATTAAAAAAGGCGGCGGCGGCGGCGGCGGCGGCGGCGGGGGCCATCAGTTCAGCCTCATCTCAGCGAGGGCGGTTCTCCAAGTAATCAAGGGGAAACCCCTATTCTGTTGCTGAAGTTACAAGCACTTAGTCTTTATTCTAGTAGTCCCTTTCCGCAGGCCTGGCTCCTGCCTTGTGAAAGGGAACATCAGAACTGTCTGTTTGCTAGCCTGAGCACGAGACTGTAAGGGTGATTTACAAAGCTTTTATTATTTTTACAAGGTAAAAACCCTTTCAAGTTACACAATGAAAAAACAAATTGAAATGGCTGTGAACGATTTGCCTGTTATTTCCATTTGTGTAACTTTGTTTCTCGTTTTGAGAAAAATAAGTAACATACCTTTACTTGTAGGACTTGCGTAACATAATTCAATCCTTTCCTTTTAAGCTCCCATGACATAAAATGGATGTATGACTTCAGGAATTGTATGCATGCACACTGTTTTTTCATATATATATATATATATATATATATATATATATATATATGTATTGTAACACGGCAGGGAGGGGGTTAATCCTCCCTGCATGAAGAAAAAACATGTGAGAATGCACATTTGTTTGATTGTTTAATTAGTTTATTGTTAATGATCCCCTGCACCTGGTAGTTATTGTTAAATTAGGACCAGGTGCAGGGTATATAAGGGGTGCAGTCAGTCTGCTCACGGCTGCTGTCTAGAAGGAGGCAGGAAGGTGTGCTCTGCTTCCAAGCAGTCATCAAGGGTGAAAATACTGGGTGTATGTGTTTTGTGTTGTGGGGAAACGGCTTAGCCGTCCCACTGTATAGTCAGGGTGTTCCTGAGGTTTAGTTAGCGCTCCGAAGGAGCTAGGTGTTTGTTTTTGTTTTGTATTTTGTATTTCTGTTTGTATTATTAAAAGTGCGCGGAAGCGCTGAACCCCCAATTTCAGTGTGTTGGGTCTATTTGTAAAGGGGCAACGAACCTGTGTAAGGTGCAATCTTATTACAATATATATATATATATATATATATATATATATATATATATATATTAAAGGTTGCAAGTGCCTTCCCCCAACCTGTATGTGATGGGCTTTTAAACCCTGAATGGGCGTGCTTATCTGGTGATGCTGTATTACTGTAAATGCATGCGAGTGGTAGGGTATATTATTCAGTGATTTACTATTTGGTGGCTGTAGTATAAACACATTTTAAATATGCAAAAAAATGTGTAAATGTTGAAAATAAAATAAAAAGCAATTGTTTTTAATTTGTGTTGTGTTATTTATTTTCAGCACCACGCTGCTCTAGTAAAACGAGATGATTCAAATACTTTCATATTCATTTTGACTAATGAAAGCTTTGCGGTTGAATTAGGTTTAATTTAGGTTTCACCTCGTTCCTGTTCTTTTGAGAATGTGTTCTCAATAAAAAGCTTGCTGTCTGAAAATGGGAAGTGACCTAGTTTGTCTGGTAAACAACAAAGAGGATTCAGTGCCTCAGTAAAGGCGGCATTTGATCCTTTTCATCTTTTGTACCAGTATAAAATGGCACAGCTATTACTACCACACAGCATAGTGACTGAATCAATCAACTAGCCACAAGGTGTCACTGTTGCCAAGTATATGGTCTGGTCTTATTTAGGTGACACATTTTTAAATATAAGACAATCCAGTTGTTGCTGTGCAATGCTAAAGAGGCCTACTTCCCTGGGTTGACATGATCCACAACCAGAGTAATCAAGGGACCCAGAGTATGCCAGGAGAACACGCCCCACACCAGGGCAATGCCAGGAGAACACGCCCCACACCAGGGCAATGCCAGGAGAACACGCCCCACACCAGGGCAATGCCAGGAGAACACACGCCACACCAGGGCAATGCCAGGAGAACACGCCCCGCACCAGGGCAATGCCAGGAGAACACGCCCCGCACCAGGGCAATGCCAGGAGAACACGCCCCGCACCAGGGCAATGCCAGGAGAACACGCCCCACACCAGGGCAATGCCAAATCCAAATCAGGTAGACTGTTCCTAATAAAGTGGCCAGCAGTGCATACTGTATAACTAAACTGTTACCTAATGGGTAAAACTATAAAAGCTGCATGTATTCCCTTAAAATAGTATCAGCATAACAACAAAAACTAATTTTTAATATTGTTATTTGATATATGATTTATAACCAGGCCTGTATTCATTTTTAAAAAAAGGGATTCAAATGGGGCACATTTTTGCACAATTTTAAGCATGTGCTAGACTAGTAGTGGTCTGCTTGTAGTGTCTGACAAAGTACTCCATTAGTGCCATGAAGGAACTTTAACATTCATATATGATCAATAGCTTAAATATTGTCTGCAGAGATTATCCTTTGTATTTCATTTATTATCTTTTGACACTGAAGCTACTCATAAATAAGTTAGTATCCCTCAGTTTAGTTGCATATTATCTCTTGTTGCATACTATAATGGGTAACTTGACAACATATTATTTATTTAGCTGCTGCTTTACCCAAGGTGATGTTTTAATAGTAAATAAAAGCTAAATACAATTTGATCTCCCAGCTCAACAGAGACGTGCTCTGCGTTTGTGTCTTAGTTACCCCCGCAACCCATCTATTTATTAATTATTGATTTATTTTGCTTCAGTATATTGCTCAAATAACTCAAGATATTTAAATACATAGACGCTAACATTTGTAATGTTGGATTTATACAACACACAGGGAATTAAGGTTTAGGCTTTTTGAATATGAATGGAAAGAAACAATACGAAACAAAATTGTTTCTTGTTTTAAACACAAATGTAATTCTCTCGAACATTATAACGGAATCTTGCACTTACAGTACTGTACAGTAGCTGTTATCTCTTGAAGGCAGCAAAAGAACAAGGGAGAACATTGCAGAGCCCTAAATAATTTCTGTGTAATTTGTATTGTACTCTGGACCTACAGCGTATTAAACTTTAAATGTAACACACTGGCGTTTTTCCATTATTTCTGTTTATACTGTATGTAACAGGCCTGTTAAATAAAATATATTCAGTTATTATGAAGCAAATTTTCACCAAAAACACCACATAACAATACACATTTTTGTAAGGATTCTTTTTGACAAGCTGGGTTAAAAAAAAAAAAAAGCCTTTTTTTTTTTTTTAATGTATGTCTGCTGCGCGTATTAAATACTTTTGAGAGGTTTGTGGACGGCAAATGCACTGTATTTATTTTGAAAGGGATTACAGTACCGTACGAGATATGTAAATATAATCTGAAACAAAAACACATTGTGAAAAAACGCCAAGTTATCAAAAACACAAGCTAAGTTATAAGAAACAATTGGGGCAACCTCGGCCAGCACCCAGCAAATAGGCACAACTGTAAAACCGATGGGGGTCAAGGTTGCTCAGTTGCTGAGTTGAGTTAAAATTGCCAAAATGAGTGCACAGGAAGAGTGGCAGAACATCACACAGCAGTCTATCCAGAGGCTGATCAGGTCTACACGTCAACACTGCCAGGATTGTGTTAATGCTCAGGGAGGTCATACACGATACTAACTTTGCAATGTTTTCATTCTGACACTGTGTCACATTTTTATATATATATATATATATATATATATATATATATATATATATATATATATATATATATATATATATATATATATATATACACACACAGGTAGTGGACAAAAAAATGGAAACACCAATGTAAAGTCACTTAATAGGGCGTTGGGCCACTATGGTATCCCGCTCTGTGGAGTTCTTGGTGGACCGTTTTTGATGAAACTGGCTGCTCGCGCCCTAGGTTGAAATTTGCAGTCAGTTGATCTGCAGTTGCTCGCCTGTTTAGCCTTGCACTTCGAATTAATGCACGGATATCACGATCCTGGAGTATGCGCTTCCGCCCACTGTTGCCCAAAGCTGATGATGTCTTTCCCTCGGAGTTCCATGCCGTCATCACTTTAGACACCGTTGCTCGTGAAACATCAGCAGGTTGAGCTGTCTTGGTCACTGAAGCTCCTGCCAAACGCCCCTCTTTCAAAGTCACTGAGGTCTCCTCTTGCAGCCATGCTAGCCATAATTATAGGCAACCAGGCCTATCCAGCACCTTCAGCATGCTGGGATGTTATTTGCTTATGCTTATATATATATATATATATATATATATATATATATATATATATATATATATAAGCAAATAACATCCCATTGACAAATATCCTAAATCGTTTAAAAGAGGTTATTAAGGTGCCTCAACTAGCTATTAATTTAATTTTATTTGTCAGGGTATGAATACTTTTGAATTAGCATTTTTGGAGTTTTGCAAAAAAATGGCATAAATAAATAATTGTAGACACCTATTTCTTGTAACTTTTTTTCCTCATCCACAAAAGCAAAACTTTTGCTACAAAATATTTTCCGTGTAATTATTGGTTTTCGAAACATTTCTAGAAATTAGAAATTTCCAGTGGGGTAAACTTTTGACTACAACTTTTGACTACAACTGTGTGTAATATATATATATATAATTATATATATATATAATTAATTTTATTTAATTATTTATTTCTTAGCAGACACCTTATCCAGGGCGACTTACAATTGTTATCACATTAATTTTACATACAAGTACCCATTTATACAATATTTATATATATATTGCAACACAGCAGGGAGGGAGTTAGTATCCTCCCTGCAGAAAACATGTGCGTATGCACATTTTGTTTAATTGTTTTATTGTTTTGTTAATTGTTTTATTAGTAATTATCCCCTGCACCTGGTGATCATTGTAAATTAGAGCCAGGTGCAGGGTATATAAAGGAAGCAGCCAGTCTGTTCAGGGCTGCTGGTGTGTTTGGAAGCCTGCTTGACAGTGTGCTCAAGCGTATAAAGAAAAGGTAGTGTGAAAACCTTTTTGTTCTGTGTTAAACTTGTGTGGTTTAATGTGTTTGTTTGGCAGGTAAATGGCTTAGCCGTCCTGCGAGCTAGTCAGGGACCTGCCTGTATAGTCAGTGCTCCAACAAGGAGCTGGGTGTTTATTTTTGTTTGTGTTTTATTTGTGTATTAAAGATAGTGCGTCAGCGCTTAAACTCCATTTCTTGTGTCCTGGGTCTGCTTTAAAAGGGGCAAACGAACGACCGTGAGTGCCGGCCGGGTTACAATATATATATATATATATATATATATATATATATATATACGTTAAAGTAATGTGTGCAAAAGTATGTATGTTCAATGCAATACATTTTTTTTTTTTTTTTTTTTTGTTTGTTTGTTTGCAATATAAACCCTGTGTGAGAATCAAACCCAAGACATGCTTCTAATGCAGCCTGCAATGTCGACACCCTAGCTTTCACATCAGTTTGTCCTTCCATTTCACAACATTTGCAAGTAGTATAGCAGTAAAGTTACAGTTTTTAACAAGTAACGAGATAAACAAGATTTTGTAAATAATGATTATGTATTATCCCGATTGTTTACGAATTAAAAGTGAAATGGTGCTTTTGGTTGATTTACTTTTGCTGTGCCAATACCCTGAAAACACATAAATTATCCTTGCTGTATAGAGAGTCTGGCAGTTCTTGCTGATAACTTGGAGCGAAGAACTATCGTTCCTCTCAATTCATTGAGGCCAGGAGTAAACTGAAGAAATGTTTGACAAAAATTATGGGGGTATTTAGACAAAAACTGTAGGTTTGAGTGGCAATCTATTTATACATTTTTCAATTATCCAATTAATTCCTCACCCTTTTTAGTGCCTTCCCTCATCCTCTGTGAATTTTAGGGGCTCCATTTGACAGGCTTCATACACCAGAACTCTCTGCTGCATGACAGGCAATGCACACAGGGGCGTAGCTGCAGCCTCATCTCCCAGGCAACATAAAGAGTTTTCATGAGGAGATGTTATCATGATTTCTGTTTCCTGTAAGACACCTTTCTGAGCCTGGAGCTATTACATAACCAGGTTTGTATGAAATGTATTAAATACCTAGAGTTGTATTCAAATCTTTTAAATAACTACAGCTGATCAGTTTATCAACAAAAGATGGTTTAGTAGGTCAGCATTAAAGAGCCGACCATTTTGAGAAGTGTACAAAAGATGACAAACAATGCCTCCTCCCACAAACGGACTGTCTGCACTACCAGTAACACTACAAAGGACTGAGCAAGGTAGCTGTTTAAAAATGTTTTAGGAAAATGAGAAGTCTTGACAGGTATATATGGGTATTCAGTAATATAATATTTGCAATATTAATGGCCTTGGGATGCAACAGGAGAATTGGAGCCACCTGCTTTTTTCTTCAAAATGGGATTCGTTCCATGAAGGATACATGTCTGTCACATGCAGGTATACATTATCCCTGTCTCGAGACTGAGGGTTATAATCACGCCTAAAACATGGATATAATTACATTGAAAGAGGTCATTTAAAATAGATCCATCAATCAACAAATGACACAAAAATGGGCTCCTCAAGAAGATTTAATGTTAACTTTGTTAAATATTTAATGGGTAATTTACAGCTTGAGAGATATATAAGGTCTTATTAGCCTTTTGTAGTCCTCTTCATGGCTCTTTTGATCTAAATCTCATTCATATATATATATATCAGGGATGGCTAAACTTCCTGACTTTACAAGCCACATACAAACATTTCTATATGGTCGAGAACCGCACGACATGTACTGTAAAACATTAAATGTTTGCGAGCAAGACATTTTAAATACTAGCATTGTTGTGCAGTACAATAGTCTCTTGATGGCAGCAAACTACACAAGAACAAGTGATAGAACATTGCAGATCCTGCAGTTTCTGTGTAATTTGAATTGTACTGTAGATCTATAGTGTATGAAACTTTAAAAGTAACACTATGGTGTTTTCCATTATTTCTGTTTGTACTGTATGTATTGCACACTTTAAATGAAATATATTCAATTATTATTAAGCAAAATACAATAACTGACCTGATTTCACCAAAAACACACATTTTGTAAGGATTCTTTTAGACATGCTCTGAATGCTGAGTTTTAAAAAAAACAACACCTATGTCATGGTAAGGAGTCGTCCAACTCTTCTGAACCCAGTACAGTTGGCAGAGCTGGTAAATCAAGGTGCTCTCAAAGTTTCTTCCTTGATCTGAATGAATTCAATCAGGCACTCCAAAACGATAAAACCACTCCTGGACTAATACTTTAGCCACCGTACTAGCTCGCTGATCCCGAGTTGGCACTGCCTGCGTATACTTTGAAAACACATCTGTCATTATTAAAACATTTTCCCTACCATCACTAGAGGGCTCCAATACAGTAAAGTCAATTGCCAACACTTCTAGGGGCCTTGAAGCAAGTAAATTCCCCATAAAGGTTCTGATCTTCGGCTGAACCGCCTTGGACAATGTACATCGAATGCATTGTTCACACCAGTGCTTAACATCCTTCCCCATACCTGGCCAAAATACCCTCTGTCGAATCAGGTGCATAGTTCGTTCCACCCCTTGATGGCCATGGTCATCATGTAAACTAGTAAGCACTTCTTTCTTAAGAATTTCAGGGAGTAAAAGTTGTAAAAACTTCTTACCTCCTCCTGAAGGATATGCAGCACGATACAGCACATCTTGCTTTTGCTCAATCCGTTCCCACTGACGCAACAGTTCCAACACTGGCTTTAACAGCTGTGTTCTCTCGGCATGGTCCGGTCCATAACCCTGTCTCCAAAAATCACAGAAACGTCCAATTACAGGGTCCTGGGCCTGCAAGGTGGCCAAATCAGCCTTCTGCCGAATAGGCAGAGCCGTGATGGTACTCTGATTTGCTTTCCCTGGCCTCACGTCCTGACATTGAAGTCCTGACTGAGACTGTCTAGAACAAGGGGAAGACGAGATCCCACTACCGCTCCAGCCTCAGCAACCATAACATCCTCCTCCTCATACTGCCGAGACAGGGCATCGGCATTGCCATTGAGTCGACCAGGGCGATACTTAATCTCAAAAGAGAACGATGCCAGTTGTGCCACCCATCGCTGTTCTAGTGCCCCCAGCTTGGCAGTCTGCAAATAACTGAGAGGGTTATTATCAGTGTATACCAGGCAATGCTGTCCGAGCAAATACTCCCTGAACTTTTCCGTCATGGCCCATTTCAGGGCCAGTAGCTCCAATTTCATGGAGCTATAGTTCTCCATTTTCCGCTCTGTTGGTCTCAACCCGCGACTAGCGAAGGCAATGGGACGCAATTTTCCATCTTGTTCTTGGGACAGTACAGCCCCAAGCCCCTGATGACTGGCATCTGTCTCCAAAACAAAAGGCTTTGAAAAATCAGCATAAGCCAAAATTGGCGAAGAAACAAGTTTAGTTTTTAATGTCTGAAAACATGCATTGCACTCCCTAGTCCAGATGCTCTCCGTAATAACCCCTGGGCCTCTCCGTCCTCTTTTGCCAGCTCCTGCTAACTCAGCCACTACCTGATAAAGGGGGGCCGCCAACTTTGCAAATCGCTCAACAAACCTACGGTAGTAACGCAGAATCCCAAAAACGACCGGAGCTCAACAAGACTTCTAGGCCGCTTCCATTCTGCAACAACAGTGATCTTCTCAGGGTCAGTGGCTACACCCTCACGGGAAACCAAATGCCCCAGATATTTAACTTTTGTACGGAAGAAACAGCACATACTGAGATTAGCCTTAAGGCCCTGATGTTGAAGGCGACTAAGGACCATTTCTAGACGTCCCAGATGCTGTTCCACAGTCGAAGAAAACACAACCACATCATCCAAGTACAAGAGGAGGGACTGGCAACTCTGATCTCCAAACAGTCGTTCCATTAGTCGCTGGAATGTGCCAGGGGCATTACAGAGTCCGAAAGGCATCCTGTTAAACTCAAACAGACCAAAAGGGGTACAAAATGCCATTTTATGCCGATCAGGTTCTGCTACCGGAACTTGATTATATCCACTTGCTAAATCAAGTGTGGAGAACCAACGCGCGCCTGAGAGGGCATCCAAGGATTCTTCGATACGGGGTAGGGGGTATGCATCCTTCCGGGTCCGGGCATTAAGTTGCCTGTAATCAACACACATATGCAGACTGCCATCTTTCTTCTGCACCAGCACAATAGGAGAAGCATAAGGGCTACTACTCTCACAAATAACCTAGCTTTCCAACAGCTGCTTTATATGGGCCTTTACAACCTCATATTGCGAAGGGGGTATTCTTCTATGTCGTTGGCGGACTGGCACACTGTCCACCAGGGGTATCTCATGGGTAATAACCTTGGTACACCCTATATCACCCTCACCCTCAGCAAACACAGTATGGTACTTATGTAGCAACTGCTGCACCTGCTGCTGTTCAACTAAGGTTAACCCAGATAAATCAAGGCCAGAAAAATCAGATAAGGAGCCCATGTTACCAGATGGTACACCCTGCACATTAACAATTGCAACATGTTCAGGGGCCCTTCCTCCTCAATTTGGATACCTGTAGCAGGCTCCTGCACTACCTCTACCCAATGTGCTGTTCCCAAAACTTCACGGGGATGTAAATAGGCTACATTCACCCCTACATTTACCAATGAGTACTCCCATGCATTAATGTCCTTACTCGAAATGGTCTTGCGGAGTAATTCTAACAGTATTCCAAATTCAGAGATTGTGCTAAGGGATCAATTCGCAGAGAATGTGCGAGACAGTATGTTGCGCCGGGAGTTAAAAGGTATCGTACGTCGAGACCCACAGATTACTTTAATAGCCTTACGTCAAGAGGCAATTAGATGGGTTCAGGAAGGGGAACGGGGATCAATTAGTGCTGTTCGTGCTCCCCCAGCCCAACTCAGTAGTATCCAATCAGAGGTCCAAGGCAGTTGTGAAGCGGTTGCTGTATTAAAAACACAGGATAGTGAGTTGGAGAAAATTAGAGGGATTTTAAGTAGTCAACAGTTGCAAATTGATCACTTATTACAGCTCTTAGAACAGCCACAGGCTATTAGCCAAGGACCGGGGGCATCTCCAAGCCTTTCTAGGTATAGGTATGATTCAGAAGGGAGGCCCATTTGTAATCGGTGCAACCTGGCTGGACATATTGCGCGGCGTTGTGTGCGAGAGCAGTCACAACATGGACAAGTGTCTGGTAGTGATGGGGGGAGGTTAGAGCCCAGTAGGAGGACTCTGCCATCGGAAAACTAGGACCCGCCAGTGTACAGAGCCATACATTGGTTGGGGGCAGTGTAGGCTCCAGTGCTACTCCAAATAGCGCCACTGCGGTATCATGTTTGTTAGGCCGTTGTCCGGTAGTGAAAGTCTATATGAGTGGGGTCTTAGTGCCTTGTGTATTGGACACTGGTTCAATGGTTACTACTATTACAGAAAGTTTCTTTTCCCAGAATTAAGTCTAGAGGTGGGGGGAAGCTTGGAGATTGTGGTTGGTTAAGGCTTCAAGCTGCCAATGGTTTAGAGATACCGTATGTGGGCTATTTGGAGTTGGATGTACAAGTATTGGGGAAGTTAATTCCCAGTCGTGGGGTTTTGGTTGTTAAAGACCCCCCAGGCATTGGGGCCAAGTATTGTAGTGGAGAGCTACCAGGGCTTCTGGGAATGAATGTAATTGAGGAGTGTTATCGTGAGTTATTCTCACAACATGGGCCCGTGCTTTTTCAGGTCCCCCGTGTTGTTAATGCAGGTGTAGATTGGCAGAAGGCACTTCATTTTTGTCGACGTGTGGTGACTGGCACATCCCAGGTGGGTAAGATAAATGTGCAGGAAGCTGGGTTAGTCAGTATTCCTGCTGGAACAATGGTTATGGTTCAGGCTACCGGCCCTCAGAGTGGTAGTATGTTGCCATGGACAGCACGATTAGAACCCTTGGGGCCAGGTGAAGGTGCCCTACCTACTGGATCTCATTTCTAGCCTCCCCTTCTAAATGGTCATATAAAAAAATTGCCTGATCTACTTTAGACATATGTCGGGCCCTAATGCTAGTCCGTGCTTCCTCCACCCAATCATCAATAGACAATCCACCAACCATGGTCTTACCTTGGAATTTGGGGCACCTCCGTTCCCGTGGTAAATACACTAATCTTTCAGTTACCGCAGGGCTTTCTCCTGGTACAGCTGCAAGTACATTCTGCTGTCTAGCAGCCAGGGCAGCAGTGTGGAGTAGTGGTTAGGGCTCTGGACTCTTGACCGGGGGGATGTGGGTTCAATCCCCGGTAGGGACACTGCTGCTCTACCCTTGAGCAAGGTACTTTACCTAGATTGCTCCAGTAAAAACCCAACTGTATAAATGGGTAATTGTATGTAAAAATAATGTGATATCTTGTAAGTCGCCCTGGATAAGGGCGTCTGCTAAGAAAGAAATCATTATCATGAGCTGCCCTCAGCGCCTGCAACTGCTCCCTCAACTGCTCCATTTTAGCACCTTAAGTTAACAAAAGTTAGCGCTAAAAAGAAAAATAAACTTGATGGGGAGTGTTCTCTAGGGTGCCGAGTCTTCTACATCCACGTTAGAAGAGCCCAGCCACTGTTTCCCTATCTTTCCCTTTATACAAAAAAAAAAAAATAAACAAATAACTTCAGCACTGCAGCATACGCAACCAATTTCCAAAGATCCTGCCGACTACGCTAAATGTGGCCTCCACGACCTATTCTCTATTTAACTGTACAGGTCGCTATGCAGACTACGCCATCTATAGTTTAACGAGAAATAGAACCTCACATAACCTTATTGATCTAGCAGCAATATTTGGGTACCCCACACAGAGCCCCTCTCAAATAAATGAAAAGACAAAAGAATGGAAATTGGTTGTGCTCTTTTCAACAAAATCTTTATTATCAACAACAACACTAAAATCCACAATTGCTGCAGTGCAATAAAACACACAAACCTAACCATATATCTTGCACAAAAGAATAATTGCTTATTTATTGTCCCTAGCGACACCTAGAGGAGAGATAGAGAAACGTCCATCCAATTAATAAATATTTGGCTGCTCCACCCACCAAAGCCCAGAAGGGCAGTCAACCACCACCTGTGATAAAATAAACAAAAAGAAACCACACGTGAATTATTAAAGTAAATATATTGAAAGTGTAACTATAAACAAAATCACCACACCAAACATAATAGTGCACAACCCAGCACCCAACTTGACTAAGCGTTCAATGCTCTGTAGAGCAGAGCAGCTACAATAGCGATACTATTAAAACTGTAAAGACAAATAAAAACGTGCGTATACACAAACTAAAACAAAAAAGGGACAATAATAACAAAAACAATGTGCAAGATAAACACAGGGAAAGACAACTACCAGAAACAGTGGCTGGCGGCGTTCCACTTCCTACAATAACAAAAGAAACCTTGTTACGCAGCACCACCACAACAAATCTAACACAGCAATTACATTTAAAACACAGTTTACATTACCTCGGGAGAGTCCGGAATACTGACGTCCAAAAGTATATCCGCCGACTCGCCCTACAATATACCAATAAACAATACCATAAAACCAGGACACCAAAAGAGTACTGCACATAAAGATTAAGAGGGAGCAAAACAATAGTGCAACCGGCTTACCTCGTCACGGGGAACCACAGGAACACCAAAACACAGGAACACCAAAACACAGCTACACATCGACTACCTGGTGCTCTTGCACCCTTATGGTGCCAGTATTTATAATGCCAGCAATTAACACTTCCTGGTTCCCGCGGTCCCACCTGTTACATGAAGTTTGCGGTTTCTCGCCTTGTACAGGCTACGGTGTACGATTTGTTGCAGATGAGACACAGGTTTACCACTGTTTTCAGTGAGCGAATTCTTTCTCCCAGTCTGGTTTAAAGCCTCATACTTTCGTTTATTACTCGTGTAGGGTTTGCATGCGCCAGCTAGAGGTGTCGAAAGTCAACAAGTTATGAAATATCCTTGAGTGAACATGCAGGCTCAAAGAAACAGGTGAGAGAATAAAAGAAGAAAGAATAATTAACCCAAATGAATACAGAGAACACAAGTAATAAACGTTGTGTTTATTTTTACTTTCTCTGTTTTAGTTTTTGTTTATTATTCTTTCTTCAGTTCATTCGAGCCGCAAAGCGTGCGTCACCCAGCATTTCACCGGGAGCCGCACTTGAACTGTATAAAGAGACACATATGGACCAAAAAATGGAAACACCAATGTAAAGTCACTTAATAGGGTGTTTGGGCTACTATGGTATCCCACTCTGTGGAGTTCTCGGCGGACTGTTTTTGATGAAACTGGCTGCTCGCACCCCAGGTTGAAATTTGCAGTCAATTGATCTGCAGTTGCTCGCCTGTTTTGCCTTGCACTTTGAATTAATGCACGGATATCACAATCCTGGAGTATGCCCTTTGATGATGTCTTTCCCTCAGAGTTCCATGCAGACATCACCTTAGACACCGCTGTTTGTGAAATATCAGCAAGTTAAGCTGTCTTGGTCACTGAAGTTCCTGCCAAACGCGCCCCAACCATCAACCCTCTTTCACTGAGGTCTCCTCTTGCAGCCATGCTAGCCATAATTATAGGAAACCAGGCATGTTCAGCATTTTTATACATGACCCTAAACATGCTGGGATGTTATTTGCTTAATTAACGCATGAGCCACACCTGTGTGGAAGCCCTTGCTTTCAATATACTTGGTGTCCCTCATTTACCCAGGTGTTTCCATTTTTTGTCCACTACCTGTATATCTCAAGGGAAAGCCCAGATATACTACATGCACAGATATACTACATGCACAGATATACTACATGCACAGATATACTACATGCACAGTAAAGATTATCCTGGCGGCCACCCATAGTGAGCGGTAAATGACAGAGGCCCCTTCATTAAGTAGCCAAAAATGTACACAGTTCCTTTGGTGATAAAGGTTTAAAGACTTGCTTGACATTATTATCTGAATCAGTAGATGACTGTACTGTGAGCAATGCGATGCTTAATGTTAGTGCTGCCAGTGCTGTTTCACCCAAGAGGCACATTGTTGTATCAAGATCTTTGTGTTTCAATGCTTATTTTATCAGAAACTATTAAACATCCAATTATGCTGAAGTTAGAAAGAGTAAACGAAATGTAACAAATCCTTTTTCAATGTCTTCAAATCTTGGAATAGTTTGAGAGCTACTATATATATAATTTTGGAATACAGACTCCACCCCTTATTGATATAGTGTGAATGGTCTGCGTTATTTTTATTATTATTTGTATTATTATTGTTTGCGGCAGTGTACAGAGGAGAGTACGGGAGAGCGAGCAAGGTGGGAGAGAGAGAGAGAGAGAGAGAGAGAGAGAGAGAGAGAGAGAGAGATTTAAAACCTAAACAACTGCTAAGTGTGCTGGTTTTACACCAGCACGATACTTATTTGTTTCTTTCTGTTTGTTTGGCCAACGTGCCCTTTTGTTTGTAGTGTGTTGATTGTTTAAATCTTTTGTTTGTTTATTATTGAATAAAACGCTGAGCTCCGTAGCGCTGCAATTTCACCACCGCCATTCATTGCTTTGGTTTCTGTTCCTGGTCCGTGACGTCAGCACCCACATGCCACGCAACAACAGCTCGGTCACAATCAGTTAATACAAAATTAGATTAAATGAATAAATAGGATGACAAGACGGGAGAATCGTAGATACTGTGGAACTTTCTTATATAGTGGTGTTCTTTTGTTCATTCCAAATGTGCGTACTGTTGTGCTATTACTTGTTTCGCCCATTTTTCTTCAATCTCTTTAAATGTTGGAATGGTTTTGGATTCACATACCATTTTGTATGGACTCCACCCCCGATGTGTGAATGTCTCTTATATGGTACTAGTATACTGGGTTATAGTTTGCATGAATTAGGTAGTCTCACACTTTGGTCATTTCACTTGTCACAGTCACTCTACTCTGTTGATTTAACAACAGCACTATCCTCCCTAATGAGCTATTAATGGCTCAAAAAATAAAAAATGATTAAGGTTAGTAAGATTGACCGACAGCAAAACGCAGGGACATCAGAAATACCAATTTGCGAATAATACACGGTTTATTATATTGAAATAAATGAAGCCAGAAATGAATCAATTACAAAAACCCTGTAAGAAACAGATATAGAAAAGTATAAACAGGAATAGAATGACTGGAGTGAAAGTAAGCAGAAAGGTAGAAACAAATGAGAGGAAAATGGATAATGAAAAGTAAAACTGAGTAATACAAATAGCAAAATGGAGTATCTTCTGGGATTCCTTTAACAAACATGATACCTCAAACACATTATTTTTATTTATTTTTTATTTTTTTACAGGCAATAATGGGCAGCATAAGACACAAGTCCTTTAGATTTGACGGTATTGCAAAGAATCCCAGATGTAAACAAAATAAAGAAGAAAAAATACCTTTTTTCCAATGATAGTATAAATGACTTCAAACAAAATTGCAATCCAACTGGAAAGGTGAATAAATAATTTGATCTAACAAAACAACAGTAGTGATGAATGAAGCAGATGAATTTGAGAGCATTACAAAGAGGGTCCAATACGACAATGAAGAAGTTGTTATTAAAGTATAAATGAAGACTGTTCAAATATAAACATTATAGCAGCAAATATGAAAACAAGACCTTGCCTCTAAACTTCCAAAAACTTTGCTGGTTTAAACAAACACCTTACACTTAAAGCTTGCAAAATATAGTAAACAAAAAATGCAAAAGGCTTATATGTTTTTCTCCCTGTCAGCCTCTGATTCTTAAAAAAAGGATTTCCAGTACTAATGAGTTGGCAGCCTCTGACTGGCAGGAGAACATTTAAATTGAGTCAGTGGAGTATGAGCCTAGAACATAAAGACTACTGGGAAATGTAGTTGTATTGGGTTGACCTGGCCAGGCTACTGCCACTAATTAAATGGGAGTGCTACACACTGACCAAGGAATGAAATTGTCCCCACCTGTTCAACTTGTAAACCAACCAGCTGCTTCCCTTCGTGACTGACGTGCTTTGCAGCCAGTAACATGCTTTGACCCCGAAGACACTACTGAAATGTGTGAAGAAATAGTAACAGACTACCAACAAAAATCAGTTTTAAAAATGAACATGTTTGTTTTAAAATGTGTTTCTTCAAAACTGCACTTCTGAGATGAAAATAGCGAATGCAAGTGTGAAACAGGTATGCTTTTTCTTCCATAACTTTGAGGCATTGAAAAAGACTTCTAGTCAAAACATGTGTCACTGAATTTTAGTTTCTTTTAGTATTTCTTCCTTTCGAAAAAAGTCTTCTAAACAGAGGACAAAGTGTTAAATTCAACTCGGGACAAACACATGACAATGGAAAAAAAGTCCTAAGAAACAGATTACGAGATGGTGTCTCAATCACCTTTGACCTCAGGGCAGAGGGCAATCACAGCTCTGCTGTGGCCTGTGGGGGGCAAAGGGAATCACAGTACACTTTCTAAAATACACTGTGTTGAACTACCAGTTCAGAATCTCTCTTGTAGTTTTGGCCCTCAGTTCACCCAGTAAACCATGCCACTATTAACTATGTTTCCTGGTCCCTGATGGCATTTTATTTGTACTTTTCAGTGTTTTGCTCTCCAGGATATAACCCATACACCATCTCATTTACAAGTGGTCCTGGGGGACATTGCAAATACGTTTATAAATCAGATAACACTCTGGGACAAATGGAAATCTGATCTTCATTGAAAGTGATTCTCTAAGAAAATAACGCAGGACAGAAAGTACAAATAAAGTCTTCTTGTATTAAGAATAAACAGATTGTTATTATGGGTCTGCCAATTCCAGATACTGAACAGTATTGCTCATAGTATTTGACACATGGTCATTACTATACATGTAAGAGAATGTAGTGCTATTAAAGGTAAGTATTGGAAACTATAATACCTACAAGTTAAGGTAAGTATTATTAACAAGTAGTTATTACAATATACTGAACATAGGTCATTCAACTTAATATTGCAAACACTGTCCATTTTTAAATAATTCAATAAAGTGCTTCTTGTAATTTTGGCAGATGGTGAAGCTGGGTAAGAGCTTGTCTACTTCTGGTGAATCTGCGTTTTAGATGGTCATGCTAATAAAATTATAAACGGTTCACTTTCCTCCGGTATAGTTCCCTCAGCACTTAAGGTAGCCTATACTTAAGAAACACAATTTGGACCCTAAATTCCTCAATAACGATAGACCAATCTCCAACCTACCATTCTTAGATAAGGTTCTAGAAAGAATTACAGGTTCTAGAAAGAATTACAAAAATTCTTAATGGTGCATCTGAGAAGTTTCGTCCTGCACATAGCACTGAGATGGCCCTTGTCTGAGTTGTGAATGACCTGCTGATAAGCTCTGACTAATAATTTAGTCGTTGCCAATTAGTTTTTTTATTATTTTCTCCCCAATTTGAAATGCCCAATTAATTTTTAGGCTCAGCTCATCGCTACCACCCCTGAGCTGACTCGGGAGGGGCGAAGATGAACACATGCTGTCCTCCGAAGCGTGTGCCGTCAGCTGCCCGCTTCTTTACACACTGCGAACTCACCGTGCAGCCGCCTCAGAGCTACAGCGTCGGAGGACAACGCAGCTCTGGGCAGCTTACAGGCAAGCCCGCAGGCGCCCGGCCAGACTACAGGGATCGCTGCTGCGCGGTGAGCCGAGGACACCCTGGCCGACCTAACCCTCCCTCCCCCCGGGCGACGCTCGGCCAATTGAGCGCCGCCTCCTGGGAGCTCCCGTCCACGGTCAGCTGTGGAATAGCCTGGACTCGAACCGGCGACGTCCAGGCTATAGAGCGCGTCCTGCACTCTAGCGAGTGCTTTTTAGTGGATGCGCCACTCGGGAGCCCATCAGTTTTAATTCTTCTTGATCTAAGTGCTGCCTTTGATACTGTAGACCAGGCGTGTCCAATCCTGGTCCTGGAGGGCCGCTGTCCCTCCTGGTTTTTGTTCCAACAGTACCCTAAATTACTTAATTGGACCAATTAAGCTTCTAATAAACACTTAATTGGTCTAATTAAGTAATTTAGGGTACAGTTGGAACAAAAACCAGGAGGGACACCGGCCCTCCAAGACCAGGATTGGACACCCCTGCTGTAGACCATTCTATCCTACTGAATCGTCTTGAAAGCACAGTGGGACTGTCTGGCCTTGTCCTGTCCTGGTTCAAATCCTGTCTTTCTGATAGGTTTCAATTTGTCTATTGGCATTATCGGAAGTTGTCTGTGGTGTTCCACAGGGCTCCATTCTAGGTCCCTTGCTGTTTTCAATATGCTACCGTGAACTTCCATTGCTATGCTGATGATACCCAGCTATATTTGTCCCTAAAGCCAGGAATTTCTTCTGCCTGGGTATTATTAGCTACTTGTCTTACAGACATCAAGCATTGGGTGTCACAGAATTTTCTAATGTTGAATTCAGATAAAACAGAGGTTATGCTAGTGGCTCACAGAACCAACAAAAAGGAAATGTGGATTACATGAGCTCGACCCTTGCAGTCTCTCATCAAAACTTGTATACTCTACAAGAGAGATTATGTTATTTAGTCGGATTGTGGCACTTGTATGTGTGACATGCTATACAAATGTACTGTGGTTTGTTCTTTTTTCTTCTATGTACTGTACAGTGCTTTGCAATACTTTTGTATAAAAAGCGCTATATAAATGCAATAAAAATAAATAAATAAATAAATAAATAAATAAATAAATAAATAAATGCTGGTAAATTTGCTTACTAATAATTTGGTGGCTGCTGGTGTAAAGCTGATGAACCTGGTCTGGAGATGGTCAAGCTTTTCAGTGATATACTGTATTCTACTGGTCATATTTGAGAATTTTTGTTGTGTGTACATGACCGTGCATGAATAAATCACTATTTACACAGAATTATACAGAAAAATGTTAGCATTTGCTTTTAAATTGTTTCAACCAACTGCTAAATCACAATGGAGTCAGGGAGTCAGTTTATTACTCACCAAATTATACTGTATATTTTCTTATCAGTTTACTTAAAAAAAAAAAGAAATAATAAAAAAAAAGAAATATATATATATATATATATATATATATATATATATATATA
The DNA here is from genome assembly GCF_902713425.1 of Acipenser ruthenus. Lineage (NCBI taxonomy): Eukaryota > Metazoa > Chordata > Actinopteri > Acipenseriformes > Acipenseridae > Acipenser > Acipenser ruthenus. The sequence continues at coordinate 12,273,347 of NC_081210.1, read as the reverse complement.
TATATGGCAGGGGCCCTGCAAGTGTATATATGTGTGTTTGGTGGTTTGGTGGCAGGGACAAGGTTAAAATCCTCCTTGCCAGCCTAAATTGTATTACTGTGTAATTGTATTATTAGTTAATGGTTTAATTATTATTTGGTAATTGTTGTTTTATTGTTTTGGTAGTTGGCCTCATTGTTGTAAATTAGAACCAGTTGCCTATACCTGTTTCTCTGGGGCATATAAACTCCCAGAGTTAGTTCATTCAGGGCTGCTGCTGCTGAGTGAAGAGCATGAGTGTATGTCGTATTCCTGAAAAAGGTACAACTGTATATAAAAGTAAAACCTACGTTTGGTTTATGTGCATTTGTTTAAATCTGTTAGTATGTTTTGTATGTCAGGTAAACAGCTTAGCTGTCCTGCACGTTAGTCAGGAACCTGCATCATAAATGTTTAGTAAGTGCTCGGATGAGCTAGGTTTTGTTTGTTTATTTTGTTTTGTATAACAGTGTGCTTGTGTGCTAAAAATTTAACTTTTAAGTCCGACTTCCACTGCCTCAAAGTGGCAGGAGGGTGACAACAGGTTCTTAAGGCGAAGTATAGCGGCGTCCCCTGATTCTGGCAGGTTCAACCATGCTGTGAACATACTCGGCCAAAGTGGAAGGGGCACTCACCAACCCGTCTGGCCAGCGTGGTGAGTTATGGCCAACCACCCCCATGATGAAAGCACAGACAAAAACATGGCCCTCATTGCCCGAAGACTGGATTGCCGCCGACCAAGGCAGCGCCCGGTTAGGCATGAAGGCAGAGGGTGCTCAGAATCTGTGGGTGTGACAAGGTACTTGTGTCACGTGTGTGGGTAGCCTCTGATATGCAAGACAGAGAGACATGGGAGTTGGAGTTGAAACGCCGCTCAGGCGTGCAGGATTTATTCACACACAAAAAGTAAACAAACCAGTCATGTGACGCTACCAGCGATGGTAATGCACAGAGGACACATACAGAAGACTGTACAAAAGGCAAAATAAAACAGTACAAAAACTACAAATAAAAGGTGCCACACTTGTGATGGAAATTCAATCGTTTCCTCGAATAGACTTATTAGAAACTGGTAGGAGGCAGTATGAGTAAAACAAAATAGATTACCTTTATTGATTGCAATCAGGAGCGTTCAACCATGCATCACAGAGTCTGTTAGCAGTCAGTTAGAATCGCACACCCACCCTTAATTTGGTGCGGGTTATATAGTTTTAGCACCCCCAACCCAGCCGAGAGAAGATCCGCCTCTTCTTCCGTCTGCTCTTCTGTGGTTACCCACAGAAGTTTGTTTACCCCACATTTGATTGGCTGGGGCAGTTGCTCCACTTTTAGTTGAGGCCTGATTGGTTGTTACCGGGCAGACTTTCTGGAACCTTCTCCGGCTGCGAGTGTGGCGTGGTGCCAAAAGACACTTTGTAACATCCTTATTATAAAAGTATATAAAATATATAAAATAAAATAAAGAGATAAAACATGCACAAACTGTTTTTTTCTATCTCACTTCAGTTCCCAGTGTCCTAGAGATACCGGGCAGGGCTAGTTCTTACCCTCATTGTTCCATCTATAAGCTCTTTGTAGTGTTAATGCTGTGTCTAGCTTTATTGAGTTATTTAATGCCATTTAGGCAATACCTTATAAGAAAATAATCCACTACACACTATATAACCCTCGCTATACATTACTTGGGATCAATATCCCCTAAACTAACACTTATGTGCCGGTATTCTTACGGCGACTCCTGCTTCTTCATATGGCCTTGGCTCGGCATTGCCTTCACAAGTACCGTGGGTTGCGTAGGATCTTCACCAACCGCCCCCACCTGAAACCCATTAGATTCCCTCCATTGCCAGCCCTCATTCTTAGTGGCGTTCCTGTTTAGTTTTTTGGGGCTTAAATCCATGGCAAAACCAAGTCGGGTCGCAGAAGGGGAAGATGTCTCCAATTACTTCTTCCTTCTTAGCCAATGCAGTGTCAGACCAGCTAGGAGCTGGGAGATGCTGGTCAGACAAGCTTAAGTTGTTCCAAAACACAACGCTAGCTGGTCAGTGCTGGAATTTCCAGCAGGGATTGCAAGAGCTGACTAACCTCTTTTAATTTAGAGGTTAAATCAGCCTGGACTTTGCCACTGGCAATGGCTTAAGGCCAGGTTCTGAAACGTCATGGTCTGACGATGAAAATCTGTAGGCACTAGAAATAGCTTTGGTACCATCCCTTATACACGTTTCCACAGTAACAGCAGAGTGAACGAATGGTAAACAAGATAAATGCATAGTATAACCACAGGTAAAGCGTAGGAAAATTTACTGTGGTAACTTTTATAAGGGATAGACTAAGCACTGGCAATGGTTAAACATGGTAAGGGTTGACCATGTTAACAGTTTATGGTTCATCTGTGGAAAAATGATGGTGTCACATGGTTTAAACATGTCATGATAAAAAAGCCTTTTGTGATGGTTCTTTACTATGAGTCACACATCATACGAACTAGAATAAAGCATTGATGACAACCCAGGGAAAGGTTTTCAAGTGGAAAGTGTCAGTCTGTTTTGTTTCAGTGAAATTGGGTGGGTGGTTAATAGACTGCCTGAAGTATGGCGAACCAAAATGTGGGTCTTCCCATTTCTTATGCATTGTGAAAGTACATTTGTGGACTAATTCATATTCACAGACTGGTATTTGAGACAAACTGCATGACTAAGTCCTCCTCAAATGCAATTGTGAAGTGGGTGTTATGTTCTGTCTTCTTTTTTACACAAAACAATACAACAAACGTAGCGTTGTTGTTTGAACGTGAACTTTATATGTTTTCATGTAACTCACATGTCTAGGCTGATAACCCCATTTCTCTGTCTCCTCTTTCTCTTTTCATACCCGTTCCTCTAACCCCTAACCCACCCTCCTGTATGTCATCTATTAGTGCCCAATCCATTCTACTTCTTAAAGGGCTAGGTAAATGATTGAACATTACAGTGGGTCTTGGGAACAAAATGCAATTAATAACCCACTAAACAACTCTAAACAGACATTGACTAACTGTGTGTTGTGGCTTGAACTACAATTTGCAGAATGCAATTAGTCTGAAAATGTGTTCTTTTCAACCGTGACTTCAACTACAAAACTTTTAAGAAGTAGACAGTGCTTTTGAATGTGATGCCCTACTCACTCACTGTATTTATAAAGACAGTGCTTTTGAATGTCATGATCAACTCACTCACTGTATTTTGTTTGATTTTGCACTCACAGAGTTATGATGCAATCCCAGTTTCAATTCTACACTGTAGCAGTTCAATGAGAACCGTGGTTTCATTGGTAAATCCCTGTAACTCAGCTTGTAATTGGCTGTTTCGTTTGTGACATCATCTTTCTTGAGTGGTAGCAGACACCTCAGTACTCCACGGACACTACTGCAAATATTTAAAAAAAGAAACATTCAGATTCTTAATAATGGATAATTCCCAACTGTGCCCATCATATCAATGAAACTCATAATGAGGAGCGAGGGATGAGTTTGTGCACAGAAGCGTTGTGTCCAGTTTGTCAGTAGATACTCCTGGAGATGCTAATGTTCCCGGAGGCTTTTTTCACAAAATGATTCAATAACCTGTATTTGTGACCGTGACCGTTTGTACTTGGTTGGGTGTTTCTCTTTGTCCAGGATGTCAGCAGAGGCAGCTGGATAGCTCCGGGGAGCAGGGCAGCGGGGAGTCTCCAGGAGAAGGGAGCAGTGCCAGGTGCGTGCATGCTCCAGATGATGCTGTTTGAGTGTCTGGCATCAGCTGAAGTGACGCGCAAAGCTCTTTGGTTATCAGAGTTAAGCTTTCTCAAGCGTTTCGGACTAAGTAAAATGAATCTAGGATATGCATACAGTAGGTGCAGCTATTTGGGTTTCATGGGGTTATAATGCACTCAAATACACAGACTGTGTTCAGCTGCAATAAAGTAATTCATTCTGAATGAATTTGTATTTGTTTCTGAAGCTACCTTCATGTAAACTTCCTTGAGAGGCCTGGTTTCAGAAGACAATTTGGAAGAATATATTATAATATGGTGCGGGGTAGGGAAACTTATTGATTGCAATAGACAGGTGGTAAGATGCAAAACACCAGACATGGAGAGATCGTATATGAGTTCAAACAGCACGGTGTCTGTATGTTTAATTGTTTTCAGGTTGTTTAGCCTTCCAATAAAGCAACAGTTTATACTTCTTAATCAAAAAGAAAAATAAACACAACGTAATAATTCTTCAATACGTAAAAGTAACAAAACAAACAATCACTGGAAGTCTCGTGGTTCAGGTACAGAAAAGGGTCATCTTTACCGGGTTCGGGTTCTCATTCAGTCCAATAATCCAGTCCACTAATAAGAGTCCAATTCCGTTCCAAAGTCGTTGCCAAGTAATCCTTTTTGTTTGTTTTTTTTCTTTATCTTTTCTTTCTCGCTCGCTCTACGCCCGCTGTCCTCCACTACACACAGACGCAGATTGCTGGTCAGAGCGTATTTTATACCGGTGCGCGGATTCGGGGCACCTGTCCCTTGTTAAGCTCGTTAAAGCTGGATACAAATGACAAGAAAGGTGAAGCAACATAACGTCCATCAATTATCCTACCCTGTGCCATATTACATAATTAAAAATCATATTTTAAGAATCATATTTTAAATGTTGTACATTTACATGTTGATTAACTCAGAATTTGTGTTTACATACCAGAATATCTTTTATATTCCAGAAACAGAAGCTCACAGGCAGGCCCACCCGCTGGGTTTTTATTTATGATTTCTTAACTGGGCGACATTATTTCTTCATGGACAATATTTCTCAGATGTAACAGAATAGTAACAAGGGTGACTATTATCATGTGGTAGCAAGCTGCTGTGTTTACTACCACAGACAGGGTCTGATACAGATAAGAACATTCTGATTTTATATTTTTGCTTTTCTTTGCAACCACATGGGTGTGCTATTTGGTAACATAATGTGAATTCAGTGCGCATCCAAGCTTTTACATAATCATCAGAGCACCTGAGAGTACAGCCTTTAGCTTGCTTTGACAGTTCAAGAGGTTTGAAATGAGGTGGAAAATAGAACAAAGAACATTAGGTGCATACTGATGAACACATCCCCATATTGCTTTGAAACCAGATAGACCAAACATAATGCTGTACTGTATTGTCAAAGTATTGAAAACTAGGCATGGATTTATAGACATTAAAGCAACAATTCAAAGCACTAATATGACCACTATTATTCCACATAAACACAGGTCTTTGACATTGTGGCAGGGTGCACCGCCCTATGCGTATTTTCGTGTTATATGTTGTATGTGGTGTGTGTGTATTGGTGCACGGAGTGTGGGTTATCACGGGTGATTTAAAATACATAGTTGTATTTAGGTACGGGGATTGCACAGCTGTATATATAGATGCATGAGAGAGAGGAGAGTAAATGTCTGAGATACAAATGGCAAAATCATAGACGAAGAAAAAAAAAATAGCAAATATATAGGAGGCTGTGTGGTCCAGTGGTTAAAGAAAAGGGCTTGTAACCAGGAGGTCCCCAGTTCAAATCCCATCTCAGCCACTGACTCATTGTGTGACCCTGAGCAAGTCACTTAACCTCCTTGTGCTCCGTCTTTTGGGTGACACGTAGTTGTAAGTGACTCTGCAGCTGATGCATAGTTCACACACCCTAGTCTCTGTATGTTGCCTTGGATAAAGGCATCTGCTAAATAAACAAATAATAATAATATTAAATGATTACTTTTCACAAGTTTTTACAAAGGAGGATATGGACAACATGCCCCACATGTCAACCTGTTCCTATCTAGCTTTAAATAACTTTAGCATAACAGAGGCAGAAGTGTTAAAGGTACTAGGAGCTCTTGAAATAAACAAATCCCTTGGGCCAGATGAGATCCTCCTAATAGTACTCAAAGAAATGAAAGAAGTTATTTACAAACCGCTAACCAAGATCATGTAACAGTCTCTTGACACAGGGGTTGTACCAACAGACTGGAAAATTGCAAACGTAATACCAATCCACAAAAAGGGAGACAAAACCCAGACTGCACCCAGCTACCTCCAGACCCTCATATCTCCCTACACCCCCACTCGACCTCTCCGCTCCGCCTGCACTAGAAGACTGGCTCTACCTATCACTATTTAATCATATCGCAGCACCAGTCTTCCCAGTTCCAGCAGTTGCAGCACCAGTCTTACCACTTCCAGCAGTGTCAGCACCAGTCTTACCAGTTCCAGCAGTGTCAGCACCATCTTACCAGTTCCAGCAGTGTCAGCACCAGTCCCAGCAGTGTCAGCACCAGTCTTACCAGTTCCAGCAGTGTCAGCACCATCTTACCAGTCCCAGCAGTGTTAGCACCAGTCCCAGCAGTGTCAGCACCAGTCCCAGCAGTGTCAACACCAGTCTTACCAGTTCCAGCAGTGTCAACACCAGTCTTACCAGTTCCAGCAGTGTCAGCACCGTCTTACCAGTTCCAGCAGGGTCAGCACCAGTTCCAGCTGTTGCACCTCCCCAGTGTCAGCATTAACTTCAGTATCAGTGAACCACACGCATGTCTCACTGAAGGTATAAACCCATCTACTTATTCATATTTATAAGTTCTATTCTTCTTGTCCTTTTAAAATCACATATTTCTGACAGTGTGAATAGGGGAATTTTAGGTTGGTGAGGTTTTACTGGGAGACATTTTTTTTTAAAATGTGTCATGAAATTTCAAACATCATCCAAGGTGGGTCACTGGCTAAAGAGTTAGCGACTTATTGTTTTGCTGTTTGCATTAATAGTGTCCAGGCTTTATACGATGGTAAGTTTCACCTTTGTAACATATACAGAATATGCAGGGGGTTCTTTTTGACAAAAATGTGATTTTTGCCTCAGTAAAAATCTATTCCTAGCTACGCCCCTGCATATAATAAATACATTGCAGAACTGAGTGCAGTTCCAAGTAAGGAGCAGAGACTGCACCACTGATGGTCCTTTGTGTTTAAGCATCTTAGATATTCAAGGCTTCTGCAGAACACACTGGCTCTATTTGGACTGATTCTACAAAACTAGTATGCCATGCTAATTAATCATCTGTACTTGTACTGTATTATTGTAATAAAGCCTGATGGTGTGCTGTTATAGAAAACCTACAGCCCCCTAAAGAAATATCTCTAGCCCCATTCACTCAGACACTAGATCATAACTGTATTCATGCAATTAAAGATGAATTAATTAGCATTTATACATACAAGCCCTGAAGCAGGCCAGAGAATACCAGTAGACCCAATGCTCATTACCTCATTACAAACATCGAATTAGAGAAAGCTGGCTGTATAATTAATTATTATATTAATGTCAACTTTTATTAGCAGAAAAAAGATTAATTGTTTAACAGTTTCATTGGCTTTTTAAAAATGTGTTCATTCCAGTACAGAATGTAAAAGTTGAACTGCTTATACATTTCTTATTTTTTCGTTTCGGTTTTATTCAATTTTCAATTAACAAAAACTTTACAAAGATTTTTAAATGAACACAACACATTCTTCTGCAATTAAAGTAAGTTAGGTAGTTCTGCAAGGCTGTTCAACCTGTCATTAAAACAATGATTCACAAGTATGTACTTTTTACAAACATTCACCATGTTTACCTCATTTCAGTTATTTCATTTTAAATATGAAAGGAGGGTAGCAGTGAAGTGACTTTAATTATACCTTAACCAGGTCAGCTGCCACTGTAAGCAGGTTAGCCGCACGTGTGGGTAAACATACTTTGCCCGTCTATGTGATTTAGCAGCTGTGTTTTAGTGCCTACCCGGCAAGTCAGCATTAGCACTGGACATGGGCTGAACTTTAGGGGAGTGTCCTCATTTACATACAAATGTAGCGATTTAGCAAACCAGCAACAGTGTTAGCGCTTGTGTTTCAATTGACATGTGAAAACCAGGCCTAAACTGTGCGCAAATTACATAGTTGACTATAAACACTGCTGAAACTGCCAGGAAAGCAGGCAAAGAAAAGAGAAAAAAAGAGAAATATGGAGTGTGCACTGGATTTCTACGTGGCCAGACAGAGATATGAGGATGAGGAGATGTCCCCAAATATTTAGAAGTCATGTCTTTTCTGAGCAATGAGCAATGACACACAATGTATGCAGCAATTTTGCTGCCAACTGCTTCAGGCTGACCTGGAAGGAGACATGCGGAGAGCACACTGCAGCACTAAGGGTACCTGCTGCACTAACATTTTATGCCACTGGCTCATTCCAACATACTGTGGGTTACTGTAAAGCCATAAATATTTGTGACCAAAATATTTGGTGAATCACACCCATAAAACCTAATTTGCTTTAGAAATGTTGGCGACCTGTTACAATATACAAAGTGTGTATTGTTAGTGGAATTTGATTTCTTCCCAAAAATGTTTTTTTAATACGTGAAAAAACGCATAATAAAAGGCTCGCAAATATTGATGGCTTTACAGTGTTCTGCAGACATGAGCCAGTCGGCTGTGCAGTGCGAGATGTACCAGCAGCTTTAGTAAAGCGGGCAGGAGAACTCATCCATTTCTCTGCCTCTAACGAACTGTAACAAAATACAAAGCAGGGTTTTCTTGGGAGGTATGGGTTTCCTGGTGTCTTGGGAGCCGATTGTGCAGCAACACAGAATATGCACCTCTTCATAAATCATAAGGGGACTTATTCTGTCAAGAGCAAGAAGTGTGTGATGCCAACAAATGTGTATGCAAACCATCCTGGCTCCGCTCATGACTCGTTTATCCTCGATGATTCACAGGTGGCAGCTGTGTTTCAGCGGGATGACAGTGAGAGGCTGGTTCATAAGGGACAACGGGCATCCACTGAAGCGTTGGCTACAGACACCGCTGCTCAACCTCACGACCCCTGCTGAACAGAGGTATAACCGTACCTTTAAATGTGCTCGTAATTGAGCGAATATTTGGAATCCTCAAAATGCAATTCCGATGTTTGGATGTCTGAGGCAGAACACTACAGTACACTCCTCAGAAGGTTAGCAATAACATCCTGGCTTGTTGTGTTTTACACAACATAGCTCTCCGTAATGGATGTTGAACTCACAGAGGAAAGATTACAGGGTTTGAGGGAAGCAGATGCTGAACCTGAAGCCCCAGTGGTGGAGGTTGCAGATGCTGCAAGTGCCAGGCAGGCCAGACAAAGCCTTGCCCTGTATTCACTCTCCACCTCCAGGCTGCTAAAAAAAATGTGTAGCCTTGCTTGAGGGGCTTGGTCATCCTCCTCACTTGGGCTGCTGGTCATTTTTTTTGTGTGTGTTTTGTCTCCTTTCTTCTTTTTTGGGGGGTTTCAAAATGCCATCCGTTCACTATCGCAGACGCACAGGTGCTCTTAAAGGGAATGCTGAATCCTTATTTGTTGTAACATTACTCCCCCCACTGTGCTTTGATTGGCTGGGTGCATGATTCACTATTTGATATGCATTAGCCCACACATGAGACCCAACTTCTAAATCACGTTTTTGTGCGTTATTGCGGCGGTTCGCTAACGCTGAGAGTTGCACTGAAAAACTAGCCTTGCGTCTGTGCAAGGTCTTATCGGAACTTTGTGGGCGTCTTTTTTGACCCACCTCCCAGGTGCAATTTTCCATGATCGCATCTCGTTGTGTTGCGTCTCTTTGACTTAGAGAAGAAGATAGAGAAGGGGAAGGAGAAGGAGGAGATACCCTGCAATAGAGTACATAGGGCCAGAGTGACTTCTCTTGACCAGTCAGATGAACATGTCTTACAGAGAGACCGACTTGATAACAGGCTATAGCAGATCTGTGTTCAGAGTTAAAGGACAATCTACAGAGTGCTACTGCCAGGAGCTGTGTCATACTAGTGCATATCAAGGTTACTGCTGCCTTAACCTTTTACACAGCCGGCTCATTCCAGATACCAGCTGGGGATGTTTCTGGTATCGGCCAGTCTTCAATGTCTAAATGCATCAGCCAGGAAACGGCTGTTTTGGTTAAGAGAGCAAATAAATACATGGTTTTTCCTATGCCCCCTGCAAGCAACACTGCCAGCAGGGGTTTGGCTGAAGTGCCAGTGAAACCTGCAGATGTTCCTGGCTGTGGAACATTTAGACTCTGCTTCACTGAGTCCTAAAATAGCATGGCCATGACTTTAAAATTCTAGTTGAAATCTCCAGTACAAGAATCCAGCACTCCTCTTACTCTCCTGTCCCGCCCCACTCACTGCCATTATCTATACATGAGGTAGAAATGATCAGTTTAACTCTCAGGTCTATCCTAAAGCTGGGGATCAGCTGATCTTGAACTTTGTTCCCTGTATTGTTCTTTGCAACTGGTTCTAAGATAGTACAGAGCTGGGAATGATCTGCAGATAGTACCGTACTGTCAACTTAGTACACAACTAAGGACTCTGGGGGTCCTTTTCGTACAGGGCTAGTTTAATTCTAAGTGCAGACACAAAACAGCCAGTGCCGCGACTTAAGACCAGTTCTAAAAATGCAATTTTCAATAAAACATTTTAAAGTCGTAAGTAAGCCTGCGGCTTTGCATAGTAAATTTAGTATTTAAATGGACTCAGTAAGTACACTAGACACTTAATTTAACTGATAATATGCTTAATTAGACACATTACTTGTTTTCAACTCTTGAACAGTTGCATATTTCAAGTTAGCTGTAACATTTGGTAAGTAACTTGAACTGCAACTGTTCAAAAGCTGAAAACAAGTAAAAATGTCTAATTAAGCAAATTATTAGTTCAATTAAGGGTCTAGTTAAGTAATTGAGAGCGCGGTTGGAATGAAAACCAGCAGAGACAGGGGGTCCACAGGACCGAGTTTGAGAAGCCCTGGCTTAATTCATTGTAATTTAAATTATCCTGTGGTCTCTCATCAGTACTGTCCCCTGTGCTGACCACAAGATCATCCCCATTTAGTACACTGCAATTGAAACTATCCTGCAGTCTCTCATTTTTTTTTTTTTTTTTTAAATTAGTCGTCGCCAATTATTTTACCCCGGTTTTCACCCCAATTTAGCATGCCCAATTATTATCTGTATCCTCGGCTCACCGCTCGCAACCCCCCCGCCGACTCGGGAAACGGAGGCTGGAACACGCGTCCTCCGAAACGTGCTCCTGCCAAGCCGTCATTTTTTGCACTGCAGATCCACAGAAATGCCACCAGACCTATAGTGCCGGAGGACAACACAGATCTGGCGGCTCCACTGCAGAACCACAGGCGCCCTATCGGCCACAGGGGTCGCTGATGCGCGGTGAGCCGTGGATTCCCCTGCCGACCTAAGCCCTCCCTACCCGGGCAGCGCTCAGTCAATTGTGCGCCGCCCCCAAGGAACTCCCGGTCACGGTCGGCTGTGACATAGCCTGGATTCGAACCTGCGATCTCCAGGCTATAGGGCACATCCTGCACTCCGTGCGGAGCACCTTTACTGGATGCGCCACTCGGGATCCCCTGCAGTCTCTCATTAATACTGTCCCCTGTATTGACCACAAGAGCTTTTAGTTTGGTGGAATTGACCCTTGAAGACACAGTCCTAATGATTTTAGCATGGAACATTAACCTTTCCGTGCCAGGACCTCTGCACCAGGCCTCAGGGCTTGTCTAGCCAATTAAGCCCCAAAAAACTTGTAGAGAGACATAGGGAAAGCATAGGGAATAGAGAAACTTGTAGAGAGACATAGGGAAAGCATAGGGAATAGGGAAACTTGTAGAGAGACATAGGGAAAGCATAGGGAATAGGGAAACTTGTAGAGAGACATAGGGAAAGCATAGGGAATAGGGAAACTTGTAGAGAGACATAGGGAAAGCATAGGGAATAGGGAAATGTGTAGAGAGACATAGGGAAAGCATAGGGAATAGGGAAACGTGTAGAGAGACATAGGGAAAGCAACCAAGATCAGCATTCCAGTTTTACACATAATAATTGTCGGGGGGATCCCCATGGTATATCACCATTATATATAAAACATATACAGCAGTAGTTACAGCACATATATGTGTTTATTCCACTCCAAAATACTTTCAGTACTGTATATAAACTACATATGAAACAGGAATGCATGCAGGTGTGCAAATGTAATATAGCGACACCCAGTGGTCAATGTGCAAAGCAAGAGTCTATTTTATTGATCTTAATCCTACTTCTCTTTAATTCTATTAACCCTGCTAATAGATACATGCGAATAAAGCAGAGGAATGAGCTCCGCAGGAGGGTTATGGATTTTAGGATATTGATAAGGTACAGTACCGGTGTATTTCAGAAGGAAACGGAGAGTGTAAAAGACAAATTAAAAGGTAAAGTGGCTGTCCTCCAGGGGTGCTGTAGCCAGAGGCAGTGTTTTATTCAAATGGAAAGAGCCCCAGGACTGGAGTCTTTTACTTACTGCAGGTTTTGCTATTTTTTTAACACTAGTTCTAAACAGAGTTATGTGGAATGACTCCTTAGAGCTGGCATTGTAAGGTTGACATATTCTTGAAAGATGTCAAGTAATAACTGTGGGCCATAATCCTCAGGCATTAAGCACACGAGAACATCTTATGTGCTTTATAATAAATGTGGCTTGGAATTGCTCAAAGTCAGTGTTTGCTAAATTAAGCTACAATGTTAACAGGATATGCCAAACGATTGCCCTCATAAAAAAAGTTAACTATAGTAACTTTGCAGTTATATTCCCAACTTTTTATGATAGCTTTAACCATACTTATCTGTGCTTTATCATTAGTAACATAATGTATTTATATAGGAAAAGACACCCTTTAGTTACCGTGGTTTTGTTAAGCTAGTCATAGTTTGCAATGCTTTTATCAACAATAACACTGACAATAATCAATGCATTGAGAACACATGGGGCAGGATTTTCAAAAGTTCATATTTGATAACTCCAATGTTAATGAACAAATTGGTATGCTGCATTGATTTGGGCGTTTTCAAGTGGTTGTTATTTCGTTAATAAATAATCGCGCTAATGTGATTTTCCAAAATTATGTTGATTTACAAAATAATGTTAATATCTTAATGAGCAGTGTTTCTTGTGACTATTTCTTTTGTTTGCATGGGAATTTAAAAGGAAATCCGTGTTAATTGTCGTAATTTGTCAGGAGTTAATTTGCACTTGTAAAAGGAGGGTTTTAATTAACGAACGAGTATATAACTCACCTTGAACAGAAATGTAACAGACGATACAGAGAGAGTGAGCAGGGTTAATTTCTTACAGACTACCTATATAATTCAATATTTGTAGTTATGAAAATATTTAAGCCTTTTTTATACTGAGATTTATTTACTTCTTTTAATCATATGTAACCTTACAGAACGTGTGTTGTATTGCATAAATTATATACCGTTATTTGCACCTAGTGAATTGTTACAGAAATTATCAATGGAACTGTAGCCTATCTGAACTCTGGATACGTACATTATATGACAACTGACCTGTACTGTAGATTTTGTTTTACAATAAAAATCTAAGAGTAAATAATTACATCTTGGTATAAAAAAGGCATACTAGATATTACAATAAAGTTTCCTTACAAGCAGCAGATCATTGACATGGCATTTTGCCTAAATGTATTTGGAATGTTGTCAGACTCCCCCCACACTTTATGTACAATGTACACTTTCACCTTCACACGTCTATTTGCATATAAAATGTTATTATAATACTGTAAGTGTTCTGTGGATACTTCTAATCATGTTGAGTTTATTTATCACAGAGGCGAGCAAAGACTGCCCCGTCCAAAAAAAAGGTATTTATTTATTTTTAACTACAAAAAGATTGTAAATATTAAGCTGTGTCAACATATCCCCCCAAATGAGGGTAAATGACTAGTGGGGTTTAAGTTTTTTTTTTCTTTTTTTAATCCATGCATCCAATTTTTATTCCCACACGCAAGATAATCATAAATCAGCAATATTTCCATTATTGTTCTATTTCTACAAACTAGCCCTTTATCTTAGTTTTTCTAATTTTACAATTAAAACCACATTTTTTGTATCTCTTTTTAAATTTCAGTTTCATCAAATTGTGTATTCGACGGCCATAGCTATCTGGTAGCCAAAACCGAAAAGGAGCATCGTACTTTCAAAGCAATACACAGAGACACAGAGAGCAAGTACATTTTACAGAGAAATGAAAAGAAAACATGACAGAGGAGATGAGTAACCACATTAATCCATGGCAGATGCCAAGGCACATTCTGATCAGGGGTCAGCACCATATCGAGTGGTGCCGGACATAAATAAAAAACATATTGTCCCCCCCCCCCCCCCCCCCCCCTCAACATAATTCCACAGCGGAGACCAAATGCTCCAAAACATGTCAGTTTTATTAAGTATGTCGTAGGTTCATTTTTCTAAAGGTAAGACCTGTAATGCCTGGGCAATTCACGTCTTGGTACACAGAACTGAAGTTCCACAGTAACAGAATTGATTTTATTGCCAAAAAGATTAGCATGTTAAAAAATAAATATATATTGAGCAGGAGTGCCAAAAACCATGCATGGAAGTGCCCTATTCAGTATGACATCTGTGACACATTGGGGAATATTCTGTGGAAATTCTGTTAAGTCGAAATGGAGTCAGATACGTTTTTTAAATGAATTTATAATTAAGTTCCTTGACATTATTGCATATTGATGAAGAGTTAATTTTCTCATAGATTCTTGACCAAAGCATATCTTCAATAGGGTGGTTCAGATCAGTTTCCCATAAACATTTAAATGGAGCAAATGAGGATCCTGTTCAATTTGACAGAATCGCGTATACTTCTGACATTTATTTTTCCAGTGAGGCAGCAGAGAATAGGAGTCTTTCAATTCCATCTTTCTGGAAACTAAATTAGTGACTTTATAAAGTGTCGAATCTAAATATATCTGAAAAAGTCTTTATTAGGTATTCCAAATTCTAAAAAGGGTATTTTGATCCATCAAGTAAGATAAGAAGTATTTTGATCCATCAAGTAAGATTATGAATGCCCTTATCAAACCAGCTTTGAAGACCAATATTAAGAATGGAAGGTGGGAGATCTGGATTAAGAATGAGGGGAGAGAGAGCAGGCACCACAGGTGGTACTCCTATGAACTTTTTACAGTTATTCCAAGCCAGCAAAATTTTGTAAATTACACAAGACTTGGTTATGTAACCCAGGGATTTATAGTTACTAATAAAAGGCAGGAATCTCAGGGGTGTAGGGTGACTTGACAATGACTCCAGCTGTGTCCATAGGGAGTCTTGATGATTTAGAAGCCAGATCATCATCTGCTGAATTTCAGCCAACCATTAATAATATAGCTGAAGACTGGGCAGGGCAAGAGCACCCTTTTGTATTATATGGGTTTGATCAGTGTTGAGAATTTGATTCTCGGTTTTTTATTGCCTCAAATAAATTTAGATATATGACTATTGATTTCTTTAAAAAACAAAAATGATAGATAACAGGGAAGGGGCTGAAACAGATCTGGGTAGCACATTTAAATCTGATAAATCTGGGTAGCTGTCACAAAGACGGCCGGAGTGGGTGGTGTCAGACCAGAGCCAGGAAGTAACACACAGAGACTTGGATTTTGGTTAAGCGCACTCAGCATTTAATAATTAACAGCACAGAAAATAAAAAGGTTTGCAACAAAACACAGGACACGGCACTTGAGCCAAAATAAACAGACAAACAAAACGAACTACACAGACAAACACGGTGAGCTTCTTTTACTACTTATTTTACTTTTACAATTCCCTCCGTCTCCTAACCCGTTCTCCACTCACCGAACATGAAGATGGCAGGCGTTGGATTTTGTAACCAGAAAATCTACTATGTGGTTCAATTGTTTCTCGAGCAGCAGAGGTAGATTTCTCAGAATTTGTCAAATAAAGGAGAGTGTCATCTGCATAAAGTGATATCTTTATGTACACAGCCACCTACTTGCTAGTGCAAAGAGAAGTGGGGAAAGGGGACACATCCCTGCCTGGTAGCCCTATTAAGTGGGACATTTTCTGATAAGATACTGTTAGTAAATACCTCAGCCTGTGGGTTAGAGTACATGGACTTAATGCAGTTTATAAAATTTGAACCCAGATTACATTTTTCAAGCACTGCAAAAAGAAAGCCCCACTCCACCCTGCCGAAGGCCTCAGCATCAAGTGACACGACCATTGCATCAGTTTTCTGTCTATGTTGTGATTTATGATATTCAATAGGTGACGGATATTGTCAGAGGCATACCTCCCCTTGATAAAACTGGTTTGGTCTGGCTTAATCAACTTTGGCAAAAGGGTCTCCATCCTCCGAGCCAGTAATTTAGCAATAATTTTATGATCAACATAAAGCAAATAAATAGGTCTAAAAGAGGAGCACTCCAGCAGATTTTTGTCATTCTTTTTTAAAAAACTGATTGCTACAGACCTCAAGAAGCCAGGTAGAGATCTCTTCTCCACAAAATCACTGATCATGGGCATAAACAATGGCATCAATTCTGGCCAACAGCATTTGTAAAATTTGATTGGGTATCCATCTAGTCAAGGAGATTTGTTAGAAGGCATGGATTTATGGCTTCAGGGGAAAAGGGGGCATTAAGATAATCACTGTCTAAATCTGAAGGTTTTGGAAAGGAAATACTATCTAAATAAGCTTGAGGATGCGTGACTGATCAGCTAGTGATTTATTTAACTAACTGACAGTCATGCATCCTTACTAAACTTGTGCAGACTATGGCCAAGGGGTAATAATTAATTAATAGCTAGTTAACCCCTCGGCCAGAATATAAAAAGCCTGCAGCTATCTGCGCAAAGGGCAGAGGGTTTGGAGTAGAGAACGAGAGCAGAGACGGGAGGTAAAAATAAGATAACAATTGCTAATTGTGTTGGTTTGTACACCAGCACGATACTTATTTGTTTATTTGTTTGGCCAATGCGCCTTTTTGTTTGTGTTTTGTTTTGTTCAAATCGTTTGTTTTGTTTATTTAATAAAATAGTGCCGTTGCGTTCAGCTTCACCCGCCCATTCATTGTTTGTGTGTCGTTCCTTCCTGGTCCGTGATGTCATCGCAGCAACAGCTCGGCCACACAGTGCCACAGTCCCAGGTATCTTATTCAGTAGCAGTGCCACATTCCCAGGTATCTTATTCAGTAGCAGTGCCACAGTCCCAGGTATCTTATTCAGTAGCAGTGTGACAGTCCTAGGTATCTTATTCAGTAGCAGTGCGTTTTCAGGACATGATGAGACAGTCAGTGTAGACGCACCCATACATTCCAGTCACTTCTAAATTATTTGCTTGCATTGCTCGCTTCCAGTGTAGATCCACCTTAACACTTTCATGTGGGACTGAACTACCCCAGAACCAAGCTGGAGGCAGGGGAAGCCTCAGTGACGTCTTCCGACAGCGCAGTGACATCTGGGGTTTCAGGGGATGTGCAGTAGGCGACCTGGCGACCGACTGTGCCTGGTGGAGCATCACCCGGGGACCTTGAATCAAAGGCAATACTATGTAAAATCATACAGTATTGTGGCCTTTTTTTATCCAAAAAAGGAGGGATGTGTTAATCGTCTGACACATGCAGTAAAAGGATTTATCCTCAGGCTAGCATTAGTTATAAATTATACAGTTGATTTGAGTCTTGCACACATTTTCTTACACCAAACAAATAAGTGATTTAACATGTGCTGTATATCAGCAGCTTCCCTAGAGAGTTAAAACCTCTAAATAAACATGCCACTGGAGAAACTGTCCACGTTTAACCCTTTTCTGCCTAAATAGAATGACCATATACAGGCATAAATATGACCTTTGTGTTTTAGCGCTTGTAGTTTGGAAAACTTAAATCAGAAATAAAACCCAACATAGCCACAGAAAGGAGGAGGAGCTGAGGAGCTACAAGATTTGGTCTGAGCCATGGTCTGTATGACAAAATGGCCCTATTTACAAGCCCTATTTTTAGTCCAGACTAAGCTAAATATCACAAAGTACATTGCCAAATCGTATGTAAAACTTTTTAACCTTGAAATATATGAATAAATACAAGTCAAATTCAATAATTTTGTATTATGAAGAGAAAAATTAGATTTGTATACAAACATTATAGAATTCAATATAACCTTGAATAGCAAATAAATTATGTGGAAAAACAAACTATAAATGGTGACAAAGCAGTAAACGTAACTATATTGAGTTACTGTAATAAATGTGGCCACCACTGTAAAGCAAGCACATAAATAAATGCATTTCATGTGAGGCATATAAACATAATATACTGTATATTTCCTGACTTTCAATAATTTTGCATTATGAAGAGAAAATCATATTTATATACAAAATGTATAGAATTCAATATAACCAATAGACAATACAGTCAGCACTCATATATACGACACTCAGATACACATCAGTCACGTTTTACCATCCTTGTATTAAGAATAAAATCAATCTCCATTATATATGTAACAAATTAATGCACTGTCCCGTTATACTTGATTTCCGACTCTGTCACCAGTTTTCTGATACAAAGCCCATCTCTTCAATGTTACAATTGACTTGTTTAACTGTCACAGCCCGCTTTTTTTTTAAATTTTTTTTTTTGGGATGGCAAATCAGTCTTTATTGTGCACTGCAGTTACATAGCGCTTCCTCCAAAAGCAAAGGAAACGAGACTGGGCATGATAATGTAAAAGTTAATCATTAAACAGTTTTAGATACTGTGATGCATTTTTTTTAAAGCTGTGATCTTTAGTTGCTTTTGTTCATTTTCATTTGCAAGTGAACTGTGTCATTAGGGCCTTATCAAGCACTATATTCTGCCATTTTGAATACTGATTTTGGATACTGTTTTAATTCTGGAAACTGGTGTTGTTATTTTTTAACCTTTTGCTAAATTCCATTGCCTTTTACGTTTTATTCAGTTCTGTGCATGGGTATCGTTTTTATTTAATTTTGCTGTTGGGTCTTTAATGGGGAATTTTAAACACTGCTACAATACGTGCCAGATTTAAAAGTATGTACTGTATTGCAGTTCACCTGTCCACTTGTCTCTTTTGGCAAGCGATATTTTCACAATCATATAGTTCTGAATTAAAATACTTATTTTGAAAATATAGTACTGTACCAACAAAACCAGCTACAGTTCATCTAAATGGTAGCCTACTTAATTTAAAACCCAGCCTTTTCAGCGATGTATTTTTGACATTGTATCTTTTTTGTGTTCCCTGAAAAAATGGACAAGTTTTTGTCTTTTACTGCTATGTTATTCCCCCAACTCGTGCGCTAACAAATTTCAATGAAAGAATCAACGTCTCCCTGTACAGTTCCTCAAATGCAAGTCATATTTTTTCTTTGTACGAAATGTTTGTGTGTGCAGGGCAGGGGGTTGTCTGGGTGGTAGGAGGCAGGTTACAATGTGCGAACCTACATACACATCAAATCAGATTAAATAATGAGATATGCGTCTGTGGCAAAGTTTGCAGTGCACAGGTGTAGAGGTGATGCAGTGCTCAAGAATGATTTGAAACAACACAGTTCACAGTTAAACAGCTCTTTATTTGGCTGGGCTCCTTGTTTTGCCACGAGAAATAATAATACCTGGCTATACACAACAATGTGTATCTCGCAGGTAAACCACGGGGTTCAGTCTTGAAATAATAATACACACTAAGCAAGACACACACAAACACAACACGGTCACAAGTCCAGAGTGAAAGTGGTGATTAACGGGTTTATTTGTGTACAATGGTGAAGTGTACTCTGGGTTTAATTGCTGGCGGTTTAGCTACAGCTCCCGGATTTTATCCTTCTATAAATAAACAAACGAAACAGTTTAATAGAGAAACAAAACAACAGACAAAAACTCACATTTTTTTAATAACACTTTTTAATACTCCTTCACTGGTCCTTTCATAACCATAACAAAGGAACAGATTGCTTTGCCATATCTCCTGATCTCAGTCACGCCCCCTCCAACGTATCCTCCAATCCATGACTGACACATCACCTACCAAATTAAGGTGATGACTTTTGGTATTGTGACTCCACCCCCTTTCTGGATGGCCGCTTTCTGTCTGACCCTGGAATGAATTGTCAAACCATCCAGTCCGTGGCACACTGTTCCTATTATACAGTGCCCTCACAGGTCAGGAGGGAGATTGTTGACTAGGATTCATTCGTTCTCTGTCACAGCGTCACCCTCGTGATTGCTGACTGTAACAAAAAACAAAAAAGTTATAGAAAAACTAGCTATATGGTGATCATAAAGCAGTAATCGTAAAGATAGTGGGGCAATGCAATAAATCAATAAATCAATAAATCAATAAAAGTAGTGTGGTGTATCTACTGTCAAGTACAAGCCTCCTCTTGATTTTTCCTCTTCCACTTCAAAATACACGTTCGTAGACGCGTTTCCTGTGTATGCATTTTTTAAGTGTATCATCAAAATAGGCATATAGAGGTAGAATGTGTTTTATTCCTATTGCCTAGTCGTAATTCAATGACAAGGCTCAGAAACACTGATTGCCCCACAGCTTATCATTGCCGTGAGACATCCCGGAAAAACATATTAGAGTGGTCCGGCGCGTAGGGGGTTAACCTCTAAATAAACCAATTTAAACCATTGTGGTAGAGTAGGGGGAAGATGGGTGCAGAGGATGTGTGTTTTGTTTGTTTGTATTAATAAAGTTGTGCAGGCTGCTAAACTGCAAGTTCTTGTGTCTGGGTTGCTATTTCTGCCGCTGGCCAGCCTTGACCGCCAGTCACATTACCACCCATGGTGGCAGGGTAGGATAGCATATAATCCTTGTGGTATAAATAGGATACCTGGTGGCTGGCAATGATCGCTGGCATACCTTACTGCATGCTTCAGATGACATCACTTATTAGATAAATATCGAACCCAATAGCCTGGAATCAGCTATCCAATACTTCTCTGTATTTAACATTGAGGTCCAGAAAAATAACCCCACACAACTCAGCAGACTGGTATTACTATTATGAGGATGGTCTGGGTCTTGGGTATGCCCACATGCTCTACAAGAATATGATTGATAATCCCTGACTAGCACCAATATAAAAGCACAGAAGCTGTTTAAACTACAACAAAATGGTTTCTGAATGGTTCACCGTGGCAGTGTGCCCCGCCCATGTGTGTGTTATGTGTTATGTGTTGCGTGTGGTGTGTTAATGTTGGTGTATAGGTATTGGTGCATGGGTTATAAATGGGTCTGTGTAGCACGAGTGATTTAAAATATATAGTTGTATTTAGGCACGGGGATGCATAATCACTTCACATGCAGATAAAGTATGTGAGCACGGGATTGCACAAATTAGTTCACATGCTGGAATTCAAGTGAATAATTAATTGGTAATTGAATCCTGGCACAACAGTATATATAGATGCACGTTTTACTCACTCTGGGTCGGGTGTTCGGTGAGTAGAGAACGGGAGAGAGAAGGAGAGTAAAATAAAGTAAAAGAATAATTAATAACAATATGCTATTTCGTGCTGGAAGAACCATACTTGTTTGTTTTGACTCACCTTGTTTGTTTGTCTGTTAGTCCACTGTTTGTGTGTTTATTTTGGCCTCAAGTGCTGTGTGCTGTTTTTGTTTAAATCTTTTATTTGTTTGTTTATTAAACACACTGAGTGCCGCAGTGACTCAGTTTCACCTGCCAATACTGCGTGCCTGTGTGTTCCTTGCTGGCCTGACGTCACCCCTACAGCCAGCCTGTTCACATGCACATAATATTATTCACTTTGAAAAGCACTTCAAATGAACACAAAATAGAGCTGCATACTAGATCTCATTCATTATTATTATTATTATTATTATTATTTATTTCTTAGCAGACGCCCTTATCCAGGGCGATTTACAATCGAAAGCAAATACATTTCAAGTATCACAGTACAAGTAATAATACAATTAAGTGCAAGATAAATACAATGACTTTGGTTCAAGCAAGTACAAGTGTGACAAAATACAATTCAAAGATACAGCAGATAAGTGCCAGTGATAGTTACATCAGGATATGATTAAATACAAAATACTACAGATTAAACACTTGGCAGATTTCAGTACTCTGACGTACAGGATTAAATGCAGTAAAATAGGGGGCAGATAAGAGCAAGTAAAGCGCATTTAAGGAAGGGTGATAAGTGTCCCAGGCGAAGAACAGAGGAGTTCTACAGGTGCTGTCTGAAGAGGTGAGTCTTGAGGAGGCGCCGGAATGTGGTCAGAGACTGGGCAGTCCTGACATCTGTAGGAAGGTCATTCCACCACTGTGGGGCGAGGGTGGAGAAGGAGCGGGCTCTGGAGGCAGGGGAGCGTAGAGGAGGTAGAGCCAGTCTTCTAGTGCAGGCGGAGCGGAGAGGTCGAGTGGGGGTGTAGGGAGAGATGAGGGTCTGGAGGTAGCTGGGTGCAGTCTGGTCAAGGCATCTGTAGGCTAGTACAAGAGTCTTGAACTGGATGCGAGCGGTGATCGGGAGCCAGTGGAGTGAGCGGAGTAGTGGAGTTGCGTGGGAGAAGCGAGGCAGAGAGAACACCAGGCGGGCAGCTGGAGCGGACGGGTGGCGGACACAGGGAGGCCAGCCAGGAGGGAGTTGCAGTAGTCTAGGAGGGAGAGTACCAAGGCCTGGACCAGGAGCTGGGTGGCGTAGTTGGTGAGGAAGAGTCGGATTCTTCGGATGTTGCTCAGGAAGAATCGGCAAGTGCGTGCCAGAGTGGAGATGTGCTGGGAATAAGAGAGGCAGGGGTCCAGGGTGACTCCGATGTTCTTAGCGGAGGAAGAGGGAGAGAGTGTGGTAGATTCCAGAGGAACAGAGATAGAGAGATCAGAGGAGGGGGAGGAGGAGGAGGGAAAGAAAAGGAGGTCAGATTTAGAGAGGTTGAGTTTGAGATGATGCGAGTGCATCCAGGAGGAGATAGCAGACAGACAGGTAGAGATACGGGAGGGGATGGTGGAGTCAGAGGTGGGGAAGGAGAGGAAAATCTGAGCATCATCAGCATAGAAATCGTATGAGAAACCATAGGATGCGATGAGGGGGCCCAGGGAGCGGGTCTAGATAGAGAACAGGAGAGGACCCAAAACTGACCCTTGGGGGACTCCTGTTGAGAGAGGGTGAGTTGTGGAGGTTGCTCCACGCCAGGTTACCTGATAAGTGCGGTTGGAGAGGTAGGAGGAGAACCAGGTCAGAGCAGTTCCAGAGATTCCCAGGTCAGCAAGAGAGGATAGTAGGATAGAGTGATCGACAGTGTCAAAGGCAGCAGAGAGGTCGAGGAGAATTAGGACAGAGGAGAGGGAGGCAGCTCGGGCAGACTTAAGTGAGTTGGTGACAGACAGGAGGGCGGTTTCAGTGGAGTGAGCAGAGCGGAAGCCAGATTGGAGAGGGTCGAGCAGAGAGTGGTTGGACAGGAAAGCAGAGAGCTGGCGGTGTACAGTCTGCTCGAGGGTTTTGGAGAGGAAGGGTAGGAGGGAGACGGAACGGTAGCTCTGGAGGGAGGTGGGGTTGAAGGTAGGTTTTTTGAGGAGGGGAGTGATAGAGGCTTTTTTGAAGGCAGAGGGAAAGAGACCAGAAAGGAGAGAGGTGTTGAGAAGGGAGGAGATGAAGGGAAGTAGAGCAGGAGCAGCAGCTTGAAAGAGGTGAGTGGGGAGGGGGTCCAGGGCACACGTGGTGGGTTTGTGACCCTGGAGCAGGGAGGAGAGGTCAGAGTCTGAGAGGGGAGATAAGGTGGAGAAGGAGGTTGAGTTAGTAGGGGGTGCAGTGGGTGTAGGGGTTGGAGCAGGAGGGGGTGCGGGGGAGGGAGAGGTGTTAAAGAGTATGCAGATATCTGAGATTTTATAAGCGAAGGAGGCAAAGTCATCAGGGGAGATAAAGGAGGGAGGAGGAGGGGGGAGGGTTTAAGAGGGACGAGAAGATAGAGAATAGTTTACGTGGGTTGTTAGTGGAGGCTTGGATTATAGATTGCAAATAAGTACATTTAGCAGAGGAGAGAGTAGAGGAGAAGGAGGAGAGGAGAGTGCGGTAAAGGTCTAGGGCAGCAGGGAGTTTGGTTATTTTCCATTTCTTTTCAGCAGATCGCAGCGTGATTCTTGCTGAGCGGAGCGCAGAGGAGAGCCAGGGTTGGGGAGGGGAGGGGCGAGCAGGTTGGGAGGTGAGGGGACAGAGGGACTCGAGGGAGGAGGTGAGGGAGGAGAAGAGGGTGGAGGTAGCAGTCTACGGAGAGTTGTGAAAAGGAGTCGATAGGAGGGAGGTGAGAGAGAGCAGTGGAGGCAAGGACAGAGGGGGAGAGAGAGCGGAGGTTACGACGAGAGGTGACAGTGGGGGTAGGAGGAACAGGGTGAGAGGGGAGAGACAGAGTAAAAGATATGAAATAGTGATCAGAGAGGTCCAGGGGGGTGACAGAGAGGGTGGAGGGGCAGCAGGCTCTGGAGAAGGTGAGGTCCAGTTGACGGCCAGCTTTGTGGGTAGGAGGGGATGGAGAGAGACAGAAGTCGAAGGAGTGAAGGAGAGGGAGGAATCCAGCAGAGTGGCTGGGGTTGGAGAGATGGATATTGAAGTCACCTAACAGGACAGTTGGGGTAGACAGAGAGGGGAGGGAGGAGAGTAGATAGTCGAGTTCATCTAGAAAGTGAGCGAGAGGCCCAGGGGGACGGTAAAGTACAATCAGCAGGAGGTGACAGGGAGAGGTTAGTTGGACTGCATGAAATTTGAAGGTATTAACAGAGAGTGAGGAGAGGTCGGAGGGGACAGAAAAGAGTAAGGATGGAGAGAGGAGGAGACCAGTCCCACCTCCCCATCCAGTGAGACGCGGGGTATGGGACAGGACATAGAGAGAGGACAGGGCAGCAGGAGTTACAGTGTTATCAGGAGACAGCCAGGTTTCAGTGAGAGCAAGGAAATCGAGAGAGAGGTGGGAGGCAAAGGCAGAGATGAAATCAGCTTTGTTAGCAGAAGAGTGACAGTTCCAGAGTGCACCAGAGAGTGTGCGGGAGGGGGGGAGAGGCAGAGGGATGAGGTTAGAGGGGTTGGAGGAGCAGCAGCGGAGGGAGGGCAGAGGATAGGGCGAGAGGACAGAACAGGGATGTGAGAGACAGTCATAGCAGGACAGGTGAGACAAATAGGCATAGTGGGAGCAGTGGGGTGGAGGGTACAGACCTGACTAGTAAATGGCTTCTTCCAGAGCGCCGTTAGGTTCGGATCTATTGGAACAGCGTCTCGGCGCAGGCCTCCCCTCGCTGGACTCCCACAGCTAGACTCCCGGCTCTTTTGTTGAGGCTCTTCGGTATGCTGGCGCTTCTTGCTGGCGCAGAAATAGGCTGCCTATCTTGCCTCAGACGCTGGTTACCTGCAGACTCCCACAGCTACTCCCGGCTCTTATGTTGAGGCTCTTCGGTATGCTGGCGCAGAAATAGGCTGCCTAATATATAAAAAACAACTGCGTGGCAAAAGAACCAACTAAACTGCGTGGAAACCAATCAGATAGCAAATCAACTTCTATTCAATTAAACCACTCACCTGGTACTAATCACACACTAACTCAGCTAATTCACTGCTGAAATTAGTTCTTAGCCAAAGGTTTTAGAAATAAACCCGTAAAGGAAAGAACCTATTGAAACAGGAACATACCTAAGTACCTTCCTCCCACATATTACTAAGAACAGGACACACTGTTCAATCCCTAGGGAAAAAAAAAACACATTAATGCTAAGTGCTGATCTCTTTCAGTTTAGTCTTGTACGGGGACAACTAACAGAATGGATTTTCTTCCCCTTTAATCTTCCTCATACACAAAAGACATTTCTATACCAGTGCATGCAGAAATCTGCTGCCAGGACTTCACATTAGGAGTTTAGTAAGTGTGGGTATTCTTCTTTCTCAGTGCACAGGAAAGGCAGGATCCTTACAGGAAAAAAAAATTACATTATGTTATATTACTTGTTTTTTTTTATTTGAATATGTTTGGTAAGTGGTTGATAGTCATACAAGTGCATGAAATAACAACAGATAGGCATTTAAGAGAAGTAAAAACCTCCTGAGTAAAATGACAATATATTGTAGCCAATATATTTCGACATATATATTTTTTTCTGTAAGGGGAAACAGGGATTGCGCTGAGAATTCCTTAATGCAGGGGATCTCTCAGTCAGAGTGGATCTCTTGCATTTCAGCAAAGAAAAACAAGTAAAGCAGTGTATTTAAGGATTGCAATACAGTGGTTTAGAGGGCAGTTAAAAACCTGACCTGCCCCGAGATGAAGTCGTTTCTGTCAAGCATTGATTCTACAAGTCAGCCGAGGCTGCATTATAATGGTAGCCTAGTATACTGTATGAAAGATGTATTTTTTAATGAAATAATATGCATTGTAAAGAATGCAGTAATCAAATACAGTGGTAAAAACAAATCTGTAATACACACATAAACACTCATCCAAGTGAATGTATCATACGACACACTGCACCATGATAAAAAAATAAAACATGTATTTTTGATACGAGCTGTTCACACTGCCTGTGATGCGATAGGTGACACTGATGCGACACTGAAGTGATGCAGAAAAAATCGGTGGTGTCTATTTTTGAGATTTTGTCACATTGCAGCTAAGGAACTGACCAATAAGGAACAGTTTACCTTGCGTGCCTTCAGTAAACAATGGCAGAAGAAAAGATAATTCTTGCAGTATCAAAATACCCGGAGCTGTACAATAATGGACACAAAAATTATAAAGATACGCAAATGAGGAAGAACATCTGGTAGTCCATTTCCAGGGAACTGGATATAGCTGGTGTGTATGATTCATTTACCTTTGCTGAAATAAGTATTCTACATTTGTATTAGCTGTATAACAGGACTGTCATATGAGTGATTTTTTCCAGCTCATAATACAATCAGAGGAGAGTCAACTATCACACTTTGAATCTCTGGCTGTAAACTCCAAGGTAAGCTGTTCAAGCACTGTGCAGAGATACAGTGCCTTGCGAAAGTATTCGGCCCCCTTGAACTTTGCGACCTTTTGCCACATTTCAGGCTTCAAACATAAAGATATGAAACTGTAATGTTTTGTGAAGAATCAACAACAAGTGGGACACAATCATGAAGTGGAAACAAAATTTATTGGATATTTCAAACTTTTTTAACAAATAAAAAACTGAAAAATTGGGCGTGCAAAATTATTCAGCCCCCTTAAGTTAATACTTTGTAGCGCCACCTTTTGCTGCGATTACAGCTGTAAGTCGCTTGGGGTATGTCTCTATCAGTTTTGCACACCGAGAGACTGAAATTTTTGCCCATTCCTCCTTGCAAAACAGCTCGAGCTCAGTGAGGTTGGATGGAGAGCATTTGTGAACAGCAGTTTTCAGTTCTTTCCACAGATTCTCGATTGGATTCAGGTCTGGACTTTGACTTGGCCATTCTAACACCTGGATATGTTTATTTGTGAACCATTCCATTGTAGATTTTGCTTTATGTTTTGGATCATTGTCTTGTTGGAAGACAAATCTCCGTCCCAGTCTCAGGTCTTTTGCAGACTCCATCAGGTTTTCTTCCAGAATGGTCCTGTATTTGGCTCCATCCATCTTCCCATCAATTTGAACCATCTTCCCTGTCCCTGCTGAAGAAAAGCAGGCCCAAACCATGATGCTGCCACCACCATGTTTGACAGTGGGGATGGTGTGTTCAGGGTGATGAGCTGTGTTGCTTTTACGCCAAACATAACGTTTTGCATTGTTGCCAAAAAGTTCGATTTTGGTTTCATCTGACCAGAGCACCTTCTTCCACATGTTTGGTGTGTCTCCCAGGTGGCTTGTGGCAAACTGTAAACTACACTTTTTATGGATATCTTTAAGAAATGGCTTTCTTCTTGCCACTCTTCCATAAAGGCCAGATTTGTGCAGTATACGACTGATTGTTGTCCTATGGACAGAGTCTCCCACCTCAGCTGTAGATCTCTGCAGTTCATCCAGAGTGATCATGGGCCTCTTGGCTGCATCTCTGATCAGTCTTCTCCTTGTATGAGCTGAAAGTTTAGAGGGACGGCCAGGTCTTGGTAGATTTGCAGTGGTCTGATACTCCTTCCATTTCAATATTATCGCTTGCACAGTGCTCCTTGGGATGTTTAAAGCTTGGGAAATCTTTTTGTATCCAAATCTGGCTTTAAACTTCTCCACAACAGTATCTCGGACCTGCCTGGTGTGTTCCTTGTTCTTCATGATGCTCTCTGCGCTTTAAACGGACCTCTGAGACTATCACAGTGCAGGTGACATACAGTTTCATATCTTTATGTTTGAAGCCTGAAATGTGGCAAAAGGTCGCAAAGTTCAAGGGGGCCGAATACTTTCGCAAGGCACTGTATGTGCTGTTCAGCTTCAAAGCCTGGTCCTTCTCAAGTTAACTTAGTTCAGGGGCTGTGCAGAGATGTGTGCTGTTCAGTTTCAATGCCTGGTCCTTCTCAAGGTAACTTGGTTCAGGGGCTATGCAGAGATGTGTAGTGTTCAGTTTCAATGCCTGGCCGTTCTCAAGGTAACTTGGTTCAGGGGCTGAGCAGTGATGTGTAGTGTTCAGTTTCAATGCCTAGTCCTTCTCAAGGTAACTTGGTTCAGGGGCTGTGCAGTGATGTTGTTTTGTACTCTTTTAATAACACCACTTGCTTTGCTGTCTCCAGGGCAAGCTAGCTCTGTGAACATTTGTTTTAAATGGAAAACACTGTCCTTTCAACTGTGCATCAGTCTCTTATTCAGAGCGACTTCGCTGATTTTGAACTTGACTTTCTTCCTTCTAGTTCGGGTACCTTATTACTGTGTATGTATATGTGGTTCACAATGGGCAAACATGTTACATAACAATTTGTGTGGCTTTCTGTCTTTCTACTGAACTTTATCTCTGTGTATATTTAATGCTCAGTAGTTAGTACAATTTACGAAGCCATATTCCTCCTGCAGACAGACTCACTCATGTAGTTGCACAATCTATTTCATTGTTTATTTTCTGTGATGTATATTATGGTGTGTGACCTCAGTTTTTCTCAATTGCTATTAGCACAATTCTCAAAACATTTAACACAAAGAACAAAACTGACTCCTCATCTGCAAAACTACTAACACATTTCTCTTGTTAACACATTTCTCTTGTCACACAAAATGCAAAATTCTAAACCATCTGTATGGTTCACTTAATTCTGTTATTTTACATAACATTCCACATATGGAACTACAAATAGCATAATTGATCAATCTTTTATTAAATGTTAGTTTTTCTCAGTTGCTAAAGCGCAATTTTTGGATACTCCTAAAACAATTATCAGAACATTTACTCAAATACCAAAACACATTGCACATTTGCAAAAAGTATCACACATTTGCAAAATTAAGTGTGTCAAATCTATTCACACATCTTGCAAAACATAATGCTAACATCAACACACCAAACAAAAAGTTAGATAGCATTAACCCCCATCCAAAATACAATGCAGCAGTTTATTTTTATATATTTTATATATTTCAGCCAAATATTATTTATTCTCACTTTTTTTTTCTCACTGTAATTTACCTGCTTGTTTGTAATTTCTCTGTAAGAATATAAGGCGCATACAATACAGAGTGGCTGCTAGTCTTTCTTGGTGATTTGCACAATCGCCTTGTCCAACCCGATGCAGCAATGTTGGCAGGAAGAGAGGTCACAAAGTTTGTCATACAGTTTTTCTCAATGGCTAAAGCAAAATTCCAGAAACTATCAGCACAATTATCAAAACAGTTAACAAAAACACCAAAACTAAATTCTAATTTACTAAACTATTCACACATTCCACAGGTTTACATTCGAAATGCACAATTCTAAAGCATATATTCAATTGCCTAAATGTATCTGTTATACTTTAATACATGTTTCACATGTGAATGTCTTTGCAAATGACATCAATCTCATTGCTGTTGCTAACAATCAGTGCTCGTTAATTTAAATAACATTCTCCATGTGAAAATAATATATAACTTACTTGATCAATCATTTATGAAATGGTAACACTGTGCATAAAAGGCTGTGATTTCCAATGGAAACACGTTGCAGTGTGTGAAAGCATGGAGCAAGCAGAGGAAGGTGGTCGTGGACGTGGACGTGGTATTGTGGGCAGACAGCCTGGACAACAGAGGCTTGACAATGAAAACAGCTGGGTTTATAGTTCAACCAAACCTGGGACGCTCCACGGTTGCAGCTATCATCTGTAAATTTCATACTGAGAATCGGTAAGTCAAGTGCATATCACAGTAATTACAGTATATATATATATATATATATATATATATATATATATATATATATATATATACTGTAATTACTGTATGAGAAGGTTTTGTGTCACATTAGCATTTAGAATTGAAAGGAAATCGAATAGTGGTGTCCATGGTTGTCTCCACACTGAACTGCAAGAGTTGACAATAGTTGAGAGGCTGTGTGGTCCAGTGGTTAAAGAAACGGGCTTGTAACCAGGAGGTCCCCGGTTCAAATCCCACCTCAGCCACTGACTCATTGTGTGACCCTGAGCAAGTCACTTAACCTCCTTGTGCTCCGTCTTTCGGGTGAGACGTAGCTGTAAGTGACTCTGCAGCTGATGCATAGTTCACACACCCTAGTCCCTGTAAGTTGCCCTGGATAAAGGCGTCTGCTTAATAAACAAATAATAAAGGTCCGTGCCAGTAATGACATCCGCCTTCGTGAAATACAGAGCAGGATTGACTATGATGATGATGTATTTCATGGTGTGAACAATGTCAGCTTGTTAACCATTGACCCTGTTCTGAATTCGGTAAGTGAAGTAAGTTGACTGTAATGGTAATACAAAATACGACCAGTAACATGATATGAAATGTACAATTTCTCAATTACTGAGTCTGATTTTGAGCAGGGACCTTAGTTCTGTGAAATGTTCTGCTGGTCTCAGATTTCCTTCTTGCAGTATAAACACACCTGAACATATCTTTATGTTTACAGAGAATGATGGAGTTTGATGCCAGCATGTCTCCATGTGAAAACATCTTCGTTGATGAGGCAGGCTTCAACTTGGCAAAAAGACGCAGACGTGGCCGAAACATAATTGGACAGCGTGCCACTGTGGATGTGCCTGGGCAGCGTGGAGGTAACATCACTATGTGTGCTGCCATCTGCCAGCATGGAGTTGTTTGCCACAGTCCATTGCTTGGCGCATACAATACAGAGCGGCTGCTAGTCTTTCTTGGTGATTTGCACAATCATCTTGTCCAACCCGATGCAGCAATGTTGGCAGGAAGAGAGGTCACAACGTTTGTCATTTAGGACATTGTGCGTTTGCATTATGCTGTGCTGGTGCGGGAGTGGTTTGATGCACATCCTTGTTTCTCTGTGATGCACCTTCCACCGTATTCCCCTGGAGGTGGAAGGTGTATGACCACAATCCCCATGAACAAGCCACACTTCTCCAGGCCATGGATGAGGCTTGTAATGACATTACAGCAGAAGATTGCCAAGCCTATATAATGTATCCGTCACGTATATAATGTATATATTGTTACTGTAAGTTTAATTTTGTAAATAGTACTGTATTATTTTGTGCCAATCAAATAAGACCAATGCATTCTAAATTTAGTATACTTTTCTTTAATGTTTGATTTTGTGAGTTTTGTAATTGGGTGAAATGTTTGACAAAAATAGAGGTATTTTCTTTCGCTTGAATACTTAAACATAAAAGCTGAAATTATTTCATGATTTGGTACAAGCATTTGGCTGTGCAAGATGTATAATATAATTTGACGTGGAAACATAATTTTGCAAATGTATGAAGCTTTTTCTAATTGAGTCTAATTGTTTTTTGTGTTAACATATTTTAGTATTTGTGACAAGGGTTTTGTTTGATGTATTTTACTATTTAAGAAAAACTGTAATGTTGTGCATAAAAGGTTGTGATTCCTGAAGGAAATGACAAATTGCAATGTGACTGGAGCCATGGAGCAGGCAGAAGAAAGTGGTCAGGTTGGTGGTTGCGGTCGTGGTGGTGGTATTCTGGGTGGGGTCAACACAGGAGACAGGCCGGACAGGTGAGATGCCGTCTCAAATGAAATATGGGCAACGATTACTGACCATGTCATCAACAGAGGTCTGACAATGAGGGAAGCTGGGTTATTAGTGCAACCAAATCTGAAGCACTCAAAGGTTGCATCTATCATTTGTACATTTCGTACTGAGAATAGGTAAGCGCACATTACAGAATGTACACATTTCTAATTATGAATATTTATAGTGGCATATTATCATTTCACAGTAATATCCATTGTGCATGCATTACTCTCTTTTCAGAATTGAAAGGAAATCTTCTACTGGTGGCCGTGGTCATCACATCACTGAAGTACAAGAGATAGCAATTGTAGAGATGATCCTTGCCAGAAATGACATCCGCCTTCATGAGATAAAGATGATGAAGATGATGATGCATTTCATGATGCAAACAATGTCAGCTTACCAACTATTGACCGAGTTCTGAAGAGGCACAATGTTCAAATCTACCTAGTTCCTTTTAAAATGAACAGTGAAAGGGTGAAGAAATTGCAATGTCAATATGTAGAAGTAACTTCAATGTACTACTGTAATCATAATGTAAATATATGACCAGTTACAGTAACATGATGTGAAATCTACAATTTCTGAATTGCTGAGTTCAGTTCTGAGCTGGAACCTTACAGTAGTGTGAAATGAGTTCTGCTGGTCTCAGCCTACCTTCTGATGAACAACAATACAACATATCTGTGCATTTCATGATTTGGTGCAGGTATTTGGTTTGGAAGATGTATAATAAAATTCAAAATGGGTACTTAATTTTACAAATGCATGAACAATTTTTTAAATGAGAGGACGGTTTTGTTTTTTGCGTTAACACTTTTGGTGACTGTGGTAATAGTTTCAGTAATTGTGCTTTAGCAATTCAGAAAAAAACTGTAAAATTCACAATAGAAAAACAGTAAAATCCAGAACAGGTCAAGAACAAACAGTAATAGCCAACCCAACTTAAAAAATGTATTAATGAATGTGCAGAGTGCTGTATCTCAGAGTGCTGTATCAATGAATGTGCAGAGTGCTGTATCAATGAATGTGCAGTGCTGTATCTCAGAGTGCTGTATGAATGTGCAGAGTTCTGTATCTCAGAGTGCTGTATTAATGAATGTGCAGAGTGCTGAATCTCAGAGTGCTGTATTAATGAATGTGCAGAGTGCTGTATCTCAGAGTGCTGTATCAATGAATGTGCAGTGCTGTATCTCAGAGTGCTGTATGAATGTGCAGAGTGCTGTATTAATGAATGTGCTGTGCTGTATCTCAGAGTGCTGTATCAATGAATGTGCAGAGTGCTGAATCTCAGAGTGTTGTATCAATGAATGTGCAGAGTGCTGAATCTCAGAGTGCTGTATCAATGAATGTGCTGAGTGCTGTATCTCTGAGTGCCGTATTAATGAATGTGCAGAGTGTTGTATCTCTGAGTGCTGTATTAATGAATGTGCAGTGCTGTATCTCAGAGTGCTGTATTAATGAATGAGCAGTGCTGTATCTCAGAGTGCTGTATCAATGAATGTGCAGAGTGCTGTATCTAAGAGTGCTGTATCAATGAATGTGCAGTGCTGTATCTCAGAGTGCTGTATGAATGTGCAGAGTGCTGTATTAATGAATGTGCAGAGTGCTGTATCTCAGAGTGCTGAATCTCAGAGTGTTGTATCAATGAATGTGCAGAGTGCTGAATCTCAGAGTGCTGTATCAATGAATGTGCTGAGTGCTGTATCTCTGAGTGCCGTATTAATGAATGTGCAGAGTGTTGTATCTCTGAGTGCTGTATTAATGAATGTGCAGTGCTGTATCTCAGAGTGCTGTATTAATGAATGAGCAGTGCTGTATCTCAGAGTGCTGTATCAATGAATGTGCAGAGTGCTGTATCTAAGAGTGCTGTATCAATGAATGTGCAGAGTGCTGTATCTCAGGGTGCTGTATCAATGAATGTGCAGAGTGCTGTATCTCTGAGTGCTGTATTAATGAATGTGCAGAGTGCTGAATCTCAGAGTGCTGTATCAATGAATGTGCAGAGTGCTGTATCTCAGAGTGCTGTATCAATGAATGTGCAGAGTGCTGTATCTCAGAGTGCTGTATCAATGAATGTGCAGAGTGCTGTATCTCAGAGTGCTGTATTAATGAATGGCAGTCACACAGTATAGCACCCTTCTCTCTGATCTCTATGAGGAGCCGAAGCGGCACGTCTCTTTATATTTACATGCATTGTTGTTAATAGTGTATACACATCCACTCCATAAACACAAATCAAAACAATATTATTATTAGTATTACTGTACATTGAAATTGTAACTCTTTATAATGTATCATTGTTGATTTTAGCACAGCTACGGTACTTTGACACGACACCTCATGAATGAAATGATGCACAAATGTCCTATCTCACAACCATGTTCAATGTTACACTGAGAGTTGAAGCCTGGGTGAATATTTAATGCATTATTTCAGTGTTTTTTGCACTGCTATTTTTACCAGTTTGTTTACATTTCTTAAGATCATTTTGGCTGCATGAAAGCGTAATCATTGCTTGAAGTTTTCAGACCACTATGTGAACTAAACTTCTGCTACACCGAACTGATCTGATCAGGAAACACCTATAAAGCTAATTTATTATTTCATTATTTTAAACATGGGTTTGTGCCTTAACAACCGTGTTAACAGGACTGTGCCATTAGCAGAGTAAGTGAGGGGACATTGCCCTTTTCTGTGAATTTCAGCAGGCTTCTAATTACAACACAATAGTAATTGCTATGATACAAACTTATAAAGTTGTGAAATATGTAATTTGACCTCTGCTGGAATTATTTTGAAACCCAGAATGTTATAATATTTAATATTAATGAAGTGGTTCTCTTTAATCCAATTATGAAAAGACCAGACCTGGAGTGGTAAATTCCACGAAAGGCAACCCACTGTGAATTGACATTCTGTCTCCTTAAATGAAAAAATATTAAGCAAGATATTGCATATTCCCAGTCCCAGCCTACAGGGCATTTATCACTTGCAACTCGCATTGGGTCAGCGAGTAACACAAGCTGTGGCAGGGACAGGGGGAGTTGTCGCAGCTGATGTGGCAGGATTGCAGGTCCAGGGGTGCCCGGTGTTCGGTGCTCCCAGAGCTTCTTATCATTTATTAGACTCACCTCTCTTCCAAAGTCTCCACATTTTCAGGCCTCTAATATAAATCATGTCAGCTACAGGTTACAGTTCGAAAAGCTTCAGTACAGAGTGGGAATCTACCAAGATCACTATTTAGAACATATATTTCATTTTATACATTTTAAATTGAAAGAAGTTAAGAACTGTATCAAGGGAAAGCTATAAGCAACAAAGACAAATAGACTTGTCCTGAGGAAGGCACTCTACTTGAGTTTCTGATAGTTTTATCAGAATTCTGGGGTCTTCTTAACATTATAAATCATGTATGAGAAATCAACCAAACATTGTTTACAGTTGGTCAAAATTCCAGTACTACTTACTGTAGATATCATCCCGTGCATATAGCATTTTGAAATTTCAAAAACAACAATAATTTATTTTTAATATGAGTTCCTGGCTACAACAGCGACAGATACAACAGCTTTAATACCATTCTTTTTAAACTACACATCCACACTAGGGCACCTGTTTAAGTTCTCAAAATGCAATGCTACATAATGCTGTGCACCTGGATAATAAGTTCTTGTCCCTTCAAGCCAATGGATACACCTTTTTATGAACATCTGTCTGAAAGCGTTT
Organism: Acipenser ruthenus; assembly: GCF_902713425.1. NCBI lineage: Eukaryota > Metazoa > Chordata > Actinopteri > Acipenseriformes > Acipenseridae > Acipenser > Acipenser ruthenus. The sequence goes on along the minus strand of NC_081210.1, from coordinate 12,237,538 downwards.
TTGTACCTGACCTATTTAAATGCAGAACTGAAATTGCCAGAGGATTCAAGCAGGGGCCTGTTCAGATTCACATAATACAACACTGAGCAATGCAACTTGATGAAGCTGCACTGTGCTCATACTAACACTACACTGAGCAATGCTACACGATGGAGCTGCACTGTGCTCATACTAACACTACACTGAGCAATGCTACACGATGGAGCTGCACTGTGCTCATACTAACACTACACTGAACAATGCAACACGATGGAGCTGCACTGTGTTCATACTAACAGCGCTATAAAGCGGGAGCACTAGTATCAGCAATCTTACCAGTCCCAGCAGTAGCAGCACTAGTCTTACCAGATCCAGCAGTGGCAGCACCAGTCTAACCAGTTCCAGCAGTGGCAGCATCAGTCTTACCAGTGTCAGCAGTGTCAGCACCCGTCTTACCAGTCCCAGGAGTAGCAACACCAGTCCCAGCAGTGGCAGCACCAGTCTTATAATAATAATAATAATAATAATAATAATAATAATCTTTATTTTATATAGCGCCTTTCATAAAGGATTATCACAAAGCGCTTAACAAAGGGAAGACAAGTAAAATAGCAATAAAACAAAACTCATGACCTATACAGAATTGGATACAAACTACTAACAACATTAAAAATCAAGAAAATAAATTTAAAGCATGAGCCAGTGAACCAAGTCAATATGCTGATCGAGATAAATGTAGGCTGCTCGCTAGACCAGGCGAGTATATGGGCAATGGGCAGTTCACAACCCAGGGACTTAACAAGCAAAACAGCTGCCGATGAAAGTCAGACAGGTACAGGGGGGAGACAGCGGAACAGCGCTCACACTAAGAAAACACCCGGTCTGAAGTAAACAGGCAGGCCTCTCTCCAGGCCAGGCAGGGGTAGCAGCAACTCGCAGCAGCAGATCTTGTCAAACACAGTCGCCACGGGTGATGGACGAGACGGAGCAAACACAGGCAGGCAAGGACAGTGGTGTAGCTTTTAGCTCAATGCAGGATACCGGTATGAAAAGCAGCCTTCCCTCAGCCTTTTTCTCGCGGCCCAGGTAAGCGGTGGACAGGCAGGATAGCCGAAGTAGCCCTCCCTGAATGTTATTAAAATAAAAATCTAATAGTACTTAAAAGCAGGACAAAGTAAGACAAAGTAAGACAAGAAAATAAAACTTCCATACATAACAAAAGCGTCCTCTTTCCTCTCCAAACTGGTCCACCAGTTTCAGTAGTAGCAGCACCAGTCCCAGCAGTGGCAGCACCAGTCTTACCAGTCCCAGCAGTGGCAGCACCAGTCTCAGCAGTAGCAGACCCAGTGTTACCAGTCCCAGCAGTAGCAGCACTAGTCCCAGCAGAGTCAGCACCAGTTCCAGCAGTAGCAGCACCAATGTTACCAGTCCCAGCAGTCAGCACCAGTTGCAGCAGTAGCAGCACCAGTGTTAACAGTCCCAGCAGTGTCAGCACCAGTTCCAGCAGTGTCAGCACACATTTCAGCAGAAGCAGCACCAGTCTTACCAGTTCCAGTTGTAGCATCAATGTCACCAGTCTCAGCATTAATTAGCAATGAACCAAACGCATGTCTCAAGAAGGTATAAACCCATCTACTTATTCATATTTATAAGTTCCATTTTTCTTGTCCTTTTAATATCACATATTTCTAACAGTGTGAATAGAGTAATTTTAGTTTGGTGTTGTTTTTGCTGGGAGCTTTGTTTAAAAACAATATGTGTCATGAAATTTCAAACATCATCCAAGGTGGGTCACTGGGTAAAAAGAGTTAGCGACTTATATTGCTTTGAGTTTGCATTAATAGTCTCCAGGCTTCTTGAACAGGATATGCAGGGTTTTTGTTTTAGACAAAAATTTGATTTTTGCCTCAGTAAAAATCTATTCCTAGATACGCCCCTGCTGATAGGACCACTTACACAACATTAAAAAACTCCAGGGCCCTTGAAGAGATGAAAGGATAGTAGCCAACTGTTCTTGTCCCTAATAGCATAAATTCTGACTCTGTTGTGTACAGTCAGTTCCTTAATGACATACAGTCTTCAACATTATTTATTGCAGTTTTGACCTGAAAAACCTTGGAAGAATACCAATATGGTGACAGGGACCATTTCATTAATTGCTGCCAATTTCAAAGTGTAGTAAAATCGATTATGTTGTTTTAGTTGCATCCCATTAATTGTGGAGAGTTGGTTTAGCCCTATTTTGTGCTGTAACGCATCAAGAATTTGCTCTGTCTAGGTCTGCGTAAATATTTTAAGATGTAGAGCCCTTATATGGTGTGCATCAACAAATACTTTATTAAACCAGAAATTGTTTTATTTCATTCAGAACTCTTCTCGTCAGTGATTGCCCAGCAGGCCATTTGGATTCCTTCCTAGGAAATTCAAGTTAGAAGGATGAGCGCAGACAGGGAGTTTTCAGTTATGTAAAACTCCCTTAATTGAGCTTGCTGTCTGAAGAGATACTGCTGATCTGTTGCACAGTCTGATGTGAAAAGGCTTTCAGGAACCAAATCCAGAGGTGAAAGGTGAATTTCTTATCGGCACTGTATTATTGTTCAGTCGCACTTTGCAGAGTGAAAAACTAGGACGTTTTTTTTTCTTCAATTTCTTCAACTCCGAAGCCGTTAAAATAACAGTATATCATAACACAATAATAGTGTAACAACCCTGGGTCTGCTTTAACCACGTTTGCTGAGGTTCTGTGACCCAGGGTCAACAGTTCAGGTGCCGTGCGAGTGGTACCCAAACCAAGGGATGTTGCAGCCATCAGAGGATCGAGAGCGGTAAGCTGTGCCTGCTTGGGATTGGTGGCTGGTGCACCGGGGTGTGGCCTGGACATGGGGATATGTAGCGGGCTGCTGCTGCTACAGAGACAAGCTGGAATATGCAGAAGAAACAGCCAAGGAGAGGACCCAGAGGGAGGCGAAAGGCAAACAAAATAATCCATAAGATTGTTTATTTTATTTTTTAATGGCACAAACACAACCTAATAATTTACTCTGCTATTATCTTGCTGAGCACACTATGCAGTTTTGTACTTAAATAAAAGGTGATGCAATCGCAGAACAAGGAAGATTTAACAATTTTACTGTTTCTAACCGTGACAAAAAATGAAGGCTATTGTTTCCTCAGAATATGTACTGAACTACGCACGAAATGTTTAGTTCCGAGTGGTGTTACCTTGTATAGTTCATTTTGATTGTGAAGCATCTCATGGTTATTTTTCTGTTTGATATTTTTCCTTTTTATTAACGAAACAATAGCTCATGAATTCAGCTACACTGCATTTTATTAATGGATTAGATTTACATTAGCTGCAACAACTGATTTGGTCTTAACATAAATCCGTGATTATATGCATCTAACCAAAGCATGAGTATTTTTTAATCAACAACCAGAAAATGGGCTCGGTGAACAAATCGGACATGCAAATTAGTTTTGCCGATTATGCAAGGAAGTCTCTCAAGTGGTACAAAAAGTCATTCTTCCACTTGCTTGACACGGCCGTGATGAACACCGTCATCCTCCACAAAACTGCACCCAAAAAAACAGTCACTTTCAGCAAGTTCAGGCACAACCTGAACTACTAACAAAATGTATCAAGCTCTGTCTGTGATGTGTGTAAATAGTTATTTATATAACCTCTTTTAAACAATTAGGATTTTTCTCAATGAGATTTTGGCATGATTCTTTAGTGATTTTGATCATTCAATGCAAAATTGTTCCAGTTCATTCAAATTCTGAGGACTTCTCTTGTGCACAGCCTTCTTCAACTCATACCAAAGATTCTCAATCGGATTTAGAGCGGGACTTTGACTAGGCCATTCCAGAATCTTGATTTTATTCTTCTTTAACCATTCTGAAGTAGATTTTGATGTGTGCTTTGGATTGTTGTTGTGTTGGAATGTCCAGTTGTGCTTTAAACCAAGTTTTGTAGCGGAGGGTTTCAGATGTCTGGCCAATATCTTTTGGCATGCTATGGAATCCATTTTACCATGTATTGGAACTAAATTAATTGTAATCAATACATTTCTCTTTTGTTTGTATTTAGTCAGTATTCATTACATACATACAAACATATACCTTTGAGCTTGTTTGTACACTGCACTCGTAATAACTAAGCGTGTGCAGCAGACAGAAAAAAAACTCACTCCCGTAGGGCGGCCAGCAGGGCATTTTAGAACTCACTACTCAAAGGGTTAAATGCTGGATTCAGTGTGTTTCTTCTTTCTCCTTTCACTATGAAACCAGTCTTTTGCCCTCTCAGATATTCAAAGTGAATTGGCTGCAAGTGGGACTGGGGTTTCCATTTCAACCATAGGTTGTGTATTGCATGGTGAAGGTCACAATTGTTGCAGGCCAAGGAAAAAGCCACTCTTAGGAAAATGTCACAAGGACAATCGGCTAAAGTTTGCAAAACAGCATTTGAATGATGGATATGAGTTCTGATCAAAGGTTTTATGGCGTGATGAAACAAAAATCAAGTTATTTGGTCACATTGATAGTCGTTACGTTTGGAGAAAGTCTGGTGAGGTGTACAAAGAAAAGGACACCATGCTTACTGTTAATCATGGAGTGTAGCAGGGCGATTGCCCTGCATGTGTGTGTTTAGTGTTGATATCATTTGTATGGGGGAATGGGTTTATTTTGTGTCGTTTTGGGAGTTGATTTGTTTGATTGAATTATTGTTTACAGACGGGCGCTCGATTGAGACTTGCTGCCTGCTAGGCTGGTTGAGGGGAAGGGCAGCAGGTGATTGGCTGGGCTGGACCTCAATCAGCAGGTGGGCGGGTCTTGATCGAGTGTCCGTCAGGTTAAAAACATCCGCGGGAGATGGTTCGAGGCGACTGCAACGCCATTGCCAGAGGGGAGCGGCGTATACTCGGGAGGAGAGGGTCTGCAGGAACGACAGTTACGCAACCCTGAGACTGCAAGTGGTGCTTGTGAAGGCAATGCCCAGCCAAGGCCGTATGAAGCAGCAGGAGTCGTTGTATGAATACCGGCTCATGAGTAGGTTAGTTAGGGGATTGTGATCCCATGTGATGTATAGCGAGGGTTACGTAGTGTAGCCGGTTCCTGGAGCGGGACACCTCGTTTTAAGGCTGGCGCTCGCCCTCTGGGGTACCTTTTTATTTGTAGTTTTTGTACTGTGTTTTATTTTGCCTTTTGTACAGCTTGCTGTATGTGTCCTCTGTGCATTACCATGGCTGGTAACGTCACATGACCACCTTTACTTTATTTTCGTTTTGTGTTTGTTTGTGAATAAAACCTGCGCGCCTGTGCCGGCGTTTTCAACAACACCACGTCTGTCTCTCTGTATGCTTGAACAGCGGCTACCCACACGCGTGACACGAGGAAGACCCTGTCACATATGGTGTCGGAAGGGGATTCCGCTGCATCCTGCCGAAGCAAGGCTAGATGGCTACGGAGAGACTGAAGGAGCAAACCCCTGAAATTTTTTGGGGGGGACAAGGGCAGACCGCAGGTAACCCTGAGGGGCTGCTGAAGGAGATGGATGGAGCCGCTGTCCTTAAAGGCACTGCGATGGAGCCGAGCGATCCCGAACGCCAGAGAGGCCGAGGAGGGTCCGTCCCCGAGAGCTGCAGAAGGAGGAGTTCCGGTCCTGGAAGCTGGCAAGGGAGGAGGAGAGACTGCCTGCCCGGAAGCCAGCGGGAGGAACTGCCTGCCGAGCGTCAGCGAAGGAGCATGTCGTTTGTGGGGGATCGTCTCAGAAGGAGGCGGGGCAATCCTCCGGAGAGGAGCCCCGTGAAGGGACAGTGGGTTTAGGGGGTAAGCGGGGTTGAATGGGCGCCCCCGTATAGAAGCCCAGGGGTGAGAATAATTGTTGGTGAATAGTTATAAATGTTAGTTGATTATTGTTAAATGATTTATTGGATAAATAATAGTGAACCCTTAGGGTTCATCCTAAGGAGGGAGGTATGTAGCAGGGCGATTGCCCTGCATGTGTGTGTTTAGTGTTGATATCATTTGTATGGGGAAATGGGTTTATTTTGTGTCGTTTTGGGAGTTGATTTGTTTGATTGAATTATTGTTTACAGACGGGCGCTCGATTGAGACTTGCTGCCTGCTAGGCTTGGTTGAGGGGAAGGTCCAGCAGGTGATTGGCTGGGCTGAACCTCAATCAGCAGGTGGGCGGGTCTTGATCGAGTGTCCGTCAGGTTAAAAACATCCGCGGGAGATGGTTCGAGGCGACTGCAACGCCATTGCCAGAGGGGAGCGGCGTATACTCGGGAGGAGAGGGTCCGCGCTGCAGGAACGACAGTTACGCAACCCTGAGACTGCAAGCGGTGCTTGTGAAGGCAATGCCCAGCCAAGGCCGTATGAAGCAGCAGGAGTCGTTGTATGAATACCGGCTCATGAGTAGGTTAGTTAGGGGATTGTGATCCCATGTGATGTATAGCGAGGGTTACGTAGTGTAGCCGGTTCCTGGAGCGGGACACCTCGTTTTAAGGCTAGCGCTCGCCCTCTGGGGTACCTTTTTATTTGTAGTTTTTGTACTGTGTTTTATTTTGCCTTTTGTACAGCTTGCTGTATGTGTCCTCTGTGCATTACCATGGCTGGTAACGTCACATGACCACCTTTACTTTATTTTCGTTTTGTGTTTGTTTGTGAATAAAACCTGCGCGCCTGTGCCGGCGTTTTCAACAACACCACGTCTATCTCTGTATGCTTGAACAGCGGCTACCCACACGCGTGACACGAGGAAGACCCTGTCACATGGAGGTGGTAATATCCTTCTATGGGGGTGTTTTTCCTCTAATGGCACAGGAAATTTAGTTCCAATACATGGTCAAATGGATTCCATAGCATGCCAAAAGATATTGGCCAGTCATCTGAAACCCTCTGCTACAAAACTTGGTTTAAAGCACAACTGGACATTCCAACACAACAACAATCCAAAGCACACATCAAAATCTACTTTAGAATGGTTAAAGAAGAATAAAATCAAGATTCTGGAATGGCCTAGTCAAAGTCCCGATCTAAATCCGATTGAGAATCTTTGGTATGAGTTGAAGAAGGCTGTGCTCAAGAGAAGTCCTCGGAATTTGAATGAACTGGAACAATTTTGCATTGAATGATCAAAATCACTAAAGAATCATGCCAAAAGCTCATTGAGAAAAATCCTAATTGTTTAAAAGAGGTTATATATATATATTTGTATAACAGTATTAAAATAGGTAGAATTAAGATGGAATAGAATGCATTGTACAGATGACGTTTACATTTAACATTTGATTCTTGCACCCTTGCATGTATAGACGTTACCTTTCGGACACCCTCTGCTGCAGCAAACCACAACTCAACTCCCGCTATTTATTTTAACAATATCGCACAACTCACGCAATACAGATCTTGCTAAGAAGATGCAACAAATATTAAAAATAGTATATTGTGGCTCTTTTCATTAACATATTTTGTCTTAGTACATACGATAAAATGTATACTTTGCTAAGTGTCGCAACGAAAATGTAAATTGCAGTATGTTTGCGCTGCGACTGGTCAATCTTAGTAAACCTACCCCACAGTGTTTTGATATCTCTAAAGGAGTTTAAACATAAAATTGACATTTATGTAGCTGAGACATGTTTTTGTTTTGGCAGATCCTCCTAAATTGTTTGTATTGGTTGTGTTCATTTGAATTTGTGTTTTTTTTATATGATATGCCACCTTCTCAGCCAGGTCTCTTGGAAAAATAGATTTGAATCTCAATGGGGCTTTCCTGGTTAAATACAGGTTAAATAAAACATTTAATTAAATTAACTTATATATGCAAGTTAAAGACAATAAATCTATATCATTATCATTTGGACTTGATCAAACAGCTGTGTAAATCTGTTCAATGTCACTGAAAGAAACCATCTGGAATTATATATTTTTTTTGTTGCAGTGCTCAAGCTAAGAAAAGAAGGAGAGAAAAAGGGGCAGCTGTATAACATAAAGTTAAAAACATAAGTTAAAAATAAAAACTATTAAAAAGTCAGCTTCCCCTTTTTGGTCTGCTGCTCCGATGGTCCCATGGGAGAGGCTGTAATTTAATGTATAGCTATGATGCTCAGGTTTTATACCTGTGGGACATATTCCCTGAATATGATATTAATACCTGAACGGGTATTAATGATATAACTGGACTAATTAATGAAGCTGCTGTGTCTTAGGAAAAGAGCCCCTTGGTTCCTGGCAGGAATATTGAACTGAAGATGACCAGGGATAGGAGGGGCGCATCTGGACTGGGTGAGACTGAAAGGACAGTGAAAAGACTGTAAAACTGCAAACACAAGTGTTTTGGTGCAAGGAAGACATAAAATATAGATAAACTACCAGTGCACTAGAGCGGCCATTTTGAAAAGAGCTTTGGAACAGAGTTTAAAGTATTACATCTTGTCACAGTCGCAAAAAATGTACGCGTTAATCGCAGAAGTTAAATATGATTAATTGACAGTCCTAGCAAGTACACATGTATTTACTAAGTAACTACTATGTACATACACAGTAATTAGAGATACTTCAGAGTTTGATAGTGATGCCAAAAGTTGGAATTCACAATCCCAAAACAATATATAAACTAATCAACTAAACTAATCAACACAGATCCTCTATTTGTTTGACAATTTAATTCATGTTAAGTGTGTTTTTTGTACCTTCTTAAGCAAGGAAGACTTAAAAAGCACAATCCAGACTGGACTTCTGCATATTTAGTACTAAAACATTGTAAAATTCACATACAATACTACAACACTAACCCAGTTAAGCTCTGCAACCTAACAGGGAGATGCAAAATAGTGCATAACAGCTGAGCAGGAAACCAGTCCATGCCAGTAGATAGTGGTTGTGTAGCAATATTGCAGGACTGTTAAGGAGAAGCTCAAGAGCTATGGCAACCTCTGCGACTCTGCTGACAAGACAGATATCTTCTCTACAGACCTGACAGAAATAGCGTTGCCATGGACAGTATATAGCGGGCTGACCGTACCAAACTAGGGGCTAAAGTTTCTCCGATCTGTTTATGTTGGCGTCCACATTACCGGAAGCTTTACAGTGACAGCTGCTGGGATATAGGAGACCTCTGGTTTCAGCACAAACCTCTCACGTGTACAGCATTTGGAAAGAACCTGTGCTGCTGTGTAATGTTAGCAATATGATCAGTATGTACAAGATGTTATTCAAGTGGGCTGGTAGGCGCAGTGGGTTATAGCTGACACCCCTGGAGGCCTGGGTTCCAATCGGTCTTAGCCCCTGTGCGTATTTTGTGTTATATGTGGTGTGTTATGGTTTATATGTCTGTATGTAATAGTGCACAGAGTTTGGGTTGTGTAGCACAGGTGATTGAAAATGTATATTTGTATTTAGGCACTGGGATTGCACAAATCACGTCACATGCAGAGTAAAGTGTGTATTTGTATGTGGGCACGGGGATTGCACATATTAGTTCACGTGCAGACTGTGCCGGGATTCAAGTGAATGATTAATTAGCAAGTGAGCCCCAGCACAGCTGTAGATAAAAGGAGCATGAATCACTCACTCAGGGTTGGGTGTTCGTTGAGGAGAGAACGAGAGTCGGGAGGTAAAGAAACAATCACAATTGCTATTTGTGCTGACTTTAAATCAGCACATTACTTGTTTTGAGTTTGTCTCACTCTGTTTAGTGTCTGCCTGTTTTGGCCACTGTGCCTTTTTGTTTGTGTTTAGTATTTTGATTGTTGTTTTGTTCAAACCTTTTAATTTGTTCATTTATAATAAAACTCGCACACCAGCGCACTCAACACCTGTACTGTTGTCTGTTTAACTTCCTGGTCTGACGTCACCACCAGCCACCCTGGTCACAGTCCCCTATGCCAAAAAATAAATGTAGTCATTAAGGGAAGGCAGTTCACACAAGAGAGAGACCCAGGACTGAAGCAGGCCCGTTCAAGCTATATTTGAGGTGCACTAGTTAGTGGTGCTTTGTCACAAAGACCTTCAATGTTATTGTTAAATGAGAATGATATGGACAGTGGGAATAAACAGCCTGTGGCAAAGTGCCCCGCCCCTGTGTGCATTTGTGTGTTCTGTGTTGTATATATGCGTGCGTGTGTAAATGTTGGTGTATAGATTGGTACACGGGTGTGGCAAAGTGCCCCGCCCTGTGTGCATTTGTGTGTTCTGTGTTGTATATATGCGTGCGTGTGTAAATGTTGGTGTATAGATTGGTACACGGGTGTGGCAAAGTGCCCCGCCCTGTGTGCATTTGTGTGTTCTGTGTTTGTATGTATGCGTGCGTATGTTAATGTTGGTGTATAGATTGGTACACGGGATATAAACAGGTCTGTGTTTCACGTGTGTTTAAATTGTATATTTGTATTTAGGCACGGGATTGCACATCACGCACGTGCATTTAAAATATAATATGCGAGCACGGGGTTGCACAGAATTAATTCACGTGCTGGGATTCAAGTGAATAATTAATTAGTAATTGAATCCCAGCACAATAGTATATATAGACGCACATTTCTTGCACTCAGGGTTGGGTGTTCGGAAGAGGAGAACGGGTGAGAGAGAGAGAGGAGAAACTAAATAGTGTAAAATCGTAAACGTAAAGTGTTTGTTCTCACCGTGTTTGTTTGTTTCTCCGTGCACCGTTTGTTAAGTGTTTAGTCCGTTTTGTTTATATGTTTCTTTTGGCTACCAGTGCCGTGTCCTGTTTTTGTACTGTTAAACCTTTTTATTTTGTTAATAAACGCTGAGTGCAGCCATTGCACTCAGCTCATCATCACCACCGTCTCTGTCTGTGTATTCCTGTCTGGTCTGACGCCACCCACTCTGGCCGTCTTTGTGACACGTGGTGTCTTCGTGGGATAGCCGCGCCTCCAAGCGTCAGACCAGGAGGGGTCTGGATTAAAAAAATAAAAATAAAAAAAAAAAATAAATAAAGGATTACAAATATTGTTTTGGGGAAAAAAAAAAAAAAAAGTCAATGGCAGAAGACGCCACAAAATGGCGGGACTGGTTCCTGGAGAATGCTGGGCTGGAGGCCCAGGCTCTGCCCATAGTCGTTCGGGCCCTGTGGATGATGGACAGTGAGAGATGGGAGGCCTATCAGCAGGAACACACCCCAAACACCTTGGAGGAAGGTGTGGAGTTTCTCCTCAGCTACCTGGAGGCAACGATAAACGGAACAGCAGCCCAGGTAGCAGGACCACCAGCAGAGGAGTACCTGCTGTCCCCATCTCCACCAGCAGAGGGTGAATGCCTGCTGGTTTTGCCTCCACAGCCCAAGCGGGAGGCAGAGACAGATAAAGAGGTGAAGGACAGGGAGGAGGAGTGCCGCCTAAGGGCCAGGCATCCACGGCGATGTAACAAGCCATCGCCGGGGTGCCTCCTCTGCGACCAGGATCACCTGTTCGCCCACTGTCCCTTCCGCAGTTATGGGGAGGAGCCTGAGCGTCCACAGCCCAAGCGGGAGGAGCCTGAGCATCCACAGCCCAAGCGGGAGGAGCCTGAGCGTCCACAGCCCAAGCGGGAGGAGCCTGAGCGTCCACAGCCCAAATGGGAGGAGCCTGAGCGTCCACAGCCCAAATGGGAGGAGCCTGAGCGTCTACAGCCCGAGCGGGAGGAGCCTGAGCGTCCACAGCCCAAATGGGAGGAGCCTGAGCGTCCACAGCCCAAGCCGGAGGAGCCCGAACGTCCTACGCCTGAGTGGGAGGAGCCCGAACGTCCTACGCCTGAGTGGGAGGAGCCCGAACGTCCTACGCCTGAGTGGGAGGAGCCCAAACGTCCTACGCCTGAGTGGGGGGAGCCCGAACGTCCACAGCCCAAAAGGGAGGAGTCGGTGCGTCCACAGCCCAAAAGGGAGGAGTCGGTGCGTCCACAGCCCAAAAGGGAGGAGTCGGTGCGTCCACAGCCCAAAAAGAGGGAAGTCGGGGCTTCCACAGCCGTAGGACCCAAGCTGCCAGCAGAGGGAGAATGCCTGCTGGTCCCACCTCCACCAGCAGAGGGTGAATACCTGCTGGTGCCGTCCCAAGAGCCAGAAGGGGAGGAGTTACAGGCTCAACCCCCTGAAAATTTTTTGGGGGGAGAAGGGCAGGATGCTGGTGTCCCCCAGCAGCCTCTAGCTATGCTGTTGAAGGCAGCACGGCGCGCACATGCCCAGCCGCCACAGCAGAGGGAGCCAGCACCGCCACAGCCTCCCTCTGAGTGGCCAGCATCAGCCCCATTGCCTCTGCCTCCACCACTTCCAGGAGCAGAGGAGCAGGAGCTGCCTCTGCCTCCACCACCTCCAGGAGCAGAGGAGCAGGAGCTGCCTCTGCCTCCACCACCTCCAGGAGCAGAGGAGCTGGAGCTGCCTCTGCCTCCACCACCGCCAGGAGCAGAGGAGCTGGAGCTGCCTCTGCCTCCACCACCTCCAGGAGCAGAGGAGCTGGAGCTGCCTCTGCCTCCACCACCTCCAGGAGCAGAGGAGCAGGAGCTGCCTCTGCTGCCCGTACCTCCGCAGGGAGTACGGTGGCCGGAGCCCCAGAAAGGGGAGCTGCCGGCCACGAAGAAGGGGGACGAGGTCCGGAGACCACTTTCCCCAGCAGCAGTTTCGCTGCAGGAGTTCTTGTGGCCGGAGCCCCACAGGAGGGAGCTGCCGGCTACGAAGAAGGGGGAGGTCGGGGGACCACCTGCCCCCGCAGCTTTTTCGCTGCAGGACGGGACCAGCATGCTGTCAGCCGTGCCACTACCGGCAGGGGAGCTGACAGCATTTCCAGCCATGGGCCCACTTAAGCCTCCCTTCCCAGCCCGAGACTTTGTCCTGGACTGCTGGGTTTTTAAGGGGGGAGGTGGCCGTTGAGGCCATGTGTGCTGCGCACAAGGGGGGGTATATGTGGCAAAGTGCCCCGCCCCTGTGTGCATTTGTGTGTTCTGTGTTGTATATATGCGTGCGTGTGTAAATGTTGGTGTATAGATTGGTACACGGGATATAAACGGGTCTGTGTTTCACGTGTATTTAAAAAGTGTAGATTTGTATTTAGGCACGAGGAGAGCACAAATCACTTCACGTGCTGGTTAAATGTAATATGTGAGCACGGGGTTGCACAGAATTAATTCACGTGCTGGGATTCAAGTGAATAATTAATTAGTAATTGAATCCCAGCACAACAGTATATATAGAGACACGTAGCACTCAGTCGGGGGTTGGGTGTTCGGAAGAGGAGAACGGGTGAGAGAGAGAGGAGAGTTAAAATCATTAGAAGTAAAGATAAGTGTTTGTTCTCACCGTGTTTGTTTGTCTCCGTGCACCGTTTGTTAAGTGTCAGTCGTTTTGTCTGTCTGTTTATTTTGGCGTCAAGTGCCGTGTCCTGTTTTGTATTCCGTTGTTTAAACCTTTTTATTTTGTTATTAAACGCTGAGTGCAGCCATTGCACTCAGCTCATCACAACCACCGTCTCTGTGTTTGAATTCCTTTCTGGTCTGACGCAACCCACTCTGGCCGTCTTTGTGACACAGCCACAAACAAAAGAGTTAATAAAAACATCCTAAATCAGCTGTGTCATCCCCAGCTACTCTCTGTATATATAAATGTGAAGTATATGGGGCTGGCAGAGTTCAGGTCACATTGTCATATCATTTGAATGGAATGAGGAAGGCTTGTGTGCACTTAAGGCATGTAGCTTAAGCTAAAAGCAACTCAAAGCCAGGTACAGTACAGGCACATTTAGAGAAAATGTATAACTAAATATTGGAGCAACGGAACCCTAAACCCTGAAGGAAAAGGGAAAAAAAGAATAGAAAAAAGTCTCTTTAAGGTTTTGTAATCGTGTATCTGTCTTGGGTATTGTTAAATAAAAAGCCTTGGCAAACACCTGCAAGCTAAATCACTTTCTCAACTGACAATGACAGTTTGTAATTCATAACTATGCCACTTTTCTTTAGGATCTTGGGAATACATGGAAATGTTAAAGCTGTGTTACAAGGAGCACTACTGGAGCATTTTCCAACAACTGTATTTGGAGATTACCCGCAAAGTGAGCTACTCCCATACAGAAAAGAATAAACAATACATATATTTCAAAAATATATTTTAAAACATATAGTGAAATATTAAAAAATGGCCACATAAATATATTGAAATAATTATACAATATATAATATATATACTTACAATTGTATATATTTAAATATATTTTAAAGTATATCCCAACATATAGTATGAAAAATAAGGGAACATACTTCAAAGTATGCTTCCATATACTTTCAAATATATAAAATGATATATTTTTTACAATATTTTGATTTATATTGTAATATTACTGCTACACATGTGTTCTACCCAGAAGTGAAGACACTACAGCAAACAGGTCTCATGCTGGTTTTAAAGCCAGCACGAGTAGCAATTGTTTATATATTCTTTAGTTCTCTTTACATTACATTCTGCCTCTGAACACCCAGCCCTGATGAGTGACTGATCTGCTCTTTTATACAGCTGTGCCTGGGCTCAATTTGCTTGTTAATCATTCAGTCGAGCCAGGCACATTCTGCACGTGAACTGCTTTGGCAGGGATAGCAATGAATCCTTCCCTGCCGACCTAAAACACCCGCGCCCCACAAGCATTCACTTTAAATAATACCACATATAATAATAAACAAAATACGCACAGGGGCGGTGTGTACATCATCACAGGCATTCTCACTCTGTGAGCAGGCCAGGCTCTTTTTTTTCTCTGCCTGCAGTAGCAGAGGTTTTGAATGACAGCTGCAAGCACTGCCCTAAGCAGTGACATGCACAGAGGGGGCCCAAAAGTGTCCTTCTCCTCAGTCATAAAATATATTGTGATGCTTGAAAAGTGCCCTTTTTTCTCAGTGAGCCGTGCCCTTTTAATGTTCCCTGCACATTACCGGCCCAAAGTGTCCAGTTAATTTGCAACCGTGTCCTCATGTCCTGGTTTCTGTACTACCCTTAAAGCATTGGTTCAGGTTGATATCTATATTTGATATGTATATTTCTTACTTGCCTGTGCTTTTTCTTACTTCCAATTCTTTAATTATAAGCTAAAAGACTAATTGTTTTTAATTTAGCACTGTATTCCATTAAACAAGTGACAAGGATGACTCACTAAACTTTGTCTTAAAGAAAGCACAGCTGAGTTTGCCAGTGGTGACATGTGACTAATTGCCATCCTTCAACAGGTCAGCTACTAGGATGACCCTTTTTGCAGAAGTTAATCTTGCCAGAGGCGGATATTATTACAAATGTAATACTTTACTGTATAATCTGATTTTTTCACCTTCCCTTGAATTACATGGCCTGCCAGCAGCTCGTCATGCTTTTTGTCCCAAGGAATTGAATTATGTAAGGAATGAGCTCACTGATACCACTGTAAGGAAGTAATGCTCATGTGAAATGTTTTGGACTCAAAATACATTACTGAGGTTGTCAGTTACTATATTTGGCTATGTTGCCTTAAGAAGTAGGATGTTGGCTAGAAGCAATTTTATTTATTAAAATTACCTAATTTATTAAAACACACACTGCACTGCAGACGCTCTTTGCAAACTTTACTAGCTGGGGCCCCCTTTAAGAAAACATTTTTTATCCCCAGTTTTCCCAAATGTATAATCCCTCACTGCAGCAACTCCCCACAGCAGCTCAGGAGACCTGAAGGTCAGTTGGCATCCACTGCCAAGCCAATCACTCAGAGGCTGTGAGTTAACTTCTACTGCAAAGCCAACCACACAGAGGATGTAAGTGAACTTCCACCTCCAAGCCAGTCTCACAGAAGATGTAAGTGAATGTCTACCTCTAAGCCAACCACACAGAGGATGTAAGTGAACTTCCACCTCCAAGCCAGTCTCACAGAGGATGTAAGTGAATGTCTACCTACAAGCCAATCACACAGAGGATGTGTGAACTTCCACCTCCAAGCCAGTCTCACAGAGAATGTAAGTGAACGTCTACCTCCAAGCCAATCACAGAGGATGTGTGAACTTCCACCTCCAAGCCAATGACACAGAGGATGTGTGTGAACTTCCACCTCCAAGCCAATCACACTGAGGATGTAAGTGAACTTCCACCTCCAAGCCAATCACACAGAGGATGTGAGTGAACTTCTACCTCCAAGCCAATCACATAGAAGATGTGTGAACTTCCACCTCCAAGCCAGTCTCACTGATGATGTAAGTGAACTTCCACCTCCAAGCCAATCACACAGAGGATGTGTGAACTTCCACCTCCAAGCCAGTCTCACTGAGGATGTAAGTTAACTTCCACCTCCAAGCCATTCACACAGAGTATGTGAGTAAATGCGCTGTTGCACCGGTTTATTGAAAATAATAAATGAACAAAATAAAAGGTTTAACAAAACAGAACAAACACTGAACAAACCAAACAAAACGAACACTCAACCAAATAAGTATCGTGCTGGTGTTGAACCAGCACAAGTAGCAATTGTTTTCTTTTTTTTTTATCTCTCTCTCTCTCTCCGTACCTCCTCACTGTACACCCCACCCTGAGTGAGTGATTTGTGCATCTATATATACAGCTGTGCTAGGATTCAATTATTAATTAATTATTCACTTGAATCCCAGCATGTGAACTAATTTGTGCAATCCCCGTTCCCACATACAAATACACACTTTACTCTGCACGTGAAGTGATTGTGCAATCCCCCGTGCACCAATACATACACCAACAATAACACACTACATACAACATACAACATAAAACACAAAATACGCACACCCTGCCACACAGCTTTTTGCTGAGGGACCCCCCCCCCCCGCTATAAAAATTCCACAGCCCAACATATACATTTTATATATATATATATATATATATATATATATATATATATATATATATATATATATATACACACACACACACACACATACACCCACAAAATGGATGGAAATAAGACTCCTATTGCTATTGCATAGTAGTTTCCCCCATTCCAGGTTTTACAACGAGCTTGATTAGCCCTCATGTGAAAAAGGTTTATCTTATTAAACTCATGCTACTAAAACCAAGCCAACCAAACTGCTATGCAATCGGAGTCTTTATTTCCATCCCTGGTACATATACATATATATACATATATATATATATATATATATATATATATATATATATATATATATATATATACTGTATATATAATTATTTTTGTTTTACCTACTCAATGTGTTGCTGGTTAAGATGTGGAGGTATCTTCACCAGGCACACACGCATGTCATGGTCAATGTTCATGGCTGAAAATCCAGTTTTGCATAAGTAGGTTGTACTGAATGGGACCAACACTTTCAGTGCTGCAGAAGAACTTTGTTCTGAGGGAGCTGTCTGATGAAATGTCAGTGAGCTCTTCTAACAGCTTTGATGGGACAGAGGGTGGCAGTTTAGCTTCAATATTCTCACTAATGGGATTTGTAGCCCACAGGTGTGTAGCGGCTTGTTCCGTCGTGAGTTCAGGAAAGTAAGTATTACATTTGTTGTGGTTTGATTATGTTGAAGTCAGTGTTCAATGCACTGCGAAAACTATGTCTTCCTTGGCCTTCTGCTCTGCAAACATTTCCTTTACAATTTCAACTAAACTCCTCAGCAATCATATGCAATTTTTTTTTGTTTTAGCAATTTTCTGCACCACTATGTACGATGACACTACAATTTTTTTTATCTGCGGTAGTTGTGGATTTCATTATGGCTTTAGTACCAAGCATTTCCTTAGCCTTTCGCTCAAGAAAGGCTTGTTTTTATATATTTCATGCTTGCTAATTAAATGTCTTTGTAATATGGAAGGTTTCAAACATTCACTGAACAGTACTTGTGCACAAATTACATACTGCAGTTGAGGTACATCTCTATTTCCAGTACAACCCGAGAACGTGTTATGTAACCTGAGAACATGTTAATTTCTGAGCATGCTTATGACATGCTGAAGCTAATAGGTTTCAGCGTGTCATAAGCATGCAGGGAAAATAACACATTCTCTGGTTTATTTTTGGAGGACCCCTTGAAACCTCCTCAAGGTCCCCTAGGGGGGCGCGGACCCCCGGTTGAGAACCCCTGCCCTATGGCAAATCCCTCCTTTATCACTCAAATGATTGAAAATCGGCTGCAACAGGAAGATGCATCATTCATATATTGCAGAACACATCAGGGATTTGCATGCTGTTAGATGAATGTGTTTAACATATTGCAGTTTTTGCCAACTCCTTTATACTAAGGCAGGTGGTGACAGCATTGACTCATTGTCATTAAGAGACTTCTTTCACTGGCAGACCCTACACAGTAAACAACTAGAGTCAGCAACATCTATATTAAATTAGAACCTAAGAGCGCTCAGGGATAGTCAGCACATTTGTTTGCAGGGGCTCAACCAGCTTGCACTGGCGCCAATAGTACTTGCAGTACATAGCTGACAATGACAATTTCATTCAGTGTGACAGGACTGTGACAGGTTTCTGTCCCCACTGCATTGCAATGAAGCAGCTAGGTATAGAAAGCATGAACTATGGACCTGATGGCAACAATCTCTAGCGATTACTGTAAAGGAGGTTGCAGGGGTTATTCATGGAGAAACAAAACTTGGAAAACCAGAAACTAGATGCTTTACATTAACCAGGCATTCATTAATAGGAATTGTGCAGGAGTTACATAAAGAGATACTTGGATCTGTATATTATATATAGGGCTTCTGTTTTTCTGTTTTTATTAATTCCATGTCTCGCGTTAGGTTAAGGATTTATGTTACAATTACTTTATCATAACTTCAAGTGAGCGATTGGTCTGGCGAGTGTATAGATCACACGGCAATGTCTTCTGGTCAGAAACTGTGTCCAATTTTTCTAATGTAGAATGACAAAATAATTTTCGTATGAGTCTTGAAACACTTAATTACTTGGCAGATCAGTTGAGACACTACATTGAGAAACAACATACAAACTTTATGATACCAATTAATTACAGGAATAGATTAGCAATTGTATTGTTGTGGCATGCAACTCCTGGAGAATATCGCACAATTGCCAGCAGTTTTGGAACTGGCAAATCCACAGTTTGTGTGTTGGTTAAAGAAGTGTGCAGGGCCATCATACATGTTTTTTCGAGCGACTTATCAGCATGCCAAAGGGAAATTGGCTAACAGAGACAATTGAAGGCTTCTGCAAGTGAGGATTTCCACAGTGTGCTGGTGCAATAGATGGTACACACATACCAGTAATTGCACCCAGAGATAGCCCGGCAGATTACCATAACTGGAAGCTGTTGGGGATCACAATTGTTGGTAAATACATTATTCCCAATCTATAACACAAACCAGAATGGTTATCCACTGAAAACAAAATACTGATATAGTATTCCTAAAAAAAAATCCTGCAGATTTATCAAATAATGTTATCGCTTCAAGGAACATAGGATACTTCTTGAAGCAGCCTTTTTAAAACAAATGACGGTCACTAACCATTACAAAATGTTTGTCTAAACTTTTAATATTTTTTTAAAACCATAATAAGTGTGTAAAACCAGTACTATAATTTAACATTTACAGACCATACTTGTTAAACTTACTGTCAATCTTGTAACGGACTATATGAGGAGCTACACTGGTTATCTGTGAACAGCTGTCCATTTGTGAATGCCGTTACTCCTGTCCTCCCGACCCATTCATTTGTCAACATGCAGACTGAACACGCCCCCTGGGATACAGAGCAACAAGCTATTGGTTACAGAACTGTAATCCTTTTAGTCATTATATATCCTTTAAAACACTTGAATCAATCAATCAGTCAATCTTTATTTTGTATAGCGCCTTTCATAGTGGACAACCATCACAAAGTGCTTTACAAGATGCAGTACCAACAAGAACATCCATAATATTTTAAATACAGAGAAATGCATAATACATGCTATATAGTAAAAAAAAAGCACAATACATTAAATATAGTGGAAAGTGCATAATACATGATAGTAGCAGCAACACAGCAGCTGATAGAAGATATCAGGCTTAAAGAGCATGGAAAGCAAGACAGAACAGGTGGGTCTTGAGGGCTGATTTAAAGTGAGCGACGGTGGGAGCATCACGCACCAAAGCTGGGAGAGAGTTCCAAAGAGTCAGAGCCATGAAGCTAAACGAGAGTTCTCCAAGTGTAGTGCAGTCGGAGGACCTCAGCATAGCGGGTCGGCAGGTTGAGGAGGTACTCGGGTCCTGTGTGATGAAAGGCATTGTAGGTGAGCAGGAGAGTTTTGAAAATAATCCTGAACTTTACAGGTAGCCAGTGCAGCTGGGTAAGATGGGGGATAATGTGATCACGTTTTTTACATCTGGTAAGGATCCTGGCAGCGACATTCTGAACTAGTTGCAGTCGGTTTATGCCGGGAGACCACCATATAGAGAGTTGGAGTAGTCGAGTCGAGAGGATACAAATGCATGACAAAGTATCTCCGCATCCGGGAGGTAAAGGTAGGGATGGACTTTGGAGATATTTCAAAGATGGCAGAATGAAGTTTTGACCACAGAGGAGAGGTGGGCATCAAAGGAGAGGTTGCTGTCAAGAAGTACACCAAGGCTTTGTACTGCGGGGGAAGGCAGCAGCAGACAGTTTCTGAGGTTCAGGGCAGCTATATTTTGATTTTTAAGTTGAGTTTTAGATCCTAGTAGAAGGAGTTCAGATTTGCTAGTGTTTAGCTGAAGAAAATTGGCAGACATCCAGGCCTCAATGTCTTGAATGCAAGCCGAGAGCCGGACCATGGCAGAGGGGCTTCCAGGGTCGGGTTTTAAGTAAAGGTGGGTGTCGTCAGCATAGGAGTGAAACATGAGGCTATGTTGGCGGATGAGGTGACCCAAGGGAAACGTGTAGATATTGAAGAGAAGAGGCCCAAGAACAGATCCTTTGGGGACACCACAAGTGACTGGGTTTGCAACGCCACTGCGTCCAGCATAGAAAACAGACTGCATGCGTCTGGATAGGTAAGAGGACATCCAGGAGAGACAGGTTCCAGAAATCCCAGCATACTTCTGATGGCGGTCAAGAAGAATGCCATGATCTATGGTGTCAAAAGCGGCTGTTAGGTCAAGGAGGACAAGCACAGAGGGAGCACCAGCATCAGCACTGAGCAAGAGATCATTCACAATCCAGAGCAGTGCAGTTTCGGTACTGTGATGCGGCCGGAAACCAGACTGTAGAGTTTCAAGCAGATTGTTATCCGTGAGATGTTTCATCAGCTGACTGGCTACAGCCCTTTCGAGAATTTTTGAGAGAATAGAATAAATTATACATACAGTAGCCTCCGGAATTATTCATACCCTTGATACAATGTAACTGAAAGTTGGTTTTAAATTTATGCAACAAATACTGAATGTAGGCACTTGCATTTATTTTGCTGAAACCAATTCCATTGTATTAAGGATACGAATAATTCTGGAGGCTACTGTACAGAAAACTTCTTGTCCTGTAATTTTGATGAACATGCACACTTTTTTAAAGCCCTTTCACTTAATTTAGCGATTTTCACAGGAATTATTACTATTATTCATTTATTATTATAAATGTATGCTTGCAATGATTCCTATAAGTAGTTTTACAGATGTGTATGTGGGATAGCCAGATAGAACACACAATGCACAGATTTTGTCCAATTCCGATTTGAACATTGTAGTAGAGTGGCACAAAGGTCACCTTTTCCCAAAAGAGGTTTGTGAACATTATTGGCTAATAAAAATGATACATTCAAGATCTAATTGCGTTTTAAGTTTTATTATTATACTAATGCAGATATTTGAATGTTATCAGAATGCAATCATGGTAAATGAAGTGGAAGTCCCTATTTGTTTGATAGGAGATCCCATGTATCCTTCGAAAAAATGGTTGATTAAAGGATTCCCTAACACAAGCAGAATAACCAAGGCAGAAAAACGCTTCAACTACAGATTAAGTTCTGCCCGAATGGTGGTCGAAAATGCTTTTGGGCGACTGAAAGGAAGGTGGAGACGTTTACTTAAAAGAGTGGATGTGGACACTGTAGATGTTCTGGATATAACTGTGGCATGCTGTATATCACACAATATCTGTGAAATAAATAAAGAATATTATCTGCCCGACTGGGACTTGGAAAGGGAAGAACAACAATTACAACAGCTTTGGCCAATAGTTGAAGCCACAGACAATAATACTGTGTTCAGAATATACCCAGATATTTAGTGAACAAGGGAGCAAGCAATGCAGATGGTAAATTGATCTTTATAATAGTGAGTTGTGTTTTATATTGGTTTTGGAAATATAATTAAAACGGACAGAAATACAAATAACAATTTACTGTGGCCTTTTAATAAAACATCAAGTTGAAGAAGTACCATGGTACATTTTTATAGGGGAATGTATTTACTTGATTTTTTGTGTGGTACTTGTACATTTATCTATGAACTACCTCTTTCTAAAGACTCACCCGCTGCAGCCGCGTCTGACTGTGCCACACTGCTGTAGCAGGACGCTGGGGTCCAATTGGGGTTCATCGATGCTTCATTAACCACGGTGAAGTGGTGAAGGTGAAGTGGCAAGGGTTAAGTGGTTTGTGACGGTGCCGCGTCCGTCCCATGTGAACTGTGTATGGAATGATATCGGGATGCTGAAATATTTATTTACAACTCGATATAACTTGGACTATTTGATATAACCCGGCAACGATAAAAGAAACAAATACCGTTGTTGAGACGGGGACAGCATGGTTTCATTCTGTACTAATGTATTGTATTGTGTGGTGAAAAAAAACAAACAAAAAAAAACAAACAAACAAAAAAAAACGTACTTACCTTTGTATGGTGAAGGGCCGTTGTTACCTTTCTGATTATCTTCTTATAATCAGCTTTAGGGACCTGCAAAACTAACAAGCCCCAAGGGCCAGAGCAGAATAAACTCCAAGTTTATATACTTATATAGCTCTGGGGTAAACCCCTAAACAGTTTGCATAATGATAATAGCGATGCACCTTATAACAACAAACATTGACCACTGTAGTAATTAGAACAAAATATCTGCGGTTTATTACCAGAGAATACAAGCTCAACACGTGTCTTACTCACAGCATGGCCAGGAGAGAGAAAAAAAAACTCAGAGCACTTCCCTGACAACACAGCCACCCCTCCCTCACTTTACCCAGAATTCCCCCATTTAAAGGCACAGTCTTATAACACCGTGATACTTGGGATAATGATGGTAGTGATAGAAGGGAAAAGAAAACAGGACAGAATGGAAAGGTTAAGTTAAAAACATAAATAAATAATTGTGCTGAATGCAGTTTTAATCTCCCAGCAAACGGGAAAAGGTGCACATTTTTCCGCTTGCCGTGCGATCAGCATTAGCACGCGTAAAGATTAAATAAATGTATATTTGCACATATTATCTTGCTGTTAGTTGCACGGAGGATTGCTGTGGTGTTTTAAAATTAACTATTTTAATAAAAAGTAACTTAAAGAAAAAAAGATTAGAAATACTTACCATTCAGCAGGAGGGTGGAGATAGAAGGCGCCATTTTGTGGGCGGAGACTAATATAACTTCGGGTTACCAAAAGTGATGTAATGCGGGCACTTTGAGTTTTATTTACCGTATTGCTGTTAATAGCCGGACCCTTGGATGCACCCAGTAGTAGCAGGGGGGAGTAGTTATTATTTAAACTAAGCCACATGCTATTCAGTTATGGGTTTGGGCAATAATTTCTGTATGATTTGAATTTTAATGGTTACACTAGTTATTGATATTAATGATAAAGTATATTTTGTATGGTAACTTATGAATGGGGTTTTAGTAATCTTGGTTGAGTCCCAGGGGAGGAGTTACAGATGGGTTGCTCTATAAAGGGATTCAGTTGGAGAGAGAGAAAGGAGGAATAGGTGGTATTAGGTACAGCGTATAATGCTGGAGGTAATAGTTTTTAGCCTGCTAAAGGAAGTGTGGTTTGTTTAACTATTTTTTTTTTGTGTGTGAAAGAAAACAAAATAAATGATTTATTTTTGGTGGAGTTTGTTTGCTGCACTTGGCCACTTTATTTCAAATAAAGTTTGGACAAATCCTCTATCCACTCAACTTGTCTGTCTACCTTTCTCTGCCGTTCTGCACTACACCATAATGATCACTCGACCAACCCTACAAATGGTGGCAGTGGTGGGATGTTCCAGTGATTGGTAGCAGAAAGTATATGACACAAAAAGACTACAGAAGGCAAGTTAAAGTGGGAGAGCGGCAGCAGTCAGTAGAATGCCAGCGAAACGGCGCCAACTAGAGGAGACTGCGGCAGAGGAGACTGGGGAAGTGAAGATGGCGGCAGCCCAGGTGACCACAGTGAGGACCCAAGGCCAGTTTCAGCCACCAGTCGGAAGCCAGGAATGGCAGAGCTTGCTGGAATGTTTAACACATACCTCCAAGCTCAAGAGAGGAGAGAGGAGCGTATGGAAAGAGAAGAAGCAAGACAAGAACAAAGACGGAAGATCATACAGCATCAGTTTGGGCAGCTGCAAGCGGAGGTGGCGAGAGGCCTTCAAAGGGAGCATGAGAAAACAGGCAGCAGAGACAACACTTCCGGAGATTCAGAACATGTCACAGAGCCATGGAGAGGTCCAAGATATGGCTGGAGAGACCCAAAATTGGAATTGGAAGATAAAGATGACATTGAGCAGTTTTTGACCACCTTTGAAAGAGTAGCCACTGCTTGTTTGTGGGATAAAGGAAACTGGGCCATACGTTTAGTTGCATTACTCACAGGAAAGGCTCGTAGTGCTTTTGTAGCCATGAATATTGAAGACACCACGGACTATGATAAAGTGAAAGAGGCAATCTTAAAAAAATATGAGATTAACTCCGACACTTACAGACAGCGGTTCCGATCTGCAGAAATATTGAAAGGAGAGACACCAAAAGAGCTATATGTGTGATTGGAAGAGCAGTATAAGAAGTGGATACAGTCAGAGAAACATACCAAAGAGGAGATAGGAAAGCTAATAATCTTGGAACAGTTTCTACGCATGATTAATACAGAAGTGAGGATCTGGATTAAAGAACATGATCCAGCAACAGCTCGGGAGGCAGCGCGCCTAGCAGAAGTGTTTGTATCAGCTCGGAGAGGATACAAGATCTATTCCTATGCCCGTGGGTCGAGCTCTACAGGACCGGGTAAGTCTGAGGGACTGGGACAGGGTGTTGGTCAATTTAGTAAAATTAATACATATCCCATGCAAAGTGGTAAAGTTGATAAAATAATATGTTATAATTGTGGAAAAGAAGGACATATTAAGCCAAGTTGCCCATTAAGAAAAGAAAAGCCATCAAATTTTAGTTATGTGCCCAGACCTAGTGAGGAGGGAGATAAGAGAAGGGGGTTGGAACAGATAACTGAGATAGCCTTGAATGGAAAGAAGGTACACGCTATGTTAGATACCGGAAGCTCCCAGACACTGGTGAAGGAAGGATTAGTTTCTAGTGATTGTTTCAATGAGGGGGCTGCTCTAGGAATTAGGTGTGTGCATGGAGACGTAAAAGGTTACCCTACAGCTGATGTTTATTTAGGTATAGAGGGACAAACTTTTTTAGTCACTGTGGGTATAGTGAAGGAACTGCCATATCAAGTTTTGTTGGGCCAGGATATTCCTATTCTTGGGAAGCTGGTGCAACAGGTCCAGCCCTGTAATGTAGTGGTTACACGGTCTAAAAGTAGGCGGTTAGAACCAGGAAGTGCGTCATTGCAGACATGCCATTCTTTCATGCAGAGTTGGGGGAGGGCAGTACTAGGGTACGGAAGAGCAAAAGACAGCGGAGAACTGAAAAATTAAAATATACCATAAAAAACAGGCAGTTGGAGTTACCTAATGAGCATACTGCAGGGGATGATTTTGAAGTACCCACTAATTTGGGAGATTTACAGAAAGCAGATAGTACTTTGCAGTCTGTCTTTGACCAAGTGGAGAAGGGAGGTAAAGAGAACGCTGGGTGGAGGGGAGAATGTTATGTACTAGACAAGGGTTTGTTGTATAGACAGTCAGAGGAGGGGTCTCAATTAGTTATACCACTGGAACTGAGAAATAGGATTTTATCTTTAGGACATACCATTCCATGGGCAGGCCATTTGGGTACACAAAAAACTTTAGCTCGAATTGCGCACAGATTTTTTTGGCCAGGCTTGTACAAGGAGGTAGGAGATTATATACGTTCATGTCCAGAATGTCAGGTAGCTTGTGGAGTGGGGAAAGCAAGTAAAGCACCACTAATATCTTTACCTGTAATTGAGGTTCCTTTTGAAAGGGTGGCTATGGATGTGGTTGGCCCTTTAGAAAGGAGTCGGTCAGGTAACCGGTTTATGTTAGTAATTTGTGATTATTCTACTCATTATCCTGAGGTTTTTCCTTTGAAAAATGTGAAGGCAAGACAGGTGGCATCTGTACTGTTGCAGCTGTTTTCCAGGGTGGGCATACCACGAGAGATATTAACAGATCAAGGTACTAATTTTAGATCTGATTTGCTCAAACAAGTTTACCATTTGCTGGGGATTAAAGCAATTAAGACCACCCCTTACCATCCTCAGAACGATGGGCTGGTAGAGAGGTTTAATCGAACACTGAAGAGCATGCTGGGAAACTTTGTGAGAGATACTGGTTCCGACTGGGATCGATGGTTACCATACTTATTATTTGCTTATCATGAAGTCCCCCAGGCATCCACTGGTTTCTCCCCTTTTGAGTTGCTGTTTGGTAGGCAGGTGAGGGGTCCCCTGGATTGAAAGAGGAATGGGAGTCACCCCAAGAGAATCGTCTGAATGTTGCCTCCTATGTTCTGAAGATGAGGGATCGCCTTGAAAAGATGTCTGCTTTGGCTCGAGAAAACTTGAAAGAGGCACAGAGAAGGCAGAAGACCTGGTATGATATAAAGGCCAGATCACGGTCATTTGTTCCAGGACAGCAGGTTTTGCTCTTGTTGCCTAATAAAGAGAGCAAACTGCTAGCCCAATGGCAGGGACCATTTATAGTGCTGGAGAAGAGAGGGCAAGTCAACTATCTAATTGAAATGCCTGATCGTCGGAAGAAAGAACAAGTGTTTCACATTAACTTGTTAAAAGAATGGATTCCCAGGAATGAAGTAAGTCTACACCTTTTCATTAGAGCTGTGGAAGATGAGGAGGAGGAGGAAGAGATGTACTTTCCCACCACCAATCAGAATGTGAGTTGGGATTTGACTCATCTGACCCTAAAGCAGCAAGAGGAGATCAAGTCTTGTCTAATCACAGATGTTTTCCAAGAGAAACCGGGTTATACACAGTTGGTGCAACATCAGATCCAGCAGAAGGAGATGAATCCAACTCGACAGTGGCACTATCGAGTACCAGAGAAGCTTCTGTCTGTATTAAAAACAGAAGTGGAGATCATGTTGTCCTTGGGACTCATGGAGGAATCTGCTAGTGAGTGGAGCAGTCCCATTGTCTTAGTTCCGAAAAAAGATGTCAGTATGCGTTTCTGCATCGATTTTAGGAAGATCAATGCTGGTACCAAATTCGATCCTTATGAAATGGTGGAGAAGATTGGGAAAGCAAAATACATCAGTACTTTGGATCTCTGTAAAGGTTATTGGCAGGTTCCCATGGCACCGGAATCCAAGGAGATTCGAACACCCTTTGGTCACTACCAATTCAAAGTGATGCCTTTTGGTTTACAGGGTGCTCCGGCCACATTCCAAAGGCTGATGAATTTGGTACTGAAAGGAGATGACCGATTCGCTGCAGCCTATCTGGATGACATCGTTATATATAGCCAGACATGGGAAGAACATCTACAACACCTTACAGCTGTGATATAAAGACTCTATCAAGCTGGACTAAATGTCAACCCTCAAAAATGTGGCTTTGCCAAGAAAACAACTAAGTACCTGGGTTATTATCTCGGTAATGGCGAGATTCGACCTCAGGTGGAAAAGGTTGAGTCTATTCGACAATGTTTACCACCTGGAACCAAGAAGCAAGTGCACTCCTTTCTGGGTCTCATTGGGTGGTATCGAAGATTCATTCCTAACTTTTCATCAAAAGCAGCAGCTTTGACTGAGTTAATCAAAAAAAGCTATTCCTAATAAAGTTAGGTGGACTAAGGACTGTGAAAATGCTTTCCAGCAGTTAAAGAAGCTTTGTGCAAAGATCGGTGCTGCAGAGCCCAGATTTTAACCAACCATTTCTTGTTCAGACGGATGCATCTGGGTTGGGACTGGGGGCTGTTCTTTTACAGGGTGAAGGGGAAACCCGGAAGCCTGTTCTATATATCAGCAGGAAGTTGTTTCCCCGGGAGATAAACTACTCCACTGTAGAAAAGGAGTGTTTGGGAATCAAGTGGGCCGTAGATTCACTGAGGTACTATTTGTTGGGCCGTCATTTTCAAATAGAGACTGATCATCGTGCTTTACAGTGGCTTGGACGAATGAAGGATTTGAATGCCCCGGATCACCCGATGGTACCTGAGCCTACAGCCATTCTCATTTGAGGTGGTTTACAAAGCTGGGAAGCAGAATGTTACTGCAGATTACCTTTCTCGAATTCCAGAGAAACCCGAGAAAGGTTAAAGGGGGGCTGGGGGATGTGACGGTGCCGCATCCGTCCCATGTGAACTGTGTATGGAATGATATCGGGATGCTGAAATATTTATTTACAACTCGATTGAACTTGGACTATTTGTTATAACCCGGCAACGATAAAAGAAACAAATACCGTTGTTGAGACGGGGACAGCATGGTTTCATTCTGTACTAATGTATTGTATTGTGTGGTGAAAAAAACAAACAAAAAAAACAAACAAACCAAAAAAAAACATACTTACCTTTGTATGGTGAAGGGCCGTGATACTCGGGATAATGATGGTAGTGATAGAAGGGAAAAGAAAACAGGACAGAATGGAAAGGTTAAGTTAAAAACATAAATAAATAATGCGTGCTGAATGCAGTTTTAATCTCCCAGCAAACGGGAAAAGGTGCACATTTTTCCACTTGCCGTGCGATCAGCATTAGCACGCGTAAAGATTAAATAAATGTATATTTGCACATATTATCTTGCTGTTAGTTGCACGGAGGATTGCTGTGGTGTTTTAAAATTAACTATTTTAATAAAAAGTAACTTAAAGAAAAAAAGATTAGAAATACTTACCATTCAGCAGGAGGGTGGAGATAGAAGGCGCCATTTTGTGGGCGGAGACTAATATAACTTCTGGTTACCAAAAGTGATGTAATGCGGGCACTTTGAGTTTTATTTACCGTATTGCTGTTAACAGCCATACCCTTGGATGCACCCAGTAGTAGCAGGGGGGAGTAGTTATTATTTAAACTAAGCCACATGCTATTCAGTTATGGGTTTAGGCAATAATTTCTGTATGATTTGAATTTTAATGGTTATACTAGTTATTGATATTAATGATAAAGTATATTTTGTATGGTAACTTATGAATGGGGTTTTAGTAATCTTGGTTGAGTCCCAGGGGAGGAGTTACAGATGGGTGGCTCTATAAAGGGATTCAGTTGGAGAGAGAGAAAGGAGGAATAGGTGGTATTAGGTACAGCGTATAATGCTGGAGGTAATAGTTTTTAGCCTGCTAAAGGAAGTGTGGTTTGTTTAACTATTTTTTGTGTGTGTGAAAGAAAACAAGAGTTTGTTTGCTACACTTGGCCACTTTATTTCAAATAAAGTTTGACAAATCCTCTATCCACTCAACTAGTCTGTCTACCTTTCTCTGCCGTTCTGCACTACACCATAATGATCACTCAACCAACCCTACATGGTTCTTGACAAAAATCCATCAACAAATGACACGCTAGCTCGGTGACTCCAAATTTTTTCGCACTCTGATAAGAACTCCTAAGTTGTAGGAGCCCGTCCACTGAGACCGTTTTGATCCATGACTTTGTGATATTTTGATTTTATTGCTTTTAGTTTGGAGATTACCTGCTCTCTCGTTGTTATAGAACCTCTTACTGTGCCATCAAACTGATAGTCTACTTCAACTCTCTGATGTCATCAGAACCCCATGTATTATGATCTTGAGCCATTGTTTAAAAACTAATAAATAAGCAAAATTGAGCACAATAGTATTACTTCAGAGATACTTTTGATATTCTTGACAAGAGATGGTTATTTTGTTCTCTCGCACTCTATAGGTTCCTTTTTAAGTCCTCAAGCTGTGCCTCTGTCCCATTCGCTATCTATCTCACAGTATCAACCCCTTTTATATTTAATTGACAATTCCAGAAATAGAACTAAAGAAAATATATAAATGTATATATAATGATAACAACACCATATGATGTGACACCTGTTCGTGTCGCCCCCCCCCCCACCCACCCCCTTTTTTTTTTACCATTTTGGTTCAATAAAATAAAAATAGTGCTGGCTTTGTTCTGTGTTCTTTATACATACACACAGTAGGTCTACATAGCTAAAACTGATGTATAAAACATACAGGAATATTTGTTATAATTATTATACAACAATTATAACAATACTTAAGTAAAAAATATAAGATACTGTACGAGAGTAGTGCGTGTGCCTGTGCTTGTTCACGCTATGTTTAGCTCCTCCCCCTTTCTTTGTACACAGCAGGAAGTAGAGCGGGGCAGTGTGGCGTGTACCAGGGAGAGGTGTTGAGTGCAGAGTCGTTGAGTGGCGTAACCATAGATACGGGTGCAACGGACTGTGGGTACATGGCTGACATTATTATTTCTACTACACGCTGCTTGTTCCGTGCCGTGTACAAAAATACAATTATTGCTGTAGGTTTTGAATTTGACTAAATTGATTTTAGTCATGTGTTGATAGTGGAGTAATAAATAATAATAATAATAATAATATTTATAAATAAATATTGTTAAAACATATACACAGTATATTAAAATAAATGAGACAGAATAAATGTTCTAATATAATTATCAAATACATCAGATTTACTGTGTTTCCCCTTTTTTTATTAGCTCTAAATAAGTTTCTGTGATTTCTGCTTTTATCTCTTTCTAGCGGCTGTAAACTGTCTCCACCCTTTAGGCACTAAATGCCCCTCTCAGTGACATCACACGAAAAACAAAACTATCAGGAAGTGAACATCAGTCCCTCCTCTATCCATTGATGTGTGTTTCAAGCCTGTACTGCAAAGTACGGTGGCCCTGTAAGTCTAAAAAACAAAGTGCTAATTTAATTGTGTTTACACGATCGCGGTCCTAGAAACCCACTTCAGTATGATCATGTTAACACAATCCCAGGTTAAAGGGATAAGGGTTTAGTTTACATTTTCAATTCTTATTTAGCTTTAACACAGAGGACCAGTGATGTCTCAAGGATTTTGGAATGCTGGGTTTGTACTGGACAGCATCGTGTAGTACGCCTGTCATGCAGCGTTACATCCCCTTAGGTGGGAATGCATTGGAAATGGCAGCTTTGATAGAGAACTCTGTCCATGGGGCTGAGCCATCTGTACACTCATTGTCCAACAGGTGCAATGTACTTAACAGCCAGCAGGGGGGTGAGTGGTATGACAAAGAACAACAGTCTGTGTTGTGGGAATTTTGCCTACAAGTGACGACCAGAAATGTACAATGGAAGTTGTTTCCCCTTGAATGGAACCACCACAGGGTGTACTGTATTTATTCCTGCATTCTTATTTTTCCATGTATTGACTCCAATGTAAGCCCACTTGTGCAACTCTGCTTGTTTGCTTCATTGTTGAATGTGAGCGCCATCTTTAAACAGCTTTAGTGTTCAATACAATGTTTAGGAAATGTAAAATTATATTTTTTGAAGATGGCGTTCACATAAAAAAGGAAAGAAAGTAGGAAAATTACCTATACATGAAACAGATGCTCCAGTGGGCCTACATAGGATTCAGTATGCTTTATAGGCCTCTACCCTGTTGTCTCAGTCTGTATACACTTCATGTTGCCTATACATACACTTTCATTGGAATATCTGAACAGGTGATTACACATTATTGAATATGTCAAGAAAAGCCTGTTTGAGGGGTCACCAGGGTGATTGTTAATCTGTAATTTGAAGAAGCCAATACAGTATTTATAATGCTTCTTTTCATGATCAAGCTATGTAAACAAGCATATTATATTAACGATAGGCACACTACTCTTGGCAGCAGCCATGAAAGCCAATACACTTTTACTCTGAATAGGATGGTCTCAACAGTGAAGGGCAATTAATTGAAATCTAATTCATTTGATGTCAGTTAGGACATTACTGTTAACTGTACAGTACCGGTAAAAGCATGCAAAGTGTGACGCGATACCTTCTGTGCTTTGAAGCATGGTTTGGAAAAAGCTGACCCATCATGTAGCTATCATAGATTACAATCATCCTTTATCAGTGTGGTTTACCAAGCTAAACACACAATGAGACACAGTGGGGAGAGAGCAGCATGCACACATCCTGTTTATCAGTGAAGCTCCATTAAGAAAATACAGACAGACATTCTATACATCACTTAACTTTATATTCACAGCACCGGAACAGTTACAGTGTCTATAGTAAATAAAGTAATCAATCCACCGGTGTGGGTAAAGCACAGGCGTTAACCCTTAGATACAGATTCATATGATTTATATAGATTTGCTTTACATCATTCCATATATTATTTACAAAATATATTATCCACTTTGAAACACACCTTTTATTTGGCTATTATATTTCTCCAGTATATACCTTATTCATCCAGTATAACATGGGCAACATCTGAAATGATATTATTAAAAAAGCTCAGGCAAGCCTAGTAAAGCACAGCTATGTATCATAAAAACATGGCTTAGATAGTTCAAATAAAAAGGTTACTTTTAATACTGTCCTCCAATGTAAAAACATTCTATAAGAATTTCAGAATAAATATGAAATGTTAACAACGTACCATTCTACCTTGTACTGCATCTGTACATGTACTGTGCTACCATTGCATTGCCCAAGACAACAGGGAAGCAACAGCATTCTATTAACTTTGAGCTTGATTTTGACTTCTGTGGTATTATGAGTCAGAAGCCAGTGTCGTGATAGTAGCATTAAAATAGCTTAAGAAAATACACAAATTCTTCTTACAACTGAATTGAATTGCTGAGATACTGTGAACTGCATTCAAAAGGTTTTTTTTTTATTATATTGTTATATTTACTGTTTCAGCAAAGTATTTTTGAGGGAAATTACAAGTTAATTTCACACAAAATCATTTAATCTGCATTTACTAGCCATTTTAATCTGCTTTAGCTGTTTGACTGCCAAAGTGAATACACATTTTCCATGAATTACAACAGGTGTAGTGTAAGTAGATGGAAAACTCATGAACAGGTGGGATGCATAATTGAAGGATTACTGATGTAGGGAGAGCTCAGTTTCCATCTTCAACAGGCCCCCTTATGGGTCCCTAGAGAGTTTGGACAAAGCAGAACTGAGTGAAATAGGCGCCAGGCCAGGACTGGAGTGAAAGTGAGGAGAAGGCGACTTTGCCAGTTTCATTACTTACAAATGGAAAAAGGGTCTCTGGCCAGATACTGCATTGTAATTTTCAATCAGTCTTCCAGAGGGTGCTTCAAAAAAAAAAAAAAAAAAGGCCAGGGGTGAGTCGATTTGTCTAGTAAGGCATTGTTCCATTCTGGTAGGATAACAAACAGTGTGTGGTAAGTATAGTTTCTTTATTAAATCAAAGGTAAATACGTTGTGTGTCTCTGTGACAGAGAGCGTGTGAATCAACAATCTCCCTCCCGTCCAGTGAGGGCGCTGTGTAACAGGAACAGTGTGCCCTGGACTGGATGATTTGACAGTTCATTCCAGGGTCAGTTGGAAGTCGGCTATCCAGGAAGGGTGGCGGAGCCACAATACCAGAAGTCACCACCCTATTACTGTAGGCGATGTGTCAGTCATGGAGGAGACATGACTGCACTCGCTACTGAAGGGGGCGGGACTGAAGGTATATCAGGGGATGTGGTCAAGCGATCTGTTCCTCTGTTATGGTTACGATATGACCTGGAGGAGTAAAGCGAAACTGTGAGTGTTTAGTGTTGTCTTGTCTGTCTGATTAACTGTTGTTATTTGTCATTGTAGATGGCTAAATTCCGGGAGTTGTCGCTATTAAGCCAGCATCAAACCCGGACTTCACTGCACCATTGTAATCACTGTTTATGTATTTACAACACCACTTGCACTCACTGTTGGACTGGTGAATGTGTAGGTATTTGAAAGTGTGTGCATTATTATTTTGGGACTGAACCCCGTCGTTTTACTGACTATACACATTGTTGTGTATAGTCATGTGACAGGTAGCTGAGTGGGTATGTTAGGACAGGCGTAATGTGGTGTAAATCAAGAGACTCCAGTCCGTTATGCAGTTAAGCGCCTTGGTTTTATTTTGCCACACAAAGAAAACCAACAATAATGACGCCAGGATACACAGCAATGTGTAACCTGCTAAACTAATAATTATAATAACGCCGGGATACACAGCGATGTGTAACCCGACTAAACAAAGGGAAAAAGGGGTTGCAGTCCCAAAAATAAACAAACAACAAAAACCAATCCGTCTTCCTCTTGTGATACAAAACACGGGGGGGGGGGGGGGGGGTAATAAACCCAGCACTTCCGGGTTGTCGCTCCTGCGGCGTACTCCCGGAGCGTCCCGTTAGTGCTCTAAAAATACAAAGTGCAGAAGGGTTAGCACACAAATCCAAAATAGCAAAGAACCTGCTATCCAAATCCCTTCCTCTGTTTCTCTGCTCGGTTTCTCTCTCTCTCTCTCTCTCTCTCTCTCTCTCTCTCTCTCTCTCACGCACTGTACCTTGCCAGAAGGAACAGAGCCCCGGGCCACGCCCCCTTTTGTACGCTCCGTCCTGCTCCCATTGGGCAGCGTGGGCAATCGCCGTTGACCAATGCGCAATTGCCACAGCGCTCCCCGTCTGGGTTGATGACGTTGCGCACCGTGGCTCTGCCTGTTCCTCCTCTCCACAGCCCTCACCGGTCGGAAGGGAGATCTAAAACAAGAATTCATTCTCTCTTTGTCACATATCCCACCGCTCAGAGTGGAGCCGAAGGAACTCTCGGCCAAACCTACCATCCCCATTACTCCCCCCTCCCGGGAAAAATAATCCGTGTTTTGGTGATCTTTCCCCGCACGATGCACCATATGATACATATAAGGCTACAATGCCAAATACCACCGAGTTATTCGAGCATTGCTATCCTTCATAGTGCTTAACCATCTGAGTGGGGCGTGGTCCGTGACCAGATCAAATGAATGTCCCAGTAAGTAATATCTGAGGGAGTGAGTTGCCCATTTAATGGCTAAACACTCCTTCTCCACAACCGAGTAGTTGCGCTCCCGAGGAAGCATTTTTTCGCTGATGTAGAGAATGGGGTGTTCCACCCAGTTAACTTTCTGGGACAAGACCGCCCCCAAACCAACCTCTGACGCGTCGGTATGGAGGAGGAATCTCTTGCTAAAGTCTGGTGCTATCAGCGCAGGAGCCTGGCATAGTTTTTGTTTAATGGTCTCAAACGCCCCCTGACACTCTTCTGACCACTTGATTAAATTTGGCGCACATTTCTTAGTGAGGTCCACCAGGGGATTGACCACGGTGGCATACTCGGGGATAAAGCGGCGGTAATAACCAGCCAATCCCAATAGTGACCTCACCTGGGACTTGGTCTTGGGGACAGCTGCATCCACCAAAGCCTGGACCTTGGTGGCTACAGGTTTCACCCATCCATTTCCCATGATAAATCCTAGATACTGCGTTTCTAATTTAGCAAACGCACATTTCCTCAGGTTAGCTGTCAGCCGGGCAGCCCTTAGAGACTGAAGGACGGCTTCAAGTCGAATTACATGCTCTCTCCAGGTGGAGCTATATATAACCTGTAAAACGACTCACCCACTTGGGTTCGTTGCCCCTTTAAAAATACGACCCAGGACACTCAAATGGATTTTTTTCAGCGTGGTTGCGCTATTTTTTAATAAACACAAAAGTAAAACAAAGTACACAAAATAAACACCTAGCTCTTTCTGAGCACTAACTACACACGCAGGAACCTAACTATCACTGGACGGCTAAGCCGTTTCCCTGTTCCACAAAACTTAACCACACAGGTTTGCACTGTACCTTTTTCCTCGGGACTGCCAGGAAGCAGAGCACTCCTTTCTGCCTCCTTCTCCTTAGCAGCCTCGAGCATACTGCTTGCTCTCCTTTTAAACCCCGCACCTGGGCCTAATTTCCAATAGCGCCCAGGTGCGGAAGATAATTCATAATAAAACAATTAAACAATTAAACAAAACAATTAAACAATCCAAATCAAAACAGAGCATTTCTATAGCAGGGAGGTTTTAACCCCCTCCCTGCTGTTTCTCATAACCCGCTATGTTACAAACCACATCGTCAATATACGCTGCTGCATACTCACAATGGGGATGTAACACCTCGTCCATCAGTCTCTGAAAGGCGGCGGGCGCACCATGTAGCCCAAACGGCATGGTTTTAAAATGGAACAGCCCATCCGGAGTTGAAAATGCCGTTTTTTCACATGAATCACGGGTCAAAGGGATCTGCCAATATCCCTTCGTCAGGTCCAGAGTTGAGATGAACCTGGCCGCTCCCAGTCGGTCGAGGAGTTCGTTGATCCGAGGCATGGGGTAGGCGTCGAACTTGGCGATAGCATTGACCTTTCGAAAATCAACACAGAAGCGATTAGTGCCGTCCTTTTTGGCCACTATAACGATGGGACTGCACCACTCGCTTCTGGAAGGCTCAATGACCCCAAGTTCAAGCATCGCCCTCACCTCGTTCTGGACACCACTCCGCCGGCTTTCTGGGATCCGGTAGGGCCTCTCCCGAACAGTGACCCCTGGCGGAGTAATAACAGCATATTTGGTAAGGTTAGTTCTGCCGGGCACATCAGAAAACACATCCCCAAATTTCCCGATCAACTTACGCAATTCCACTTGCTGATCTGGAAGTAACTGTTCCCCCATTGAAATCTGGCTGGGGCTAGGGGCCTCTATACAGGGTCCTAAGTCATCCTCCACCTCGCCTGGGGCTATGAATAAGACCTCCCTTGCCTTCCAGGGCTTTAATAAGTTGACGTGATAAATTTCTGTTTTATTACGGCGATCGGGCTGTCTAATTTCATAATTCACTACTCCTACAGCCCGTATCACCTCATATGGCCCCTGCCATTTAGCACACAGTTTCGACTCCAATGACGGAAGAAGCAGCATTACTTTATCTCCTGGCCGAAAGGTTCGAATTCGTGCATTAGTATTGTAATGCTGCTGTTGCCGATATTGAGCCGATCTAAGATTGTCTTGAGCCAATCGACCAATTAAATCGAGGCGATCCCGCAGTAGGAGCACATGCTGCACTACATTTTTAGAGGAGCCCTTGTGTTCTTCCCAACCTTCTCTCAACAGGTCGAGGATGCCCCGTGGCTGCCGGCCATACAGCAGCTCAAAGGGGGAAAATCCTGTTGAGCTCTGAGGCACCTCTCTCACTGCGAAGAGGAGATAAGGAAGAAGAGTAGCCCCATGTTTCTGCTCCTGACTTACAAACCGTCTCAACATTTGCTTCAAAGTTTGGTTAAAACGTTCCACCAGTCCATCCATTTGGGGATGATAAACCGATGTCCTGATGGGACGTATTTTTAGAATTTTATACACTTGCTGTAGCGTTTTCGATAAAAAGTTCGTTCCATGATCAGTTAATATTTCTTTTGGGATCCCTACTCTAGCCATAATCTGACTTAACTCTTTCGCAATTGCAGTGGCACTAGTGGACCGCAGCGGAACTGCTTCCGGGTACCGCGTCGCATAATCCACCATTACTAATATGTGTGTGTACCCGGAATCAGAAGGCAGCACTGGCCCAACTATGTCCATTGCAACGCGTTCGAAGGGAATGGAGACAATTATTATTATTATTATTATTATTTATTTCTTAGCAGACGCCCTTATCCAGGGCGACTTACAATTGTTACAAGATATTACATTATTTTTACATACTATTACCCATTTATACAGTTGGGTTTTTACTGGAGCAATCTAGGTAAAGTACCTTGCTCAAGGGTACAACAGCAGTGTCCCCACCCGGGATTGAACCCACGACCCACCGGTCAAGAGTCCAGAGCCCTAACCACTACTCCACACTGCTGCCCATATGGGCAGTGGGACCAAAGGGGCGGGGCGCACTCGACCCGGCGCTACTCTCTGACAGTCCGGGCAGGTAGCTACATATTTCGCCACCTCGGTGTAGAGCCCTGCCCAATAAAATCGAGCCAGTATCCTGTCCCTCGTCTTGTCAACACCAAGATGTCCTGCAAAGGGGACGTCATGCGCCAGCCTCATGACCTCTGGTCGACAGGACGGGGGAACCATCAACTGTTTGACAGGCTGTCCTGTGCCCGGGGCGGGGTTTACTCTATATAGCAAGTGCCCCTCTACAACGAAATGAGGATATACCAGCGCCCCAATGCCATCAACATCCTTACCCTCAATAGACCGGACCTGTTCCCAAGCGTGCACCAGTGTGGGGTCGTTGTTTTGCTCCCACACTAGGTCCGCGCTTGAGGCCCACACGTCCGGGATATCGACGGGGGCTGGAGTAGTGTCTGCCCTCGAGGGTCCAGTAACCTCGCCCGCCCGGTCACACTGTGTCCCCACCCCCTTCGATTGGTGTTTGGGACCATCAGAACCTTCCCCCGCCAGTCCCCAGCCGTGTCTCATCGATGCGCCCTCCCACTTTTCCTTCCGTCTCTCCTTACGTGTTTTCCTAGGATGGAAAAGGGGAGAAAACAGTTCGGCGTGGAAAGGAAAAACGGTACCAATGACTTCCTTTCCTCGGGAATCTGCCGTGTTTACACGTGTGGTCGAGGCTGCCGGTACTTTTAGTAAATCACGGGGCCGGTTGCCGCCGACGTCATCCCCATCCCGACCCTTTCGATGAGGGCTGTGTACCGCTCCTCCCTCCTCCGTTCCTCAGCCTCCCTCCGGCTGTCCAACGCCTCCAGAATCGCCGATAAAGCAGCGGGGTCCATCCCACTTCTCACACCACGTGTGACAGGTAGCTGAGTGGGTATGTTAGGACAGGCGTAATGTGGTGTAAATCAAGAGACTCCAGTCCGTTATGCCGTTAAGCACCTTGGTTTTATTTTGCCACACAAAGAAAACCAACAATAATGACGCCAGGATACACAGCAATGTGTAACCTGCTAAACTAATAATTATAATAATGCCGGGATACACAGCGATGTGTAACCCGACTAAACAAAGGGAAAAAGGGGTTGCAGTCCCAAAAATAAACAAACAACAAAAACCAATCCGTCTTCCTCTTGTGATACAAAACACGGGGGGGGGGGTAATAAACCCAGCACTTCCGGGTTGTCGCTCCTGCGGCGTACTCCCGGAGCGTCCCGTTAGTGCTCTAAAAATACAAAGTGCAGAAGGGTTAGCACACAAATCCAAAATAGCAAAGAACCTGCTATCCAAATCCCTTCCTCTGTTTCTCTGCTCGGTTTCTCTCTCTCTCTCTCTCTCTCTCTCTCTCTCTCTCACGCACTGTACCTTGCCAGAAGGAACAGAGCCCCGGGCCACGCCCCCTTTTGTATGCTCCGTCCCGCTCCCATTGGGCAGCG
This sequence comes from Acipenser ruthenus, assembly GCF_902713425.1. Classification (NCBI taxonomy): domain Eukaryota; kingdom Metazoa; phylum Chordata; class Actinopteri; order Acipenseriformes; family Acipenseridae; genus Acipenser; species Acipenser ruthenus. The sequence goes on along the minus strand of NC_081210.1, from coordinate 12,197,895 downwards.
TGGGCAATCGCCGTTGACCAATGCGCGATTGCCACAGCGCTCCCCGTCTGGGTTGATGACGTTGCGCACCGTGGCTCTGCCTGTTCCTCCTCTCCACAGCCCTCACCGGTCGGAAGGGAGATCTAAAACAAGAATTCATTCTCTCTTTGTCACAAGTCATTATTATTATTTAAAGCAATTAATAAAGCTTCATTTTCACCATTAAACTGTTGTTGGAGTGTTGTTTCTAATCACTGCATCACCTCTACACCTGTGCACTACAAACCACTTTGCCACAGTCTCTTATTATAAGACATGTCATTTTGTGCAATTTGGGTGAGATGACAAACTGTGCACAATGATTTCTGTTATAATGAGAAACGCCCTGCACATATTAACTTATTATAAATCAGACAAACAGAGATTATACTCAGGAACTTCTATGAAACTTCACTTTCTTGCACCAGGGCCCAGTAAATCCTAGCGCCGGCACTGCTGGCAAGCTTCTTTGTCCAAATAAGAACAAATAAGGGTTGAGGGTTAGAATTTTTTTTCATTCATGTGATAAAATATATATATAATGTTTCAAATTATTGCCATTTGTAAATTACCCCTAAAATGTAATTGTTTTACAAAGAAAGTTTTTTAAAAATGACTGCAGCTACTACAGAGTAAAAAACACAGCCCTTTAGGGTGCATAGGCAGATTGATCTTATCCTTTACAATTCTGTTATTTTCAGTGGGGACCTTTGCTTTAAGATCTAGATTTTTCAGTCCCTTAACCTTAAAGATGCAATGCATGTTCCACTAGTCTCAAGTAGCACCTATCATGTATACCATGAACAAAAAAGTCATTATTAAATTAGGTTAGGGGAGAATTCGTGCCAGTGGTCTTTTGCTGTAGGCTACCGACCGGCTAGATAATCAACCATGTATACAGCTGAATTGAAATCTCTTTAACCTCACTCAAGATTTGTTTCACAAGACAAGCAATGTTTTCATGCCAGCTTGTTGAAAGACTTACAAAACAAAGTTCCAGAAAGTTACAAAAATGACCAGGATGGATAAAGCATTTACTGAGGAATCTGTTGAACTTGTGTACCGGGATACAGTAACCAATTACAAACTTGCACTGGCCCTGCGGAGTTTGGATTCAGGTATTATTATTATTATTATTATTATTATTATTATTATTATTATTATTATTATTATTAGAACATTGTGTAGAATATCAGAATATTTATCCGTCTTCGTATTTGTGTAAAGTGCAGTCTGGGCTCTTGTTTTGAAATTCATGTAGGAAGCTCTAAACCCTGTGACTATACAGTACATATAATCTCAAGGGTTGCTTTTGATGTTGAAGACTGCGGTTCTTCAGCATAATCTGAAATCTTCTTGTAAACCTAGTTCAAGAAATGTGAACGATATCAGTAGTTGTGCAAAGCCAAATTGAAAAACTGACAGAAACTTTAAATATACACTCCCATATTTGAAATTAATTAGGTCATTTTAATTTTGAAGGATTTCTCTCCTTAAAAGAAAACTACATGTAAAACCAAATTGCTGAAACGGTACTACCAAAATAATGTGACAAAAATGTACATGTAAACCAAGCCAATGCATTCATATGCAGTATGATGTACTGTATTTTACACAAATCCTTAATGGTTTTTCAAGTGAGAAATGATGTACTGTAATGTGATATTCTGTAATGTGATATTCTATGATGTGATATTTTGTAACAACTGTAAGTCGCCCTGGATAAGGGCATCTGCTAAGAAATACCAAAGATGGATAAATATTCAGATATTCAGCACAATGTTCTGATAATAATAATAATAATAATAATAATAATAATAATAATAATAATAATAATACTAATAATAATAATAATAATAATAATAATAATAATAATAATAATAATGTCTTTCAAGTGAGACCAAAAAAATTATTATGATTAGGGCTTCTGATTTTCAGTTTTAACCGATAAATAAAACACCCACTTATTGGTAATGTCAGCAATCGTTTGACCCTTTTATACTCTCTAAGAATGTTCACCTACCATCCAGCATTTTCTAGACTTTTCTAGAATTAGGTTCTGCATTATCATATTGAAATTTCTAGCACCTTGTAGCCAATACTATCATACCATCAAAGGGTATATATATTGTAGAAAATAGAAATGCAGGCGCTACAAAGATGCATTAATCAATTCCAACACACACAAGGTGCTTCGTCACAGGAAAAAGAAATTAAAGAAAAAATACTTAGTATGATGTTTCCACCACTGGAGAGTGAAGACGGCAACTCTCGCTTACTGAAGAACTTATATCCCAAAGTGTCTCTCAATTATTCATATTTTATTAAGAACAAGGTAAAAACCTTTAACGTTAAAACCTAAATAAAGCTTACGCGTTTCTGCATATTGTCTTCATCAGAGCATGTTGAAAAATGGAGTTCATAGATATGCCCTGATGAAGACAATATGTCGAAACCAGTAAGCTTTATTTAGTTTTTAACGGATGGACAAGAACACCCTATGTTGATTGTTGATTGTTTCTGGATTTAAAAAACGCGATACTTAGGAGGGTGCTCAAACTTTTGCCCACTAACTGTCGGCCCCCTATAATCCACAAATATATACATATTATATATATATATATATATATATATATATATATATATATATATATACATACCTTCAAGTCAGTCACTTTCTACTGCATAAATTCCACCTAGGCTATCCAGCATATTTCCAATAACAAAAAAGCATTGCAAGCTGGACGATGTCTCCTGAGCTCGCTGTGCTTTGGCTACTTGGTTGAAGAACGCGTATACTAATTTCAGCACAGTATTATTAATTGGAATTCTTCTTTTGATACTTTTCACTGCAATCACATAAGGTGTAGGTGTATGTCATTCGATCTGATTGGGAAAGCCGCAAAGCAATAAAAAATGTATTTTGATCATAAATCACTGACTTTTTATTATTATTATTATTATTATTATTATTATTATTATTATTATTATTATTGATTTAGTTTTAATAATTTTAATATTTTAGTGTTAAGGAAAATGGGAGAAATTATATTGAGAAACATGGATAATAAAACAAAGTAGCTACCGCACTGCTGGGCTTGCAGATAAGTCAAAGTGCAGATTAAAAGTTTTTAAAAACCTTGTCACGAGAATGCATGCAAGATTAAACAAAAAAATAATCAGTTACAATATAGTGTTGAAAATCTTACAGAGGGAATACAAAAATAATCTCTCTGATGCAGCACATCCAAATGCAATTTGGAAAAGAAAATTAATGTGAAAGAAGACAGTTGAGCGCCTATGCAGTACACTTTTGTGCTGAGAAAAACCAGGAAAGGTGGTGCAAACAATGTGCTGCTGATAAATAAAGAAAAAGTGTATCACCCACAGTGAAACATGAACTTTTGAATAATTGTCTTTGTAACTTTTCTTTTCTACTTTTATTTTGATATGTGCTTTGGATATCTTGCCACAATATAGGTTCCGTAACTATGGTAACACTGATAAACAAGCCTGCTGGAGAACTGAAATTCCTAGGTGCACTGGTGCAGCTAATTTAGTGTGGTTATTGTGAGCAATGAAGGAGATGTTTTGCCAACTGAGAAACAAATGCATCCTATCTGTGATTGATAAAAGGGAGCAGCACTCACAGTAAAGTTTTGTGAATTTCATAAAACTTTAAAGTCACTGTGAGCAGCTGTTGGACTTTTATCCATTACAGAAAAAGGAGTGCTGCTAACCACACACATAGAGATAACAATATTTAGAGTTACATTCAGAGTACAGACACAGGCCCGAGCTTTCTCTTCTCCTACAGGTCTATTTTTGAACTGATATTTTATATGTTCACAATATGGGGTGGACATAGGCTCTTAAAAAACCAAAGATAGAATTAAGCAGACATTCTGGTAGTTATGAAGGAAAAGGACCATTGAAGTCCAAGTGAAATGAGATGTTAACAAAATAATTAATGCCGCACTTGATTTTCTTCCAGGATGGTTCTAAGAAATGAAGTCATTGCTGATTCTGATTCAAGCAACAAGGCCTGAGCTGAGACAACCATGGAACTGCACAGGGAGCAGGAACAGTCAGCTGACCATACAGAACTTTTCACTCTCAGACAATGGGATCATTGAATACTGATGTTCTGCTGAAAAACCAATGCCTGACAAAGGGATAAAATTGTAATTTACTGTGGACATTTTTGTAGACAAAGTGAAATTTAAATGATTTGCTGTAGCATTAAATGTAGAGTTGGCTGTGCCCCGGCTTTGCTAGCTGCAGCTCCACAGCTGATGGAGACCCCCTGCTCCAGCTCCAGCAGCCCCTGCTCCAGCTCTGGTGCAGCGCCACACTGCTGCTCCAGCTCCAGAGCCACTAAAACCTCAGCAATGTATGCTCTTGACTCTCATAGTAACATCCTATTTCATTTTTCACACTTCATAATTTGCAAACTAAGTAGGTTTTGGAGGTCACTGTCACACAGGTAGATTAAGGCAAATACAAGGATTGTGGGAAATATTTGACCTCCAGTTCAAGATCATAGAATACCAAGCTGATTCTCTCTTTTTGACGGCATCAGTAGAACCGAAAATCGGATTTGGATAAAACATTTTTTTAAATTAATCAGCTAGGTATGAACTTAAATGTAAACCTTTGGGTTGAGTTTCGGGGGAGCTGGTGAGTCGAGTCAATCCTTCCCCTATCTCTAATCTCCCTGTCAATCACTCCCCCTCTTCTTTATAAGTCTCTGTGGCAATGTGGCCACGCCCTTGTGCGTAGTTTGTTTATATGTTACGTGTTGTGTGTAAATGTTGGTGTATAGTCATTGGTACACAGGATATAAACGGGTCTGTGTTTCACGTGTGATTTAAATTGTATATTTGTATTTAGGCACGAGGATGGCACATCACTTCACGTGCATTTAAAGTATTAGTATGTGAACACGAGAAAGTGCACTTTAATTAATTCACGTGCACTTGTACCAAGATTCCAATTGAATGATTGACTAGCAATCGAGTCTCGGTACAACTGCATAAAAGCAGCATGTTTTCACTCACTTGGGGGTGAGTGGAGAACGAGTGTGGAGAAGGAGGTAAAAAGAATAATAATAATAAGAAGAATAATAATAAGTAGAAAAGAAGTGTCTCACTCACCGTTTTTCGTTTGTCTGTCCGTCTGTTTACTGTTTAGTATGTTTTGTTTGTCTGTTTATTTTGGCCAACATGCCCTTTTGTTTGTAGAAGTGTTTTTTTGTCCAAGCCTTTTATTTATTTTTGTTGTTTAATAAAAACGGCAGCTGCCGTATTCCTTTTGAAAACTGCAGTGCCTGTGTGTTTTTAGTTCCTGCACTCTGGCCTGACGTCACCACTTGTCATTCCTGTCACACGTGGTGTCCTGCGTGGGATTACCAGCACCTCCAGGACTCAGGCCAGAGCGGGTACCGCAGTTTTTTTTCAGTTTTGCCAGTAGGGTTTTTTTTTCCGTTGTTGCAGTAAAGCGAGGATGGGGAGAAAGAGCTGCAGGAAGCAGCGGAAGCAGCAGCAGAAACAACAACAACAGCTACAGCACTCATCCTGCATGCCGGGCTGGGAGGAGGACAGTCACAACGGGGCAGGGTGCCCATATACGTGGGCTCAGGGAAAGGAGCAGCTATCACCACAAGCATCAGTAGCCACCCCTCTACCCCCACTGCCACCGGGTTCCCAACCGTCCCGGGAAATATGGGACTGGCTGGTGAACCCCGAGGGGAACTTCGCCAGTGACCTCCCCTGGGTTATTAACACGCTGCGGATGCGAGATGGGGAACGATGGGAGGACTGGGAGTAACAGCACAACCCGGCATCAGTTTGTGACATTACCATGGTGGTGCTGGGGTACCTAGCTGCAGACATGGGAGGGGTGCCTTCCAGTGAGCAAGAGGGAGAAGAGCAGTCGCTGCCCTCTCCAGTACCTGAGTGGGAGGAGCGCAAACGTCCTATGCCTGAGTGGGAGGAGCCCGAACGTCCTACGCCTGAGTGGGAGGAGCCCGAACGTCCTACGCCTGAGTGGGAGGAGCCCGGACGTCCACAGCCCAAAAGGGAGGAGTCAGGGGCGTCCACAGCCCAAAAGGGAGGAGTCGGGGCGTCCACAGTCCAAAAGGGAGGAGTCGGGGCGTCCACAGCCCAGTACCTCTCCTCTACTGGATTTCAGAGACAACCCGGGTCCCTCATGGTTTCCAGCCGTCTCTTCTGCTCCAGCTCCAGCAGCAGCTGCCGCCATTCCTCAACCCCGCTGCGGTAAGAGATCCGCTCCGTCTAATCCATCGCCAAGCTGCCTCTTCTTCAAAGACTGGCCAACCAACAACTTACTTAAATCATTGCTCGATCTCGGAATATCCATACCAGCACGAACAGACAGGAAATCAATGTTTCTTCTCCTGTGCGAGTTCCAGTCAGCTATACTGGTCTTTCCTACCCCAGCAGCATTGAGAGCCCGCCCCTCCACCGCCACCGCAGCTGCGCCAGCTCTCCAGCTCCCTGCCCAGCGCCTTCAATCTCGTCATCAGGCTCCAGTTACTTTCTCTGTACTGGAACGGAGGATTCTATTTCACCACTCAGCTCACCTTCGGTTGCCACAGCAGTCCGAAGATCTTCGATACCCTATCCGAAGCGCTATTTTGGATCCTGCTAAACTCCTATCACGTTCCTATTCTCCTCCACCTTCTCGACGACTTCCTTTGCATCCCCCCGCCCAAGCCATAAACACACTCTGCTCACTCTTCTCTTTGGTCGGCATCTCACTCACTGCTGAAAAAACCATCGGCCCTGTTACATCTCTAGAGTTCCTGGGAATCACACTAAATACCATCAAGTTCGAAGTATGCCTCCCACCTTCAAAACTGGATCGCATCCGCACCCTCATCAACGCCTTTCAGTCATCACGATCCATCTCAAAGTGGAACCTGTTCTCTCTGCTAGGCCAATTCAATTATGCCCTATGCATTATCCCTCAAGATAGAACCTTCATATCTCGGTTCCTCAGGCTATCCACTTCTGCAAAAAACCTCAACTCTCATATCTACATTTCTTCAGACGCCAGAAAGGATATACAAATGTGGTTCACTCTGCTCCAACATTGGAACAGCCTCTCCTTATTCTACCAGGATTTAATCGCAGTCCCAGACCTCTCAGTCTTTACAGACACCTCCTACCTCGGATTCGGGGGCATCTTCAAAAAGCAATGGTTCAGCAGCGAATGGCCCCCGCAAATCCAGAACCTGCCCTCCCAATGGAAGTCCTCAACACTCCTTGAGCTCTATCCAATTGTCGCAGCTGCTCACCTCTGGGGCAAGACTTGGGCCAGAAAATCTATTCTATTCTTTAGCGACAACCTTGCAACAGTCCATATTATCAATAAAGGCAGATCCTCAGTCCCTCTAATCATGCAACTCTTGCGCTATCACTAGGCATTGGCTCACCTCTCCTCCCTCGTCACCAAAGCAGGCCTGCTCTCCCAGTTCTACACGCCCCATTCCCTTAGAATTGGAGCAGTGTCATCTGCAGCAAGAGCCGGACTCAGCCAGCACAGCATCAAAGTCCTGGGTCACTGGGTACCATAAGCAGTCGACCTCTACATCAGAACCTAGCTAGCTTGCCCAGAGTGGGGGCGCCCTCTCCTCCCAGTTTCCTCCTAAAAAGGGTTTTTTCCTTTACACAGTGTGGACAGCTTTCCTTTAGGTCATCAATACTAACCTCTCTCTTTGTCTTGTTTGTTTTTCCCTACTTACGTCTGTGTTGTGCAGTGGCTGCAGATTTGGGTAACAGTGCAAAAAGCAGCCGAAAAACTAAATTAGGCAATTGTTAAAAGCACATAGTGCCACGAAAGAAAAGCTGTTTTATACAGGGACGAAATGGAAGGTGCCATTCAAAATAATAATTGTAATTCAATTGTCTAATTGTTGTTGTTGGTTTAATGTTGCAATTACGTTGTTTGGTGGCAAGTCACCGCAAACAACTCACCCACCTGATGAGACCCCAGTTGGATCAGGCACTATTATAGGTGCGCTAGTGAGGCTATACATATTAATTTACCAGGAATATGCCAACGAGTATGGATACAAGGAAGTAAAGGGAAGAAGGAGATGGCAACACTGTGTTAAAATAGTTAGCCTGACTGACAATAAATTTGATATGGTTGGCCGGTAGAATGTATGTTGTATTATAAATGGGTAAGAACTGGGTATGTATCTGGTTGACCTAATATAGTCATAAGCCGCTACTGGAAAATCTCTCCTAGGTGTACCTTGTCATGACCTCAGGTATTCATCAGGTCAGGTACAAGTAGGGAATGTAGATGAAATTGGTATGTATATTTGGTAAATTTACTCTCACTGTTTAAATTAGTCCCTGTGATGCTGTTAGACTCCTGCTTTCTGTGTAATAAAATGCTTTTGTGAGACACATTACCTACAAGATCGTATGGACTTCTTTGATCACGGAAACATCACCTACAGTGCCTTGCATAAGTATTCACCCCCCTTGGACTTTTTCACATTTTGTAGTGTTACAACCTGGAATTAAAATGGATTTAATTAGGATTTTTTGTCACTACACAAAATAGTCCATAATGTCGAAGTGGGGAAAAAATCTACATATTTTTCAAAATTATTTACAAATAAAAAACTGAAAAGTCTTGATTGCATAAGTATTCACCCCCTTTGCTGTGACACCCCTAAATAAGCTCTGGTGCAACCAATTGCCTTCAGAAGTCACATAATTAGTTGAATGGAGTCCACCTGTGTGCAATTAAGTGTCACATGATCTCAGATTAAATACACCTGTTTCTGGAAGGCCCCAGAGTTTGTTAGAGAGCATATCTAAACAAACAGCATCATGAAGGCCAAGGAGCTATCAAAACAAGTCTGGGATAAAGTTCTGGAGAAGCACCAATCAGGGTTGGGTTATAAAAAAATATCCCAAACTTTGAACATCCCCGGAGCACCATTAAATCCATTATTAAAAAATGGAAAGAATATGGCACAACCCCAACTCTGCCTAGAGAAGGCCGTCCACCAAAACTCAGTGACCAGGTAAGGGGGGCATTAGTCAGAGAAGCAACGAAGAGGCCAATGGTAACTCTGAAGGAGCTGGAGAGATCCACAGTTGAGATGGGAGATACTGTCCATGGGACAACTATAACCCGGACGCTCCACAAAGCTGGGCTTTATGGAAGAGTGGCGAAAAGAAAGCCATTGCTGAAAAAACCCATATCAAATCCTGTTTGGATTTTGCCAAAAGGCATGTGGGAGACACAGCAAACATGTGGAAAAAGGTTCTCTGGTCTGATGAGACCAAAATTGAATTTTTGGCCTTAGTGCAAAACGCTATGTGTGGCGCTAAGCCAACACTGCTCATCACCCCGAGAACACCATCCCCACGTTGAAGCATGGTGGTGGGAGCATCATGTTATGGGGATGCTTTTCATTGGCAGGGACTGGGAAACTGGTGAGGGCAAGATGGAAGGAGCCAAATACAGGGACATTCTAGAGGAAAACCTGTTTCAGTCTGCAAGAGACCTGGGACTGGGGCGGAGGTTCACTTCCAGCAGGACAATGATCCTAAACACACAGCCAAAGCTACACTGGAGTGGTTTAAAAACAACAACCTGAATGTCTTAGAATGGCCCAGTCAAAGCCCAGACCTCAATCCGATTGAGAATCTGTGGCAAGACTTGAAAATTGCTGTTCACCAACGGTCCCCATCCAACTTGACAGAGCTTGAGCAATTTTGCCAAGAAGAATGGGAAAGAATTGCAGGATCCAGATGTGCAAAGCTGATAGAGACTTACCCAAAAAGACTCACAGCTGTAATTGGTGCCAAAGGTGCTTCTACCAAGTATTGACTCAGGCGGGTGAATACTTATGCAACCAACAAATGTCTTTTTGTTTTTTGTTTAATTAACTTTTGTGTCACGATAAAAAATATTTTGCACCTTCAGAGTGTTAAGTATGTTGTGTAAATCAAATGGTAAAAATCCCAATTAAATCTATTTTAATTACAGGTTGTAACACTACAAAATGTGGAAAAGTCCAAGGGGGGTGAATACTTATGCAAGGCACTGTACAGGGCACTCTGAGCCTTATTTACACACATGAAAAATTACTGCTCCAACCACTACAGGCAAAGCCGCACAGGCTAACACAACCAGCCAACTAACGTCCGAGTGCATTAACGCTTTGGAAGAAACTAGTTTGCTTTTGGCTTCCTGAAAAGCCCTGTGTGACGGGAAGAGAAGCAATCTGAGCTGCAAATCCATCTCCCGACCAGGAAGGGCACTAGGTAAGGTTGGTGGTACGCCTTCACCAAGATGGGCAGACTCAATGGTAAGACAGAACTGGAAGTCGGACTTCTTGGGGAAAAGGCGTAGCTGGATGACTGCGGAACAACTCTTGTGAGTAGCTGTGGGGCGTGCAGCGATTGGATAGAGCGTGGCGCCGTACTGATCACAGGGAGGAGTTTAGCAGTACAAAGGGGACACAGCTACGGGAGTATGGCCCCTTATGGCGACATTAATGCAGCCAGAACGCTGTTTGTTTTGTTTTGTATTTTGTAGCCAAGGACGAGACTGGGAGCTGAAGCCACAGAGCCAGCACAAACCCCTGGATCACTTTCCCCTGCACATCACTGCCAATCGACCCTGCACTTGGAGCACGGGTGAATTGTAAATAGTGGAAGCTGGAAAAATTACAATTTAAATCAGGCAGATTTATTTATTTATTTATTTGGCTGGGCATTGTGAACTCTATTTCCCAACATCCCCTGCTGAGAAAGAATGCGTGCAAGAATGCTTCCCGCCTCAGTTAGTATCTGGTTTGTTGTTGCTACACATACACTTCTTACATTTTCTGCAGAGTCCAGAATGATCTGCTGCCAGCTTGGAAAAATATGTCTACATTTACTACAATCAAAGCAGACTTTATTCATTTTAAAACTGTGTTGGTGAAAAGGGAATTTTTATGTTTAAGTTGGATGTACAAAGTTAATTTCAATAGAGTTGACTGTGCAGAGCAGCATTTATTTTCCACAATTCCTTCATTTGGCCTGGCATGTTTTCAGGTTGAGTAAATGTATTAATGTCACAAGCTGCGACTATAACGTTTTGTTTTATACCGATGTATACCGATTTTTATTAGATTATACTGTGGAACAGCGGTAGGAGAGTTGTTTTAAGCGATGTTTACCTGTTTCATGGTCCTGGAATTTTTTTTATTTATTTTTTTTTAATGCGGGAAGCCCTAAATATAATGTAAAAAAAAAAAAGTGTGTGTCATATACGGTATGTTTGCATGAAAAAAATCAGTTCTTGTGCATTATATTTTGCTATTAAACTCTTTCATGGATTGACGTTGTTCTATGTGTTACATTTACTAAAATAAAAACGGTTTTAAAACGACCAAATTCCCTTTGGGCTTATTTTAGAGTCTATTGATTTTTGTATTTATTACTATGCAGGGCAATTATTACCTTTATTAAAAATGTGCAGGGATGAATCCACTGATTAATTTACTGATTAATCAACTAATATCCATAAATTAACCGATCAAATATTTTAATCGAGGGACAGTCCTAGTTGTAAGTAACTTTAGTATGCTTTTGAATACATCTTCGGGTAATTTTAGCAGATTTTTAGATTTTGTAGCAACAAAGGTTTCTTTTAGTAAAATGTTGAAAATATTTATCTTAATCAGGTTTCCAGGAAACAGCATCAATTAGGAAGTATTTTTTTTTCACTAAGAGATGATTTATTCATTTAATATCTCTTTGGAAAGTTCCAATTAGTTCGGCTTTAATAAGATTTAATATTCCTGCTTTTTGATTAGTGAGACTGTACACAAATAACATTTGCATTTACCTCAGATCTCACTTAATTATTAAAAGTCTCTTGTTAAAGCAAGTGTTTTAAGCAGTTAATTCAAATAAAGTTGTATATCTTACATTGCTTGTTCTTAGTTTCTTCGGTCTGTGAAGTTGGATTTTTACAAGATCAGTGTTGAGTCTTGGCAGCGATTTTCAGGCTGATTGCTTATACATTTAGATGCTTCCGTCTTGTTTTCCCTTCCAGAGACTACTTTCCGATGCTCTGCGTGAGTTTAAATGAACTCAGGAAATGGGTAGGACATAGTCAAATTATCCAATCACAGAAGAGTTCTCATTAGCATATTTCCTATATTTAGTTCAATGATTGACCCTTTTTGAATGCAAACACGATTATGTCATACCTTCACTGCAAAGCACCTCCCATATTAATTCAAACAAATTTATTAACACACATTCAGTTAAAATACTCTTCTATGAAATAACTTTTCCCAATTATGACTTTTTACTCGATAAATATATTTATATTTTCCTGATGTGATTTCACACAATGCAGTACCATTTATTATTATTTTTATTATTTGTTTATTTAGTAGACACCTTGTAATGGACTGAATTCCATTCCCAACTCAAAGACATTATAAACATTGTATATAGTGAACACGCCGCAATATGGACTTCCTTATATGTATACAGTTTTAAAAGAAAAAAAAGGAAAAACATTTGCCAGTTTGAAATTCAGAAAAATAATAAAATGTGCTCTAAAAGATAAGCGTACTTACCAGACAGGGGCGTTGGGTTGCAGGGTCTGGGAGGAGGTGGAGTTGATTGGATTCCTGAAAAAAATAAATACATAAATAACTAGAAAATCTAAGTTAGATAGAGGTAGTAGTTGAATAGCTATTCGTACAGGGACGGCGATCTCAATAAATGGCGGCCTACATGCATTGATCTCGAAGCGTCTGTTAGCAAATAAACAATTTACTTTTAACTTTAATCTGGAGAATAAGGATTGGGTTCATTTTTAGGGCAGTAAATATGGTAATGCGGCGATATAATGTTATTAATGGAGATTGGGAACAGATAAAGAAAGTGAAACTTACCACATGCTGGGAGTCTGATTCTGTCTCTGTGTGTGTTTGGGAAGTGTGTCTCAGTAAGGGGCCACGCGTGATATAGCAGCCCTAGATATAGTCAGAAGAGGGAACGCTTACCATGTTATAAATGAGAGGGAAGCATTAAATTGGAATTCATGTTTTATTAGTCCAAGGAAGTACCTCTCTTATAGGAAAATGTTTGTTATGCCATTTTGTGTTTTTAGAAAAAGAAATAAAGAAAAGAAAAACTGAAATGCTGCATTTTAAGAAATATTTTGCTGGTATTAGTTGTTTATCTTTGCTAATTTGGTATGTTCCAGGGGGGTGGGACTGAAAGGTATAAATAGCCTGGGTCAGCCTTGCCAGGGGAGTCTGTGAGACTGTTGTGACCATGTACAGAGCTTAGTGGGACCTGTTTACCAGGTTACAGCTGCTTTTTAATAGCCAGTACTTCATTACTATTTTGTTTGTTTTGATTGTATCTGTGATACCATTGTTATTCACAGTTAACCACTTGTTCTGAGGTTCTTGCACTGCACTGCTTGTAAATAATAAAATATAGCCAGCTTGGCGCAAAGAAAGAAATACTTTTTATCTTCACTTGAAGTTTTTTATCTACACCCGCACACCGGTCCCTAACACACCTATATCCAAGGCGACTTACAGAGACTAGGGTGTGTGAACTATGCATCAGCTGCAGAGTCACTTACAACAACGCCTCACCCGGAAGACAGAGTACAAGGAGGTTAAGTGACTTGCTCAAGGTCACACATTGAGTCAGTGAGCCAGGATTTCCAGGGATCTCATGGTTACAAGCCCTTTTCTTTAACCACCGCACCACACATCCTGTATCCCAGCAGATTCTATAGAGGGGCTCCCATCTTCACCCCCAAAAAGCTTTTCATAGCCCCTCACTAAACCGGACGTGTTTTTATGACATAAGGAGATGTCAGGTTAAAAAACAATACAATAAAATCTGATGCCATTTCCAATGCATTTAACAACTTGTCTCTTAACTCAGTGCTTTTAAGTCTGCAAACAAAATGGTCTCGTAGGGCTTCTTCCAGAAATGTTCCAAAACGGCAAGTAGTGGCAAGCTTCAAACTATGAAGGAATGAAACAGAGACTAACAGAAGTAGATTGGAGTAAAATAGAGAAAACAGCCAAAGAAAAAGGATGGCTGTTTTTAAAAAATGTAGTACTAGAGGTGCATTACATCCCAATAGTAGACAAATCTAAATATAAAACAAAATTGCCAAAATGGTTTAATAGATCAATTAAAAAAATATTCAGAGAAAAAAAGGCAGTTTACAGAGCATTTAAAAGGGACCAAGAACAAAGTACACAGAAAGAGTACTTGGAACTGCAAACACAAGTCAAAAAGGAAGTTAGAAATTCCAAGAGAGAGATAGAAATCAACATTGCTAAGGGGGCTAAAACCAATTCCAAAAAGTTTTTCCAATATTATAACATCAAGAGAACATTCAAAGAGGAGGTAAAATGTCTAAGAGATACAAAATGGCAAAATCATAGATGAAGAGAAAAAAATTGCAAATATATTAAATGATTACTTTTCAGAGGCAGAAGTGTTAAAGGGACTAGGAGTCTTAAAATAAACAAATCCCCAATGGGCCGGATGAGATCCTTCCAATTGTACTCAAAGAAATGAAAGAAGTTATTTACAAACCGCTAACCAAGATCACGCAACAGTCTCTTGACACAGGGGTTGTACCAACAGACTGGAGAATTGCAAACATAATACCGATCCACAAAAAGGGAGACAAAACCAAACCAGGTAACTTCAGACCAATAAGCCTGACTTCAATTATATGTAAACTTATGGAAACTATAATAAGATCCAAAATGGAAAATTACCTATATGGTAACAGTATCCTGGGAGAAGTGTCAGCATAGTTTTAGGAAAGGGAGATCGTGTCTAAGTAACCTGCTTGATTTTTTTGAGGATGCATAAATATCATATGGGAGATACTGAAATTGAAGAAGGAATCTATGAAAAATACCTAGGAGTTTATGTTGACTCAGAATTGTCTTCATCTAGACAATGTGGGGAAGCTATAAAAAAGGCCGACAAGATGGATATATAGTGAAAAGTGTTTAATTTAAATCAAGGGAAGTAATGTTAAAACTTTACAATGCATTAGTAAGACCTCACCTAGAATACTGTGGTCAGTTCTGGTCACCTTGTTACAAAAGGATATTGCTACTCTAGAAAGAGTGCAAAGAAGAGCAACCAGAATTATCCTGGGTTTAAAAGGCATGTCATATGCAGACATTTTCAAATAATTGAATCTGTTCAGTCTTGAACAAAGAAGACTATGAGGCAATCTGATTCAAGCATTCAAAATTCTAAAAGGTATTGACAGTGTCGACCCAGGGGACTTATTCTGCCTGAAGAAAGAAACAAGGACCAGGAGTCACACATGGAGATTAGATAAAGGGGCATTAGGAGGCACTTTTTACACAGAGAATTGTGAGGGTCTGGAACCAACCCCTGTAATGTTGTTGACCCTGGGATCCTTCAAGAAGCTGCTTGATGAGATTCTGGGATCAATAAGCTACTAACGATCAAACGAGCAAGGCTGAATGGCCTCCTCTTGTTTGTAAACTTTCATATGTTCATATATATATATATATATATATATATATATATATATATATATATATATATAGTAACACAGCCGTGTTCACAGTTGTTCGTTTTGTCAATTTAAAAGACTGAGACCCGACACAAAACTGGAGGTTCAGTGCTTTCGTGCAATTTTTATGAAAAAAATAAACAAAAACAAAACGAACACCTAGCTCGTTTCAGGAGCACTGAAAACACACTTATGCAGGACCCTGACTAGCTCACAGGACGGCTACGCCATTTACCTGACATAAAACAAACAAAAAAACACGCACAGTTTTTTAGAATACACAGAGTACTCGTGGTTGCAGTACAGAGTACACTTCTGTTTTCTTCTACTCAGCAGCCCCGAGTAGACTGACTGCTGCCTTTTTATATTTGTCAGCTGGCTTCAATTTAGAATTATTGTCAGCTGGCTTTAATTAACAATTAATAAAACAATTTACAAATACACATTTGTACGTGTTTGGCAGGGAGGATTTTAACCCCCTCTCTGCTGTGCTACTATATATATATATATATATATATATATATATATATATATATATATATATATATATATATATTATTGTGCATTAAAATAATAAGAACATATATATTTTAAAATATAACTAAAACAATTTAAACTTTTAATTAAACACAAACATTAATTTGAGAAATAATTTTCCTCAGCTATAAATTTATAGGCTATATGTTTAGGTTTTGATGTAGCTGCTTCCAGTGTAAATAACTCAGAACGGTGCTTTTTTTTTAGGTTAAGATTAATTATGATTATTATTTAGCAAAGGGTAACACTGCTAATTTTATTTTCACTTTGAACAAACACATGCTTATGTTTGTCCTTGGCATAATAATAACCTATCATATATTGACAGGTTTAACTCCTTCATACAAGTAAAGCTGCAGGAGAATATACAATTCTATAACAGTGTTTAAGCTGTGGAAATCTGTATCCCCTAACGTTTCAGTGTAAAAAAAAGAAATGTGATGCTACTGTCATGTCATTTGTGTTTAGAGAGCTCTAGATGTCTGTTGTGTGCTCATTTAATCCCTCTTGGAGTGCCCCACCTCTTTATAATTCAATAAATATCTATTTTCTAACAAAATTAAGAGAATAAAATCTTTGAACAAAAATGACCTAAACAAAATAAACTTCTTCAAAGTAAACCCTTCTTGAGAAACTGTTTCATAAAATACATTGTTCTACAAAAGTTCAAATAAAACATATTTACTCTTTTTTCTTAGAGCGACTCTCCTCACCCCCTCACTCCCCATTCCTAGCAGAAGTAATGCCTCCAAATAATCCGGACCACATTCTCACATGTTGTTTCCTCCAGCCAATGGTGTAGCATGGATCCCTTTTCCACAGGGTCCTACATTGAACAATGTAATATGCACCCCTTTCACAATATGTTATTTTCTCGTACGTTTGTAGCAGAAACAAATGAACTTTCTACATCATTTGGCTGATATTTTGGATCAATGCAAGTCCAGTGGAATCACAGCCATCACAAGCAATCTGTAAAATAATTTAGAAATTAATATTAGAACTACAGTTTACTTAGTAGCAAAGTAATTTACAACAATACATTATTATTATTGTATATACATATACTATTTATGTATTTAAAAAAAAATCTTTTTGTGATATAAAAAAAAAATCAGGCGAAGCTATTTATGTTGTGGTGCTATTTCTAAGACTAAACATATATACAACCACTGACAGAGAATAAAAAAAAATAACACACCCTTACAAATAAACTTAAAACACTAAAATAGTTCTGGAAATTCTGTTAATATGGTCAGATGTATAGAGTTTTACAACCAAGCAAAATCTGATAAAGCATACCCATTTTTTTTCTGACTCCTCAATGTCTTCTTTATGTGAAGTACTCACAGAAGTCTTCCCACCACAAGTGCGGCACACATCACTTACACTCTAAAAACGCGTCATTAACATTAGAATACTATATATGTCATGGATATATAGGCCTATCTATATGTACAGAACAGTAAAGAGTATACAGATAGAGCTTGCGGTAACATGCATTCGGTGGTGATTTATCCAGCTGTTGTGACTCTAGAAGGAATTTCATAATGGGACAAAAGTAAAGCGTCCAGCAGACTGCAGACAAGGTTTTCTAGTTTGGCACAACTGAAACTTCATAGCTAAGAAAACCGCTGAAATTAAAAGCACTATAAATGCCAAAGGAAACTATTTAAGAGCTTTTTTCCTTGTCTGTAAAGTCTACTGGATTAAATTATGTCAGATTGTTTTACATAAATACAGGAAAATAAAACCTGGAAAATCAGAGGCCCTATATATAGAAAACAGTGAACACATTTGGAATAATGAACAAACAAAGTAAACCTTTCGAACAAAATGTAACCTTCATTTGAACAGGAACTTTTAATTGTGTGGAGAAACTACATTTTTCCCATGTAAAAGTACCATCCATCAAACAATATTGCAATTTATGGCAATCGTTGATAAATTGGCTTCTGCAGAACAATGATTCAGAACAGACAAATTGGTCCAATTGTTGTAGGATTTGATGTAATTTAAAAGCTTACATTTATTCAAAAATGTGTTTCCACCACCTTTATTACTAATCATACAGTGCCTTGCGAAAGTATTCGGCCCCCTTGAACTTTGCGACCTTTTGCCACATTTCAGTCTTCAAACATAAAGATATGAAACTGTAATTTTTTGTGAAGAATCAACAACAAGTGGGACACAATCATGAAGTGGAACGAAATTTATTGGATATTTCAAACTTTTTTAACAAATAAAAAACTGAAAAATTGGGCGTGCAAAATTATTCAGCCCCTTTACTTTCAGTGCAGCAAACTCTCTCCATAAGTTCAGTGAGGATCTCTGAATGATCCAATGTTGACCTAAATGACTAATGATGATAAATAGAATCCACCTGTGTGTAATCAAGTCTCCGTATAAATGCACCTGCACTGTGATAGTCTTAGAGGTCCGTTTAAAGCGCAGAGAGCATCATGAAGAACAAGGAACACACCAGGCAGGTCCGAGATACTGTTGTGGAGAAGTTTAAAGCTGGATTTAGATACAAAAAGATTTCCCAAGCTTTAAACATCCCAAGGAGCACTGTGCAAGCGATAATATTGAAATGGAAGGAGTATCAGACCACTGCAAATCTACCAAGACCTGGCCGTCCCTCTAAACTTTCAGCTCATACAAGGAGAAGACTGATCAGAGATGCAGCCAAGAGGCCCATGATCACTCTGGATGAACTGCAGAGATCTACAGCTGAGGTGGGAGACTCTGTCCATAGGACAACAATCAGTCGTATACTGCACAAATCTGGCCTTTATGGAAGAGTGGCAAGAAGAAAGCCATTTCTTAAAGATATCCATAAAAAGTGTCGTTTACAGTTTGCCACAAGCCACCTGGGAGACACACCAAACATGTGGAAGAAGGTGCTCTGGTCAGATGAAACCAAAATCGAACTTTTTGGCAACAATGCAAAACGTTATGTTTGGCGTAAAAGCAACACAGCTCATCACCCTGAACACACCATCCCCACTGTCAAACATGGTGGTGGCAGCATCATGGTTTGGGCCTGCTTTTCTTCAGCAGGGACAGGGAAGATGGTTAAAATTGATGGGAAGATGGATGGAGCCAAATACAGGACCATTCTGGAAGAAAACCTGATGGAGTCTGCAAAAGACCTGAGACTGGGACGGAGATTTGTCTTCCAACAAGACAATGATCCAAAACATAAAGCAAAATCTACAATGGAATGGTTCACAAATAAACATATCCAGGTGTTAGAATGGCCAAGTCAAAGTCCAGACCTGAATCCAATCGAGAATCTGTGGAAAGAACTGAAAACTGCTGTTCACAAATGCTCTCCATCCAACCTCACTGAGCTCGAGCTGTTTTGCAAGGAGGAATGGGCAAAAATTTCAGTCTCTCGATGTGCAAAACTGATAGAGACATACCCCAAGCGACTTACAGCTGTAATCGCAGCAAAAGGTGGCGCTACAAAGTATTAACTTAAGGGGGCTGAATAATTTTGCACGCCCAATTTTTCAGTTTTTTATTTGTTAAAAAAGTTTGAAATATCCAATAAATTTCGTTCCACTTCATGATTGTGTCCCACTTATTGTTGATTCTTCACAAAAAATTACAGTTTCATATCTTTATGTTTGAAGCCTGAAATGTGGCAAAAGGTCGCAAAGTTCAAGGGGGCCGAATACTTTCGCAAGGCACTGTATATATACCCAACTCATTGATTAAAGTCCCCTTCGTAATATATTGATGGCAGCTGTCCTGTGCTGGAAAACAACTCTCTGCTCATTTAAATTACATTCAGTAAACTGGAAAAAATAACACATTCTTGGTAACCAATTAGTTTGAAATATTAGAACAATCATTTGTTAATTTAGGCATTATTGGGACTATACGGTTATATTTCCCCATACAACGTCTATGTTTATATATTTATATTAATATTCAATATTTCTAAACATACATTTTAAATATTTGTGAGGATTTAAATAACCCTAAATCTGTCAAATGTATACAAATAATTAGCGAAACAAAGCTAATAACACTTGTGATAAAAGTTATAAATGGTATAAATACACAGTCTAAATATCCAACTTCAGATTCACATGAATGACATTGGAGTTCAACCAATAAGAAAAAAAAAATTAATATGGTCTTCAAGCCAGTAATCTGTGACACCTGCATGATGTGGGAAATCCGAGAAAACCCAGCGGAGCTCAACCAAGTGTGTGTAAAGTGCCGCACGATCCAGGACTTGCTTAACTAGTAAGTATGCTAGAAATGGAGCTGCAGGAAATGAGACAGCAACAGGAGCTTGAGGAGGTGGTCAAAAAGGAAGTTAGAAAGGCCAAGAGAGAGATAGAAATGAACATTGCTAAGGGGGCTAAAACCAATTCCAAAATGTTTTTTCCAATATTATAACAGCAAGAGAACATTCAAAGAGGAGGTTAAATGGCTAAGAGATACAGATGGCAAAATCAGAGACAAACAATAGCAAATCTATTAAATGATTACTTTTCACAGGTTTTTACAAAGGAAGATACGGACAACATGCCCTACATGTCGACCTGTTCCTATCCAGTTTTATATAATTTTAGCATAACAGAGGCAGAGGTATTAACCCTTTGCGGTCCATTGTCGGACTGGGTCCGACATTGCAATTATTCCTCACAGGTCCTTTGTCGGACTGGGTCCGACATCATTATAGCAACGCAATAAACGGGTGTTTAGTCGTTTTTTCTCCGGAAAAAGCCGAGAAAACCATTCAATTGCCGAGTGGTAGCGACAGGAGCCGAGACAAGTCGGAAAAAAAAAAAAAAAAAAGGCGTATTTCATGAATAGTCATACATGGTATCAGGTATCAGATAATGGGCGTCCATAATAAACAAGCTGGCTAAGTGCGTCAGCGCACTGAGAATAACATGGACATTTGCAGAGCTTTTTTGAGATGTTATAGTAATAAAATAATGACTTGGATCGCATTATTGAGGAGTTTGGTTATAAAACGAGTGATCTGGAGATGATCGATCGGTATGTACGACTATTATTATTATTATTATTTATTTCTTACACAGCTGAACGCTATAGCAAACAAAAGGCTGGGGAGGGGCTGGAGATCCCTAGTGTGTGCTTTGTTGATATGCAGGGCCATTTAAACCTGTTTGACTGTGAAAAAAAATACTTTTAAACAGCGCGTATAAAATTAACTGCGCGTGTGAAAATTAATTAGACCTGGCGTGCCTGACGCGCGATTAATAAATGGACCGCAAAGGGTTAAAGGGACTAGGAGCTCTTAAAATAAACAAATCCCCTGGGCCGGATGAGAACCTCCCAATAGTACTCAAAGAAATGAAAGAAGTTATTTATAAACTGCTAACCAAGATCATGCAACAGTCTCTTGACACAGGGGTTGTACCGACAGACTGGAGAATTGCAAACATAATACTGATCCACAAAAAGGGAGACAAAACCGAACCAGGTAACTACAGACCAATAAGCCTGACTTCTATTATATGTAAACTTATGGAAACTATAATAAGATCCAAAATGGAAAATTACCTATATGGTAACAGTATCCTGGGAGACAGTCAGCATGGTTTTAGGAAAGGGAGATCGTGTCTAAGTAACCTGCTTGATTTTTTTGAGGATGCAACATCGACAATGGATAATTACAAAGCATATGACACGGTTTATTTAGATTTCCAGAAAGCTTTTGACAAAGTCCCGCATAAAAGATTAATTCTCAAACTGAACACAGTAGGGATTCAAGGAAATGCATGCACATGGATTAGCGAGTGGTTAACATGTAGAAAACAGAAAGTACTGATCGGAGGAGAAACCTCAAAATGGAGTGAGGTAACCAGTGGTGTACCACAGGGATCAGTATTAGGTCCTCTGCTATACCTAATCTATATTAATGATTTAGATTCTGGTATATTAAACAAACTTGTTAAATTTGCAGACGACACAAAAATAGGAGGAGTGGCAAACACTGTTGCAGCAGCAAAGTTCATTCAAAATGATCTAGACAGCATTCAGAACTGGGCAGACACATGGCAAATGACATTTAATAGAGAAAAGTGTAAGGTACTGCACGCAGGCAATAAAAATGTGCATTATAAATATCATATGGGAGATACTAAAATTGAAGAAGGAATCTATGAAAAAGACCTAGGAGTTTATGTTGACCAGAATTATCCTGGGTTTAAAAGGCATGTCGTATACAGACATTCTCAAATAATTGAATCTGTTCAGTCTTGAACAAAGAAGACTACGAGGCGATCTGATTCAAGCATTCAAAATTCTAAAAAGCATAGACAGTGTTGACCCAGAGGACTTTTTCAACCTGAAAAAAGAAACAAGGACCAGAAAATAGGAGGCACTTTTTACACAGAGAATTGTGAGGGTCATGTTGTTGAAGCTGACACCCTGGGATCCTTCAAGAAGCTGCTTGATGAGATTCTGTGATCAATAAGCTTCTAACAACCAAACAAGCAGCAATATCCTTTTTGTAACGAGTTGACCAGAACTGAACACAATATTCTATAATGTAGGGCTTTAAAAATAATAAACATTGTTGACTGCTATAAAGTCTGCAAAATCTCACATAACCCATTTACTGTATTTTTTTCAACAACACAATCAACTAAAAGTTTTATGTAAAAATAAATCCCTGATAAAATGTGCACAATAGTACGTGAAAAAATCAAACAAAAGGGGGATCCAAGTACCACACATTGTTTTAAGTATATGGTATTTAAATGACATTGTTATACAGACAACATAAACACTTACCTATTTTTCAATGTCTAAAGTCATACTAGGCCAGTAATATCTACAGGAAATAGCATCTGTGGTTTTTTAAACTCCACAATGGGCACCTATGGGACTGCAGGAAATTCAGTGACAATGTCATCTGCTTCTTCAGCTGAGGAAACTACTTTGGCATCCCTTTTCCCACTATCCTTTTCACGTCGAATGTAGTGAAGCTCACTTTCTATAAAGATAATTACATGCAACTTTATTATTTTTTAAATATATTTTACTATAGGTTTTTTCCCCCCTGTACTACAGTAAGCAAACAGATTAAAACAATAGGCAAGTAAAGAAAAGATACAATATTGACAGGATTTATAATTCCAAAATATAAATCTAGTCAAGATTTTTAAATAATTATTAATTCACTAATATGTATATGGTATGATTACATTTAAGAACCATGAATGAAGCATTCATACCTTCCTTGGTCTTTTTATCCTACTATCTGTTTATTACTTTTCTTCATTAGGGTGACACTTTGGTCAATGAAGAAAAGTTCATTCATGGGATATTAATACATTCATTTTCATTGCCCTGGGCCAATTGTATTAAGAGCAAGATTGTTTTACATTAATACTGCAAACAATGTAATAACCTGGGTACAAAATAATAATAACAATAATAATAAACAAGTCACATACGGTTGTGATTCTGCATTATTGTCACAAACAACAACTGAATTTCATTCATGGCTTCAATGATTAACACCAACTTATCAATATTTTAGAAATATATACACCATTAGCATAGCCTCTGCCACCCACGACGACTATAAACCTAGGGATGGGGTCTTTGAGTAATATATTAATCTAGCACTGGAATTCAATGCTACTGTGAACATAGTGTACAGCTCCCCAAACATTTGCACACACTTCCAATGTGACATACAATCAAGTACTACGTTACTGAATATAACCTTTGTCTTTTTGTGCATCTTCTTTAAGAATGCCAATGTATCTGTCCAAACTGTTATCTTGAATAAAGAGAGCCCTGGATATTAAATGCATTTTTCGAGTACTCGAGTAGTAAATTAAGTATTCCAGTAATAGTTTTGTTTAAAGTACTCTAACTCACTCACTATAGAACGCTTTAATTTAAAAAAAAAAAAAAAAACAAGGGGAGGGGGATGGGGTTACTGTACCTCTTTCTTCAAATTTAGCGGCTCTTCAGCAGACAATTAATTTCTCTTCCTTTGTTGCACCAGTAGATTGGTAATTTCGGAAATTTCTAAAAACAAAATACATATAGATGTATACATAAATAAGTGTACATATATGATTCAAATAACTAAAAATGTTATCACACAAAAACACTACAGAGATTTTTAATTATTATTATTTATTTCTTAGCAGATGCCCTTATCCAGGGCAACTTACAATTGTTACAAGATATCACATTATTTTTTACATACAAGTACCCATTTATACAGTTGGGTTTTTACTGGAGCAATCTAGGTAAAGTACCTTGCTCAAGGGTACAACAGCAGTGTCCCCGACCAGGGATTGAACCCTCAACCCTCTGGTCAAGAGTCCAGAGCCCTAACCACTACTCCACACTGCTGCCCTAATTAATCATGTGTTTAGGTCATGTGTTTGAGAAGAAGAAACCATCTTTATTACACTTTAATACTTAATTGTAATATTTCTTGGGTTAAATGTTGAAATGGAGAATTATACATTAGTTTTTTATTTGTACAAAAGTTGTATACACGTTACATTACATAACTGACATTCACCTAGCATCTCGTAAACTTTACATACTTGTTTGCTTTTCAGCGAATCGATAATATCACTTTAAAACATCACAGGAACTGTTTAGACTCCGAGAATAAATGTGTATTATGTCATCGCAATCACTCAGGTGAAACAATGTCTTGTAATTTGCCCTCGGGTCATAGAATAACGCATTTTTATACATGTATCTCTAAGCAGAATACATAATAAAAAATACTTACAATTTTTTTTTTTAAAAATATTGTGTTGGAAAAAAGTACGGTTTATATGGTTTCTGAAGTATTTATAATGTTCCCCAGAGTGTTCTGAAAAAAAGGACACCATTTGCAAGATGCTACTGTAAAAAATAGATTTTTTGTGAAGTCAAAAAAGTCTGGACCTGGGGGAGCATCCCACTGAAAAATGATTGGTTTTGAAAGGGTTAAAACCTCATCATAGGAGAAAAAATTGATTGAACTATTGCCCTCACATCCTTACACCACCAAGCAATAGAAAAATGGCTGAACACTGAGTCTGTGACTTAACAAAAAATACATTACAAAACATACTACAAAAGAAATATGCTCCAAACACTAAAATGGTGATTAAAACACCACTGTGACTGTTTTCTGACTCGACGATGTGAACAAATATGACGGCCGAGATATAAACTGGATTAGGCAACAGTCAGTCAGCTCTATGGAGAGCTGGACGCCAAAAAAACTTTTATAACTACTGTAGGAAGTATGAACTTAAAAAACATTTTCAGTTATTATTTCTGTTATTTATTTATTATGCTGTATCAGTTATATTTAAACAAACTACATAAGTCAATATTTATTTACGTATGCCGTATCAGCTATATTTAAACAAAATATATAAAGTCGTATTTATCATCCAACCTTGCCTCGCATATTTTCTTGACTGATTTATATATTAAATATGTACTGCAGACTCAGCGGCTTTGGACATTATAGCTCCCTGTCGGTAACAATAGTCTTCCCTCGGGTCAATAATTGTCCACTATAGCCCTGCTCTCCAGTCCATATTTACTATATATATACAGACGTGCTCAAATTTGTTGGTACCCTTACAGCTCATTGAAATAATGCTTCATTCTTCCTGAAAAGTGATGAAATTAAAAGCTATTTTATCTTGTATACTTGCATGCCTTTGGTATGTCATAGAATAAAGCAAAGAAGCTGTGAAAAGAGATGAATTATTGCTTATTCTACAAAGATATTCTAAAATGGCCTGGACACATTTGTTGGTACCCCTTAGAAAAGATAATAAATAATTGGATTATAGTGATATTTCAAACTAATTAGTTTATTTAATTAGTATCACACATGTCTCCAATCTTGTAATCAGTCATTCGGCCTATTTAAATGGAGAAAAGTAGTCACTGTGCTGTTTGGTATCATTGTGTGCACCACACTGAACATGGACCAGAGAAAGCAAAGGAGAGAGTTGTCTGAGGAGATCAGAAAGAAAATAATAGACAAGCATGGTAAAGGTAAAGGCTACAAGACCATCTTCAAGCAGCTTGATGTTCCTGTGACAACAGTTGCAAATATTATTAAGAAGTTTAAGGTCCATGGAACTGTAGCCAACCTCCCTGGGCGCGGCCGCAAGAGGAAAATCGACCCCAGATTGAACAAAAGGATAGTGCGAATGGTAGAAAAAGAACCAAGGATAACTGCCAAAGAGATACAAGCTGAACTCCAAGGTGAAGGTACGTCAGTTTCTGATCGCACCATCCGTCGCTTTTTGAGCGAAAGTGGGCTCCATGGAAGAAGACCCAGGAGGACTCCACTTTTGAAAGAAAAACATAAAAAAGCCAGACTGGAATTTGCTAAAATGCATATTGACAAGCCACAATCCTTCTGGGAGAATGTCCTTTGGACAGATGAGTCAAAACTGGAGCTTTTTGGCAAGTCACATCAGCTCTATGTTCACAGACGAAAAAATGAAGCTTTCAAAGAAAAGAACACCATACCTACAGTGAAACATGGAGGAGGCTCGGTTATGTTTTGGGGCTGCTTTGCTGTGCCTGGCACAGGGTGCCTTGAATCTGTGCAGGGCACAATGAAATCTCAAGACTATCAAGGCATTCTGGAGCAAAACGTACAGTGTCAGAAAGCTCTGTCTCAGTCGCAGGTCATGGGTCCTCCAACAGGATAATGACCCAAAACACACAGTTAAAAGCAACCAAGAATGGATAAGAACAAAACATTGGACTTTTCTGAAGTGGCCTTCTATGAGTCCTTATCTGAATCCTATCGAACATCTATGGAAAGAGCTGAAACTTGCACTCTGGAGAAGGCACCCATCAAACCTGAGACAGCTGGAGCAGTTTGCTCAGGAGAGTGGGCCAAACTACCTGTTAACAGGTGCAGAAGTCTCATTGAGAGCTACAGAAAACGTTTGATTGCAGTGATTGCCTCTAAAGGTGGTGCAACAAAATATTAGGTTAGCGGTCCCATCATTTTTGTCCATGCCATTTTCATTTGTTTTATTATTTACAATATTATGTTGAATAAAAAATCAAAAGCAAAGTCTGATTTCTATTAAATATGGAATAAACAATGGTGGATGCCAATTACTTTTGTCAGTTTCAAGTTATTTCAGAGAAAATTGTACATTCTTCGTTTTTTGTGGAGGGGTACCAACAAATTTGAGCACGTCTGTATATATATCTCCACTATTAAGACAACTTTTTTTTTACCTTTTCAAGACTAGTGAATTTCCTCACAGGTTATTAATACCTGAAGGTAGTCTCAGTAGGAGAACTTAACTTCTTTCTCCACATTCTTACTGGTATTTTTTATTTCCCGCACATCAAATAATAACTATACATGCAACATGTGCCTTAGGAACAATTAGAATATGTGAAGTGGTGGGAAGCTGTTCATTTCTAATCATGAAAAGCAATGTTATTAAGTTCTGGCATTATGAGAAATAGCCATTATGGTGCGTCTCTCCTTGAGACCATTTTTCTAAAAAGAGTTTCTCCACAATACCCTCCGGTGACCTTACAAATAAATGCCCCCTTTATGTGCTTGAATTTCAGGCTCCTTGTATTATATGTCTAATTTCTTTTGGTGATAAGGGCGTCTGCTAAGAAATAAATAATAATAATAATAATAATGATAAATAATATCTATTTCTAATTCACTGGCGGGCACTTCCTCTCCATGTCTCCTCCTTCCTTCCTCCCTTTCAGGAGCTTGTCGATTCATTACAATTTCTCTCTCTAGTTTGAAACCCTGCAGTTCTTTTCAGTTTATTTTTTTTTCTGTAATTAATCTATTATTTATCAAAACATATTGTGAATCACAGGAAAAAGGGTCACCACGTTTTCCATATTTAGTGACTGCTTCATGTGTTATTGATTCTGTCAAGCTCGGTGTGAAAATAAAAATAGCTTGCAGCCCTTAATAAATGTGTCCTTCTGAAACTTTGCTCAATCTCCTTGTTAGTTTACTTGCATATGCTCTTCTCAACCCTGCTCTCTTATTCTAATTAATCATTTCTTTTATCTGGTACAAAACCTAAAGTGCTGGAAAAATGACACAATTAAATAGTCTTTCCTCTCCAAAGGGGGGTTTCCTTTTTAATTAGAAAGAGGTTTAATAATAGAAGCTGTATTGGAGCTTTTCCTACACTGTGTCACTTTCCAGCAGTGCATCTCTGCTCTGGCAGTTCATTAACCCAGTTGTATGTGTCTTTCTCTGCTGTGCAATTTGAGACTGCCTAAAATAAGTACAGGCACCTCAAGACACAGGCAGCACACAATGCACCCTTTCTGTTCAGTTAACAGGGCAATGGCATCTGCACACTGCATTGTATACAGATTCAGACTAGATTCAGCCCTGATGGGGGTAAATAGTATATAGGGGAATGTAAGCCCTGCCAGTGTAAATAGTGTATGGGGCAATGTAAGGTTGGCAGGGATGGGGTTAAGATCTGTCCCTGCCAACAATCACAGGTGGAATGTAGCCATTCTCTAATTAGATAATTACGTTCTAATTAGGGAATGGCCACATGTGTATATAAAGGAAGAAAATCCTTTGTTTGGCGAAGGTGTTTGAGCTGGCTGAACTGTCATGTAATGACTATTGATTGAAGACAGTTATAGCCAGCAGGCAGGATAAGTGGCACTCTGGGCCACCTTCCCCCAAAAGACAAGGCCGTCTACTGCACTGGCCGACTGTCTAAAGAACTGCAGTAAAAGCCCACCTTTTGCTGGCGGCTAAACATGTGACACTATGCCACCTCCCCCCCCTCAAAAAAAGCGAGGCTGCTTAACCTACCTTAAATAAAAATGAACTCACAGACCCTGATTATGGTAAGATATTTGTAAAGTATAGGTAAAGAGGCATTGTTGTAACTTATTGCCCAATTACAGACTGCTTAGAATTAAACATTTGAACTCCCCCACTCCACAGAATTAAATCACCTGGCACTCATGTAAGGAAAAAAAAAACCCTACTCACCGGAGGCGACAGGAGGAAACCTTAGGGAATCCATGGCCGAGGGTTACCCTTCCTCCGGGTAAAAAAATGTATTAAAATGACATATATAATAAAAATATTTAGAGACAATGCTTTTGTGCTGCTGAAATGTCTGAATCATTTTTCCGTGTGTACAGTTCGTATGCCCCAGAAGTCCATCGCCCCAATGACTTAATCAGGTGTGAAAAAATCTTACATGAAACAGCTGGTTGAAACTCCGATCCTGAATACATGCCATGAATAGTTTGATAACGAAAGGTCGTAGAAACAGCAGGACCGGAGATGCGGATCCACATCTGGAGGCCAGACATCTCAGCATGGAAGTGTGGAGACAGAAAACAGAATTAGTGCAAGCAATGAGCATGGTTTCCGCTTCCCTCAATTTATCAGATTCACTTGTTCATAGAAAACTCCCCTTGGACTACAACATGACCTCATTATGTGGCTAGGAAGAGCAGAAAAGGGCAAATATGATTAGTAAGATATTTTAAGTGCTTTAAAAATGTACGTAATACGTAGCCTAATTGACAACAGTTACAGCTGCATACACTGTTAATGTCTAAAGGCCAGGACACACGTACACGGCAAGATGCCATCGGCTATCAGGCAGCATTTTACCTCCATTTTACCTGCTATCGCTGGCAATGTTATTGAATGGTGCTGCACAGAACAGAGCAATATAATACTGCAGTGTCGCTCCAATCAAATCCAGAGCGTTTTTTTCTGGCTGTCGCATGGTAGCTTCGGTGGATTAACCGATCACAGCCAAGTGGTGACAACACGTGCTTGACACAAATAATTGTGAAAAACTACGAATGACAAACTGTTGTCTACGGAGGTGTCCAAGCAACCTGAAGGCAGCGAGTGTGAATGAGCACCATACAACCAGAATGAGCAAGAGTGAGGGGGAGGAGGAGGAACAGGGCCACCACCACCAAAAGCTAAAAGCTAAGTCTATGTTCATTTAATTACTAAGTATACATATTTACTTACCCAGCAATTTGCATAGTCTACCTTTTGCATCCATTGTAATTGCTACACTTAACGTTAAAGAAAAGCGTTTGTCTGTAATACAAATAAAAACTAGCATCTACCGAGCAAATGTTACCAGGCAGGGCCTGAGTTACAGTGGGATGGAACAGAAGGAAAAGGAGTGCACCCTCTGCCAAAACAACCACTGCAGAGCTGAGTGTTTTGAACAGGTTTGCTCCCTTCGGATAGACACCCTTACCAGACACTGCAAGCACAGTGAAGGGTGCTGTGCGGAACCAGGGCACCACTGTGCCGCAGCCCCCCAGGGGAAATTCAAAAAGGGCAGCAATAGCCATAGGCGACTCAATCATTCGGAACATAGATAGTCAGTTGCGCAGCCGTGATCCTAAGTCGCGCATGATGTGTTGCCTACCCGGTGCACGCTATCACGACGCGGCTGGACAGGCTCTTGGCCTGGGCCGGGGAGGATCCAGTTGTCGTTGTTTATGTAAGAACAAACAACATAGATAAACAGAGTAAAATTAAATTTATAGAGCTAGCGCAAAGGATTAAAAGTAGAGCCTCTACAGTAGTTTTCTCAGAAATACTGCCGGTGCCATGCGCAGGGCCAACAGGTTTTAACACGTGGCTAAAAATCTGGTGTAGGCAAGAGGGGCACAGGTTTATGGGCGTGGCCTGTACAGGTGGGACAGTTTAAACTAGGGACTTGGGGGGCAGGGAGACTAGAGCCAAGGAGAGCTACACTGTAAACTTCACAGCAAACAACAAATAAATTAATCAAAAACAGGATGGGAAACGATGTAGATGGAAACAAGAATAAAACAAGGACAAATTGTCGCTGATGTTCATAAACTTAAATGCAAGAAGCATTGGAAATACATTTCTAAAATTAGAAGCCATAGTCATTGTTGATAACTATGACATTAAAGGAATAACAGAATCCTGGTTGACTCATGGAGGTGAGTTTAACATGAAAGGATATAGGTTAGTTAGGAAAGACAGACCTCATAAAAGAAGGGTAGGGGGTCGTAACATACATAAAAAATACTTCGAATGGGAAATACTGGAAAGTAATGGCAACAACAATGAATCGATAAATTAAATGAAAACAAATCTAGAGGTTTAATCGCGGGAGTCTGTTACAGGTCCCCAAGTTCCGATGAATCATTAAATGAAAACTTAAATGCAAGCATCAAAAAAATAAGGAAGTGGACACCTTAATTATGGGAGACTTCAACTTTCCAAACATAAACTAGGGCAGCAGTTTGGAGTAGTGGTTAGGACTCTGGACTCTTGACCGGAGGGTCGTGGTTCAATCCCAGGTGGTGGTGGTGGTGGTGTACCCTTGAGCAAGGTACTTTACCTAGATTGCTCCAGTAAAAACCCAACTGTATAAATGGGTAATTGTATGTATAATATAATGTAATTGTATGTAAAAAATAATGTGATATCTTGTAACAATTGTAAGTCGCCCTGGATAAGGGCGTCTGCTAATAAATAAATAAATAAATAAATAAATAAATAATAAACTGGGACCACATGACCTCAGACAACAGTTCAGACATAGGAATGATAGAGTTAGTGCAATGCCCCGACTAGATACAATTCATGTGTTGATTTGGTATTAACAAATAATAAAGCAAGGATATACAACTTACAAGTAATAGAGTCATTAGGAAAAAGCGGCCATAATATGATATGATTATATATGATAATATGAAGTTTGTGGCAAATAAATCAAGGGCAGTACATAAATCAAAGGCAATACTATACAATTTCAGGAGAGCAGATTACAAAGGAATGCAACAGGAGCTTCTAAACACAGACTGGGATACTAATAGATAATGAAGTTGAAAACAACTGAATTACATATAGAGATATAATGTTAGAAATGCAGGATACATTTATCCCAAAAATGAGAAAAGGTAAACTTAAGATAAAGAAACCACGATGGGTAAATCGATCTATTAAGTTAGGTATTAAAAACAAAAGAAAATTATTTTTTCTATTAAATCAAAGGGAACCGCCCAGGAACAGACTAGGAGAGTGAAGTCAGTAGTGTACGTGACAGCTGTGGTAATTTAGGGCCCCATTTTCACTGTTGCACTGAAAAACTAGCGTTTGATTCAGGTTTTGTCGGAACTTTGTGGGGGTTTCATACTAAGAAATAATTCATATTCCAATTAGGAGACAGTGGATATCCTCTGAGGCCCTGGTTAGTGACACCTGTTGGTGTTCCATGGACTCCTGAAGAAAACCAGTACAATGCAGCGCACCATACCACCTGAAAATACTGAAGGGCAGGTTCAGATGTTTGGACACTTCTGGTGGTGCGTTACTATACAGCACAGTCAAAGTACGTGGCATATTTCTGGCGTGTTGTGTTTTACACAACATCTCTGTAAAAGATATCTTCAAATGATTTAGAGATATCTCTAAATGATTTAGAGATATATTTAAATGAACAGGGCGTTATTTAGAGATATCTGAAAAGTATTTAAATATATCTCAAAAACATTTAGAGATATCTTAAAATGATTTAAATATATCTAAAAATGCATTTTAGATATCTCATTTAAAGCTCCATTTAAAGATATCTGTAAATCATTTAGAGATATCTGGAAATGATTTAGAGATATCTTCAAATATTTAGAGATATCTATAAATTAATTTAAGATATCTCTAAATGATAAATTGGCTTGCCATAATAATACCACTGTCAGTAACATTTCACTGTCAACTATCTTCTATTTTAAATGAACACACTAGTACTGTATATAAACACATATTATCAAATCATTTCTAAAGCAATGTTGATGCTTAATATGTAATAGAAATGCCTTTCACTATTTGTGTGACTTTCCTGAAATACTTTGCAATTTGTGATTACAAATTTTTTTGATTACTACAGATTTTCTGAACGAGTCACAACATGTAAAGGTCTCCGTTTTTTTCTTTGGCAACAAGAGTTATCAATTTTTTTCTGAGCTTCATTGGTTTTAGGTGTTTTTGTGATCTCTTGTGCCTACCACAAACATCATTCTTGCTCCCACCGTTAAAATCAGTCCTGCATAGTTTACAGAAAATATGCCTTTTTCCAGTGTTGCTTCAGATTATGTGAGACTATGTTGTTGTCCAAGAAGCTTGAAATTTGCATCAGTATATTTTTATGGGGAGGGCTTATCGCACGTGAAGCAATCGTGGATGGGCAAGCATGTGAGCTTATGTAACAGGGGCAAAGGCGAACTGAGCCCAATCCAGCATGAGCCACTGAGCCCTGGGCAGCAGTGTGGAGTAGTGGTTAGGGCTCTGGACTCTTGACCGGAGAGTCATGGGTTCAATCCCCGGTGGGGACACTGCTGCTGTACCCTTGAGCAAGGTACTTTACCTAGATTGCTCCAGTAAAAACCCAACTGTATAAATGGGTAATTGTATGTAAAAATAATGTGATATCTTGTAAGTCGCCCTGGATAAGGGCGTCTGCTAAGAAATAAATTATATAATTATATAGAACAGTGGGCAGCTACCTCAAGGGCAACTACACTAAGGCTAAGACACCACCGTGCTGTGCCGTGCTGTGCTCCCCTACCCCTCTCACTACAGCAGAGCCGCTGCCATACAATGAGCTACAATTGCTATATGTGGATACACACCACCACCAGTATATACTACAGGTTGTAAACTTCACACACAAACTAGCGGTTTCTCAAAAACCCTACTGCCGCTCCTACTTCCCAGCCCTACATCCATGCTCACACGAACTGCTTGTTATCCTGAATGTCCTCCCAGCTCTGTCTCGTTCTGCTTAATGAGGCTTTGTAAAGTATTCAACTACAAAGAATTGGACTAATTAATCAATTACAACGTGATTTCCTTACACACATTCACACGTGCTTAAAGAAACATATAGAATAATCAAAGTGCAATAGGAAAACAACACATTTATAAATTATAAATACAAACTAAAGTGCAAAGAACCCTCCTACACTTGCCTGACGCACTGAATGCATGCCTGCCACAGGGCTCCCCTGGGTCCTAAACCTTTCTAGGTACAGATGGGGATTGTAGTAACCACAGACTGTACTTTACTTTTGCAGACATTAAAGGTTCACTGACATAAAGGGGTTTAATAGTAGTTTTGAGCAAAATACAGGAGAAAATGTGTCCCGGGAGTTGTCCGCCAAAGTGTCCAAACAACGGGAGAGTCTCAGCAAAGAAGGGAGAGTTGACAGGTCTGGTATCCTATTGAATAAAAATTATTTTCAGCGATATTACGTGGGCGACATAGCTCTGTGGGCCGAATCCAGTCCTATGTTTGACACGCCTGGTCTAAATAGTGATTTTAATCTGCTTTGTGGTGTGTTGTGGATCTGAAGTAGTGGTTCTAGAGCATTTTGGTACCTTAAATACATATAATCTTTAAACAGTTTTTTTTTTTTTAATTAGGAAAGCTACCATAATTGTCTTCAATTCTCTTCACAAACATTTGTAATTTTCTGGTGGGACTCACTTACATGGCATGTAGATATAGTAAAGAAAGCACACAGCAAAACCTTTTTTTTGTACTTTTCAGGTGCAGTGTTACAGGTGAGCACGATGGTCCCATGTCAGATGTGTCAGGCAAAAGTGCCAAGGACCTCAGAAACGTTGATGTGTTTATATGTGCTAAGTGTGCAATATTGATGGAAATATGTTGTTTCTGTTCTTACATAGAAACAATTGTTTAATATAGTTCATAACTAAATTTATTTCATAACAGGATAATAAAAGGTAGGTAGGTTTATACGTATTCTTTTTGAATAATCATTTGGGTTATTGTAACATGTAGGTGTGTCTGGTTACTTGCCATAATTAACTACCACAACCTTCTTTATCCTACAGAATATAAGAGTGGCATTTTCTGACCTCAAAATGCAACTTGCCACAATCGGCCTTACAATTATACTGTAGTTGGCTGTAGTAGGCCCCTTTGTTTACGTTCTGCCGAACTGCGTGTGTGTCCAGTGGTGACGTTGCCTCCTGTTTGGGGAACACTTGCACTCCTCCTATTTCCGTGCGTGATTATGTTCCTGCTGTCCCTTCGTCCTCGACGACGATGACACAGTGCTCCTCAGCCTGCAGGGCAATCTGCCGTCCTCCCAGCTCCACCATCTTGACCTCTTGTATTTTAGGATGATGAAATATTTAAAGCATCTACAAACCATTCCTAATGACACCAAAATGGCTTGTGATTATATTTTCTTGTGTAACAAATTTGTTTTTAGCATAAGATTATTAGTGGAACATTGTGTACTTTATCCTGGAAGCATAACATTTTCCACATTCATAGTTATGACTAGACATTTAATTTCTGATATAGTGCGAAGCTGAATTTGATTTGGTTACCATGGAAACTAAGTGATACAATTACCGCCCGTCAGCACAGATATACAGCCCAGTGGCCTGTTGCATGAAGCACCCTTAGTTACATTTCCACTTTGTTTTCTCCTTAATTGCTTTTCAAGTTGCAGAAATCAACTTGATACACTTCAGTTAATGCACTAGATAAGTGAAATACTTCTGTGCTGTTCTGTATGTTGTCTATGTGCCAATTTTCTATATTGTGCATTATGTGGAATTTAATAGAATCTTCAGTAATCTGATTATTTAAAAATAAAAACCATGAAAAGAACAATGCTTTTACTTACATGGTACTGTCTTCGTTTAATAGAGGAGCTTGTTTGAGTTTGTAATTTACTGCTGCCGCACCTACTACTGCTAATATTTCATAAACCATTTAAGCTGGCAACTTCATGTTTTTTTGTTGTGGAAACTCCTTGGGCAAAATGTAGCGGCACCCTTCACTTTGAACTGTGACCTAAGATGGCCGCCACACTGGGATCATGTAACGTTTTGATCTCCAGATGATAAAGACCTTACCTTTCGAGAGTTAGCTTCATATACATATACTGTATGTATTCTACAATTCCTTAGGCCTATAGCCACACACACAGCACTTTCAAAAAGAGTTCATACATTCAAATAATAATAATATAAAACCATACAATATACACAGGGGCGGGGTGCACCCAGTCACAGAACCTCTCAAAAACTTTCTGGCCAAAATTAAGATTCTGGAAGGACACATTTTACCAAGAGTAAAGTCCATTTGACAAACATATTAGCAAAACTTAAACATTTTTACATATGAGACTGGGTTTGCTGTACAGAAATCATCACTGCTTTGGGGCACAGATTTAGAAAACTTGTGTTATATTATGTAAACAACAATTCCTCTGACTAGAACATATAGGCCAGGCCTCTTTTATGTGCAGAGCTTCTTAATTCTGGAACACGTTTCCATTTGACATTTAAGATGCAGCTTCACTACATAAATTTAAAAAATGTGATTCATAACACTATGTAACACAATTTTTGTACCTGGGTAGTAAGTGTTATTTCCTAATTGCTTATGCCTCAAAAGTATAGAACATGGCTATTATTCCCCAAAAACTTTGCTTTTGTGACCAGGACAGTGATATTTTGAAATTTACCTATTTCCAATGAGAAAATGGGCGAATTTGTGTCTTTTCGTTCACATACAGTCAGAAAAAAACAACATATGAATCCAAATTAACATGTATTTATACTAAAGTAATACAAAAATGACTACAAAAGATTTAGAAGTGAGTAGTTTTTCGAGATTTACGATTATACTGTAAATCACTTTCACGAATCAGCCCACAAATGTAGTCTCCCATCATGTTCTCGTTATACTGTCCTTGGTAGCGGCATTCAAAGTCCAGTATATCCTGGTGGAAGCGCTCGCCTTGCTCCGAGTACGCTCCCATGTTCTCCTTGAATTTATCAAGATGAGCATCAAGGATATGGACTTTGAGGGACATCCTACAGCCCATTGTGCCGTAGTTCTTCACCAGAGCCTCAACCAGCTCCACATAGTTTTCGGCCTTGTGATTGCCCAGGAAGCCCCGAACCACTGCGACAAAGCTGTTCCAAGCCGCTTTCTCCTTACTAGTGAGCTTCTTGGGGAATTCATTGCACTCCAGGATCTTCTTTATCTGTGGTCCGACAAAGACATCGGCTTTGACCATTGCCTGAGATAGCTTAGGGAAGAAGTCTTGAAGGTACTTGAAGGCTGCCGACTCCTTATCTAGAGCTCTGACAAATTGTTTCATAAGGCCCAAGTTGATGTGCAGTGGTGGCATCAGCACCTTCCGGGGGTCCACCAGTGGCTCCCACTTGACGTTGTTCCTCCCCACAGAGAACTCGGTCCGCTGTGGCCAGTCCCGCCTGTGGTAGTGCGCCTTGGTGTCCCTGCTGTCCCAAAGGCAAAGATAGCAGGGAAACTTGGTAAAACCGCCTTGGAGACCCATCAGGAATGCCACCATTTTGAAGTCTCCTATGACCTCCCAGCCATACTCATCATACTTCAAGGCGTCCAGCAAGGTCTTGATGCTGTTGTAATCCTCTTTGAGGTGCACCGAGTGAGCCAGGGGAAGAGACGGGTACTTGTTACCATTATGGAGCAGCACGGCTTTGAGGCTCCTGGATGAGCTGTCAATGAAGAGGCGCCACTCATTCTGGTTACAGGCGATTCTGATTGCCTCGAACAGACTGGTCACATTGTGGCAGAAGCAGAGCCCATCTTGGCGGGTGAAGAAGCTGGAAAAAAGTTGGTGACGCTTCCTCTGATCTGCGACTTGCACACTTTCATCCAACAAGTTCCACTGCTCGAACCTAGACGTCAAAAGCTCGGCATTGGACTTGGTGAGACCAAGATCTCTAATCAAGTTGTTGAGGTCTTTTTGGTTGGGGTAGTATAGGTTTCTCTCCTCAGCTCCACCTCTGAAATTGTCATCTGGATCTACAACATCTTCCTCGCTCTCTGACTTGCTGCTCTCTTCTAAAGATGGCTGCTCTCTCTCCGGAGGAGTGGGTACGGGGAGCTCATGGCAGTGTGGCACCGGGGCGACAGATGAAGGAAGGTCCGGATACGTGATAGCAGGTGCATTCTTGCCAGTCTGACGTTTGGAAGGGTCCACCATGCAGAAGTAGCAGTTGCTTGAGTGGTCAGTGGGTTCCCACCAAATTCTTGGGATAGCGAACTTCATGACTCTCTTTTCCCCTCTGTACCATCCTACAAAAATACATTTATTTCACCCATGACTAATGGCCGCAGACATAGCAAAATGCGTCTGCCGGATGCTTGCAGCCTCTTGATGCCATCTCAGAAAAATGCAGATATGTATCCACTTAGGCAGCTGGAACTAAACTGAACTGGTGGGCTTAAGGCCCCTGTATTTATACTACTATTTATATTACTGGAAAGTTCTAGAAAGTTCTAGAAGTTACTCCAAGTTTACTCAGCACTGAATCTATCTGGAATGTTCTGGAAAATAGGTAAATTTCAAAATATCACTGTCCTGGTCACAAAAGCAAAGTTTGTGGGCAATAACAGCCATTTTCTATACTTTTGAGGCATAAGCAATTAGGAAATAACACTTACTACCCAGGAACCAAAAAAAAAAAAAAAAAAAAAAATTGTTACACGGTGTAATTATTTTCTTGCTCAAAATATATGCATCACCAGACTTTGATAAGTGGGGAGGCCTAACAACAGAACCTATTTGTATTGCTTATATATCCAGGGGTGAGATTCTCAACAAAAAAGTGCAGGTACATTTCATTGCAAATTGCAGATATGTTTTTCAAGTACGAAGCCAATATCTCAAAGCGTTAGGTCTTTATCATCCTGAAACCTTAAAGCTACATAACTTCAATATAGTGGCCAAAGTGAAGGGTGCTGTCAGAGAATCCATAACACTGATATGGTCAGTACAGGAATGATATGTGACTTAAACAGGTAGAATGGTGATTTGTCACTGTTATTTTATGATGGAATGTTTACACATTGTTTCCATGCTAATAGTGGTCTTGTCAACTCGACAGTGGGTGTGTTAAATAACTGAACGGTTCTGAGCAGCTCAGTGAAAGAGCCCACGTACAGCTCACAGCTGCAGAGCAGATTTAATCGGTCATCTGAGTGAGAGGAAAAATTCTCGCTCTGAGCCACTCACTTATTCAACGCACCCACTATATCAGGAATTACTTGAATTACTAAAAGTATGTTTTTAGGAAAGAGTGCATACTATATTTTGAGCTTAGCTGCTCCACTATATGTAGTAAATTAGTACATGCTAAGTGCAATGAATGTAAAAATAGTAGATACCACAGTGACAGAAGAACTCCACTAGCCCTAGGCAAGCATATGGAAAGCATAGGGCATTGCAACATCTGACATTGCCATATAACAGCAGCAAGGCAAGCGTGTTGTGTTTGCAGTAACTGCATTCCAGATGTGAAAGAAGCAATGTATTTAGCTAACCAGCATTAGCAATACCCCTGTTAAGACTAACCTTTGTCTTAAATAGCTGTCAGGAATGCAGTTGTAACCTTAAGGGACTCTCCCATAGATTGTGTTACATCACTGATCAACCAGCGGGAGTGGGGTGTCGTTGTTTAAACTCTCTTTTCTGTACTGTTTAGTTTAGTTAATTCTTCCTTTCTGTATTATTTTAATTTAGTTGTTGCACCTTTCATTTTTCCTTTATTTAGTTTTATTTCTAATAAAACTGTTCCTTTGTATTCACTGGAAATGTTGTCTAGTCTGATTATTTAGATAAAGGTTGGGTTCTACATGACTTGAATTCAAAACAAGGTATCTTATTATTGCAATTTAAACTAGTCCAAATACAAATATACTGTACCTTGCACACTACAACAGGATCCACAAGAACAGTAAGTAGGTATTTCAAAGATTGTATTACGGATACAAGACATAAATATTATCATCCAAATATATCATTATTACATAACAATAAAAACCTCACCTTAAGAACTCTAATCTCTATGGCTCTATTGTTAGCTATTCCAATATCCGTGATGCATAGCCTCACTTCGTCCTGTATAATAAAATAACTTCAACCAATAAAGAAAAAATCCACTACAGAAATGTGTCACTTGTGACATTGTGTTCAAACTGAATTTGAAATGGATGACAGAGAAATTCATAAAAAATTCAAAATACATTCCAGAGAGGTGAAATGTGCATCTTAAGAGAATGCTCAACTGAAGGCATTACTCATGCAAACTAAAGCCAGAGAAGAATAATGCTGTATCACTGGGAGTGCTGGTAATACATAAAAGAAGGTAGCAGCTTGATCTTGTATTCTCTTTGCTGAGGCAAATGATGTGAACTGCTTTGGGCCTATCGTACTCTGCTACGCAGCAGCTGAATATCACGGCAGTGTGATAGTGTCATTGATAATGATTTCCATTACACGAGAGTAGATATTAAAACTTCATGCTGATTTGAACTCGGCTCTCGCCAAGATAAGCACCAACTAAGACGTAGCTTTACAGTAAACTAATGTGATCCATATGTGTCTCCATCCATTTGCGCTTCCTTCCATATGATGATGTAGATATCCTTCTGTCTGGTGTTAATGGCTGAAGTGTAATGCTGGCTCCAGGGATCAGCTTATTTTGCCTCCCTGGCGCATCAGCACACACAACGGCTGCGATGCTGGCTCCGGGGATCAACCACAGTGCGGCCTCCCCAGCGCATCAGCATGACAACTATCTGGATTGAGCTAAGTAGGGTACATCTCTGGGGTCTTCAAGTGGGCACCTTCCATCCTCAGTGTTTCGTCGACTAGCCCACGACACCTCAAGAGGGCTCGACGGTGATTCTGGCGTCCCAGCATCACCCCCCTCCGTCCCCCACTCAACTCAGCCCAGCTTACTTACCTGTACATCAGCGTTTCTTTCTTTCTATTGTGCTTGAGATCCCCAGCCAGAATCTTTCCGTCTCAACCACAGCCAGTTGCTGCTCCTATCTGCTGCTTCAGATAAGTTCTTCACTGTGCGATGCAACTCTTGGCCACTGAATTCGACGTCTCTGAGAAACCGGGTTGTAGAGTGTGCCACAAATCCTCGACAACCCACCTCCACTGGGTAAACCCGGACTCTCCATCCTCGCTGTTCCGCTTCAGTGGCTAGTTGAGCATACCACAGTTTCTTCCTCTCATACGACTACAGCATCCTCCCATGGCACTGTTAACTCTACCAGGTGAACAAGGCGTGCTGATCCAGACCACACGACAATATCTGGTCGAAGGTTAGTGGTGGCAATCTCAGGTGGAAAAATAAGCCGTTGACCAACATCTGCCAGCATTTTCCAGTCTCTAGCAGCTTCCAGTTGTCCTGGGTGAGGATTGGTTTTAACACCTTTTTTTGGTGGTTGCTTTCCTGGGCGGAGGAATGTTGTCTTTTGTGTGTAATGTTTTGATGGAACAGGTGGCAACTTATTGGTCATGTTACGCTTGTCTTCCAATGCTAAGGCCAAACATCGCAGCACCTGGTCATGGCGCCAAGTACACTGTCCTTGGCTAAGAGCCACCTTACATACTGTCAAAATGTGCCTTAATGTTGCAGGTGATGAACACAAAGGACATGAGGGATCCTCTCCTACCCAGAGGTTTAGGTTCTTTGGTGATGGGAGAACATCATATGTTGACCTGATGAAGAAACTGATCCTGCTCTGTTCCATTGACCATAGGTCTTGCCAGCCAATCTTGCGTTGTTCCACACTCTCCCATCTCATCCATTCTCCCTGCTTGGCCTGGGAAATGGCCTTTATACACCTTATCCTCTCCTCCTGCTTTTGCACCTCGTTGACTACCAGCTTCCACCTTTGAGCTGGGGCTGCCTTGTGCCATGTAGGAGAAGCTGAACAGGTGCTGCCTCCCTTACGCATTTGTCGCGTGACTCTACTAATGTCATTTCCAGTCTGACCTTGGCGCACTTAAACTCCTCGGTTAGAGCGGAGACTGGTAGCTGCAGTATTCCTTTACCATAAAGTCCCACTCTGCTGAGGCAGCGTGGAACTCCCAACCATTTCCTGATGTATGAACTGATTAAAGCTTCCAGCTTCTCTACTGTTGTCAATGAAACCTCGTACACAGTCAGTGGCCACAGCAACCTCGGCAGTAGACCAAACTGAAAGCACCAGAGTTTTAGTTTGCCTGGTAGAGCGCTGCTGTCTATGCTCTTCAACCCTTCCACTGCTTGTTGTCTAACTTCTCCCACACGAACTGTGTCCTTTAGATCCCCGTTGTACCATCTCCCAAGACTCTTCACTGGCTTCTCAGACACTGTTGGTATTGCCTCACCATTAATGAAGAATGTTTTATCTACTACTTTACCTTTAATTATAGAGATGCTCCTTGATTAAGTGGGCTTGAATTGCATTCATGCCCATTCAATGTTATTGGTTAATTTGCACAATAACCGATTAGTGCAGGCTACTGTTGTAGTCATGGTTGTCATGTCATCCATGTATGCTCGAATATATATATTTTATTTGTATCACTTGTGGAATACTGCTGGGGAGCAATAATTATTGCACACATTGATTACATTGTAAACTACATAGAGCTAACGCATTAATTCCTGTAAATCTGACATTTATATATACATTTTTGTAGGTCTCACGTTTGCCAATATAAAATATGTGCACGCTATAGTAAAACAGTATTTGATTTATTTTAAAACAATGTTGATAAAGTAATTGTAGCAACAAATTCCCATAAGCCTTACCAATTCTGCACATTAGCTACATAGGTCTCAAATATACAAAATTCTTTACAATCCTCCCTTAGATGCTCTTAATCTTGTAAATCAGAGTATCTCACCATTATACAAAGAAAGTAATAGTTTTGTTCTGACTTCCAACAGTGATATTAAATAAAAACATAATATAAACTTCATCAAAAGTAGTGATTTATAAGGAATTGCTCTAAAATGTAATTTAGTCCTAGCATCAGGTTCCTGTCTTAGGTTGCCTAGGTGATGTGATGACCCGTCTTACCCGTCTTTGGACATCTGCCTTCATTAGGGTTAAGTCAATAATTCCTATATTTAAGAACTCCTTTAAAATAGCTTTCATGTGTAGGTGAATTATTTCACCACAATAATTGTTTTACAGGTGTGATACAAAAAAAATTCTGAATTCATTACAGATTGATTTGTGTTCCAGAGTTCTTCAAATTAGTAGTAAAACAGTATTTTCCATTACTTTGGTAAGCATAGTTCAATACTGAACCATATAATTAATTCTGGACAGTTATGATGCAACTACATTCTGTAGATTTAACAGATGTATTGGCAGATGATATAATACACTCTTGCAAAATTGCATTCATATTCACAACTGAACAAGTACACTGATATTGACCCATTTTAATCTTGCAACACTCCAAGTGTTCCACCTGTACCCCTGTACCATTACCTTTCATTATGGTTTTTAGTGGCATTTGTGTATGTGTATATAAAATTCCATCTTTCGAGAATCCGATATTGTAGACCATCTCAACCTTATGATGCACATCAGATTGATTAAAAATGATAACTACAGTGCCTTGAAAAAGTATTCAGACCCCTGACCAATTCTCTCATATTACTGAATTACAAATGGTACATTGAAATTTCGTTCTGTTTGATATTTTATTTTAAAACACTGAAACTCAAAATCAATTATTGTAAGGTGACATTGGTTTTATGTTGGGAAATATTTTTAAGAAAAATAAAAAACTGAAATATCTTGCTTGCATAAGTATTCAACCCCCACACATTAATATTTGGTAGAGCCACCTTTTGCTGCAATAACAGCTTTAAGTCTTTTGAGGTAAGTATGTACCAGCTTTGCACACAGTGTCGGAGTGATTTTGGCCCATTCTTCTTGGCAGATTTGCTCCAGGTTGTTCAGGTTG
Organism: Acipenser ruthenus; assembly: GCF_902713425.1. Lineage (NCBI taxonomy): Eukaryota > Metazoa > Chordata > Actinopteri > Acipenseriformes > Acipenseridae > Acipenser > Acipenser ruthenus. The sequence continues at coordinate 12,153,861 of NC_081210.1, read as the reverse complement.
GTTGGACAACGCTTGTGGACCGCAATTTTCAAATAGTGCCACAGATTCTCAATGGGATTGAGATCAGGACTTTGACTGGGCCACTGTAGGACATTCACCTTTTTTGTTCTTGAGCCACTCCAATGTTGCTTTGGCCTTGTGCTTGGGATCATTGTCCTGCTGAAAGGTGAATTTCTTCCCAAGCTTCAGTTTTTTAGCGGACTGAAGCAGGTTCTCTTGCAGTATTTCCCTGTATTTTGCTCCATCCATTCTTCCTTCAATTTTAACAAGATGCCCAGTCCCTGCTGATGAGAAGCATCCCCACAGCATGATGCTGCCACCACCATACTTCACTGTAGGGATGGTGTCTTGAGGCATGGGCAGTGTTAGGTTTGCGCCACACATAGCGCTTTGAGTTTTGGCCAAAAAGCTCTATCTTGGTCTCATCTGACCACAAAACCTTTTCCCACATCGCAGCTGGGTCACTCTCATGCTTTCTGGCAAACTCCAGACGTGCTTTCAGATGGTACTTTTTGAGTAACGGCTTCTTTCTTGCCACCCTCCCATACAGACCAGTGTTATGCAGAGCTCTTGATATGGTTGACTGGTGCACCATTACTCCACTCCCAGCCACTGAACTCTGTAGCTCCTTCAAAGTGATTGTTGGCCTCTCTGTGGCTTCTCTCACAAGTCTCCTTCTTGTTTGAGCGCTGAGTTTTGAGGGACAGCCTTTTCTTGGCAGTGCCTGGGTGGTGTGATGCAGCTTCCACTTCCTGATTATTGATCCAACTGTGCTCACTGGGATATCCAAACACTTGGATATTATTTTGTACCCTTTCCCTAATCTATGCATTTGTATTACTTTATCTCTAACTTCTGTAGAATGCTCTTTGGTCTTCATTTTCCTTCAGATTCACAGGCTGACCAATGATCCTTCAACAGTGGGGGTTTTATCCAGAAAATGTGACAGCAACTTTAATGGTTCACAGGTGGAGGCCAATGGTAAGGTAATTGTGTCCTCGTTAGGGCAATTTCTTTCATCTGTGTTAACTGGGAGCTTCCACAGCACAGGGATTGAATACTTATGCAAGTAAGATATTTCAGTTTTTTATTTTTCTTAAAAATATTTCCCAACATAAAACCAATGTCACCTTACAATAATTGATTTTGAGTTTCAGTGTTTTAAAATAAAATATCAAACAGAACGAAATTTCAATGTACCATTTGTAATTCAGTAATATGAGAGAATTGGTCAGGGGTCTGAATACTTTTGCAAGGCACTGTATAACTTCAAAAATGATCACTATGCATTGAACAAGTCCTAAAATAGTGTGTGAATGTTTAACTATCTATCTCTAACACATTATATGGTTATACAGCAGCTGTGCTGTTTTTTATTTGGAACATATCAAACACATTTCAGCTTTCCCTTTTTCTTAACTGATGACGGGTTCATTTGTAAACAAACCAGGCAGTTGGCAAGGAACCAAAACATACTGTGTATTAGCTCAAAAGTTATTTTCAAAAGCTATATAACTCCCCCCTTTGGTTGCTGACACACTAGGTGGTACCCATATGTATTCAAAATCTTTTGCAGCCCAATGCAACTCTAAGAAAACATCTATAGCAGCTTGTTTTATTAATAAATCTACTGTATATGGAGAAAGAAAAAAAGAAAAAGGAAAGAAGAGTGTCTCAATAGCACACTGTGACAGGCTGGCTCGCAGTGGTGAGGTGTGATGACGTCATGGACCAGGAAGTAACTGAAACCAAAACAGTGGATGGGCGGGTGAAGCTGAATGCAACTGCATTCAGCATGGATTTATTAACAAACAAAAACAAAAGATTTAAACAAAACACAAAACAAAAAGGCACAAGGGCCAAACGAATAAACAGACAAACAAGTAAGTTTGTTTTAGCAATTGTTTGTTTTAGCAATTGTTATCGTCTGCTCGCTCTCTGCTCTCTCCGCTCTCCGTACTCTCCTCTGTACACACACTCTCTTGCAGAACGGACAGCTGCAGGTTCTTATACTCTGGCCGAGGTGTTAACTAGCTGTTAATTATCTTATTACCCCTCGGCCACAGTCTGCACGCGTTTGGTAAGGATGCATGACTGTCAGCTAGTTAAATAATCAGTAGCTGATCAGTCATGCATCCTCATGGGGTTTCTAAATATAAATAATAAAAAACAATAACAAAAGACGCGGCGCTTTTATCCGTGCCGCAAACAAATACAAATAATAATAAATAGGTGCGGGACACTCCGCCACACACACACACGGAAATGAAAGTATTTATTATAGAAATAGTCCAGTAAGAAAAACTAAGTATGTGTATGTCATTAATGAAATACACATACTTTAGAAATAAAACAGCTCCTTATCCCTGAAAAAAAAACAAATGCATAAAGCACTGAGAATTAACAGTTTAACAATAGAGACCGAATCACCACTGTCAATCAAAAGCATACTGCTGCTTCACTCGTCAAGAGTCAAGACAACAGTTCTGTTACATTCTGTTTTAAATTTATTTTAATGGTAGTTGACTTTAACCACCAAAATAACCACATTTGCAATATAAAAGTAAATGCTTTCATCACCGTTCCAATGTATTATTACACATTTGTAATTTAAAGTTGTTTTTTGATTCAATTAATTTAACAAAATAAGATAAAACTACATCTGGCTTCACTCATAATCATTACAGAATTACCAGTAAACTTCAACATAGTTTTTTAACAGAATTACATTTACGTGTAATGTGTACTGTAGAGTTAATGTATACTTTCTTCCTCTCACGGAAAACCTGTATTACATGCTGTGCAGTGAGAGGGGAAAGATCAATGATAGCTAAAACACTGTGGCTTCAGAAATACACTACATGCAACAGCACTGATAGCTGCTTTCTACATTGTCCTATTAGCCAGATGATTAATACTACCCTCAATTTTACATGTAATCTGTAATCAAAATATTAATTCGTGATTCCGGTGATTTTTAAATTCACCTGTTTCTTGAAAACACAGAACTCACAGACAAACACACAACACAGTCTGTGATGTCACTGCTAGCACACACAAACATTAAACAATTCCTGGCTAGACATCTTAGTTTGTTTCAGATTTATAGATTTCCAAAAACATTTGTGTTCTTTCCAAAAGTTTTTTTTTCAAACTTTCAGTCTAACACACAGCGTTTCTCCTTATGACATGGTCATGCTAGCTTTTTTTTTATTTATCTGAAAGACAATGAGATAGAGACAGACCCTGCATACCAAACCAATACCACTTTCTTTTCAAGTTAACCCTCTTCCAGAAAGGCAAAATGTTCCTCATGTTTCTCAATATAATCCTGAACAAACTTGCTATCGTTTTAGTTCAAAGGTTGGCCATTCCTTTGCATTCAAACACTAAGACAATACAAACAACTAATAGTCGCATTCCAAGAATCTCACTTAGATTGCGTACATTGCCCAAAGAGTATTTTCTGATTTCATTTTCAATCTTTTTTATCACATTGATCTAGTTATCATCACCTCTCCTGTGTATGCTGATACTGCGTTTGACCGTCTGAAAAAGAAAACACAAGAAGCTCTGTAAAATATTAACTGATAAACAGAAAACATATTATATACTAATGTGCCAAGGGATCTGACACCAACACGTATCTTCTGATACTTCGAGAACACCTTTAATTTTATTTATTTTAACCGATATGATAGGGTCATCTCTCAATGAACATACAAGTCACACCTGGGGGTGGCTACATAATATTGTCCTATTAACCCTGATTAACTAGAAGCAATACCTACACTCACGCAGTACTTATCTGTTACAGCGATTAGTGGCAGACTAGTGGCTGTTAAATTAAAATAGAGAAAAAAGGAACCCCTACTCAATCACGTCTGAGATTTACAGGAAACAAAACCATGCTCCAGTTGGTCTTACCTTACCTAATATAGTTATATCAAAAACAGAAAAAAAACCCTACTCAGTTACATTAGAGACTTACAGAAAAAAATCAACAGCGCTTACATTCAATGAATGGCTGCCTAATTAAATGAGGAAAAGAAAGAAACGAGATCCGTAACAAGTACTAATACCCCCTTTGCTTCGTGCTTCAATCCAAGAGTTTTAACAATCTCAAATTATTCTGTTCACTTGAGGTGATATCAGCCTTGTTCGGTCTGGGCTAATGTTTCATTAATTCCTAGTTTTCTAGTTCTTTTAAACGAGAAGAAATCCTTATTAACTTTCCCTTATCAGACCTCTTACCATTGAGGCAGACAATATGCGTTCATGCTTAATACAGGGACCTCACAATTTTATCTCCCTTTGTAAGCCAGAAAACACTTTTAAATTCACTCACCTTAAAATACAGATCGAATCACTTTACCACGCAGCCTGGCTCGCAACTGCAATCCCTCCCCCCTCGTCAGAAGAGGCCACAGCAGCAGGTCATCTTATGACTTCTTTCTCTAATAAACTGATAAACAATATTATTGATGTCAAATATGTTTATTGGTATAGCTCAGAATAGAATAATTTGAATGAACAGAGCTGTGACACTCCAGGGTTCAGTGATTGAGAACTCAGTTTAATTTGTTACAGAAAATAACATATTATAAAATAATAATTAGTTCCAATATAAAAACTATTACAAAATTCCTTACACTTTGTTTGGTCTCTTACCTCCAATCGTTAGACCTGGCATTCTCAACTCTGAGGGAGTAGTGTGGAGTAGTGGTTAGGGCTCTGTACTTGACCGGAGGGTCGTGGGTTCAATCCCAGGTGGAGGACACTGCTGCTAAACCCTTGAGCAAGGTACTTTACCTAGATTGATCCAGTAAAAACCCAACTGTATAAATGGATAATTGTATGTAAAAATAATGTGTAAAAAAGCATGTAATTGTATGTAAAAATATTGTGATATCTTGTAACAATTGTAAGTCGCCCTGGATAAGGGCGTCTGCTAAGAAATAAATAATAATAATGTGAGTGTTCAGTACGGCCGCACTCAGCGTTAAAATAACGACCTATTTTATAAGACTAAGTAGGTGAAGCAGGAGATTCCGCAATCAAACAATTTACCCCTCACAGCAATTAGCGGTGGAGAATTATACACCTTTCACAATAAATAACGGGTTTGGATCAACCCTGCGTGTGTAGGCTACAAATTCCAAAAGAAAATGAATGGCACACAAAGACCTCAGCCTGGTACTAACCATGGTGATGAGGATGCTTGGAAGTGAAAACTGAAATTCACCAATATGGAAGTGGAGATTTTGGTACAAGCAGTACTTGTAACACATGAAGATGTGTTACAAGCTTGAAATACATCACCAAGAAAATGAATAAAATATGGAATGTGTGGTGGCTTCTTAATTAACAAATGTACCTCTTCAGAGTTTGTAGTCTAGATTGCTTATATAATTACGACACATCATCCAGTTACTGTGCTTCGCATATTAGTTCAACTTCTTATTTCGTATAGAATAATTCTAGGCGTATAGACTTTTCAAACTTCAGAAAAATATGTTTTATTTGCTTACATCCATGGCAGTCAAATGGGTGGAAAATCCTTCCATTGTACAGCAATCTGTTCAACATCAATGACTCCATACAGCTTCATACGAACAGTCTTCAGTTTAACTACGACTTATCTTCTTAAATTCTTATGCAGTTACAACTCTCCTATTTCTTTTGTATGTCTGTATTTCTGACTCTATGTATGATTTTAAAGCATATCTGTATGGTCTATAATATAGCTACATTATTAACCAGCTGTACTGTATTTGCTCTAGCTACAAACTAACTGCTTCATCTGTCCCTCTGTCCTTTTTTTTCTGTTTTCTTTCAAACTCAAATTGAACAAAACTGCCTGAACCAGTATTGTTACAAAACATGAATTCTGTAGACATTACTAAAATAACGGTGGAGGATGAGCCCTCATTGGATTATTATTATTATTATTATTTATTTCTTAGCAGACGCCCTTATCCAGGGCGACTTACAATCGTAAGCAAATACATTTCAAGTGTTACAATACAAGTAATACAATAAGAGCAAGAAATACAATAACTTTTGTTCAAGCAAAGTACAAGTGTGACAAACCACAATTCAATAATACAGCAGATAATAGTGACATCAGGATATGATTAAATAGTGATAGTTACATCAGGATGTGATTAAATACAAAGTACTACAGGTTAAACACTTGGCAGATTACAGTATTCTGAAGTACAGGATTAAATGCAGTAAAATAGGGGGCAGATAAGAGCAAAATAAAGCACATTTAAATGAAGGGTGATAGTGTCCCAGGATACAAACAGAGGAGTTCTACAGGTGCTGTTTGAAGAGGTGAGTCTTAAGGAGGCGCCGGAATGTGGTCAGGGACTGGGCAGTCCTGACATCTGTAGGAAGGTCATTCCACCACTGCGGAGCAAGGGTGGAGAAGGAGCGGGCTCTGGAGGCAGGGGAGCGTAGCGGAGGTAGAGCTAGTCTTCTAGTGCAGGCGGAGCGGAGAGGTCGAGTGGGGGTGTAGGGAGAGATGAGGGTCTGGAGGTAGTTGGGTGCAGTCTGGTCAAGGCATCTGTAGGCTAGTACAAGAGTCTTGAACTGGATGCGAGCGGTGATCGGGAGCCAGTGGAGCGAGCGGAGTAGTGGAGTAGCGTGGGCGAAGCGAGGCAGAGAGAACACCAGGCAGGCAGCAGAGTTCTGGATGAGCTGGAGCGGACGGGTGGCGGACGCAGGGAGGCCAGCCAGGAGGGAGTTGCAGTAGTCTAGGCGGGAGAGTACCAGGGCCTGGACCAGGAGCTGGGTAGCATAGTTGGTGAGGACATGTATATGACATGCATATTACATGTATATGAGACTTTTTCTTTAGTGCGCCTCAGAATATCGTTCCATCTTTTCTTAATCTCCTCCACCGTTCTTGTAATAATGCCTACACTCTAGAAGTAAAGGCTCTCATTAGAACCTTGCTTTGCCACTGTGAGACCATTTTAGGTGCTTCAAAGAACCTTTTTTTACATGGATTCTATATTCTGTATTTGCAGACTTTCTTTTTTGTTATTAAGCTATGAAACATGTATTGAAAAGTTGAGTTTGCAAAACAATACAGTGTTATAAACCGCAATTTACAAACTGACTTGATCAGAAGGGTTAGAAAATTAGCTCTTTGCAAAATGTTATTAAATGTTTCTTTGTCCTTGAAAACAATGTCTCCTTCTTGCTGCAGACAAGTCTCCCACATCACCTTGCCTTTTATATAGTCTACTGTCCGACTGCAGCAAATTAACGCCTGCTTTTCAGAGTTCTTAAAATAATCAAGCAAATACGAGGCCCGCAATTACCAGCAGCTTTAATAAATTAGACAGAATATTTAATAGACCTCATTTGCAAAATCCCCTCCCAATTTTAGCGGTTTCGTTCAGAAACGCCCCAGAATTACATACGCATATACAGAATTACATATGCATCAAGGGCTAAAGCGCAGAGACAATCACTTCTTAATTGCGTTTTTATGCCATGGATAAACTCCATTTTATGCCTGTGATAAAAAAAAGAGTTAATGTCATGTTGTTTAAAGTTTAAAATACGTCATGGAATTGGAAGACTCAAATTACCTTACACACATTTTCATAAAGCGTTTTCAGATGCATGGCCTGGGATAGGGGGGCAGAAATAGCTGCCACTATTAAATGACAGACATACCAGTGTTTATTATTGTATTATGCAACTGAAGTAAGTTACCATAACCGTATACAATATTATATGTTTTACATATTCACCTACAGAGAGAACACCAACAACAGGTACAGACAGCAGTGTGCATAGTCATAGGGACTGCTCTGCTGAAATTTATAAGGGAATGCGGAGCTTGCCCCTTAAGTTTCCCATCCCAGACTCGTCCATAGCCAGCATAGCCTTCACAGTCACATAAACGCAGGACAATAAATGCAGACTTTACAGTTATAAATGCTAACCCTAATTGCACCTGTCCGTCCATCCATCTCTGTCTGCCTCTACTTGGTGACCATGATAACTCACTTGATTCTGCACCAATTATACAAGCCTAGCCTCATATAGACCTTTTCAATTGATTTGGCCATAATCTGATACATTTACACTTATTTGCTAACCTGTACATTCAGACTTTCACATTCTTACCTTTACGATTATGATGACCTGCCATCACACTGTGAATGTGCCTGTACTGGTTACAAGTAGCAGTGGCCACAAGTAGTTTTATTCATTGAGGAGCAACATGTTAACTTACAAGATCACTTAATCAACCTTACTGATACCACAAAAGTACCTTTGCAGCACAGTTGTCAACAATGTCTCCCCCTGGGTGTCTGAAATGCAATATAGTCATAGTCATGCCAACTGTGGCAGGGCGGAAGGGCTAAGTTTGGTAGGGATGGGCTTAAATCTGTCCCTGTCAGCAATCGCAAATGTGGCCATTCCCTAATTAGGTAATTAAGTGCTAATTGGGGAATGACCGCACATATAGAAGGGAGACAAAATCCTTTGTTTGGTAAAGGGAGTTTGGAGTGAGTTTGTGCTGGTGAGTTGGTGTTGGTATTTTGAAAAACTGTAGTGAAGGCAAATGCCCAGCCTACACATGTTTAGTCTTCTGTTTAAACCTTTTATTTTAGCCCTTGTGTCCTGTTTGTTTGTATGTATTTTTGTTAATAAATATACTCAACAGCGCTTCAACTGCAACTTCTGTCTCTGAGTCTCTCATTCCTGCCGGTAACACCTTGGGCCATGATGCTATCATGTCACACATGGTGTCAGAGTTAAATAGCGCTCCTGGAGACTCAGAGCACGACTGCAGTTTATGGACTTAAATGAAGACTGGCACCAGGAGCAACGGCAGCGGGAAGCTGAAGGGGCTCAGTGGTGCGGAGCTAGTGGGGAGTTTGGGCACCGAGATGCATGCACCTTTGAAGACCCGCCATTCACGGATAGTCGGCCAAGGAATGGCTCTGCGGGAAGGTCCAACCCTAGCCCGCTACACCTGCTGCTTAAGGGAGCATGGCCAAAACCAGCCATGCGTCCAGAGTGCCCAATGCCACCACCGCTGGAATGACCCGTGCCACTGCCATTTAGTAAAGGTTATTCTTATGGAATTATAATAAAAGCCATATCTATTAACAGGCATTACTTCTGTACATCGCAATGCTAGATAAAAGTATTTAATTTTCAAACTTACATAGATGAAAGCATGAACCAAACCAGGAAAATGGTTGACTTTTGAACACTAGTTTTGCCTGTAAACTGTATCTAGCTATTTTTTATAGGAGGGTTTTAAGGAATGTTTTTAAGGGTTTGTGACAGTCTGGCTCGCAGTGGTGATGTGGATGACGTCACGGACCAGGAAGTAACTCAAACCAAACAGTGGATGGGCGGTTGAAGCTGAGTGTTAGTGCACTCAGCGTATTTAATAAACAAAATATTAAACAAATTAACACAACACAAAACAAAAGGGCACAAGGGCCAAACGAATGAACAAACAAACAAGTAAGTGATGTGCTGGGAAATCCAGCACGTCTTAGCAATTGTTTTGTTAATGTTGCTTTTTCTCTCTCCGCTCTCCCGTACTCTCCTCTACACTCTCAACCCCGAGTGCAGAGTGCTGCTGGTTTATATACTCTAACTAGTTGGTAATTATCTTATTATCCCCCGGCCAGAGTCTGCACGCGTTTGGTAAGGATGCATGACTGTCAGCTATTTAAATAATCAGTAGCTGATCAGCCATGCATCCTCACGGGGTTTTTAAATAATAATAAAAGACGCGGCGCTTTTACCCGCGCCGCAAACAAAAATACAAATAATAATAAATAGGGGCGGGACACTCCGCCACAGGGTTATTTATAAATCTTATAAATACAGTGCAATATAAAAAGAGAATAAACTTCTAACCCTCTCTAAAGCAGTTGAAAATATAATGTTCTACAAACTTAATTAAGAGTTTTATAAAAAAAAAAGGTACTTAAATAAGTCCTTAAAGTTTTGTGAATATGATCACTAGATCCACGTAATACAAGTTTCAAACAGACACATAACACAGGTAGGCAACACTGACAATGACATTAGCTTGAACGTGTGTATTCTTAACTTGTATAATTTTACCTTCACATTGTTCAATGTTTCAAATGGCTTAGCTGGTTTAAAACCAGGGGTTCATTGTATGTTGTTGTATTATTCCCCTAGTTCCAAAATATCTCATTATACCCAAAAGGATATACTCTCTTAATTAAATCGGTTTAATTTTTCAGTGGAATATCATCAATAATGAAATAAGAAATCTATCTCCTCCTCCTAGGAGATTAGTATGACACTGAGATCAATTGATTTATTATACTGTAGAAGTCAGAGACACACTGAGGTTCATCTCTTTCTGAAGAGACGAAACACATCTGTTTATGTAGAAATTATAGTGAGATATTATTTTTGGAAGTATCCAAATCCCAAGATTATCTTTATATAATACATGGAAAAAGTCTATATTTGCATCCTGAGCCTTCTATTAAAAAAAGGCATAATACCACAGTAGTGACGTCAAAAAGTGATAACACTATGTAATTTTTGTTCCTGGGTAGTAAGTGTTATTTCCTAATTGTTTATGCCTCAAAAGTATAGAAAATGGCTATTATTCCCCACAAACTTTGCTTTTGTGACCAGGACAGTGATATTTTGAAATTTACCTATTTCCAATGAGAAAACGGGCGAATTTGTGTCTTTTCGTTCACATAAAGTCAGAAAAAAACAACATATGAATCCAAATTAACATGTATTTATACTAAAGTAATACAAAAATGACTACAAAAGATTTAGAAGTGAGTAGTTTTTCGAGATTTACGATTATACTGTAAATCACTTTCACGAATCAGCCCCCAAATGTACTCTCCCATCATGTTCTCGTTATACTGTCCTTGGTAGCGGCGTTCAAAGTCCAGTATATCCTGGTGGAAGCGCTCACCTTGCTCCTCCGAGTATGCTCCCATGTTCTTCTTGAATTTATCAAGATGAGCATCAAGGATATGGACTTTGAGGGACATCCTACAGCCCATTGTGCCGTAGTTCTTCACCAGAGTCTCAACCAGCTCCACATAGTTTTCGGCCTTGTGATTGCCCAGGAAGCCCCGAACCACTGTGACAAAGCTGTTCCAAGCCGCTTTCTCCTTACTAGTGAGCTTCTTGGGGAATTCACTGCACTCCAGGATCTTCTTTATCTGTGGTCCGACGAAGACACCGGCTTTGACCTTTGCCTCAGACAGCTTAGGGAAGAAGTCTTGAAGGTACTTGAAGGCTGCCGACTCCTTATCTAGAGCTCTGACAAATTGTTTCATAAGGCCCAATTTGATGTGCAGTGGTGGCATCAGCACCTTCCGGGGGTCCACCAGTGGCTCCCACTTGACGTTGTTCCTCCCCACAGAGAACTCGGTCCGCTGTGGCCAGTCCCGCCTGTGGTAGTGAGCCTTGGTGTCCCTGCTGTCCCAAAGGCAAAGATAGCAGGGAAACTTGGTAAAACCGCCTTGGAGACCCATCAGGAATGCCTCCTATGACCTCCCAGCCGTACTCATCATACTTCAAGGCGTCCAGCAAGGTCTTAATGCTGTTGTAATCCTCTTTGAGGTGCACCGAGTGAGCCAGGGGAAGAGACTGGTACTTGTTACCATTATGGAGCAGCACGGCTTTGAGGCTCCTGGATGAGCTGTCAATGAAGAGGTGCCACTCATTCGGGTTACAGCCGATTCCGATTGCCTCGAACAGACTGGTCACATTGTGGCAGAAGCAGAGCCCATCTTGACGGGTGAAGAAGCTGGAAAAAGGTTGGTGACGCTTCCTCTGATCTCAACAAGTTCCACTGCTCGAGCCTAGACGTCAAAAGCTCGGCATTGGACTTGGTGAGACCAAGATCTCTAATCAAGTCGTTGAGGTCTTTTTGGTTAGGGTAGTATGGGTTTCTCTCCTCAGCTCCACCTCTGAAATTGTCATCTGGATCTACAACGTCTTCCTCGCTCTCTGACTTGCTGCTCTCTTCTAAAGACGGCTGCTCTCTCTCCGGAGGAGTGGGTACGGGGAGCTCATGGCAGTGTGGCACCGGGGCGACGGATGAAGGAAGGTCCGGATACGTGATAGCAGGTGCCAGTCTGACGTTTGGAAGGGTCCACCATGCAGAAGTAGCAGTTGCTTGAGTGGTCAGTGGGTTCCCGCCAAATTCTTGGGATAGCGAACTTCATGGCTCTCTTTTCCCCTCTGTACCATCCTACAAAAATACATTTATTTCACCCATGACTAATGTGTAAGAGATTCTCGCAACATTTTTCATATATGATATATTTTTTCAATAACATTGAAAATTGTAAAACATTTTAAAATTAAAAACTTTTACAATTTTAAAAATTTTAACAAATTTTATAACATAAAATTCCAAGCAACAATTGTCCATCTTACCTTCCAGAGTTTTTTTGCAGTGCTCGCAGGTGAAATGAGGTGCCCAGGGTTTGTCTTGATCCCCGACAGGCATGCCGAAATATGCCTTGTAGGCCTCACACATCTTAGCAGATGCTTCCACGGAGTACTTTTTCGCTCTTGTCTTGATAAATTGGCCGCAGACATAGCAAAATGCGTCTGCCGGATGCTTGCAGCCTCTTGATGCCATCTCAGAAAAATGCAGATATGTATCCACTTAGGCAGCTGGAACTAAACTGAACTGGTGGGCTTAAGGCCCCTGTATTTATACTACTATTTATATATTACTGGAAAGTTCTAGAAAGTTCTAGAAGTTACTCCAAGTTTACTCAGCACTGAATCTATCTGGAATGTTCTGGAAAATAGGTAAATTTCAAAATATCACTGTCCTGGTCACAAAAGCAAAGTTTGTGGGGAATAATAGCCATTTTCTATACTTTTGAGGCATAAGCAATTAGGAAATAACACTTACTACCCAGGAACAAAAAAATATATATATATTGTTACACAGTGTAATTCCTCTAGAGGAAAATATACTGCACTGAAACACTACGTTTTAAAAAAACCAACTGTACTGCTGAACCTCGTCTTCTTTAATATTAGCATCACAAGGTTATCCTTAGAATTATAAAAAATAATAGATGGGCCTCTTCAAGCGAATTACAGGAAAACAATTCCATCTCGGGTTTCTGTGACAGTTTATAAATTACTCGACCTTCAGTCTCGTAATTTATGACGTCACAGAAACCCTAGATGAAATTATTTTCCTGTAACTCACTGAAGCCCATCTATTATTCTATATATAATAAAATAATTTAAGTATACATTATGAAATTTTAACAGTGCAGCAAGATTTCTGATGATAACATTATAGTACATTGAGTGCTTTCCACTCAATGTTCTTATCTTTGATATTTGCCTAATAATAATTAGTTCACAGATTTATAATCTACTGCTACAAAATTACAAAGCTGATTTAGAGAGGGTATGTCTCAGTAGTGTACACTGGGCTCCTGATAGGGTTTCTCTATGATGTCTGGCATCTGTCCTTTGGATGAGACGTAAAGCTGAGGTCCTATTGTAAGTGACTCTGCAGCAGTTGTTGATGGACAGTTCACCCCCTAGTCTCTGTAAATCGCTTTGGATAAAAGTGTCTGCTAAATGACTAATTCATAATAATAATCTATCCTTGATTACACCCCAGTGTAGACCATCTGTTTTGTTCACACTTGTATCTGTATCTTTGAGTGCGACTGACTGCTAGACTAACCTATCTACCTCCTGGTTTAAAAAATATAGATAATATAAGTATATAAAACACAGCCCAGTACTTTTTAAAATGATAATGAATAAAAAAGACTGCATGTGGCTTTAAACTCCTTGTATGGTCCCATACATGTTACCTTAATATACTGTTTTTTAAAAATAACCATTAAAACCGTAAACTGGGCCTTCCACAAAGAATTAGAGAGGCCGATCTTTTCAAAAAGCTGAATTAGGGTTTTCCCTTTCTGGTGTTTTTTTTTTATATATATATATTTTTGCTTTCAACCTGTTATCATTAACATTGCTGTTTGCTCCTATCTGGCTGAGCAAAGAGAATTTAAAAGGTGTGTCCTTTATTACCATAGGAGCTAAACCAGACACGGATCCATAGAAAATAGAGTTGAGGAGCATATTAGAAAAACACAGAGCAGAGCTATCTTTAAAATCAGCTTTGAAATTGCATCAAATCTGGTTTCTAGTTTCTAGTAGGACCAGAGCAGGGAGCAAAACCGCATTAACCACTTCCGGATTTGACCACTAAAGAATCAACTCCTGGATTAATTTTGCTCAAGTGTGAAAAATACAGTAGTGTGCTTGACCACACTGGTGTCACAAATACATTAGTGGGGTGACCTTGCAGAGTTTTGAACTGGCATGGCCCTGGCACTCCAGTAAGTTAGGGAGGCAACATTGTCAGGGACTGAGTCACTTCACCATGCTACTGTATAGTGGCCCCCTAGGCACCTAGTAAGCTCAAGTGGACACCAGCAAGGCTGGCCTTTGTCCTCTAGGGCCCGGTAGCCCGGCAACAGGTTTGCTGTGTGGTCCAGTGGTTAAAGAAAAGGGCTTGTAACCAGGAGGTCCCCGGTTCAAATCCCACCTCAGCCACTGACTCATTGTGTGACCCTGAGCAAGTCACTTAACCTCCTTGTGCTCCGTCTTTCGGGTGAGACGTAATTGTAAGTGACTCTGCAGCTGATATATAGTTCACACACCCTAGTCTCTGTAAGTCGCCTTGGATAAAGGCGTCTGCTAAATAAACAAATAATAATAAATAAACAAATAATAATAATAAACAAAATAAACGTATTACTTCATCACCACATATACTTTTAATACTCAGAAGCGAATCTACTGCACATTTCACATGCTACAATATACATTAAAATAACTTATATCATATTTTTGCACATTTTTTCACACATATCCTATTATCACATTGAAATGACCTTGGCAGTATCTAGCTTAGAAAGAGCCAAAGGAACAGCTTGATGTACAGTAGCTATCTGCTTTTAATATTTAAACTTTATGGCTGCCTAACGGCAATTATATGCATGAATAATTGATATGTTATTTGAAGCCATTCAAATATTTCTCTGAACTGGCTCCATTCCCCTTCACATTTCCCTCCAGATAAAAGTTAATTAAAAACTATTGGACTAATAGCACTGATCACAGGCCAGATTCAGACTTTTCTGCCAACACACCTCAATTGCGCTCTAACGACTGTGAGCTATGAAAAGTTTAAGACAACTGCAAATATGACCATTTGATCAACGTAGGTGGTAACTACTATATTCAAGTACACCTTCAATCAGTAACAGCTCACAATAATATCCAAGCCAAGTACATTTAAACCTAGCTCTCCTCACAGTCTGTGCCGTGCTTTTGGGTTTACCTTCTCGTCCTCAGCCGGGGGTTCGCAGTCATACTGCCTCTCTGCCTACAGTATCTCAGCACCGGCTGAGATGTCAATCATAATTTTAAGGCAGCATTAAATGCCATGATAGAGCGACAAAACCAAGCAACTTCAAATGCTGTCATACATGGTTTTGCTGTTTTATTCAGAATTTATAGGCTCTGTAACACATTGTGTGACTGTTTTGTCTCAATGTACATGTGATCCAAGCTGGTTTCATTTCTAAACATTGAGCTAGTAAATAACCCAACTATGCCAGCAACTCTGATACTCACATTAGAAAGTGACCCCTCTAGCAGCTCTTCCCTGGAGAAGTATGTATCACAACTCATTTGTCATAACGATGTATGTACTCATTATCATATCAGAAAGTCATATCTTTTGTCAGTACTACATTCTGATTGAGAAAGAGCAAAACAATAACCTTTGGAGAGTCAGTTTGCATTCATTTCAGTTTCCTTTGCAAACTAAATACATTCTGCCTCTACCATACATTTTCCAAATTGTAAAAATGATCAAATCAGAAAGCCACCTGCTGTTAATTTTATGAGATTTTGCATTTAATTAATGTTAATGTTAGGAGATTTTACATTTATCTTTGGTGTCTCTCATATAATTAAGCAGTACTTTTATGTGAATAGTGTATTGTAGTGTTAAGCTGTTATGTACTGTATCAGAATTACTTTAACTTTTAGGTTTCTTAAATCTCTTACCCCTGCTGGCACATGAAGGCACAGTGCCAAAGATTTCTCTTTTAACCCGAAGCTACTAGAGTATTATGAATTGCAGTTCACTGACTGCCATCTGTTTTGCAGGGATTGTAATGTCGGTACCTGTATGGTGCCTCTACAAGGTTAGGACCCGAAGCACACACTGGAGAAAAAAATATTTTATCCCTGGTCCACTTACTATTTCTGCTGAGCATTTAATCTGTACCTATTTTTGTTTTTTAGTTTTTTGAAACAAGATATTTTGAAAACGAACCAATCGTTTTTTTTAGTTAGAATGGGAGGGTGTGTTTCTTCATCAAGCTTGATGTTTTTACACTTACAGTAATATGAAAGCTCTTAATTGCTGGATTTTGTTTCAGGAAAGGCATTTTGTATTCAGCAGTGTCAAATGCATAATTACTAAATTACTACATTTATTGTACACAACAAAGTGCCAGTGGAAAGACACATGCCTGACAGTAAGAGGCACAAAGGCTTTGCTAAGGACTCAATTACTTAGATGGTAGAATGGAGTGGTTAGTAGCAGAACCACCATATTATCTTGCTTCCCACTTAATAATCATGTGTGTGCATGTGCATGCATGTGCGTGTTTGTGCATGCGCGTGCGTGCGGGTGTGTGGGCATGCGCACGTTTGTGTGTGCATGCACGTGCTCGTGCGTGTATAGGCTCTCAAAAGACAGCAGATTATCCATATGTGAATAAGTGAATGTTAAATTAACTGATCAACACTACAGCAGGTGAGCAAATATTCCATATTGGCCTGGAAAAATCACTGTGACTTGAAGTAATTGAGATTAAGTTCCTCACAGTTTCTGTCTAAATTGAACTCAAGCTGGTAGGGTAGCTTTGGGATATGTATCCAGCTCACACTGAGAAAAAGACAGTTATTTCTTATTAGCCTTCAAAATACATCTAACCATACAGTTTTACAGTATAACAGTAGCACAGAGGAAGCATGGGTACATTTTGTTGTAATACATTAAACTTTATATATTAAACGTATAACACACTTTTGGGTATTTTTGGCAACTCATAAGGTTTTTAATCATAACCCTGAACCTTCAGCTAAATCCAGCCTGTTCTTGTTTTTAGCATATTAAAAGAGGTCCTATAAAACCAACTGCATTTTAAAATGAATATTTCATATTTGACAAGTTTGACTTTTTTAACCATATCCAGACCAAATTGGTATATGGCACCACAGCAGAACTGAATTGCAATTCCCTTAAATGGAAGTTTTGGATAGCAGCTAAAATTAAAAATGGTATTAATATATCCCTTATAAAAGTTTACCACTGTATTTTTGTTCTGTAATTTTGAACTTTTCCCATGTTTTTTACCATGGTTATTTTGGGTTGTAGTGTCATGAGTGCAATAACCACAGGACTCTATGAATGTACAGAATAGTCCCTGAACAATGTATGGAAGAATAAAGTATGTTTAAACCTATATTTAAGAGATGAATTCAGAGATGCATTTCCTCAGTGCGATTTGGCCGGTCATTCTGTCCTTGGATTTGAATGAATGCATGTGGCAAAGTGGGTGGTGAGGGGTAGCTGTGTAGCAGTGATGCGGTGCAGGAGTAATGGGCAGACAACGGTAGTCCAGTGGAAAATAGGCTTTTTATTGCCAGCACTGGTCTAGTGCTCAAAAATAATAAGCCCGGCAATACACAACGATGTGTAAAGCTCGGGCTGACAAACACAGGATACAGTCCTGAACAAGAAACAAAAACAACACGGTCACCCGTCTCGGGTGCGTGCAGTCGTGATTGTGGTGGGTGAATACACGGGATGTTGTGACAGTACGTGCTGAGGTGATCCGGCTTGTGCTCGCGCAGTGCGACAGCTCCGGATAGGTTTTTTAGCTGTCTGGTGATTCGGACAAAAGAAACAGACAGTTAGTTTTCAGAAAAATACAGCACACAAACCCACACACACAACTCTTTTAGAGTAGTACAGCTCTTTTACGTCCTTCTCGGACCTTGGTTTAACCCAAACGAAGGAAAAGAACAGCGTTACCCTGGCCCCTATATGTAATCCCGCATGATATCTAGGTAAACGGTTGCAGCTGCCTTTTTACTTGCAGCTGCCCCTCGTTTACCTGTCAAATCAATACGGTCTTACAACAGAGTCTCGCTTCCTTCCAGGCTGACCCACTTTCCGGTCCCGGAAACGAACTGTCAGGCCAGCCCTTCCAGATACTTCTCCTCCCGTTCTTTAGCGCCCTCACAGGTCGGGAGGAAGATTTATCACCAGAACTCATTGTATTTCTGTCACATATCCCACCGCTCAGAGTGGAGCCGAAGGAACACTCGGCTAAATCTACCTTTCCCATTGCTCCCCCCTCCCGGGAAAAATAATCCGCATTTTGGTGGTCTTTCCCCGCACGGTGTACCATATGGTACATGAAGGGCTGCAATGCCAGATACCACCGAGTTATCCGGGCATTGCTGTCCTTCATTGTGCTTAACCACTTGAGTGGGGCGTGGTCTGTGACAAGATCAAATGAGTGTCCCAGCAGGTAGTATCGTAAAGAGTGAGTAGCCCATTTAATGGCCAAACACTCTTTTTCGACTACGGAGTAGTTACGTTCCCGAGGTAACATTTTTTTGCTTATGTACAATATCGGGTGTTCTACTCCAGCTACTTTTTGGGACAAGACTGCACCCAACCCTACATCCGAGGCGTCGGTGTGGAGGATGAATCTCTTGGTGAAATCTGGGGTAATAAGAGTGGGGGCCTGGCAAAGTTTACGCTTAATCGTATCAAACGCCCCCTGACACTCAGCTGACCATTTAATTAAATTTGGCGCACTTTGTTCCCCCATTGAAATCGCTCTTGTGCTCGGGGTCTCTGGACAGGGACCTAAATCATCCTCCATATTGCCTGGGGCTATAAATAAGACCTCTCTTGCCTGCCAGGGCTTCAACAAATTAATGTGGTAAATTTCACGTTCATTCCGGCGATCGGGCTGTCTAATTTCATAATTTACTTTCCCTATAGCCCGAATCACCTCATACGGCCCCTGCCATTTAGCACACAGTTTTGACTCTGATGAGGGAAGTAGCAGCATTACCTTGTCCCCTGGTCGAAAGGTTCGAATCCGTGCATTTTTGTTATAATGCTGCTCTTGTCGGTGCTGAGCCGATCTGAGGTTGTCTTGGGCCAAACGACCGACCAAATCCAGGCGATCTCTGAGTAGGAGCACATACTTCACTACATTTTTAGACGAGCCTTTGTGCTCCTCCCACCCCTCTCTCAGCAGGTCGAGAATGCCGCGAGGCTGCCGGCCGTACAGGAGCTCAAAGGGGGAGAACCCCGTTGAACTCTGTGGCACTTCTCTCACTGCAAAAAGGAGGTAGGGGAGAAGTGATGCCCAATGTTTCTGCTCTTGTGTTACAAATCGCCTCAGCATCGACTTTAAGGTCTGATTAAAACGTTCCACCAGACCGTCCGATTGTGGATGATAAACGGACGTCCTGATGGGACGTATTTTTAATATTTTGTACACCTGCTGTAACGTATTGGACAAAAAATTAGTTCCGTGATCGCTCAAAATCTCCTTGGGGATCCCTACTCTGGCCATAATCTGTGCTAACTCGGTGGCTATTGCAGCGGCACTAGTGGACCTCAATGGAACTGCCTCCGGGTATCGCGTTGCATAATCCACCACTACTAAAATGTGCGTATACCCGGAGTCAGAAGGTAGCAAAGGGCCGACTATGTCCATTGCAATGCGCTCGAAAGGAGTGGAAATAATCGGCAGTGGGACCAAAGGGGCGGGGCGCACTCGACCCGGCGCTACTCGCTGGCAGTCTGGGCATGTGGCTACATATTTCGACACATCAGTATGAAGACCTACCCAATAGAATCGAGCCAATATCCGTTCCCTCGTCTTCTCGGCTCCGAGGTGCCCCGCAAAAGGGATATCATGCGCCAGCCTCATGACCTCCAGCCGACAAGACGGGGGAACCAATAATTGTGTTACAGGCTGTCCTGTGCCCGCGGCTAGGTTTACCCTATACAGTAATTGCCCCTTAATACTGAAGTGTGGATATACTAGCGCCCCAGCGCCGTCAACATCCTTACCTTCAATGGACCGGACCTGTCCCCAAGCGTGCACCAGTGACGGGTCGTTATGTTGGCCCCACAATAGGTCCGCGCTTGAGTACCACGGGTCCGGTACATTGAGAGGGGCTGGAATAACATCTGCTCTAGTCGGTCCAGTAACCTCGCCCTCTCGGTCACACTGCGTTCCCACTCCCTTCGACTGGCGTTTGTTACCATTGCAGCACTCTCCCACCAGACCCCAGCCTTGTCTCAACAACGCTCCCTCCCATTTTGCGGTCCGTCTCTCCTTATTCGTTTTTCTAGGACGGAAAAGAGGGGAAAACATTTCAGTGTGAAAAGGAAACACATCACCAATCCGTTCCTTTTTTTTTTCTGCCACGTTTACGTGTGTGGCTGAGACTGCCATTTTTTTCATCAATTCTTTGAATTTTGGCCAGTCTCGGCCCAGAATAACTGGGTGTGGCAACCTTTCCGCCACCCCAACTACCAGGTGACGTTTTATCGGTCCTACCGATAAATATACTTTTAACGTGGGGTATGCCGCCGTGTCTCCATGGATACAGGAGATGGCCACCTGACCTCGTGGCCGCCACGACACACCGCCCAGGAGAGCTGTCCTAATCAAGGTTTGCTCACACCCTGTGTCCACTAATGCGTGGGTTTTCACATTCCCTAACACCACATTAATCAGACAAGGCCCCTCCCGACCATTTTCCCCACGCTTACCAGTCTCAGGTGCCCAATTGCACGCGGCCACGTCACACTCCATGGCAGCGGGGCATGACCTGGCCAGATGTCCCGGCTGGTGGCACCTAAAACAGATAGGAGGGACAGAGGGGGCATGGGTTAGAAATCTGTCCCGCTGCTGGTATGGCAACGGGGCAGGGGCAGCACCTCTACCCCAGCTGGGGGCCAACCTTGGTCTCCATGGGGGGGAGGCAAGGGGGCCCAATGGGGTCGGTGCTCTGGGAGGTCTGGGTCCCTGGAACGAGGGGGGTGGTGGTGATGATGTTGGAGGAGAGGGAGAGAGAGCACGGCTGCTCCGAAGGGCAGGGGCGGACAGGATCCCGATCCGGGCAGAGGTCAGGGAGTCCTCAAAATCTTCGGCCAATTTGACCGCCTCCTCCAGGGTGTCGGGGTTGTGGCGCCGTATCCACGCCTGGGTTTCGGCGCCGACCACATGGCAGGACTGTTCTACCACAATGGCTTCCCCCATCTGCTGGGCGGTCTTCTTCCCGGGGGTCAGCCAATGCACCATGTGGTCGCACAACCTCTCCGCAACCACCCTGGGGCGTGTCTCCGGGGCTCTCCGGTACTCCCTAAACCGCGCCCGGTGGGTCTCGGTAGTAATGTTGAGCCGGCGGAGGATAGCCTGCTTGACCAGGTCATACTCGGTGGCGTGCTGGTCGCTCATAGCCTGGTAAGCTGCCTGAGCCTCCCCAATCAGGCAGGGTCCCAATTGGCTGGCCCAGAACTCCCGCGGCCAAGCCGCCGCGGTAGCCAGCCGCTCGAATGCCACCAAGTACGCCTCCGGGTCATCCTCCGCCGACATCTTCATCGCCCGTGCCTTTGGGGGCGACATCAACGGTGTTGTAGTCGGGGTCGTTACTGCAGCCACGGCCAGTCCTACCCATTCAATGAGCGCTGTATAGCGCTCCTCCCTCCTTCTCTCCTCTGCGTCCCGTCTGCTCTCCAGTGCCTGCAGCAGCTCCGCTAGCGCGTTGCGGTCCATGATCCCGTTACTGACACCACGTGTGGCAAAGTGGGTGGTGAGGGGTAGCTGTGTAGCAGTGATGCGGTGCAGGAGTAATGGGCAGACAACGGTAGTCCAGTGGAAAATAGGCTTTTTATTGCCAGCACTGGTCTAGTGCTCAAAAATAATAAGCCCGGCAATACACAACGATGTGTAAAGCTCGGGCTGACAAACACAGGATACAGTCCTGAACAAGAAACAAAAACAACACGGTCACCCGTCTCGGGTGCGTGCAGTCGTGATTGTGGTGGGTGAATACACGGGATGTTGTGACAGTACGTGCTGAGGTGATCCGGCTTGTGCTCGCGCAGTGCGACAGCTCCGGATAGGTCTGGTGATTCGGACAAAAGAAACAGACAGTTAGTTTTCAGAAAAATACAGCACACAAACCCACACACACAACTCTTTTAGAGTAGTACAGCTCTTTTACGTCCTTCTCGGACCTTGGTTTAACCCAAACGAAGGAAAAGAACAGCGTTACCCTGGCCCCTATATATAATCCCGCATGATATCTAGGTAAACGGTTGCAGCTGCCTTTTTACTTGCAGCTGCCCCTCGTTTACCTGTCAAATCAATACGGTCTTACAACAGAGTCTCGCTTCCTTCCAGGCTGACCCACTTTCCGGTCCCGGAAACGAACTGTCAGGCCAGCCCTTCCAGATACTTCTCCTCCCGTTCTTTAGCGCCCTCACAGGTCGGGAGGAAGATTTATCACCAGAACTCATTGTATTTCTGTCACAATGCAATATTCAAAATGAGATCTGGTAAGAAAAATATTCACTCAGGACCATCAAATATAAAAAGTGATTTTGTATATATATATATATATATATATATATATATATATATATATATAGTTATGGTTTCAACTTCGTTTCCATGGTAAACTCAGATTTTCAACCAATATCTCGGCAATAGTTGGGGGTAGAGTGATGTCCTTTGGAATATAAACACTGTGACAATAGCAGGGTAAAAATGAAAATAAGTCTCACCTTTTTCTCATGCTATTTTGGTTGTACCTTTCAGGTAATTTGAGTTTCTGTGTAGTTTTCCTTCCAAATGCAAATGACCTAATTAATATTAATATGGGAGGGTATATTTACATAAGAACATAATAAAGTTTACAAACGAGAGGAGGCCATTCGGCCCATCTTGTTCGTTTGGTTGCTAGTAGCTTATTGATCCCAGAATCTCATCAAGCAGCTTCTTGAAGGATCCCAGGGTGTCGGCTTCAACAACATTACTGGGGAGTTGGTTCCAGACTCCCACAATTCTGTGTAAAAAAAGTGCCTCCTATTTTCTGTTCTGAATGCCCCTTTATCTAATCTCCATGTGTAACCCCTGGCCCTTGTTAAAGAAAAAGTCCCCTGGGTCGACATTGTCAATACCTTTTAGAATTCTGAATGCTTGAATCATTGCCGAACAACCACATTAGCTTGCTTCCCACTTAATAGTCATGTGTGCGTGTGTCTGCCTTCCACATTGGCCTTGCGCAACGACTGATATCGTGCAGCTTTCTTAGGCCTTGTCCACACTACATAACCGATCTTGAGAACCATCTTGAAAACATTCTTATTAATCTAGCTCAATGCAGCGTTTCATGTTTAGTCAGGCTTACAAACACTATTAACAGTGGGATATTATAATAAGTTGCTCATCCTACATTTAACTCGTGTTTCACTCGTGCAGTCACCTAATTTATCGTTGTGCTTTTGATTTTCTTTTCAGCATACAATACCCACTACAGAGTAGACACTGATAGCAACTCCCTCAGGAGCCTGTTCTGAGTATATGCAATGCGTATTTGGGGATATTGGAGGATACACAAAAAATGTAGTTTGGTATTACAGCATCCACACTTCTGACAAACCGTACTACCTGATGCAATCTAATTAGAACCAGACTTGAGTCCAGATCTCGAGTACGGTATTAAACGCTGTGTAGCACTTAAGCCTGTTTAAAGGCAACTAATATGGTTTAAAGGCACTGTGTGGACAGGGTCTAACAGTAAATGATGTTTTATGAAGCCAGTCCTCCTGCCGTGTTTTACTGGTCAGCTAATAGACATAAATATAACATGTTACACTCAAAAAAGTCTGGTACATCAGTTTGTATATTAAAATGTGGTTGAAAATATGAAATGTTATTTTAAACTGAAGCATTGCATAAGATATTTTCAGACATAGATATATTTTATTTAAGTTTAACTACTTACAGAATTGTTATCAGGACTGTAAGCTTTATTGTGAAAACATGGTAAGTGAATAAATAAAATATTAAAAACCTGGATAGCATGAGGTATATCATATTTTCATTTAATAGTCTGTACTACCCATTCACACATTTCACTGATATACACTTTATAATTCATAAGAACAAATGCTAATCTACGCCCAAAAGGCTGAAATGTCATGCTTTATTCATATGTCGCAATTAATTATTTAGAGATTCATGGAAAACAGGCTTTTCTATCAACCAGTGATGAATGAGTAACATGTAGCAGTCCAGTGAAGCCGGTTCTAACCTTGATTGAAATGCTGCTGTGTGGGTGATGGAACAGGCTACAGGCAGAGTATCTAAAGCTCAGATTTTGAGGTTGGACAAAACAGTCGAAGAGTAAAGCAAAGCAAGGACAGGGATCCTTTTTAAGCTTTACGTAATCTGTTTTGTTACAGTGCTGCTATGTGAATCACTGAAAAGCGAGCTTGGTGTGTAAAGGAAACCAAAAGTATTCTGTGAATTTCAGAGGGTCCAAATACTTGTTTCATGTTCAACCTTTTTTTCATGTGTCAACTATAAGCTATGTTGCCATCATTACCATGGTTATTAACAGCGTGGCTATCCAGCTTTCATTCAGCAAAGTTCATACAGAAACGGAAGGAGTTTGAGGAATCAGAATGCTTCCGTTTCTGCTAGTTGTTATTGGCCAGCATTAACGTCAGTATAATCACTGCATGTTGATTGGCCGAGCTTTCATTCTGATCAGATTTATTTTGGCATACGTCACAAATCTCTGCCAGTTTCGCTCTGTGTCAGTGTTTATTGGTTGATCAAAGAAAGGCTTTATTAGTGCAACGTGAAAATAGATATGGAATAATATTTTCTTTAGTGCTCGGAAAAATATTTAAACGAACATTGCTACACATGAATTCGAAGGCAAAAATCCATCTCTGTGTCCGTCATAAATGACACAGTTGATAGAAATTAGAAATGCGTATCCCAGTGTGTTTTACCTTGCACTGATTTACCGCCGTGCCAGAATGTGTGCGACAGTTTCTGGGAGTAAAATATATATTTATAAAAACAGGATCAACATGCAACACTGCTCTTGACCTCCTGTTTAAAACATTTTTGGCAATCCCTATTATTATGCATATGCAGCCAAAGCTGCCAAATAGTGATCTCTACCTGCTAAAGTAAAAGTTTCAATGTACTTAACGTGTACATCTTTTTGCACAATATACATCAGAAAAGGGTTAGGTTTAGAGTTAGGGTTAAGGTTATATCATGCAAACAATTACACATTAAGCATTGTAATTATGCATATTAACATTACAATTATGTGTAAGTACACATGTATTTACTAAATAACTACTATGTAAATACACAGTAATTAGAGACACCATGTAAAGTGTTAACAAAACGATAGTGGCAGGGATTCAAAAAACAAAAAACATCTGCTGTTTTAACTAACTTCAATACGTTAGTGTAGCAGGGCTGGAACCATGCACATAAGGAAGGCCCTTCTGTAATTGTTTATTGTAAATACGAGTGTTGTGATTTTCTAAATAAGAACGGGACTGGTTTTAATGGGGAATCTGATTGGTTTTAATGTAGTAGCCTGCCTGCTGTGTTTACCAGCTGCAAGCAATTAATCAGCAGGTAGGTGTGGTGCAGCAGAACACCACAAATAAAAGGGTCCCGATTGCCCAATGGACAGGGGGTTAGTTTCGGGATAGTAGATCTCATCCAGTATAGTGGGACCTCTATTTGTAGGTGAGTAGCGTGAGCTGTCGTCACGGTACCTTTTGTTTACAGTTTTTGTATGGTCTTTATTTTGCCTTTTGTACGCCAGGCTGTATGTCTCACATGAGCTACCATTGCTGGTAGCGTCAAGTGGGGTTCCTGTATGTACTGTATGTAAATAAACCTGCAGGCCTGCGGGGTATGTCAATCCTAACCTTCTAATCTCGGTCTCCTGTCAATCCAGCAGTGAACACGCATCCACGTGATCATCTCATGTAATCCCTGTTACAGTAAGAGATTTACTTTACCTTAGTATTAAATCAATTAATATGAATGAGTTAACTATTATGTTTGACCTGTTGTCAGAACAATACAAAAATCTAGCGAAATACTTTACTTTATCTCCAGTTTATCATTAGAAGACTTTACTGTATCTCCAGTTTATCATTAGAAGGGCCAGGGAATTAAGAATCAGTACAGAGTAGAGAGGGGCTGCTGTTTTTTTTTCTTTTTTTTCTTCTTTTTAATAAGAAACACTTTTACAGAAATACATCAAAAAAACAAAACAAAACAAAAAAATTCCAAGTGCATATGTCTATGTTTTATTTTTTTTCATACAACATACTTAGGGGTAGATGTACTAAGATGGGCCAGTCGCAGTGCAAACATAACCATTTACGCTGTCGTTGTATACATTTTGTCTTATGTAGTAAGAGATAATATAAAGAGCCGCAATATACTAATTTCAATATTTGTTGCGTCTTCTTAGCGAGATCTCTAGCATACATTGCAAGAGTCATGCGACATTGTTCAAATAAGTAGCGGGAGTTGAGTTGTGGTTTGCTGCAGCAGAGGGGGCCCGAAGGATAACGTCTATATGGGTGTAAGAATCAAAATAACATACTTTTTGTTAAATGTAAACGTCATCTATACAATGCATTATGTTCCGTATTCATTTTACCTATTTTAATACTGTTATATATTTTAAAAAATTAAAGGCAGTTTAATCCCATCAGATTCTATAGTGGGGCCCCAGCTTTGGTACATCTCATTATAATATTTGTGAACCCTCATTCGCACTCCACCCACTTTTTGCAAATTTATGCAGGAACCCCCATAATTACATATTCATCTAATGGTTCATCAAAGGTTGAAGCGCAAAGAAAAACTGCAAACAGCATGACACATGTTTAGTACATTTCAACCTAGACTTCTGACTCGTTTGCGACTGGTTTGCAACTATTACAACAGGCGCAACACTTTAGTACATCTACCACTTAGTATTTTTAGGAAGAATTTGCAGTGCAACCACCAGTAAGTTAATAAGTTAACATTTGATTTGAGAAGCACTGTACTAGAAACTTGGGTTTGCTTCTATCAAAATCTTTTAGAAATGATTAATTCATAGCTAAATGACAAACATATCACATTACTGATGATACACAAAAAGCAGTAATTGTCAGAATATCAGTGCCAGACCTTGACTGTGAGTGGAAATAAATGTGAAAGAGATGCAACATTAACTGTTCAAGAACAAATAAATGAAAGCATGTTAAAAATATAAATTCTTACCTAATATTCACTTCACAAATATCTACACAAGCACTGGCCCCTCATGCTAGACTTCTTCAAGTAAAGTTTAAAGGATAAAAGCACTAATGCATGGTAATCTAACTTTTTTTTGTTGCATTACATTGAAAATATGAATGCAACCCAACACGTTCTTTGATAGTATTTCCCTGAAGTCTGTATTTTGTAGACGTGATGTTGCTGGAATGTTTTATTCATGCACTCCTGTGAAGAGAGTGCTCAATTGCATTATCAATTACAGGCTGATGGAGCATGTTGGCACACAGCTATGGTTTTATCATCCTGACAAAGACTTTACTCCAATATATTAGCGACTGCAGTGGGAGAAGGGAGCCTAGAGCCTGATGTAACATTAATGCACTTGATGGGTTTTTTTCTGGATCATTACATTCATTAGTGGACAGGGACACACAATTAATATTCTGCAATACTACAATACACCAAATCATCGACCCATAAGGGAAGCGATGTGGCAGCCATGGATTGGAGGAGCGGTTGCAATCGTTTACCAAGGGGGCGTGATTGATGGTACATAAGGGGACGTAGCGAGGCGATCTGTTCCTTTGTTATGGTTAAGCTGAACCGGAAGGAGTATCGAGAATTTACGTGAGTGTTTTGTTTGTTTGTTTGTCGTGTCTAAAAAACCACTTGCTTGTTGTTATTAGACAGCTAACATGATCCCATGTGTGTCATTATTAATTACAAACTTATTATTTCGGGACTGCAAACCGTTGTTTAGAAACAGTTCAATAAACATTGCTGTGTATTGCCTGGGATTATTCTTTGTGGTCGCCAGACCACGATTATAAAAATAAAACCTGTTTGGATCGTGAACTTTGTCTGTCTTCTGTTTCCTAATAACATCACCACTACACCTGCACACTGCAAACCACTTTGCTACAGTGCCCCACCTTGTAAAGGCACCAATGTGTTGTTTTCAGGGTGAGTCAGGGGAGCATAGTTTCTTGTCCTAGCTGTGCCAAGACCCTACTGGAGAGATGCCTAGTGAGTTCAAGCACACACCTGCCGGGCTGGCCTTTGTCATCAATAGTATCTCCTAGGTGCAAAGAGTCAATTGGCTTGGGTATTGGAGGACACCCACTGACCTTCAGTTCTTTTGAGCTGTTTTGGGAGTTTCTGCAGTGAGGGATCTAAACTGGGAGAAAAGGTGGGTGGTAGGGGGTGTGGGTGCAACCGCTGAACAGATGGGGATAGACGGCTCACTTTGCAAACGCCGCTCAGGCATCCAGTTTTATTTCTGAAACTAAACCCCCTGCTACTCGTCTCAACAATGAGTACAACTCCGAACCTGGCTGAACACTTGGTTGCCACGAATTAAAAATACGGTTTCTTGGCTGCTCACCACAATTAAGTCTTCTTTCATTGTACACACAGACTGGTATGCTGAAGCAGAGTGGTGTGTCTGGGAGGTCCCTTTTATAGTGAGATGCTCTGCTGGGACATGCCCACCAGCTGGTTAAGGAAACGTAACTGACCAATCATCGGCCACGATCAGTGTCTGGCTCTTTTGCTGTCTATGTTTCTTGGTCCTATTCCTTGTGTCAACACTTTATGTTTTGTACATTTTTAAAATTAAAAAATATATGGTATTTGAGCAACTGTAGATAACACTCATATAAAGCACAATGTACATTTTTTTTGAAATACATGTATTGGTGTTGTGTGCTTTTTGCTTTAATTAATGAAATAAACTACATACTTTATATATAGTTCAATATTGATATATGCTGCACAGGTTTCAAGAGGATTTGTTTGAGTAACATATTTAGAAGGGAACTACTTGCAAGCCAGAGAAAAACCTGAATCCTAAAGATCCATTACAGCTAGTGAGCAGCATGTCCCCAAGCAGCAAGTCTCTCCTTATGTTTAAATGAATGAGATAATTATGCTAATTTACATTTGAGGTTAACTGATCTAATTTATTAGCCTACATGTTAATGATATTTTAAAGAATGAGCATCAACTTGTTGTAATAAATCAATATCTCAGAGTAAATACAGCGTTTATGCTATCATGGATCATTTGTTGCTTATTTTACCCCACTTATGTCCCTTTCTCATCAGTTATCTTGGTATCCACAATTAGGTAATCGTTTTATCTTCAAATATATGAAAACAATTTGAATAAGCTGTCTGTGCATAAATTGAATTGCATATGTGTCTGTCTGTCACACTACCTGGCCTGCTTTATAGTTTTTGCATTGCATTTGTGTATAATCAATACATTCTCAATTTTTCTTTCTGTTTTGAGATTTTCAGGTACTGTGTGATTATCATGTGAGTATGAGTGCCCTTTGTATGTGGATGCAGAAAAGTATGATTATACAAAAGGCTGTGTGATGTGAAATCAAATTACTGCACAGTAGAATTTTAACAGACAAATATAAAATCTAAACGGAAGCCCATAGGAAATTATTGAGTGAGGTACTTGTGAAAACCACAGCTCTTTTGGAAGTCATTATTTCCCTTGAATACACTGATACAATTCAAACCGCTTAGTTGAGTATTGATTTGTGCATTCTGTTTTATTTTAAATGCAATGCTTACATAAATGATAATGAAAGGCAAACACAACTAGACTCCGGAGTGCAATTAAAAAGCTTTGGATGAATTGAATATGATCTGACTGCTGAATATTTGAGCAGATACAAGTTTTGAAGATGAACTAATAAAAATTGTAAGCAAAGGTGTGAAGAATTCTGAAAAGATAAAATCCAATTATGTTAACCGCTTAAATTTAAATTTAGGAAATAGGTTGGTCGTAATATATCATTACCCACATTGATTTTTCTAGACCTATCAAATACGTTTTCCTCAGTTCGCCACCAAACGTGACTGCTATTCCATTTCCCCATTTTAAATACAGTTATACTCTTACAGGAAACAGAATTAGACTGCTGTAATACCATTATTCAGGGGTGCAAATCTGAAAATTGGTGCTAAACTGTTCTGAAAGTTAAGCACCAGAGAGCCTAAGATGCTAAATTATCAACCCCCCACTCTTCAATTGTTTTTAGTGTTTTGTGTTACCGTAAATATTTTTTACAAAATGTAGACCATCTAATCACACCCATATTTGTAATCATGTTTACCTGCTTATATTTTGTAAAAAGGAAATTCTGCCACATCTCTCTCATCCATGGCAAGACTCATAGCAATGAGTATATTTAAAATTTCTTGGAAAAATAAAATCGTAAATGTGCTTAAATAGGTTATTTTAGATATGGATAGATTATTATTATTATTATTATTATTATTATTAATAATAATTTTTCCACTCAGAGTATTTTAATGGGTATAAAAAAAATCTAAACAAAATGAATGGTATCAGAAACAATCACGCTATATATATATATATATATATATATATATATATAGTAACAAAACTGGTAGTGTGACACTACTCATCAGTGATTTTTTCGCTGGAGGCAGGGGAGCGCAGAGGAGGTACAGCCAGGCTTCTAGTGCAGGAGGAGCGGAGGGGTTGAGTGGGGGTGTAGGGAGAGATGAGGGTCTGGAGGTAGCTGGGTGCAGTCTGGTCAAGGCATCTGTAGGCTAGTACAAGAGTCTTGAACTGGATGCGAGCGGTGATCGGGAGCCAGTGGAGTGAGCGGAGTAGTGGAGTTGCGTGGGAGAAGCGAGGCAGAGAGAACACCAGGCGAGCAGCGGAGTTCTGGATGAGCTGGAGCGGACGGGTGGCAGATGAAGGGAGGCCAGCCAGGAGGGAGTTGCAATAGTCTAGGCGGGACAGTACCAGGGCCTGGACCAGGAGCTGGGTGGCATAGTTGTCGAGGAAGGGTCGGATTCTTCGGCTGTTGCTCAGGAAGAATCTGCAAGTGCGTGCCAGAGTGGAGATGTGCTGGGAATAAGAGAGGCAGGGGTCCAGGGTGACTCTGAGGTTTTTAGCTGAGGAGGAGGGAGAGAGTGTAGTAGATTCCAGAGGAACAGAGATAGAGAGATCAGAGGGGGAAGAGGAGGAGGGAAAGAAAAGGAGGTCAGATTTAGAGAGATTGAGTTTGAGGTGATGCGAGTGCATCCAGGAGGAGATAGCAGACAGACAGGTGGAGATACGGGAGGGGATGGTGGAGTTAGAGGTGGGGAAGGAGAGGAAAATCTGAGCATCATCAGCATAGAAATCGTATGAGAAACCATAGGATGCGATGAGGGGGCCCAAGGAGCGGGTGTAGAGAGAGAACAGGAGAGGAACCAAGACTGACCCTTGGGGGACTCCTGTTGAGAGAGGGCGAGGTGTGGAGGTTGCTCCACGCCAGGTTACCTGATAAGTGCGGTTGGAGAGGTAGGAGGAGAACCAGGCCAGAGCAGTGCCAGAGATTCCCAGGTCAGCAAGAGAGGATAGTAGAATAGAGTGATCGACAGTGTCAAAGGCAGCAGAGAGGTCGAGGAGAATTAGGACAGAGGAGAGAGAGGCAGCTCGGGCAGAGTTTAGTGAGTTGGTGACAGACAGGAGGGTGGTTTCAGTGGAGTGAGCAGAGCGGAAGCCAGATTGGAGAGGGTCGAGCAGAGAGTGGTTGGACAGGAAAGCAGAGAGCTGGCAGTGTACAGCCCGCTCGAGGGTTTTGGAAAGGAAGGGTAGGAGAGAGACAGGACGGTAGCTCTGGAGGGAGGTGGGGTCAAGGGTAGGTTTTTTGAGGAGGGGAGTGATAGAGGCTTTTTTGAAGGCAGAGGGAAAGAGACCAGAAAGGAGAGATGTGTTGAGAAGGGAGGAGATGAAGGGAAGTAGAGCAGGAGCAGCAGCTTGAAAGAGTTGAGTGGGGAGGGGGTCCAGGGCACACGTGGTGGGTTTGTGACCCTGGAGCAGGGAGGAGAGGTCAGAGTCTGAGAGGGGAGAGAAGGTGGAGAAGGAGGGTGAGTTAGTAGGGGATGCAGTGGGTGTAGGGGTTGGAGCAAGATAATAAATAAAATTGCTTACACCAAAATTGCTATATTAAGAAATCAAAGACGGCAGACCTGAGTAGACCAAACGTTCCACATATTAACGAAACAATAGCTCATAAATTCAGCTACATTATTAATGGATTAGATTTACATTAGCTGCAACAACTGATTTGGTTTTAACATAAATCTGTGATTATATGCATCTAACCAAACCATGAGTATTTTTTATCAACAAAATGTGTTTATAAACTAGCTAAGCTTTACTTTCGCAGTAAAATAGAGGCTTGCGAACACGAAACATTTTTACAATGTATTGTTACCTGTTAAGTCTACTATTGCCCACATACCCTTTTGACTTGTGGAACAAAGATTTAATTGATAACTATGTAAAAGTGTGCCGCGACATGTTTGCTACCACTTTCCCACACGACACACACCATGTGTCATGTGAGTAGTCCAGACCCAATGAGAAGCTATCATCATCTATGGTTGCTAAGGTATATACTGTATATATATATATATATATATATATATATATATATATACATACTGTAACAAACCGGTAGAGTACCCCTGTGTGATACTCTATTACTGCTTCCACCGACTGGCACAGACACGAAGAACGTTCAGGCAACTAACTTTTATTTACAATATTTACACAAGTCAACACTTTCTTTGTATAGATTATTGCCCTGTACGGGTCACTAACTGGCTCACTTCTTCGCCCCTCTCTAACCATTTCAGAATACCGAGTTCTGCAGGCCGAGGCCTGTGCAAGTCCTTTCCCCGTGGAATTGAGTCCCCTGGGATGAGCTTAGCAAGAAACTCTAGCTGAGGAGCCCGGTAAGTGTCAGGAAGGATCCTTCGACCCGGGTGGGTCAGTCCACAGTTACGTACAGGCCACCTCCCTCCGCTGGAGTAGTCCTGTACGCTGGTAGGTTCAATGTAGGCTTTCCCTGCTGGGGTAGCTTTGTATTCCAAGTCAGAAGTGGCTTCCCTCTGCTGGAGTCTCTCTGCAACACAGGTAAGGATAGCGCAGACTCCCTCTGCTGGAATCTTGCTGCAACACAGGTAAGAACAAAGAAGACACCCTCTGCTGGAGTATCTCTGCAACACAGGTAAGCGTAAAGAAGACACCCTCTGCTGGAGTATCTCTGCAACACAGGTAAGGATAGCGCAGACTCCCTCTGCTGGAGTCTCTCTGCAACACAGGTAAGGATATCGCAGACTCCCTCTGCTGGAGTCTTGCTGTAACACAGGTAAGCGTAAGCAAGTATGGAATGGGCCCTCCCAGAAGAAGGGCTCTGGTGATAAAGAATTGTATCCAGGCTGTGGGGAAGGACCCCTGCAGCTGATGCCCCAGTCGTTCACGGAAACACGGGAGTGTCTCCGAGTTCAAGCACAATATCCATACTGTCCACACCACCTGTGGGTACTGTTGTTCATGTGTGTCACAATAAAGCACGTCCAGAAAACCAGACTGTTGCCTCAGTTCTCTCTGTTACAGCCCGCTGTTCCTGCAGCACATGAATGCGCACTTTCCCTCCGAGTCCCGAGTCAAACCCACATACACAAATATACGGCAGTTGTGATGGTTCCCAATCGTCACGGAAACTGCGGAACTGTTTTAAATTAAACTACCGAGAGGCAGCGTTTATCTACCAACGTTTCAATAAATAAATTAAACTTTGTCAAAACAAAAGACTACCTCACCAAGAGGAAATATGCTCACGGTATCAACAAAACATAACTCTTGTTCACAAAAGAAACCAAACGTTCACTTTACCTTACAATACTACGTAATGCACTCTCAACCTTCTGGGTACTATTCAGCAGGACAAACCGGCGGTGCTCCCCACAATCACTCCCTGCTGTCCCGCTCCACTTCCCTTTATACCCAGAAACCCCGCCTTGCCCATTAGTGCTAAGGTTCCTGGGTTGTGTAGTCTTTCAAATGGCGTCAGCATTTCTTAAAGGCGACGCCGCTCTTTCTTACAAATATATATATATATATATATATATATATATATATATATATATATATATATATATATATATATATATATATAATCACCATGGGTCGGCACTTCTTTTCAAAAAGGGGCAAATCACTGGTAGATATCCATACACCACTAGAATTTTGAAATAAATAGGCAGACATATTGGAATTTATCGCAATAAGCATGACTGAAAAGATTTATATAAATGTTGACCTTTTGGGAAACCGAAGTGTACATCCGATATTCAATGAGTCTGAATTGGTTAATGATTAATTAAAGTAGTGAAAAAAGCAAAAGTAAGTATTCAAATCAATTCAAAACTTGCTATTCTGATCACTCTGCTCCTTCTCCCTGAACTCAAGTGTTTTCCTATCTCATTTTGAAAATAAATATATATCTTAAACTTTCAGCTTTTTAAACGTTTTTTTCAGCATGTTATACAGCATCTGTGTTGTGTTGCTGTGCACCAGACTGACAGCTGAGAGCGCTCAATCAAAACTGAGGTGCGAGCAGGGGGGCATGGTCACTGAACTGCATGTTCTGTGATTGGTTGTTTTGTTCTGTTGCTAGGCACACTGGACTTGCAGGGCGGTTCTAGCCCACAAAAGAATTGTATGCAAGAGATGACTAGCAGCAGTTACATTATTGTTTTTAAGTTATTTTATTATTGGTAAACTTTGCCCTCTAATTCAATGAACCATACATAGAAGCAAGCAAAAAGGCAAAGACACAATTTCTTTGAGGAATAAGACAATTTTAATGGTATAAAACAAGAAAATACACTTGACTGGTCCTTCCTGCATGTGGTAGAAACTACAGCATTTAACATATTGCACACGCCCAGTGATATTTATACCCCAAAAATACAATCCAGTTATTCAATTAAACACCTTAATAGCCAGTTGCATTTCATTAATGATTACATAATTACATAATTACTTAAGTTACATAAAAGTAGTTCTAATTGACACATTTCAATTCATCCCAATTTACGTTAATGGACTATAATTATTATCTTCCCCCATTAAACTATAGAGAGAACATAACAGACAGTTCCCAATGATCATTTTAAAAGATATGATTCATCAATAACATTCAAATGTTGGTTTTGAATATTATAATGTGTCAATTATATATATATATTTAAATTACACATCAAACCCAAATAACAAATTGTATAACCTAGCATGAAAAACAATAATTCACTTATTTACACATCTAAAGGTATCTACTGGTTAAAATAGAATAGCTGCAGAATACTTAACATTTTTACGAATATATTGCAATAACCACATGTGTCAAGGATGGCTTTGATTGGCGTGGGTGGTGACGTCAGCATCCAGGAAGCAGTACACATAACAAAAGGTACAGGGCTGAACTGAGCTTGTATTTTATTTAAATAATAAATCAAACTCTTTTACAAAATTCAAAGAGAAAAGGGCATTTTGGCCAAAATAAACAAACACAAACAAATAAGAGATTTGAGTACCTTTTGGATGGTTTCAAAGTAAGTAGCAATCGCTTTTCCTTTACAGTTTCCATATAACTCATCTCTCTCCAACTCAGCCTCATGCATTCTGAGAGCGAGAGTTTATATAGCAGGTGGTCAGGTGCTAATGAGACAATTGGCGATCATTTACCTCCTGACCTCCTGCATTCCACACGTGAAGGCAGGGAGAGGAAATGAACCCTATCCCTGCTGAATCAACACAATATTACACAGCGGGTGGCTTTCATCCACCCACATACAATTAAACAAAACAGGGCTTTTCACCGTCATATTTTAAATAAATTATAATTAATAATAATAATAATAATAATAATAATAATAATAATAATAATAATAATAATAATAATGATAATAATAATAATAATAATAATAATAATAATTACATAAAAGGGGTGGGCACCCTGTCACACCACATTAGAATTCTCACATAATTATTATAATCCCATTCCGGAGGTTTTTACTTGAGGAACTTCAAAATAGATGTGCTGTAGTTCCAAAACAATCATAAGAAAAGTTTGAGAACGAGAAAAGGCCGTTCGGCCCACCAAGGTTCATCCCTTATTATCACACCATTTTCCCCTACTTGGGGAGAACTAATTTAAAAGCACAAAATGCAATGGTCAAGCTCCAATGAGACCATGTGACCTACTGAACTGGTACCAGGATGGAGCAGTTCACCTAAGCATGGTAAATATTTGCATATAAATAAGTGAAGAACATTATACCAATGAAGGCACGAGCCAAAACATGTGTCTACTTGATTTTTCTTATAAGTGTTATCGTTTTGGGATTGTTTAAAAGATCTCTAAAATAAATAACTTTGAGGATGTCATGTAGACAAACCTTCTGTGTCATCAATAGCCTACAATATTTTACAATGGCAAAATGGTATTGAGATTAAAAAATAAACTGTACTCCAAAACATGTTTTATTTGGAATAAAGGGTTAAAATACTCAAGCACATGGCATTTTATAATATGAACTATATATAGTCTAACTTGAGCTTCTATTTCTTGTTAAGAGCTGTGAATGATGGAATAGGGATAGTTTTCCAAGTGTAATTACAGAGGTGCAACAGAAGCAGGTGAATTGGATGCCCTTTACAGTTCAACTCCTATCAAAATATTGTTTAACATGCATCACTGTCAGTTTTATTTCATGTTCAACTGGCTTAGGCACTGAACATGAATATCACTGGCCTGTTTTTCTTTTTTATTTGTAATTCTTTTTATTGCTTTTACATTTTTACAAAAACACAGCAGAGAAGAAACAATACACAAATACAAACAAGAAGTAAATCAAATAGAGTAAACAACCTGAGTGGGTAAGTATGACAAGTATGACCCACCACTGTCCCCACCCTGCCGATTCATCCCCACAATAACTTTTCTACACCCTTGTCATTCTCCCACCATGAAACAGTACTTTACACAATTTATTTAACAGGGGATCCACTGTACATTATGAATTACCCCAGGCACTAAGAAGACAATAAAGAAAACATGATGATAGAGAGGAAGAGCAGGTGAACTCACATTAAACAGCAGCGTTCCAGTTTTTGAGATACAGATAGTGAAAAAATGCAAAAAATCACTACTTTGAATACTGTCAATAACTTCCTGTTTATTTGGCGATATCTCTAAATGGACAGGAAGTCCTTTCAAAACAGAGCATTTTCACAGGAAGTAATTTAGAGATATCTTCAGATGACTTTCTGTTCATTACCGAGTGGATTATTAACGGTAAGGAAAGTGTTCCCAGGGAAATGCTGCTCGGAAGCAGCGGTTGCTCTTACCAGGGGTTGTTACTAAAAAGCTTCTACTGTATATATGTATATGTATATATATGATACAGATACAGGGTTTTACAGGGTAAATAAAAAGAATAACGTTTCACCGCTGCCACCAGCCGCTGATCTCTGCCCCCAACCACCCCGACATGTCTCGGGTTTTGGCCCATGGTGGTTTATACCTTACATAAAACATTTAAAATATAAACCTGTGTAAACGTTTTAAAATACAAATACCTCACCAGTCAATCTACACCAGTTGTCCTTGGCTCATTAGCAATGTCATTTATTCCACCTGTGCAATTGCTGCAGGAGTTCATTAGCATGTTCAGTTTTGAAGCATCGAAAAGCTTCACTGTGAATCCTAAATCATATTATTTATGAAGATTTTTTTTACGTTTTCCCTAATTAAGAATGTGGATTATACGTTTTCACATTGCTCGTTTGAATGATGCTTTCTGTTTTTATTTATTTGTTATTGGCATTAGAATTATATATATTTTTTTGCTTCTCAGATATTGCACAGTGAAGCGTTAATCCTACTTTTTTATTACAGTAATCTGTCATGTATCTGAATGCAGTGGGATCAGTATGTAAAAAGGCTGATAAATTAATCATGAATCATCAATTAAATACCATTATACACATCTGTAACAATTAATATATTTCACACAATTATAGTTTTGCGATTCATCTTTTATTAGGGAACACTCCTAAATCCCTTGTTTAGAAAGATACAGAGTATTAATGCTTGTGACAGAGTATCCGTCTGTTGTGTGGGTGCGTGATCAAGACGGAGGTTGAAGTTGATACTCCCTGCAGGCAAACAGGATTTATTTACATATCAACACACTGAACAGCTCAAGTGTCACTACCAGCAATGGCAGCACACAGAGCACATACAACACAGCGTTTTTGTAGGATCTACAATCTCTGAACTGATCTTCTCTGTTCAATAATAAACTAATGTTGCTGAAGAAGCACGGACTATGAGTGAACATGAGAAATGGAAAGTGTATTGCAATCCCTGCATCAACAGGGCATCGATGTCCCATACGGCCCCAGGCTTCAACATACCAAGGAGTTCCTATACCTGGGTCTGTGATGAGCTCAGCAGGACAAGCATGGAGTGCTTTCTGGAGGATGAGAAGCTTTGGAGATCGGAAGAACTACCCCTGGACCTAAAGGTGCTTGGATCCTATCAAAAGGGATGTGCACTCGTCAATGTATTCGCAACCAGCTGCTAAAGGCACATGCTGAAGAAGTCGTAAAAAAAAAATCCATAACAGTGCATTATGAATTGAGAGTAATAAGAATAATAACAGGATTATTGATTCACAGTGCACAGTCTCCGCTGCTTCATGGCTAATCAGATTTCAATACCTTTCAACAAGGGAGAACGGTGACGCCCCGGGTTTGTGTATTGCCATTGGCCTGACACCATGAGTCACTTTCAATATACATCACCTAGTTAAAGCGCCACTCCACAATTATGAAATATAACATCAGGCTTTACCTTTAATTATTATAAATGTATATTAAATAAATTATACAACACAAAACAATACCATACTGCATGCTTATGGTCAAACTATGGAACATATTCCCATGTGTATATAACTCTTGCAACATTTTCTTTTTTGTTGTTGCTATATTCAGCCCTATCCTATTTGGAAACGTGTAATGTTTGTTACTTGATTTATGCACTTTGTTCTAACAACTATATTCAGAACAAAATAATAGATGCACAAGCATACATGTGTTTTAAATATACTATCTCAGAAGTGTAAAAATGACCTGTTTAGTTTGTAGTTAAGCACCTGTAACAGGGGTGTTCTGTTACTATCTGGGTATCTGCAGAGAAACGAGAGAGACACACAAAACAAAAGGTGGCCAAGCTCGGGCCACGTGCTGCTCCCACAAAAGGGAGGTCCCACTTCAGGAACCTTCTCCCTGCACAAACTAAATAAACTTCGGTGGGATAAAATTCCCCGGAATGAATCCCTATCTATGGTTCTAAATATCCCGGTTGCCCATGTGGAAAAAAAAAAAAAATACAATAAATATATTTCAAAAATATATTTTAAAACATATTTTAATATTTAAAAAATGGTCGCAAAAATATATTGAAATTCATGGTAAAATATATATAATTGTATATATTTAAATATATTTTAGACATACATTATGCTTCCATATATTATTTATTTCTTAGCAGACGCCCTTATCCAGGGCAACTCACAATTGTTACAAGATATCACGTTATTTTTACATACAATTACATGATTTTTTTACACATTATTTTTTTACACATTATTTTTTTACATACAATTACCCATTTATACAGTTAGGTTTTTACTGGAGCAATCTAGGTAAAGTACCTTGCTCAATGGTCCAGCAGCAGTGTCCCCCACCTGGGATTTAACCCACGACCCTCCGGTCAAGAGCCCAGAGCCCTAACCACTACCCCACACTGCTGCCCTGAAAAATGTTGGAAATATATGTCAAAAATATATTTAAATATATAAAATGTCCATAAAATAAATATAACGGAATATATTTCAAAGTATGTTTTCATATATTTTTACCACATTTTGATTTATATTATAATATTTTCTAACATATCGTAGCACTACTGCTACACAGCCATTCTACTCAGAACTGATGACAGATTCAACACAGTTAAATCAACCAAGTTTGATTCACCCAACCCATACAGCTGAAGAGCACAACACAAGTCAGAGAATTCAACACACAGTGGCGAGAGACGGGGGGGGGGTCACACTAAACGAGCCGATAGAAAGTGGAATTGCTCGGTCCCAGCATGCCCCACTCTGGTCATACGCTAATTAGGTCCCTGATTCCTTGTACTGTGAGGTAATGTCATTTATATTGTTTTGTGTGATGACAATAATGATTTGTGTGATAATATAAAAGTGTTATACCTCTTCAGGAAAGGATACATACAAATTAATAATAACTCCAAACTGAAACAGTGTGGGCATGCTAAGCAGCCTTTCTTTTAAATGTATTGAAATATATTTTGATGAAATCCAAAATATATTTTAGTATTCTGCTATCTATAAAATATATCTTGTATTATTGTAGGAATGTACTGCAATATATTTGGAATGTTTTCTGAAATGTATGAGAATATATTTAAAACTGTATTGCACTATACAGCATATATTTAAGAAAGAAATGACATTACCATGTATTTTAAATCAATTTCTATTGCTTTGACATGTACTGCAATATATTACAGCACAGCGAACAAACAACGGTGACCAGTGTTAACTGATAATCATTATGCAATTGACACCAGACCACCAAACTGTTTTATTTAGAAACCCAACCAAAAGTACACTAGTCCTCAGCTCTGCCACAGTGCCCAACATTGATTTTTTTTAAATATGGGGCCCATAGAGGGTATTAAACAGGTTCCATCACACTTTCCTATTGCCTCTCTATTTGCAAGCCATGTATCAGTGGAATGACGGGAAACTTATTGTAATGCCAATCCATACGCACAAGGGCGTTGACTGAACCCTAGGATTCTGTCAGTGTGATAGGAATTGATGTACCTTTGCTTGGCTGGTGCACGCTGTAACAAACCCCTGGGTATATGGAAAGGGTTTACTCAGCTTTGTACAGTAAAGACAAGAATAGAATTCAGCCATAACAGATTTTTTTTTTTTTTTTTTTAATAGTTTTAAGTAAACAACAATTTAAAATTCCTATAATGTTTACTGATGCTGGTATAAAGGGCTTCTATATTCACTGACCTTTGTATTCCCACATACTAGGGATTACAATTGGGGCTGATTTCCCCTTATCTCATGGGACTAGGCCAGATAAAGACCAGTCAACCCTAACTCTCCAGTGTCCATTATATTGGCAACATCAGCTGCTTCGGTCCACCAGTGAAAACAAATGATTGGCTAGACAGTGTGAATGGAGGTTCACAGTGGTGATAAAATAAAAACATGCCTTTTAAGCTCCTGGTATTTTTAAAAGATACTTTCTCAGCTAAGTCTGTATCCATATATAGCGGTTTGATTAGACGGGATTCTAATGCTGGCCCCTCTGACAGCTTTTTGTTATGAAACCCGGTTGGGAGTCGGTTGTTGCATCCCATTAGATTTCCAATCAGCTGGAACACAGTTGCTGACCCATGTGACAGAAATAGGCTTTCCGTTGATGTGTTGAAGTGTGTCAAGGACTCCCTGAGGAGAACATTGTAAACGCTTTGTTATGGTTTTTAATAATTTACCATGCCTAAAAAGAGTGCTAGTTTGTCAGCTGCAGGATTAGAGATGGGAATCGAACTTGGTGGTAGATGGAATATATCCTGTTTAATATTGGATCCAAACCAAGGTACGTTGTCAAAGAAACAACATGCCAGTGTGTAGTACAGAATTATCATTCACTCACTTTAAAAACACAAAACAAACAAATCGGCAGACAATGGTTGCGTTATACGAATGCATGCCCTATTTTATTGTGCTACAGTATTATCATACATGTACTGTTATATTATACATCTTGCTTTTACTGAGGTTCCTTATGAACCTTTATACAATGTTTAAGGTTGTTTCAGCAAATGAAGGCACTGATAGCAATTTATTACAGAACAGCTCAAATCCAGCCCAAACCATGTTGATATACTCTTACTCTTTGTGTTTGAACAGTTTCACACAGAATGTTGTAAAGAATCACTCAAGTACAACAACAACAACAGTAATATTCATTTGGGCTGATTCAACAGGATTTACAGCAACTAAATACTGTGTTTGCCAGGAGCTGCCCTGAGGTTCTGACCAGATATCTGAACTAAAATCTACTGCTTTCAACTTAGAACCTTAAAGATATATAGCAGTGCTTTGTCTGGATAATATAACATAATGAAATTATTTTATACTGGTACACCTGCAGGTGAAGGGGTTGTTACACCCTATTTTATATGAAAGGCAGGGTTTTATTATTTAAAGAAAATTACCAGAGTGTCGTTTTCTGCTGAGATTGCTGAGATAAGTCTACACTGCTCAGTGTGAGGGGGCTAGAGTACAGAGTACAGGACTGCACTGCTCAGTGTGAGGGAGCTAGAGTACAGGGCTTCACTGCTCAGTGTGAGGGAGCTAGAGTACAGGGCTGCACTGCTCAGTGTGAGGGAGCTAGAGTACAGGGCTGCACTGCTCAGTGTGAGGGAGCTAGAGTACAGAGTACAGGACTGCACTGCTCAGTGTGAGGGAGCTAGAGTACAGGGCTTCACTGCTCAGTGTGAGGGAGCTAGATTACAGAGTACAGGACTGCACTGCTCAGTGTGAGGGAGCTAGAGTACAGGGCTTCACTGCTCAGTGTGAGGGAGCTAGAGTACAGGGCTGCACTGCTCAGTGTGAGGGAGCTAGAGTACAGGGCTTCACTGCTCAGTGTGAGGGAGCTAGAGTACAGGGCTGCACTGCTCAGTGTGAGGGAGCTAGAGTACAGGGCTGCACTGCTCAGTGTGAGGGAGCTAGAGTACAGGGCTGCACTGCTCAGTGTGAGGGAGCTAGAGTACAGGGCTGCACTGCTCAGTGTGAGGGAGCTAGAGTACAGGGCTGCACTGCTCAGTGTGAGGGAGCTAGAGTACAGAGTACAGGGCTGCACTGCTCAGTGTGAGGGAGTTAGAGTACAGGGCTACACTGCTCAGTAGATAATTAGAGTCAATTTCAGTCTGTGCTCTAAACACACAAATCATTACAAACATGAAAGGAACACTTGATACCCTTTCGGTGCAGTCTTATTGTGGAATTTTTGTAATGAGGCCAATTTTAAAAAGCATGGTGTGCACTATTAATTTCTTCCCACCTGAAACAGTTTAAAAGCAATGGAACATTTTAAACAAACTCACTGTTTCAGGGGGACGAAATTACTAGTAGTCCCACTCTACAGAAACTGCTTGCTCAGGGAGTGCAATCTTGGTGAATCTTTTGTTAGCTACAATTACTTGAAGAAAATGTATTACAAATCAAAACCTTAACACACAATAATGCCTCTAACTAGTTCAGCCACAGGGCTTATATATATATATATATATATATATATATATATATATATATATATATATACATACACATACATATATATCCGGGTCTCACGTCCCAGTGTGATTCTGAGTATGTCACCCAAGCACTTGCTCTACTTTTCCACTTTTCCTCTGCAATTAATCACAAGCCTGCTGACGACACACACACACACAAGAAATAAAAAGAGCAGCGCAAGAAGCTGGAAGAGCAGAGAGCAAATTAAACCCACCTTGTAACTGATACATTCCTATGTCTTAATTCACAAGCATCTAACTGTGGAGATAAGCTACCGAGAACTTTCTAGAGTGTTGTCCTTCAACTCACTTGATTGGAGTTGAAGCCAGGCAAGGTGTCGTAACAATACAGGGGATCTACATGTCTGTTTATAGAAACCTAAATCACTTGATAAAATAGCTACAACATTTGTCTACAAAGAATAAAGCAACTGAAAAGAGACATCTTGCTTCTAAACATGCCCTACGTTTCACAACTTTGGCCCAGAGGGAAGTATTCAATTGATCTAAACAGTAGCAGATGTAAAGTTAGATTGTCAACAT
The DNA here is from genome assembly GCF_902713425.1 of Acipenser ruthenus. Lineage (NCBI taxonomy): Eukaryota > Metazoa > Chordata > Actinopteri > Acipenseriformes > Acipenseridae > Acipenser > Acipenser ruthenus. The sequence goes on along the minus strand of NC_081210.1, from coordinate 12,109,476 downwards.
CCTAAAATAAGTTTATTAATTAGCTGTGCCTCTGTCAACACCCACATCTGCTGCAGATATTAGAGAATTCCCTAGCCTCTGTAGTAAAAATTTGGGTAGCAAGCCGTCTGAGTGGGATAAATAGGGCAGTACATGACTATGCTGTGTTTCTGAATTCATGGAAAATGGAATGCCGAGAATCTGAACTAACTGGGACTATGGCTAATATTTGTAAAAAAGTTTGGATTTCAGAGAGTATATTTATTACATTTACTGCATTTGGATTAACTAGGGGCAGAATATATGTAGTAAAACAAAATGAAAGCAGTGAAATGGTAATACAAATTGAAGCATGTCTCAATTTTCATTTTCAGTTTTAAGAGACATGATTTTGCTTTGCCTACTGGCCAAAAGCATGTAATTCAATATGGGCAGCAGCTCATTAGTTATTCACAGGAAAGAAGCCATTGAAGGGGTGGGGACAAATTCACTCTTCCGGTGAAATTTATTTAACCCTGTGTAGTACCAAATATCATGATTTAAAATGAAAGTACATGTGTTTCTTAAATCAGTCATTATGTATTTACTGACTGTGTGTTCCGATAGGTAATACCTGCTCACTTAGTAAGTTCTACCAGTCGTAGGCTGTAAGGCAAGGTCTGTTTTTATCACCTAAATTCAGAGATACCAATATTTTTAGTGGCAATGTGGCCTGAGTCATTCTAAAAAAGAAACGTGATTCGGAAGTTATTTACTGTGTGTTCCAATAGGAAACCCCTTGCTCACTTAATAAGTCAGGGTTCTGCTTCCAGGCAAGGGGTCTATTTTAAGAACCTAAGTGCTCCTGCTCTTTAACCCTATATTAACCCAGCTGGGGATTACCCCCAGTGTAATTGATTGACCCGATTTTAACAAGTATGTCATTCAGGCCTATATATTCAAAATTAGAGCTATCAGTGCGTTGAAAAAGTATTTACAGAATAGCAAAGAATAAGAATGACCAAGTTTCATGACAATTTGAATAACTTAAACTAATAAATTAAAACTTAATATGTAAAAATATGCATAGCAATTTTGCTGCACAGCTTAATAATAGACTGCTAAAAGTGGAGGATACATATTATTATTATCATTATTATTATTATTATTATTATTATTATTTATTTATTTATTTCTTAGCAGACGTCCTTATCCAGGGCGACTTAAAACATGTTATGCAAAGGAAAAATAATTGACAGAGACTGTACAGATAAGATATGATATTTAAACGATGCAGCTTTTGCGATGCTCCGACAATATGTGCAATCTATGAAATGTATAATTAAAGTTAACAAAATAATCAATAATCTCCAATTTGCACAGCAACAGCTTTAATACAACAGTGAAAGCTATTGTGTGCTTTTACATGAACCTTCTTGAAAATTTCACAAAGTTTACAATTTAAAAAAAAAATGTTAGCATCCCAAGCCGAAATACAACCCCATCAGCTTGGGGTTAAATTACATTTTTAGATAGCTGAAATCTTGTCATGTCTGGCTTGGGGTTGTCTTGCGAATGATCCCGTCGAGGTGCGGAAAATTAACTTTACCCAAAGCCAATCTGAAGATGATCCGATCATCCCTTCATATAAAAGTAAGACTGAATTACTATTCAGTGAAATTAATATAAAAAAAACACATTAATGCTGTAATAAATACATTGCAGACCTTTTTTCTAAGAACGTGTCAATTATAGTTATCAAATGTATTTGACAGCAATTCATGTTTTTAATAATCAGTTTTATTAAAAACATAATAGTACTTACTGGATCCGGTTCCTTGATATTTGTATCCAGTTCATTGATTCCAAAATACAGTGTATTAGATGCAAATAGATTGACATGTCATTGAAATGCTTTGTCACAGTTACTGTTGTATGGTGTTTGAAATCATTCTGAGTGGTTCTGGGTTCTGTTGCTACTATATTGAGATATTGTAAATGTGTCATTAAGGGTCTCTAATTACTGTGTATTTACATAGTAGTAAATACATGTGGACTTACACATAATTGCAGTGCTATTATGCATAGTTATAATGTACTTAATGTGTACATCTTTTAAACCCTAACCCTAAAAGTTACTTAGTAAATACATGTGATCAGAGCTACATTTTATCTTTGATCCGTAGGGTAGGTGGATTTGTCCTCCCTTTGAGAAGTAAGACCAGAGGCCAAATGAATACTAATCAGCCATATACAAACAAAGAGAATAATTGACCATGACTCAGATATTGAATTCTCCTTGACACAACTAGGGATGGAATAAGTACAGTAATTGTGCAGGTGCTCAGAATCACAGGTGTGTCTGTTTTCATCCTCAGGTCTACTTTTCACACAAAAGAAGAAAACATTTTTAATACCATATGCATAAATAATGGAGTGAAAATGTATTTTCTGTTGTGAATAAATGCATTTTTCAAGTTAATCTGCTAGTGACCTACTCCCTGCCATTTAGATTCAAGCCTCTTTGAGAGGGGTGAAGGCTTTTTGAAACAGGATTCTTTTGAACAGGTGAGTCATCTAATAGCAGGAGATTAAAGGTAAACTGTCTCTTCGTTCCAGCGGATCAGAACGATTCTGACAAATTCAAGCACAGCATCTCTTTCTTGTTATGTACAGTTTTCAAGAAGGATGCATTTAGATGCATAAGCGTTTTGCATATACTTTACAAATGTAGATGTTTGTCTCGCAAAACAGCAGGCTCCTTAGAGACCATGTTAGTAGCACATTTGATATAGAAGACAAAGCAATAACAAAGTCCTACAAAACCTCAACAAATACTGTGGTGTTTTTGTTAAACATCCCTGTGAGGGAAGCTTTTATGTTTTTTTTCATTTGTTTGTTTTTTATTATTAGTTCAAGCCACTAGTTCAACTGCTAAAGGAAACTCCTCTGGAAAAATGTAACGGTAACCGTTGTGATCTGTGACCTAATATGTGGTCATGTGACTTTCTGGTTTTTGGATATTGTTCATACTCGGGGCATAACTGTATTCAGTGATTCTCTAGCTCAACTGGCTATAACACAAGAAGCATTGCAACTGCTGTGGCAGAAATCTAACAAAGCAGCACCTTGAATGCCTGTGGCGGAGTGTCCCGCCCCTATGTATTTATTTATTATTATTTGTATTATTGTTTGCGGCGCGGATAACAGCGCCGCGTATTTCTTATTATTTATAATTTAAAAACCTGTGAAGATGCGTGGCTGATCAGCTACTGATTATTTAATTAGCTGACAGCCACACATCCTTACCAAACATATGCAGACTGTGGCCGAGGGGTAATAAGATAATTAACGGCTAGTTAACCCCTCGGCCAGAGTATAAGAACCTGCATCTGTCCGTGCTGTGGGTGGTTGAGTGTGGAGAGTACGGGAGAGCGGAGAGCGGAGAGAGGAGAGAACGGGAGAGCGGAGAGAGGAGAGAGAGAGCGAGGAGAATTGCAACGCAATAAACAGGTGTTTAGTCGTTTTTTCTCCGGAAAAAGCCGAGAAAACCATTCAATTGCCGAGTGGGAGCGACAGGAGCCGAGACAAGTCGAAAAAAAAAAAAAAGGCGTATCTCATGAATAGTCATACATGGTATCAGGTATCAGATAACGGGGGCGGTCTGAAGTAAACAAGTTGGCTGACTGAATCAGCGCACAGAAAACACGGACATTTGCAGAGCTTTTTTGAGATGTTATAGTAATAAAATAATGACTTGGATCGCATTATTGAGGAGTTTGGTGATAAAACGAGTGATCCGGAGATGATCGATCGGTATGTACGACTATTATTATTATTATTATTATTATTATTTATTTCTTACATAGGTGAACGCTATAGCAAACAAAAGGGTGGGGCGGGGCTGGAGATGCCTAGTGAGTGCTTTGTTGATATGCAGGGCCATTTAAACCCGTTTGACTGTGAAAAAATACTTTTAAACAGCGCGTATAAAATTAACTGCGTGTGTGAAAATTAATTAGACCTGGCGTGCCTGACGCGCAGTTAATAAATGGACTGCAAAGGGTTAACATATACTTGTTGCTGTTTATTTGTTTGGCCAACGCACCTTTTTGTTTTGTGTTTTGTTGTTTTGTTCAAATCTTTTGTTTTGTTTATTTAGTTAATAAAAATCCAGCTGAACGCCGTTGCCTTCAGTTTCACCCGCACATCCATTGTTACTTCCTGGTCCGTGACGTCACCACACCTCACCACTGCAAGCCATCCTGCCACAGTGCCTCATGTGAGACTATTGGAGGTACTCACTTTATAATTGCAGGGGTATTGTGAGAAAACTGCTTTGTATTTCCACACCAGTCTCAAAAACCCAGAGCAGCACTATGACTAGTTAGCCGAGTGGGTGGTGTAATAATTGACAGTCCAGACCAGTTTTGATGCACAAAAATCCTGGGTTTTATTCCCAAAAACAAACAATAATCCTTATAAGGATAGGGCCGCCAGGATACACAGCGATGTGTAACCCGACCAACACAAATGAAACGAGGGATTGCAGTCCCAAACAAAGAGTAACAAAAAGAAACCCCAACAAAAACCAATATCCCAGTCCGTTTCTCCTCTTAATCCAGGTCGGAAAACAACGGCCCCAAGTCCGGCACTTCCGGGTTCGCGCTCCTCCGTCGTAATCCTGGAGCGTCCCGTTAGTGCCCTAAAAATAAACAAGAGGTGCAGGGGTTAGCAGGTATGCACAACACCAAACAAAACGACCTCTCGCTGTTTCTCTCTCACACTGTGTACCTTGCCAGAAGGAACAGAACCCTGGGCCACGCCCCCTTTTGTACACTCCGTCCCGTCCCCATTGGTCAGCGAGGGCAACCGCCGTCAACCAATACGTGATTGCCACCGCGCTTCCCGACCGGGTCAATGACGTTGCGCACCGCGGCTCCTCCCCCTTTCCAGGTGGCCGACTTCCACCTCCCCTGGGGATGTCTGCTCCTCATCCCTAGCGCCCTCACCGGTCAGGAGGGAGATCTAAAACAAGAGTTCATTCTCTCTTTGTCACAAGCACAAATCATTTAATTAAAGGAACTTGCTGTTAACTAATGCCGTGAAGGAAACGTAAAAAAATGTGAATGTACTTGCACCACACACACACCCACCCACCCACCACCCACCACACACCACACCACCCACCCACCACAACACCCCACTACACACACATCCACCCACGACATATATATATACACACACAGTAGATATATAAAAATTATGTTTTAAGATGAACATTTAATAGTTTTTAAATTCTAATTCTTTACTCTAGATTACAGAATCTTTGCAAATGAATATGAGAATGTTTTAAAAAGGTCATTTGTGATTTGAAAAAAACACTTTTAATACTGTTTTAGCTAAACTAGTTAAACCATAAGATTATTTCTAATTATAATTTTAATTAACTCTTCAGATTTTTATCATACTAAATAATTTATTTATTTATTTATTTTTTTTAAGTACTGAATTTTGACCATCCGTTAGTTAAGGCGGAATACTGTGAGGCAGACAGAGTCAGACACTAGCTTGTTCGATGTGGAACATGAACAGATTTTAGCATTGCGATTTGGGGATGCTGTTTGTGCATTGTGGTGATTTTGTGTAGACAAAAAGTTCCAAGCAGTACCTCATATATATAAACTGTAACATTAATATTGCAGCGAGCACAGCAATGACTGGAGACACACACCAAGGATCTCAGGTACAATGCAGGTTTATTAGGCAGTGTAACAGGGCGAGGTGCCCTGTACGTTGTTTTGTTTATTTATTTTTAGAACAGGGTCCCCCTCCGCCCCTGTGTTATTTTGTATTTAATTATTATGATTTATTTATTGTAATTTATATGACGGCGAAGCGTCGTATGTTTGTTATTGTTTTGTTTAGTGACGGCGTAGCCGTTTGTTTATTTTATACTGTTTAGTAACGTGGATGGGAAGCCCCATCCACATGGTATTTTAAAACTTGTGCAGAAGGTGGCCATCTCCCGAATTAATTAGGTGATTTAATTTGTTGCTAATCGGGAGATGGTCACCTGTTATAAAAAGCCTGCAGCTCTCCAACTCGGGGTTGGGTGTTAAAGAGGAGAGAGCGAGCAGAGAGACAGAGAGCGAGAGAAATCTATTTAAAAAATGAAACTAACCAAGGATAGCGTCAGGGAAGGCGATTGCCCAGCCTGATGGGTTGTAGTGTTTGTGATTTGTTTTTGTTTATATATTTATTTTGCTCTGTGAGCGCAGTGTGTTTTTATTTAAATATTTATTTTACTTTTGTTATTAATAAAAATGGCAAACGTCACTTTAAACTGCAGTACTTGCCTGGTGGTGTCAGTATTTTTTCCCTTCCTGCTTCTGCCTGACGTCAGACGACTCAGTCACCCTGTCACACGTGGTGTTCAGAGTGGGATCACCAGCGCCTCCTGGACTCAGGCAGAAGTGGGGTACTGCAGTTTTTTCGTTTTTTTTTTCGTTTTTATTATTAGTACTTGTGGAGAAAGGAGTGAGGAGGCAGAAGGATGAGAGGAAAGAGGTGGAAGAGCTGCCAGAAGCAGGAGAGAGGTGAGAGGAGATGGTGGTCCCGGGTCCCCAGTCAGTTTGGACCCCCGGACTGGGCGGCTGAGCAGGAACGATGGAGGGCTGAAGGGGCGCCCATGTGCGAGGCCTGCGGCGAGTTCGGGCATGACAGGGAGGACTGCCCCTACGGTGATCCCCAGTACGAGGAGGCCTGGAACCAGAGCCTGGTTGTGGATGCTGCCGAATGGTTCAGGGCAGTCGACCATAACCAGGTGTCCTCAACGCCCAGGGGTGAGGAACCCAAATGCCCACTGCCCAAGCCTGCACCAGCAGAGGAAGAGTGCCTGCTGATCCCACCACCATCACCAGAGGAGATCAGCTGGGAGGCCATCCTCCGCTCTGTAGAGGCGTCCTGCTGGTGCCCCATCTGCGGAGAGCGGGGGCATACCCCACACAACTGCCCCTTCCTACCAGAGGGGTGCTTGCTGCGCCCAGTCCCATCAATAGAGGGAGAGTGCCTGCTGGTCCCGCCTCCACCACCTCCAACAGCCGGAGCAGAGCAGCAGGAGCTGTCTTTGTCTCCACCGCAGTCACCAGCAGAGGGAGAGTGCCTACTGGTCCCACCACCACCAGCAGAGGGAGCATGGCTGCTGGTTCCGCCTCCATCGTCGCAACCAGCAGAGGGAGCATGCCTGCTGGTTTCACGGCTGCAGCCAGAAGGGGAGGAGGCCCTGCCGCCTTCGCAGCCAGAAGGGGAGGAGGCCCTGCCGCCTTCGCAGCCAGAAGGGGAGGAGGCCCTGCCGCCTTCGCAGCCAGAAGGGGAGGAGCCGCCTTCGCAGTCAGAAGGGGAGGAGGCCCTGCTGCCTTCGCAACCAGAAGGGGAGGAGGCCCTGCCGCCTTCACAGCCAGAAGGGGAGGAGGCCCTGCCACCTTCGCAGCCAGAAAGGGAGGAGGCCCTGCCACCTTCGCAGCCAGAAGGGGAGGAGGCCCTGCCACCTTCACCAGGAGCAGAGCAGCAGGAGCTGCCTCTGCCTCCACCACCACCTGAGGGAGAGGAGCAGGAGCTGCCTCTGCCTCCACCATCATCACCACCTGAGGGAGAGGAGCAGGAGCTGCCTCTGCCTCCATCATCATCACCACCTGAGGGAGAGGAGCAGGAGCTGCCTCTGCCTCCACCATCATCACCACCTGAGGGAGAGAAGCAGGAGCTGCCTCTGCTTCCACCATCATCACCACCTGAGGGAGAGGAGCAGGAGATGCCTCTCCCTTCACGACAGGACGGACCAGGGCAGAAGGCTGGCGGTCCGCAGCGGCCCTTGCACAGGCGGCTAAAAAGGGCAAGGGGGAAAACCGCTGGGGCGCAGCGGCTTAGAAGAGGGCCAACCCAAGCACCGCCGCTGGTCCTGGCTTCCCTCCTGCCGTCGCCTCCCGAGGGTCCGCTGCCGCCGTCGCCTCCGGAGGGACCGCTGCCGCCCTGTCGTGCACCGCCCAGGGATGCCACGCCCGCTCCACTCGAGGACGCCATGCCTGGATCACCTGGGGCTGCCTTTTGCTCTGCACAGGGTACAGGGTACGAGGGAGAAGTGGAGCTCCCGCTGCTGCCTCCATGGCCAGGGGCTCCCCTCCCGTGTTCGCCTCCCAAGAGTCCGCTGCTGCTGCCGTCGCCTCCCGAGGGTCTGCTGCTGCTGCCGTCGCCTCCCGAGGGTCCGCTCATGCTGCCGTCGCCTGGGGTCGCCAGGGATCCTGCTTCGCCTGGGGTCACCAGGGATCCTGCTTCGCCTGGGGTCACTACACTATGGCCGGAGCCCCACGGAGGGGAACTGACGGCCATGAAGAAAGGGGGAGAGGTCAGGAGACCAGCTCCCCCAGCCGCACTTTCGCGGCCGGAGATCATGTGGTCGGAGCCCCACGGAGGGGAACTGCCGGCCATGAAGAAGGGGGGGGAGGTCAGGAGACCATCTCCCTCAGCCGCACTTTCACAGCAGGATAGTGTGTGGCGGGAGCCCCGGAAGAGGGAGCTGCCGGCCACGAAGAATTGGGGGGTGCCGGACCTCCCACCTTGGCCACCCCCATGGACACTGTGCTTCCCCCTCTTCCGGGACTTTGAGACTGAGGGGGGAGGTGGCCGTTGGGGCCATGTGTGCGTTGCACAAGGGGGGGGATATGTAAAAGGGCGAGGTGCCCTGTACGTTGTTTTGTTTATTTATTTTTAGAACAGGGTCCCCCTCCGCCCCTGTGTTATTTTGTATTTGATTATTATGATTTATTTATTGTAATTTATATGACGGCGAAGCGTCGTATGTTTGTTATTGTTTTGTTTAGTGACGGCGTAGCCGTTTGTTTATTTTATACTGTTTAGTAACGTGGATGGGAAGCCCCATCCACATGGTATTTTAAGACTCGTGCAGAAGGTGGCCATCTGTTATAAAAAGCCTGCAGCTCTCCAGCTCGGGGTTGGGTGTTAAAGAGGAGAGAGCGAGCAGAGAGATGGAGAGCGAGAGAAATTTATTTAAAAAACGAAACTAACCAAGGATAGCGTCAGTGAAGGCGATTGCCCAGCCTGACGGGTTGTAGTGTTTGTGATTTGTTTTTGTTTATATATTTATTTTGCTCTGTGAGCGCAAGTGTTTTTGTTTAAGTATTTTATTTATTTTTGTTAATAAAAACGGCACGAGCGCCTTTATTTCCATTCCCGGGTGTCAGTTATCCTTCCTGCATCTGGCCTGACGTCACACCGCTCGTCTAGCCTGTCACAGGCAGCCAACAGCAAGTCAGCACCATCCACACACTCTCACACATACACACACACACACATGAATACAGCATGAAAAACTTGAACCATGTTTATCTAAGGGTACATTATACAAATCAATAACATAGACTATCGTGTTTCATTTTAGAACTTAACTGTCAATAATGTGGTCTGACTAATCACTTACTGATGTATGGGATTCTTAGATCATTTATTTGGGACCCTCACAGGAGGTACACTAATTATATAAAAAGAGCATGACTAGAGCACTTTTGCTACAAGGCCATATGGTCCAAGTAATTAGGAAAAAAGTCTCCCAAGCGTGTGATCTGAGTTGTCCAGGCATCCCATCACAGAGAGCTCCGTTCTGTCATTTACAGCCAAGAATTACCATTTAGAATACAGGGTTAGTCTTGCACTGAATGACAAACCTTTACAACATTTGCATGGTAGTTTTGCAGTTTTCCTGTGCTTTTCCCTGGTTTATACCATGCATTTACCATCATTTGTCATGGTTTGCCATGTTTTTTTTTTTTTTAATATGCTTTACCATACCTCTATGGGCTTTATCATGCTTACCTATACTTTACCATATGTTCACAAGCTTTGTTACACTTTGCTGAGTTTTTATTATGAGAAACTTTTATAAGGGTTGCTGGTTCAAAAAGAGAATTTGTGTCTTTGAAACGAAGATTCTCAGATGTAGATTGCTGTGAAATATGTTGCAGATATGAGCCTGTGTTTGATTTGGGGTCCTGATGCATTAAACAGGCCTGGTAGTGTGGATATCTATTCAAGAGCCTGCTTTGTTACAGGCCTCTTTTCAATGGATTTATTTATTCATGGATTTATTTATTCATGGATTTATTTATTTTTGCCTTTTTTATACCCTGGCTGGAAAAGTTATTAAGAACATCAGATCTGGGGATGTAAGGGGTTGTCTGTGTGTCTGTCTCTACATCTGTCCATCTGTATATCACACATGCATTTTTACATATAACCTATGCCCCTGAAATAGAGTATAGAGCCTGCATTGGTTTTCATCCTTAGGATTTTGTTATTTTTACCCATGAAAGGTAGACTGTGAGGGAGAATGAAGCTAGATATGGCTCCAATAGAATCCATTTAAATGGGTTTTAAAACATTTGTTAAATCGTGTTTTTAGCATATTAGCAAAGCAGGAGAAGAACATGTTTATCATACATATGACAAATAAAAGAACACGTTTTGATTATGCTACATTTTTTACTAGACCTTATTGAAAGGGTCTCTCAGGCTAATACATTTTTTTTTTACTGTATTTTTAAACACTAATCTTAAAGAGTCTACTTTGGTACAGACATCAGGCAAAGTAAGGCAAAAAACTGCAATCAACCAGCTGAAGGGAAAACAAGAACCAAGGACAACATGCACATGTGGTGTGATCCATGTTCGTGCACACCCCTTGTCATACTCAAAATGTACCTCATGCCAACTAGTCTCAGGTGAAGTACTATGAGATTATACACGTGTATTTTTAAACATCTGCCATGAAATCTTTTAAAACACAATGACTAGGTTATTTTATTGCTCGTACAATAGTCTCTAAATTTCCATACAGTTCCTGGGAGCGCCCCAGCAGCCGAGACAGACACTTACATTGTTTTAGAGATGATTCATTTTTATGACATAGATTTGGAGTATGTAAGATCCGTGGCTTGAGAATTGGGTATTTTTTTTAAAGGAAAGGTCAGTTCACTGCTATGTAATTAGGTAGATGTCCTAATGGGTTTCCTTTTCCCTTGGTAGGATTGAAGCGCAATAAATGGGCTAATATGTGAAGGTTCAGGAAATTGTTGAAGGCCTAGAAATAGCAGCTTTGTGCGGTGAATTAGTTGATGGTTACTAATCAGTAGATTTTAGACCTTGAGTAGATTTTTTAGGAATGGTCACAGAGGATCGCCAACCTCCACAACAACTATACTGCCTCAGCTGTCTGTGTTGTGCTTGAGTGTGGGGTGCCTTTTGATAAGAAATAAAGAACAGTGACAGTCTGTTTCATGTAATGCTGTGTTCAATTGAAAAAGATACAGAGAATACGTAATGGACTACAGTTGGAGACAAGATTTTTTTTTAGATACTTTGATGGTGATGTCACTTTGAAGTTTTAAGTTTGATCACGATAAATCAGTATAATTGCTTATTTGTAAATAACTACATTACTTTTCAAAACAGGGCTCATATTAGATATGCATCTCAACATCCATACTGCATTGATCAAATACAGTGGCTCTCAAAAGTGGACTTGGAGTTCTTGCCACTGATCAACACAAAAAAGTCCATAATGTCAAAGTGAAAAATATTATTATTATTATTATTATTTATTTCTTAGCAGACGCCCTTATCCAGGGCGACTTACAATTGTAAGCAAATACATTTCAAGTGTTACAATACAAGTAATACAATAAGAGCAAGATAAATACAATAACTTTTGTTCAAGCAAAGTACAAGTGTGACAAAACACAATTCAATAATACAGCAGATAGTGATAGTTACATCAGGATATGATTAAATACAAAATACTACAGGTTAAACACTTGGCAGATTACAGTATTCTGAAGTACAGGATTAAATGCAGTAAAATAGGGGGCAGATAAGAGCAAAATAAAGCACATTTAAATGAAGGGTGATAGTGTCCCAGGATACAAACAGAGGAGTTCTACAGGTGCTGTTTGAAGAGGTGAGTCTTAAGGAGGCGCCGGAATGTGGTCAGGGACTGGGCAGTCCTGACATCTGTGGGAAGGTCATTCCACCACTGTGGAGCAAGGGTGGAGAAGGAGCGGGCTCTGGAGGCAGGGGAGCGTAGCGGAGGTAGAGCCAGTCTTCTAGGGCAGGCGGAGCGGAGAGGTCGAGTGGGGGTGTAGGGAGAGATGAGGGTCTGGAGGTAGCTGGTGCAGTCTGGTCAAGGCATCTGTAGGCTAGTACAAGAGTCTTGAACTGGATGCGAGCGGTGATCGGGAGCCAGTGGAGTGAGCGGAGTAGTGGAGTAGCATAGGAGAAGCGAGGCAGAGAGAACACCAGGCGAGCAGCGGAGTTCTGGATGAGCTGGAGTGGATGGGTGGCGGACGCAGGGAGGCCAGCCAGGAGGGAGTTGCAGTAGTCTAGGCGGGAGAGTACCAAGGCCTGGACCAGGAGCTGGGTAGCGTAGTTGGTGAGGAAGGGTCGGATTCTTCGGATGTTGCTCAGGAAGAATCGGCAAGTGCGTGCCAGAGTGGAGATGTGCTGGGAATAAGAGAGGCAGGGGTCCAGGGTGACTCCGAGGTTCTTAGCGGAGGAAGAGGGAGAGAGTGTGGTAGATTCCAGAGGGACAGAGATAGAGAGATCAGAGGAGGGGGAGGAGGAGGGAAAGAAAAGGAGGTCAGATTTAGAGAGGTTGAGTTTGAGGTGATGCGAGTGCATCCAGGAGGAAATAGCAGACAGACAGGTAGAGATACGGGAGGAGATGGTGGAGTCAGAGGTGGGGAAGGAGAGGAAAATCTGAGCATCATCAGCATAGAAATGGTATGAGAAACCATAGGATGCGATGAGGGGGCCCAGAGAGCGGGTGTAGAGAGAGAACAGGAGAGGACCCAAGACTGACCCTTGGGGGACTCCTGTTAAGAGAGGGTGAGGTGTGGAGGTTGCTCCACGCCAGGTTACCTGGTAAGTGCGGTTGGAGAGGTAGAAGGAGAACCAGGCCAGAGCAGTGCCAGAGATCCCCAGGTCAGCGAGAGATGATAATAGAATAGAGTGATCAACAGTGTCAAAGGCAGCAGAGAGGTCGAGGAGAATTAGGACCGAGGAGAGAGAGGCAGCTCGGGCAGATTTAAGTGAGTTGGTGACAGACAGGAGGGCAGTTTCAGTGGAGTGAGCAGAGCGGAAGCCAGATTGGAGAGGGTCGAGCAGAGAGTGGTTGGACAGGAAAGCAGAGAGCTGGCAGTGTACAGTCCGCTCGAGGGTTTTGGAGAGGAAGGGTAGGAGGGAGACAGGACGGTAGTTCTGGAGGGAGGTGGGGTCGAGGGTAGGTTTTTTGAGGAGGGGAGTGATAGAGGGTTTTTTGAAGGCAGGGGGAAAGAGACCAGAAAGTAGAGAGGTGTTGAGAAGGGAGGAGATGAAGGGGAGTAGAGCAGGAGCAGCAGCTTGAAAGAGTTGAGTGGGGAGGGGGTCCAAGGCACACGTGGTGGGTTTGTGACCCTGGAGCAGGGAGGAGAGGTCAGAGTCTGAGAGGGGCAAGAAGGTGGAGAAGGAGGGCGAGTTAGAAGGGGATGCAGTGGGTGTAGGGGTTGGAGCAGGAGGGAGTACGGGGGAGGGAGAGGTGTTAAAGAGTTTGTGGATATCTGAGATTTTAGAAGAGAAGAAGGAGGCAAAGTCATCAGGGTCTGAGTATCCGGGTGAGAAGGGCACTAGTCAGGGAGGCCACCAAGAGGCCTATGGCAACTCTAAAGGAGTTACAGTCTTCCACGGCTTTGCTGGGAGACACTGTGCATATGGCAACAATAGCCCGCGTGCTTCACAAAACCGGCCTTTATGGGAAAGTGGTAAAAAGAAAGCCATTTTAGCCATCAAATCTCGGCTAGAGTTTGCCAGAAGGCATGTGGGAGACTCTGAGACCCAGTGGAAGAAGATTCAATGGTCTGATGAGACCAAAATAGAGCTTTTTGGCCTCAACGCTAAGCGATATGTTTGGCACAAGCCTAACACCGCACATCATCCTGAGAACACCATCCCTACCGTGAAGCATGGTGGTGGCAGCATCATGCTATGGGGATGCTACTCTGCGTCAGGGCCTGGAAAGCTCGTGAAGATAGAGGGCAAAATGGATGCAGCAAAGTACAGAGAAATCCTGGAGGAAAACCTGCTGAAGTCTGCAAGAGACCTGGGACTTGAGAGAAGATTCATCTTCCAGCAGGACAATGACCCCAAACATACATCCAAAGCCACACTGGAGTGGCTTAAAAACAAAAAGGTCAATGTCCTGGAGTGGCCCAGTCAAAGCCCGGACCTCAATCCTATTGAGAATATGTGGAAAGAGTTGAAAATTGCTGTTCACCAAAGGTCCCCATCCAACTTGATGGAGCTTGAGCAATTTTGCAAAGAATGGGCAAAAATTGCAGTGTCCAGATGTGCAAAGCTGGTAGAAACTTATCCAAATAGACTCATGGCTATAATTGCTGCCAAAG